>NC_133623.1:69385449-70019616 GCF_048593235.1 Sminthopsis crassicaudata
AGAGTACTGAGGGAGTGCTTTAAGGATTACTGTCCTTCCCCTATGTCAATTCATCTCAATTAGATGGGGAGGGGGAGATGCTGGCAATGATTTTATGGGAAGACAAGATCCCAATATGGCCTCTATGCAGCAGCCCCACCCTTAAGGCTGTGAGCCCCTACTGAGGAAGAATTAAGGGTCCATGAAAGCAACGTTAGCTGGAACTCATCACTGGTTGCCAAGGTAACTTGTCTGTTGCCAAGGAAATCTGATATCTTGAGTTGCAGGCCCCATGCTAGCTTTTCATTAGGCCGGTGTTATGATGATCTGTCAGACAAGAGGGAAAAGGGGGTTCTTTTCCCACTTTTCTCTGAGTAGACTGGTGTGTGTGTGTGTGTGTGTGTGTGTGTGTGAGAGAGAGAGAGAGAGAGAGAGAGAGAGAGAGAGAGAGAGAGAGAGAGAGAGAGAGAGAGAGATTATTGAGAGAGTGAAACGAACTGAGCCAAAGACAGATTCTTTTAACAGAATTTTTACTGTATTGATCTCTAAACTGTGACTGGAAGCTTCACAAAGCAGGCCAAGAGATAGGTTTTTAGAAGTTTAATTAATTAATGGTTGTCAGAGTGAGGAATACTGTTTGCAAAACAGAAACTCTCTTGGGAAGAAGACCTTACCTGTTACAGGAAAGGCAGAGATTTTATGCACAAATCACAAAAGGGAAGGAGGGGGGAAATTAGATTACAATACAATTTTCCCAAGGTTTGAGCTCTTCCCAGGACAAAACAACAAATGAAAGACAATATAACAATTCTTTTGATTGTTTCAAATCCTGAGGGTGTTGACCACCTCCTCCCCAGGGCACGGAACCAGAGTTCTGTGGCAGGAACAGTTTTTTATAGTCCTTGATTTGTTTCACATATTGTACATAAGTATAGTACAGCACACAAATGGAGATCATTAAGCTGCATTGCGAGTTCCTGACTTTCAAAGCATCTCTGAGAAATCTAAATTAGTATATTCATTACATGTGTCATATCAGTTAATATGAAAATATAATTCTCTTCACAATTCATATAGAATCTAGCATCAGAGAATTGAGTCAGAAAGAAGAATCATGCCATTCAAGAACTCAAAGACGGAATCTCCCTAACCAGGTTCCCATAAATCTGTCCATGGTCCTGAAATCTCGCCTGAAATCTTGAATTTCCCAAGAGAGTATCTAAATATTAAGGGATGTTGTGCAGATTACAAGTGCTTTCAGGCTACAATTCACCTTATACATGCCACATTCAATCTTCACGAGTCTTGGGGGGGGGAGGTTCTCACCCTAATGCTGCAATAGAGAGTGCAAATATTTTAATGTTCATTGCCCAGATGTGGGAATAGAGGCCAAGAGAAAGGAAATGTCCTGCCTGGAAAGAATGGTTTCAAGATTTCTATGGGGCTAAGATTAGGTCATACAGATAGATATACTTTTTTCCACACTCATTCCAACCCTCACCCTCCTGATTTTTGGAAACCATGATACTGCAGACTTAATCCTTGTAATTTTGAAATCTCTCCCCCCACTCATCATGCTCAGATGCCCTCCTTGGTGAGTGAGCATAAATTCACTTAGACCACTTTAGCTAGCTAGCCCCACACCAAACTATGCTTCTTTTCCTCTCTCCCTGAAAATTCCATTTATTTACCGTGATACAGAGGAAAGGCTTCTGGTTTAGGGCTTCAATCATTTATTAACACCTACTGTGTACCCAGCATTACTCTAGGCACTGAGATAGGGAGTCAAAAAGTGTGATTTTGTACCCAAGTTTTTCCTTAGCATTATTTTCCTTCTATGTTTTGATTGCATTAATGTCTGCCATATTTTATGGTCATTGGAAGCTCGGAGTGAGAAACCCTGCAGAATCTTTGCAATCCTAGAGGTCTAAAGGCTGGTTCCAGACAGAAGGCAGCAAGTTTTCAATACTTTCCTCCTTCATAGCAGAAGCTATGTCTATTGCTAATAGAAGGAAAATGAGACAAAATCTTTGCAACAGAGAAAAGTCGACATAGGCTTCAGTCAGGAAGCCACAGGTCAGATGTTAACAGCCCTCCCTCCTGGGCATGTAGAGGCTGATGGAGAAATACTAAGGGAGTGCTTTAAGAATTAATGTGCTTTTCTTGTGTCAATTCATGTGGATTTTAACCATAGCTTAATTCTTTTTTCTTTGTCCTATAGGAATGGGGGACAGGAGAATGCTACCAAAGTCTTTGGGAGAGAATAGGATCCCAATATGGCCTCTAAGCTGCAGCCCCACTCTTCAAGCTGAGGCCCCGCTGAGGAAGAATTATGTTGTTGAAAGCTGTATCAGCTGGGCCCCATCTCTGGTTGTCATGGTGACTTGTCTGTTACCAGGGAAATCTAATATCCTGAGTTATTGGCTCTGATGATAGCTCCTTATTAGGCTGGTATTATAATGATCCCTCAGTCAAGAGGAAAAGGGGGCTTCTTTCCCTCTTTGTTCAGAGCAGCCAATAATGGGGCAGAGACTTAAATCCCTAGGTACCCCTGAGATAACAAAAATTTCTCAGATCTGATATATGCATATATGTGTACACACACACACACACACACACACACACACACACAGGGTGGGGGGGAGTATGGAGGGGTGGATGAATGTAAAAGAATATTTGCAAATCAGATGGAGCTAAAACAATTGAGTGAGGAGAAGGAATAAACATGTTATCCATTCAAGGACTCAATGATCACCTTCTATCCAGGTGCTAATAAGTCTGTCCCTAGGCCAAATATATGCCTAAAATCTGAATTTCCCAAGAGAATCTGAATGGTAAGGATTGTTCTGCAGATCACATGCACTGTAAGGATAACAAAGAACCTTTCTCATGCCCCTTTTGATCTTCATCCTGGAAGAGCTTTCACCCCAATTCCACAGTGGAAAGTGCAAGTCTTATGATGCTCATTACTGAGATGGAGGAAAAGAGGCCCAGAGAAGGGAAATGACCCTCCTGGAAAGGGAGTTGCTATGGGGATGACCTTGGGGTGGGATTAAGTCTCACAATTAGGAAGTGCTTCACTTTCCCCATTTCGGCACTCCCCTAAACTCCAGAGAAAATACCTTTGGGGATTTCATCCTTACAGTTGGGATCCTGCTCTCTGCCAGCCTCCTTGGTGAGGAAGCACAAATTCACCTAGTCTATCACACTTAGCCAGCCCCATACCAAGCTATGCTTCCCTTCATCTGCAGGTAGACAACTTAGGCCATCACCTTGCCCTCTTCCCTGGGAAAAGTTCAGGAATAAGTTTAGTGCCTTTGAGATCTTTACATGTTTCTCTCCCACCTAAGTATCCAAAGAAAATGCTTAAATTTGGGCCTGCCTTTATTATTTTGTTGATTATCTAGATCTAAGAGACTTAAAATTTAATGTAGAAATATTAATAAAGAAGATTAATTCAAATCTGGCCTCAGATACTTAACATCTCCTATCTGTGTGACCCTGGGCAAGTCACTTAACCCCAATTGCCTCAGCAAAAAAAAAATTAAATTTAAAGATGTTTTGTACTTTTGTCTTTTTTCCTCAGAGAACCATTTGGTAACTATTTAGCAGCACACCTCTGAAGTCACTTCATCTCTCTACTCTCTGAACTGTAAAATCGGCTAAGCATAAGTTTAATACCTCCCTTTTAAGGCTTGAGTCAAGTCGTTCCCAGTCCTTACAGTTCTGAGATTCCAGTTACTATGGCCTAGCACTAAAGTGCTGGTAAAGCATCCTCGATGTATAATATTGGGTATGAATTAAGTCAACCTCTCTATCCTCTCAAGCCCACTCTTAGCCTAGTCTTAAATCCATCAGGTAAGAATCTACGTAAATTGAGTGAGAAATCCAGATGTGTGAACTAGATGTGAACCAGACCTGGGCATCATCTCTGAAATTTTCTCCACGTGTGACAGAAAGTCCACTTAAATTAGTTGAAAAAATGTGGTCAAGTCTCTGGCAGGTCTGAGCAACCCAGAGCCAGTTTTGTCTCAGGACAATTCAGTTTCCAGCAATTCATTGGTAGAAGTCTCCAGCCACATCCTTCAGAAGGAATCACTTGGGGAGGGGGAAGAAAGTGCATCCTCTCAGTCTCATCTCTCTCAGAGGATTTGGACTTTTCACCAGTATCCTAGTAGTGTCCCAGCAGACAGCAGGAAATGTCTGCATCAGGAGGAGAGGGCAGATTCCACACACAGAGGACAAGCAGAGGTAAGGATTTATAAGGAACCCAGCAGAAAAGATACACCTTAAATTAGTAGAATAGCTTGAGAACTCCAGCAAAAGTGTTTTAGAGAACTGGATGTTAATCCTTTTCCACCTGTGTTCTCTACTCTTGAATTCACTTTCTCCTGGACTGTATGGGTAATACGGAGTACGTGTGGGGGGTTGGAGTTAACTTTGTGTCTACTACTGCATTAAATTCACATTTATGAACATTTAAGAAGGTCAGATTAGCTAAGTGATGTCAGCTGAAGAAAAGGCACTAGTCGAAGCTCTTGACACTGCCCCAAATCCTTAGGATTATGTTTTGTACACTGAGGGAGACATAAAAGCAAATGCTCACTGGGAGACAACATGCCCCAGTGTGAGTGAGGGTTGGGCTAACAGCTTCAAGTCTGGACTACTCATGAATAACTTATTTGACTCTCAAAAACCTCTTTAGGGTATATTATTTTCTCTATTTTAATGCTGAGGAGACTGAGGCTCAGAAAAGTCCAGTGACATACCCCTGCTTCTCCAGATAGTGCCCAAGATGGGATTTGAACCTATGTTTCCTCAGAAGTGACATCTACATCCATCACTCTTCCAACTATAGCATGATCCTGAAATAAATGGTCACATTTTAACCAAAAAAACCTAACAAACAAACAGAAAACCCCAGGAGTTAGGAATTTTTTAGATCTATAGAGAGGGGAAGATTTCATGATTAAACAATAAATAGCATAAGATGGACAAT
Source organism: Sminthopsis crassicaudata (assembly GCF_048593235.1). Taxonomy (NCBI): domain Eukaryota; kingdom Metazoa; phylum Chordata; class Mammalia; order Dasyuromorphia; family Dasyuridae; genus Sminthopsis; species Sminthopsis crassicaudata. The sequence continues at coordinate 69,390,428 of NC_133623.1, forward strand.
CATGATTATCTAAAATTTAAAAAGTTTTGGTATATTTTACCTAATAATTGTGAGATTAGATGGAAACAGTTAATCAAGGGAAAAATAAAACTTCTCTGAAAAAATCTCCTATATAATATATAAGTGACTTGCCCAGGGTCACACAGATAGGAGGTGTTGTGTCTGAGGCCAGATTTGAATTAATCTTCTTTATTAATATTTCTACATTAATTTTAGGTCTCTTAGATCTAGATAATCAACAAAATAATAAAGGCAGGCCCAAATTTAAGCATTTCCTTTGAATATTTTAGGTGGGAGAGAAGCTTGTAAAGATCTCAAAGGCACTAAACTTATTCCTGAACTTTTCCCAGGGAAGAGGGCAAGGTGATGGCCTAAGTTGTCTACCTGCATTTGAAGGGAAGCATAGCTTGGTACGGAGCTGGCTAAATGTGATAGACTAGTTTTTAAGACCAAAAGCCATTTCTAGTAGATAAGTAGTCAGAAATAAATAAGAAGCTCTGAAAGGGAAGAAACAAACTATCAACAACCATACAAAAAGATGAAAACAAACCTGAAGTCCCATATCATACACATCAGACTGGCAAAGATAACACAAGGGGAAAATAACAAATACTGACGGAACTATTGGAAAACAAAGAGCACTAGTGCACTGTGGGTGAAGCTTTGAATTGGTCCAGCTATTCTGGAAAACAATTTGGAACTAAACACCACAAAATTACTAACTTGCACCTGCCCTTTAACTCTATTATACAACTACTGAGCCTATTCTCCAAAGAGACCAACGACAGAAAGAAAGAATCTGTAAGTACAACAACATTTGTGGCAATTCTTTTCTTGGTAGTCAAAATTGGAACCTAAAGGGATATCCTCCTACTGGGAAAGGCCTAAACAAAGTGAGGAGAGGGCAGAGCCCTCTATGGTGAAGAGAAACTGGGAAGTTGCCTGAGCTATCCTCAGTTTCCTTCAGAAGTAATGTTAAATCAAGCCTCTGAACAATCTCTGGTGTAACTGACCCTCCAAAGAGATAAAAATAAACAATTTTCCAGCTCAAAATAACTTGGAAGGACTTCAGAAAAGTCTCAGTCTCACTTGGGTAAAAGGGGAGTTCAGTCCAGCACACATGTCCAGGCAAGCCAGGGGGGAGGGTCTGATCTGTGGATCAGATCAGCTCAATTCAGAAGAGGATAAAATGCCTACATGTGAAACCTCAAAGAGAGATATGAATTGGTCTCAATCCCCAAAAGTTTTCTTGGAAGAGCTCAAAAAGGATTTTAAAAGTCAAAAGAGGTAGAAGAAAAATGGGGGAAAATGAGAGGTATGCAAGAGAGAATCAACAGCTTGGAAAAGGAAGGACAAAAATTGACTGAAAGAAAACAATCCCTTAAAATATACAAGGGGCCAAGTGGGATAAAAAATCCACTGAATAAAAAACAACTTTTAAAAGTAGAATTTGCCAAATGGAAAAGGAGGTACAAAAGCTAACTGAAGAAAATCATGTCTTAGAAATTAAAATAGAACAAATGGAAGCTAATAATCCTATAAGACATCAAGAAATAATCAGACAAAATCAAAATAATGAAAAATAGAAGAAAATGTAAAATCCTCATTGGAAAAATAACCAATCTGGAAAATAGACACACCAGAGCTAATTTAAGAATTACTGGACTGAAAGCCATGGTCAAGTCATGGGCCTGGACAGGATCTTTCTTCAAGAAAAACTGACTTTATATACTAGAACCAATGGACAAAATAGTCATTGAAAGAATCCACCAATCCAAAAAGGAAAACTCCAGGGAACATTGTAGCCAAATTCCAGAATTATCAGATTAAGGAGAAAATACTGCAAATAGCCAGAAAGAAGCAGTACTAATATTGAGGAATCAGTCAAGATTACACAGGATTTAGCAGTTTCTACACTAAAGGACCAAAGGGCCTTGAATATGATAGTTTAGAAGGCAAAGGATCTTTGACTATCATCAAAAGTTAACTACATAGCAAAAGTGAGTTGGTAATCATAACTATGAATGTGAATGAGATGAACTCTCCCATAAAAACAAAAGGGATAGTAGAGCAGATTGAAAGCAAGAATTCTACATTATGTTGTTTGCGAGAAACACTTTCAAAGCCAGAAATACACACAGAGTAAAGATTAAAGGCTTGAGCAGAATATATTATGTTTTAGCTGAAGTTAAAAAAAAAAACAAGGATAGCAAATCTTGATTTCAGACAAAGCAAAAGCAAAAATATATGTAATTAACAGGAATAAGGGAGGAAATTACATCTTGCTAAAAGGTACCATAAACAATGAAGTAATATAAATACTAAACAAATATGTACCAAGTGGTATACCATCCAACTTTGTAGAAAAGTTAAGTCAGTTGCAGGAAGAAATAAACAATAAAACTGTACTAATTGGAGACTTCAATCTCCCCTTTTCAGTATTAGATAAATATAATCACAAAATAAAGAAGAAAAAAGTTAAGGAGGTGAATAGAATTTTAGAAAAATTTGTTATGATAAACCTCTGGATAAAATTGCATAGGGATAGAAAGGAATATATCTTTTTCTCAGCAGTACATGCCACTTACTCAAAAACTGAGCATACATTAAGGCATAAAAATCTCCCAGTCAAATGCAGAAAGGCATAAGTATTTAATGAATCATTTTCAGATCATGATATAATAAAAATTATGTATAAAAAGGGACATGGAAAAATAAACTAAAAATTAATTGGAAACTCAATAATCTAACTATCTAAATCTATTATAAAGTAAAAAAGCAAAGGAAGGCAGATCTAAAACTATATTATAAAGCAGCAAATATCAAAACTGCTTAGTACTGGCTAAGAAATAGAGTGTATATCAGTAAAACAGGTTAAGCACACAAGACACAGTAGTCAATGACTCGAGTGATTTATTGTTTGATAAACCCAAAGACTCTAACTTCTTGGATAAGAGCTCCCTATTTGACAAAAACTGCTGGGAAAAGGAAAACACTATGGCAGAAACTAAGCATAGACCAATGCCTCACACTCTTTACCAAGATAAGGTTGAAATGGGTACATTATTTACACAGAAAGGATAATACCATAAGCAAATTAGGAGAGCAAGGAATGGTTTAGTTGTCAAATATATGGAGAAGGGAAGAATTTATGACCAACAGGAGATAGAGAACATTATGAAATGCAAAATGGATTATTTGATTACATTAAATTAAAAGATCTTACATAAATTAAGTCAATGCAACCAAGATTAGAAGGGAATCAGAAAGCTGGTAAACAATTTTTAAAGCCAGTGTTTCTGATAGAGACCTTCTGTCTAAAATATATAGAGAACTGAGTCAAATTTTCTTTTTTTTTCCCTGAGGCTGGGGTTAAGTGACTTGCCCAGGGCCACACAGCTAGGAAGTGTTAAGTGTCTGAGACCAAATTTGAACTCCGGTCCTCCTGAATTCAGGGCTGGTGCTCTATCCACTGCGCCACCTAGCTGCCCCCTGAGTCAAATTTTCAAGAATGCAATGCATTTCCCAACTGATAAACAAAGATTATGAACCAGTAGTTTCCAGATGAAGAAATTAAAACTATCTATAGTCATATGAAAAAAGCTCTAAATCACTATTGATTAGAGAAATACAAATTAAATCAACTCTGAAGTACCACCTCACACCTATCAGATTGGCTAAGATAAGAGAAAAGGTAAATGATAAATTGGAATACTGTTGATGGAGTTGTGAATTGATCTAACCATTCTGAAGAGTAATTTGGAACGATGCCCAAAGGGCATCTGTATATACCCTTTGATCCAGTAATACCTCTACATTATCTCTCCCAAAGAGAAAATGATCCATATGTTCAAAATTTTTTGTAGCAGTTCTCTTTACAGTGGCCAAGAATTGGAAATTAAGGGGCATTGCTGAAAAAAATTGTGGTATATGAATGTAATAAAATACTATTGTTCTATAAGAATTGATAAACAGGCAGATTTCAGAAAAACCTAAATAGACTTATGTGAACTGATGCTGAATAAAGTGATCATTTTGCAGTGATCAACTTTGATAGGTTTTGGTCTTCTCAGCAATGCAACCATCTAAGACAAACCCAAAAGACTCATGATAGAAAATATCTAGAGAAACTATGGATTCTGACTGCTGATTGAAGCACACTATTTTCACTTTTTTTTCTTTCTGGTGTTTTTTTTTTCTTTTCTTTTGATTCTTCTTTCACAACATGACTAATGTGGAAATATGTTTAATATGATTGTACATGCATAAAATATGTTAAATTGCTTTTCTTCTTGGAAAGAGAAGGAGGGGTAAAGGAAATCAAAACTTTAAAAAATTAAATGTTTAAAACTATATATGTAATTGGGACAAAATACCATTAAGTGTGGGGAAAACAAAGTGGGGGATACAAATAATCAAATGAATAGTTTCTGAGAAACCTGGGAAGACCTCTAAAAATCAATATAGAATAAAGTGACAAAAGAACTGGGAGAATGATTTATTTAGTGGCAACAATATTCTAGAGGGAAAAAAACATTTCAAAAGGCTTTATAATTCTAATTAATGTCATAATAAACCAGCAGGCCAAAAGAGACAAGATGAAACACTACTACTCCTATCAAAGAGGCAATTAAATTATAATGTAGAGAGAGACACATACAATTTTCAGATATGGCCAATGGGGGAATTTGGGAAACAATTCCTTTTTGAAAAAAAAAATTAATTTTTATTTACTGAATAGGGGATGAAGTGATAGGTACAGATTGTAATTTTTAACAAAATTGAAGACATTTCTTTTCTTTAATTACTTTCTTCACTATGGCCTATTTTTTAGAAATCTTATACTTTTTGGTTGAAACCTGTGAATTTATCTTAGAGACCAAAGGGGGCCATTTTAGAAATGTGAGTTCCCACCTTCTCTGCCACTTACAATCTTTCTGAGTTGCCTGTGGCACTGAGAGGTTAAGCAACTTGTCCAAAGACACAGAGCCAGACAGTTCAAGCAAAATTAGAATCCAAGTCTTTGTGTCTCACAATGAGCTTTACCCACTAAGACATCATTTCTTATTAAATCTAAGTTATGGTCAATTTTCATCCTCTTAGAATAATTTTCTTCCATTTAATCAGGGATTTTTAATTTGTTTTTTTTTCTAGCCTGCTAGACTATAACCCAAGCTGAGATTCAAATGAAAGTTCCTTTGATCTGGAATTGAACATTTTAGCTAGCCTTCTTCATTTTAGGGATAGGATAACTGAGGCCGTGGTAGGGGAATCTGACAGAATGCATATCCAGGCTTTTCCATGCACCTTATTAGAGCTAGCCATATGGTTTTTTGTTGCTGTTGTTATTGTTGCTGTCGAGTCTCAGTTCTGTCCCACTCTTCATAATTCCAGGCCCTTCTCTCCTCTACTATCTCTGGAAGTCTGTCTTGACTTGGGGCCAGATATTCTCTGCTCTTTCTCCCGGGCTATTTGGAAGCCCTGGGCTGTTCTAGCAGGGTGCTTTGTTTCATTATTGCATAAAAGGCATGCCTGGGCACACTTTAGGGGAGAACCTAGGGGAAAGCAGCTCCCAGTAAAGGCCAGGCAGCTTCCTAAGTTGGTCACCGATATGCCCTTGCCCAAGGAGGAAGACCCATGATGACTTTCCACGGGCCTAAGACACAAAAGGACTCGTGTATCTAGGTGACAGTGAGGAACAAACAAGTCAAGTCAGAGTTATGTTACCCAAAACAGAGGGAGTGAGAATAACGCAGGCCCAAAAGGTGCTGTGGCTAACCCTGATGTACCTCCCAAAACACCTCCCCTCCCAACTCCAAGGCTTAGACCTACCCCAAGGGACCCATAAGTCTAGCCGAGCAGCCCCAAGCACAGCATCTTTGGCAACCCTAAACATAGTTACAGATGCCCCAATTGCCACATCAACAACCTCAACTTCCCCAATTGACAATTCTCCACTATCTCCTCTGTCACTTATGCTTTGCAGCTCCTGTGGCAGCTCTAATCTTCCCCCAACCTCAGCAGCAACAGTCCCAGACGCCCCCAAAACAGAGGCCATATCCCCAGTATTTTATTTTATTCAAAAGAGTAAAGGGTTACTTGGGGAGGATTTTAAAGGGCCTCCATTTCTTTTTCAAAACCACTGCATTACAAAGACACATAAGCAGGTAACTTTTTAAAAATGGTTTTTATTTGCTAGATATATGCATGGATAATTTTACAACATTGACAATTGCCAAACCTTTTATTCTAATTTTCCCCTCCCCCCAAGATGGCAGGTTGACCAATACATGTTAAATATGTTAAAGTATAAATTAAATACAATATATGTATACATGACCAAACAGTTGTTTTGCTGTACAAAAAGAGTCAGACTTTGAAATAGTGTACAATTTGCCTGTGAAGGAAATCCAAAATGCAGGTGGACAAAAATAGAGGGATCGGGAGTTCTATGTAGTGGTTCATAGTCATCTTCCAGAGTTTTTTCGCTGGGTGTAGCTGATTCAGTTCATTACTGCTCTATTGGAACTGATTTGGTTCATCTTATTGTTGAAAATGGCCACAGCCATCAGAATTGCTCATCATATAGTATTACTATTGAAGTATATAATGACCTCCTGGTCCTGCTCATTTCACTCAGCATCAGTTCATGTAAGTCTCTCCAGGCCTTTCTGAAATCATCCTATTGGTCATTTCTTACAGAACAATAATCTTCCATACCATTCATATACCACAATTTATTCAGCCTTTCTCCAATAGATGGGCATCCACTCAGTTTCCAGTTTCTGGCCACTACAAAAAGGGCCACAAACATTCTTGCACATACAGGTCCTTTTCCCTTCTTTAAGATCTCTTTGGGATATAAGTCCAGTAGTAACACTGATAAGCAGGTAATTTTTAATAAAATATATGTATTCAAAAGACAGCATAACCTCGAGAGGATGTCTCACAGTAGGATGAGGCCTTAGAACATGGAATGCCAGATCTTGTAGAGACTTCTTGTCTCTTGTTCAACCAGGACACTTTATTTCCCATTTCCTTGTCTGTGCCAGGAATGGATTCTCTCCTCAGCTGTGAAGTCTAGAACCCCTCCTTTCCTTCAAAGCTTAGGTGACATGCTAGCTCTTCCTATATATGAAGCCTTTCCAGATCCCTCCCTGCTTATTAGAAACCATCCACTATTACCTTACTTTTTATTGACATTTTGTAAATATAAATATAGATAGACAATGAAATGTAGTATAATAATGTATGTTTGTATGTCTACTGTATATTATGATGGTTTTAAGAACATTGATAACATTTTCATATACATTACATGCATATAGAGATTGATCTTGATCTTAATGAGTACCATATAATTAGTTGGTATAATTTTTAGTTTTATAATTTTTGTTATATTTTTTCTCTTTTTTAATATTGAATTTTCCATTGAATTTTGGTCTTTTTGTTACAAACACCTGAGTCTTTCAGTTCATCAAATACTCATTTTTCTTCATTCCAGATTATATTCAGCTTTGTTGGATAAGTTATTCTTGGATGCAACCTTAGCACTTTTGCTCATTGAAATATAATTTTCAAGACCTATAGTATTTTAGAGTAGAAGTTGTTAGGTCTTCTGAAATCTTCGTTATATTTCCACAGTTTTTAAATTTAAGTATCTATTTTTTTCTTGTTACTTGCAGGATTTTTTCCTTAACCTGGAAGTTTTGAAACTTGGCTGATATTCCTATAAGTTTTTCTCCTGGGATCTTTTTCAGGTGGTAAACAGTAAATTTTTTTCTATCTCTACTTTATTTTCTTGTTTTAGAACATCAGTGTAGTTTTCCTTAATAATTTCTTGTAATTTTGTGTCCAGATTCTTATCATAACTTTCAATTAGTCCAGTAATAATTATATTGCCTATCCTTGATTTCTTCTCCAGATCAGTTGTTTTTCTAATGAGATGTTTCAGATTCTCTTTTTTCTATTTTTTTAAATTCTTGTTGTCTTATAATGTCATTCAATTCATCTTACCCAAATCTAATTTTTAGGAGTTATTTTATTCCTTAAAATTTAGTATTTCTTGCAAATAATGACAACTCTGAGGTACCACTACACGTCTCTCAGATTGGCTAAGATGACAGGAAAAGATAATGATGAATGTTGGAGGGGATGTGGGGAAAGTGGGACACTAATACATTGTTGATGGATTTGTAAATTGATCCAACCATTCTTGAGAGCAATATGGAACCATGCCTAAAGGGTAGCAAACTGTGCATACCCTTTGATCCAGCAATGTCTCTGCTGGGTCTGTATCCCAGAGAGATCATAAAAAAGGGTAAAGGACCCAAGTGTGCAAAAATATTTGTAGCAGCCCTTTTTGTAGTAGCAAGAAACTGGAAGCTGAGTGGATGCCCATCAGCTGGAGAATGGCTGAATAAGTTATGGTACGTGAATGTTATGGAATATTATTGTTCTGTAAGAAACGATCAGCAGGATGATTTCAGAGAGGCCTAGAGAGACTTACATGAACTGATACTAAGTGAAGTTATGTGATTATGTAGTGATCATCTCTTTTCAACAGCAAGCTGATTCAGGCCAGTTCTAATGGTCTTGTTATGGAGAGAGACATCTGCACCCTGAGAGAGGACTATGGGGACAAAGTGTGGATTACAACATAGCATTTTCACTCCTTTTTGTTGTTGTATACTTGCTTTTTTATTTCTTTCTCATTTTTTTCACTTTTTTATCTGATTTTTTTTAATTTTTTGAGCTTTTTATTTTCAAAACATATGCATGGCTAATTTGGAAACATTGACCCTTGCCCAGCCTTGTGCTTTGGATTTTCTCCTCCTTCTCCCCACTACCTCCATTGGATGGCAAACAATTCAATATATATTAAACATGTTAAAATATATGTTAAATCCAATATGTATAAACATATTTATACAATTCTCTTGATGCACAAGAAAAATCAGATCAAAAAAAAAAAAAAGAAAGTAAATTAGTAAAAAAAAAAATGCAAGTGAACAACAACAAAAAGAAGGAAAATGTTGTGTTATGATCCACTTTTAGTTCCCACAGTGCTCTCTCTGGGTGTAAATGGCTCTCTTTATTACTGAACAATTGGAACTGGTTTGAATCATCTCATTGTTGAAGAGAGCCACGTCCATCAGAATTGATTGTTATATAGTCTTGTTGCCATATATTATGATCGCCTGGTTCTGCTCATTTCACTTAGCATCAGTTCATGTAAGTCTCTCCAGGCCTCTCTGAAATCACCCTGTTAAAGCAGGGCAGAGTCAAGATGGCAGAGACACATGATTCTCTCTAACCTTCCCTACAACCCTCATACTAATTATGAAATTCAGCCTCTGAATTAGCTCTGGACCAGCAGAACCCACAAATATTGAGAGTGCAACAAATTATCAGCAGAAGATAATTTCAAAGGTCTCCAGAAAAGGTCTGTTTCAATCAGAAATGGGAGAGAGGCAGCAAAACATGAGCAGCTGAGCATAAACGCCAGCTCAGACAGCACAGAGTCCAGGCCTTGCTGACTCCGTAGGGCGTGCAGACTCAGTATGGCATAGAACTGCCTGGATATCATAGAATCAGAAGGTAAAGTGACCATTGAAAGAATTCACTGAACACCTCCTGAAAGAGACTCCAAAATTAAAACCCCAAGGAATATTGTGGATAAATTTCAGAACTATCAGAGCAAGGAAAAAATGTTACAAGAAGCCAGAAAGAAGCAATTCAAATACCGAAGAGCCACAATAAAAATTACTCAGAACCTAGTAGCTTCCACTTTAAAGGATCAAAAGGCCTGGAATCTGATATTCCAAAAGGCAAAGGAACTTGAAATGCAGCCAAGAATAAACTACCCTGCTAAACTAAATGTTTTCTTTCAGGGAAGAAGATGGACATTCAACAAAACTAGTGAATTCTATTTATTTTTTATGAAAAGACCAGAGCTAAACAAAAAAAATTGACCTCCAAATATAGAACTCAGAAAGCATAAAAAGGTGAAAAGGAAAAAAAAGTCTTGAGAACTGTATTTCTATTATTATAATATCTTATATGCCACTAACAAAATCCAACAGCAAGAGATACAAAGAGAAATTCCATTTAAAACAACTGTTGATAATATAAAATATTTGGGAATCTATATGCCAAAGGAAAGTCAGGAACTAAATGAGCAAAACTACAAAACACTTTCCACACAAATAAAATCAGATCTAAGCAATTGGAAAAATATTAAGTGCTCATGGATAGGTCAAGAGAATATAATAAAGATGACAATACTACCTAAACTAATCTATTTATTTAGCACTATAACAATCAAGCTCCCAAGAAACTATTTTCCTGACCTAGAAAAAATAATAAAATTCATCTGGAAGAAGAAAAGGTATAGAATTTTAAAGGAATTAATGAAGAGAAAAGCAAATGAAGGTGGCCTAGCTGTACCAGATCTAAAACTATATTATAAAGCAGCGGTCATCAGAACCATTTGGTACTGGCTAAGTTATTACTGGGCTTATATCCCAAAGAGATCTTAAAGGAGGGAAAAGGATCCACATGTGCAAAAATCTTTGTGGCAGCCCTTTTTGTAGTGGCAAGAAACTGGAAATTGAGTGGATGCCTATCAATTGGAGAATGGCTAAATGAGTTATCGTACATGAATGTTATGGAATATTATTGTTCTGTAAGAAAGGCCCAGCAGGATAATTTCAGAGAGGCTTGGAGAGACCTACATGACATGATTCTAAGTGAAATGAGCAGAACCAGGAAATCATTATACATGGCAACAAGAAGACTATAGGACAATCAGTTCTGATAGATGTGGTTCTTTTCAACAATGAGAGGATTCCAACAAGTTCCACTTTTGCAGTGATGAAGAGAGCCATCTACACCCAGAGAGAGAACCATGGGAACAGAGCGTGGAACACAACAGCATTCTCACTCTTTCTGTTGTCATTTGCTTGCATTGTTTTCTTTCTCATTTTTCTTTTTCCTTCTTCTTCATCTGATTTTTTGTGCAAGATAACTATATAAATATGTATACATATATTGGATTTAGCATGTATTTTAACATATTTAACATGTATTGGACTACCTGCCAACTAGGGGAGGGAGGGAAAGGAGGGGAAAATTTGGAACAAAAGGTTATGCAAGGGTCAATGTTGGAAAAAATACCCATGTAGATGCTTTGTAAATAAAAAGCTTTAATAATAATAATAATAAATAAAAATCACTCTGCTGATCATTTCTTATAGAACAATAATATTTCATGACATTCAAATGCCATAACTTATTCAGGCATTCTCCAATTAATGGGTATCCACATGGTTTCCAGTTTCTTGCCACTGTGAAAAGGGCTGCCACAAACATTTTTGCACATGTGGGTCCCTTTCCTTCCTTTTAAGATCTCTTTGGGATATAGGCCAATTAGAAACACTGCTGGGTCAAAGGATATACACAGTCTGATAACTTTTTGAACATAGTTCCAAATTAACTCTCCAGAATGGCTGGATCTCTTCACACTTCCACCAACAATGTATTAGTGTCCCAGTTTTCCCACATCCCCTCCAACATTCGTCATTATCTTTTCCTGTCATCTTAGCCAATCTGAGAGATGTTGTTGTCTTAATTTGTATTTTTTTGATCAACAGTGATTTAGTTCCAATTGTTCAGTGATGAAGAGAGCCATCTATACCCAGAGAGAGGACTGTAGGAACTGAATGTGGATTACAACAACATAACATTTTCACTCTTTTTGTTGTTTGTTTGCATTTTTTTCTTATTTTTTTCCTTTTTGATCTGTTTTTCTTGTGCAGCATGATAACTGTATAAATATGTATACATATATTGGATTTAACATATATCTTTTTAACATGTTTAATATATATTGGATTACTTGCTATCTAGGGGAAGGAGTGGGGAGAAGGAAGGGAAAAATCTGGAACACAAGATTTTGCAAGGGTCAATGTTGAAAAATTATCCATGCATATGTTTTGAAAATAAAAGTTGTAATAAAAAATAAAATGTTTAAAAAGGACACTAAAGATGCCCCGTTGACTCTTTTTTTTCTTCTCTTTTCCTTTACCCTATATCTTTTCTCCCCCATTTCCCACACTTCACTCCATTTAATAAAAAGGCCTTTGCAACAAATGCCATGAGTTCATAGCCTTTATTTTAAGCCTCTATTCAAGTATTCTCTATTTTGCCATATCGATGAGTTGCAGCTACTATCAGGAATGATATGAACCCTGCTTCTATCCTGTTTCTATGATCAGAAATGTGAATCCTAATCATTGTCAACCTTATTATACACAAAGGGAGACCACATTCCTGGGACTGTCTTGTCAACATAACTAAGGCATACTCAACTACCAAATAAGATAAGGGATCCTTCTTGCCTGAGTAGGCTCACTAACACTTTCTCACTCTACAAATAACCTCTGGGATCAAAGCAACCTCATTCTCCTGAGTTAGCATACCTTATTTCCTCCTGTCCCATCATGCAGTTGCCTATGTATACACAACAGACATGCAAGTCTGTTCTTGGCTAGGATCCTCCCTCACTCTCTAGACCTTGCCCTTACTTCCTCTATCCCTCTTCCATCTGACCTTTTAAATAGCCCCCTTTACTCACAGCTAGTTCTTAATCATTTTGATTAACCTGTGAGCCTTTTTAGACAATAAAGTGCATCCTGTGCCTATGATAATGCCTGTTGTGAATTTTTCACATTCTGAACCATTCTCCTAGAACCTGATACTTCATCATTATGACATTCTTTTCCTATTTGACTGCATGTGTCAAAAAAGCCATTCCCCTCCCCCAACACACACACACACACACACACCCTCATATTCGTGAAACTACACAAGATTCTTACAATGCTTCTTTCCCACTTTAAGCAGTTCCTAAATCCTCTGCATTGTTGGGCCTGGTTGTTTCTTAAAGTTTGTATTTATTCCTTTTCTGACCCAGTTCTCTCCTGCCTTTTCAGCAAAGAACCTACATGACATAGATCCTTACTTTTCTTTTTGAGACTTCAGCCATTAAGAAAAGCAGGGCAAAAAAAAACAAAAACAAAAAACAAACAAACAAACAAAAATACAAAAACAAAAACAAAAAACAAAAAGCAAGGCCTAAAACAATCAAGGCTCCTATCGATTTATAGAAAAAAATAATATAACATGGTCTTTAGATATAGCTTGTGACCCTAAAAATAGCCTGAGAAGAGCCAAATACCAAATCATAACACAAAGGCTAAATGAGAGTGATCAGGCAACATGTCCTGCTTCATGTGGCATTTCTTTACAACTCCAACACTTCTTAAAGTTAGAGATCCCACAAGGACCCTTTAGAAATCTGATATTTTCGTGGTTTCTAAACTGAGGGGAAAATAATGGTCTATGGAGACATATTGTAACCAAATTGGATATGGAACCATAATGAAAAAGAAGGGAGAAAAAACCCCATTCACTGAAAGGCCAACTCAGAGAAATTCCTCATTGATTTCCAACAATTCTCATCAAACACATCCCCAGCCATATCTACTCTTAGCTCCATCAACTCCTTGGCAAATTGACTTTAGGTCAGAAATTATTTAACGGATCAGTTGGATGAATAGAATGGATAATGAGTCAACTCTCTCCTGCTCGTACTACCTCATGTTTTGGTCCTAAATTATAATCTCTTGTTATTAACCTAAATTAGAGGACTGCCTTTCACCTTCAACTGATCACAATTGCATTTTTCCTGTGCATCTCCTGCCCCTGCTGGAAGAATTTCTCTGGTTCCCTCTCGTTTCATCTTGGCAATGTAAAATCTGATTCTTTTTCATGCAAAAGATCCCAATTAGGAGGAAATTCATGCAAGTTGTCTCAGCAGACTCTAAATATGCCCCAAGGGCCCTTGGAGGCTCACAGAGGTTTCTAAAGGCAGCCTTGGCACCTGTAATAAGGCACCTCTCTGTTCCTTCACAGAGGAATTTACTGACGCAGTGTGGCAACTGGATTTTCTTAACATGACTCTAAACCCTATGTAGTGAACAAGAATCTGGTCTCTAAAACATTCTCTGGAAATGCTCCCTGACACTTTCAGACCACTATTCAAGTCCTGAAAGCAATAGTCCTATTTCTCTTGTCATTGATCTTTTGAATTCTCAATAATTATCCTTAGTATGAGAAGAATTTTATGAAGATCCTCCCCCTGAACAGTCTAATCCTACCATCCCTCAGGACTAACCATAATAAAAACATGGCATCTTTTCATGTCATGAGTTCCCATACTTTATCTTAAGCTTTTCCTAATGGGTCTACTTCTACTTTGTTGCTTTCTTTTTAGGTGAGCAGGTAGAGGGAAGGACCCCAGGGATGACCCCTGTACCATGAAAATTTTCAAATTCCATAATGATGTCTTAGAAATATAACTTCTTGATGTTTTCTGATGTGAAAAAAGAAATAAAATTCTTTGTCAACATCTTGTGGCCAAAATGGAGATAAGCTAGATGCTGAAAAAGAAGGGAGAAAATCCAAAGCTAACTTAGAGAAATCCTTCATTTGATTTCAAACATTTTTTATCAGCACACTAACCTATCATTTCTTTTCCACTCCTTCGCAAGCTGTCTTTGAATTGGAAGATTTCTAACAAATCAGTGGCAATAGACGGGGGAATAACTATTCAACTCCATCCTGCAAAATTGAGCCTAAATGAGAATTTCTTGCTGCATAGCTGGAAAACTCCATTCTTCATTTGATCCCTATTCCCTTGTTTCCTAATTTCTTCTGATTCTTGGGAAGAAGTTCTCTACTTCCCCTTCTTTCCACTTTTTGTCTTGTAAATCTGATTCTTGCTCAAAATGATAGCAATTAATAAGAAGTCCATCTAAGGAAATATCCCAGGAGTCTCTGTCAATACCCCAATTTCCCTTGGATATTTACAGAGGTTTCTAAAGGCAGTCTCACTACCTGTAGGAATGTACCTTCTTCACAGAGGAGTTTCCTGAAGAGTGATAACTGAATCTTACATAATGCTGCACTTTCTGTCCTGGGCAAATACCTGGCGCCTAATACATTTTCTAGAAATTGGATCATACTCTCCCTCTTTTTCTGCTATTTTATCCCTCAAATTGTTGGCCCATCCATCTATCTAGCCATTTATCTTTCAATTTCAAGATCAATATCCATGTCATAAGGAAAGTTCTATGAAGGCCTTCACCTTAACCACTCCGATATTACCATTGGTCACAATTGACCATGAGAAAAAAAAAAAAAAAGGATCTCTATATGCCATTGGTTCCCAGACTTTCATTCAACTGTCTAACTTCGACATCTTTCCTCATGACTCCTCCCTGGATCCATTTGCCATGAAGGTATTCCCCACACATCTTCTCATAGAACCATATCAAACTTCTACAACACTTTCCTCAGAAGTCACCCCTTTCCACAATGGGTCGTAATTACCCTTGGATTGTATAATTTTTCACCCTGAGTCCATTTGTGAATATTACCTGTTCATATATTGGAGTTGCTATTTGTTCCCCTTGGGTAATAGTTCACTGATGCCATTCCAAATGAGCAGATAGAAAATGTGAAAAGATGGGAAGCCAGAGAAGTTCTATCAGGGTCAAGAGATCTCTAGGAATTTTCTCTTGTTTAGGATTTTTTGTGTAAACAAGAGTCAGATGTTAGTAAACATATTAAAATGAATTGTAGAGTAGACAAATTAATCTTAAATAATTATTGGATTAAAGAACAAATCAAAGAAATAATATTTTCATTAAAGAAAATGACAATATTGAGACAACATATCAAAATTTATGGGACAAAAAAACAATGCTTAGAGGAAATTTTATATCTATAAATGTCTGTGTTAATAAAATAGAGAAAGAGCAGACTAATGAATTTGGCATGTAAATTTAAAAAAAACTAGAAAAAGAACAAATTTAAAATTTCCAATTCAACATTAAATTGAAAATCCTAAAAAATAAAAGTGAGATGAAAAAACTGGGGGGAAATAATTGAAATTAATAAATAAAATTCAGAATTTGTTTTATGAACAAAATAAACAATTAGTTAATTTGATTTTTTTTAAAAGAGAGAAGAAAAATCAAATCACTAGTATCAACAATGAAAAGAGTGAAATACCAATAAGAAAGATGAACTTAAAGCAATTTAAAGGAGTTGTTTTGTTTGACTATAAAGTAATAAATTTACATTTTTAAGTGAAATGGAAAATATTTATTAAAAATATGAATTACCTAGATTAGCAGAAAAGAAATAGAATATATATTTTTAGAAAAGAAAATGAATAAGCCATAAATGAGCCTTCTAAGAGAAAAGCATCTGAACCAGATGGATTTGCAAGTGAATTTAAAGATTAAGTAATTCAGTATTAAATCAAGTATTTGGAATAATAGGCAAGGAAAGGATCATACCAAATTCCTTTTTTGAAACAAATATGATACTGATACCTACAACAGGAAGAGTAAAAACAGAAAAAGAAAATTATAGATCAATTTTATTAATGACTATGGATGCAACTATCCTAAATAAAATGCAAAATAAAAGATTACAATAATACAAGATTAAACATCATGGTAAAGTTAGATGCAATGCAAAGATGATGAGATTTATACCAGTAAAGCAGGGATGATTTAACATAAAGAAAACTATTAACACAATTGATTACATCAATATTAAAAGTAAAAACCCAACAACACATGATTATATCAATAGATGCAGAAAAAGCTTTTGATAAAGTTCAAAATTCATTTTTAATTGAAAACATTTGTAAGTAATTATATATATATATATATATATATTTTTTTTTTTTCTCCTTAAATTGATTTTTTTAAAAAGCATTTACCTAAACCCATCAGCAAGCATTATTTGTAATGGCTCTAAATTAGAAACCTTCCCAATAAGATCAGGTGTGAAAGAAGAATGTCCACTGTCACCAATATTATTAAGTATCATATAAAAATCTTAGCAATAACAATGAAAAGAAAGTAGAAAAATCAGAATGGAGAATAAGGTAATAAAACTGCAAACAATATGGTGATGTACTTTAAAAATCTCAGACCCAGCTAAAAAGTCAGTTGAAACAATGATTTTAGCAAAATCAGACTATAAAGTAAATCCACATAAACCATCAGTTTTTTGTCTTATCCTATAAAGTAGTAGAAGGGGAAAAGGGAGGCTAATACAGAAGTAGAACAGGAAGGGGATAAGAAAGGGGGAAAAGTTTGACAAAAGGGAGGGCAGATAGAGGGAGGTGGTCAAAAACAAAACACTAGTGAGGAGGGAAAGGGGAAAAGGAGAGAGAAAAGTATAACTTGGGGAAAACAGGATAATGCAAAATGCACAGTTAGTCATTTTAATTCTGAATGTAAATGGGATAAACTCTCCCATAAAAATGAATTGGTTAGCAGACTGGATTAAAAGCCAGAATCAATGAATATAAGGGATAATGTTGTAAAAAAAAAATTACTCATGCATATGTACTGTCAAAAAAAATTATAATTATAAAATTAATTTTTAAAAAGCCAAAATGCTACAATATGTTGTTTACAAGAAGCACACTTGAAGCAGAGAGATACATAGAGTAAAGGGGTAAATGGCTGGAGCAGAATCTATTATGATTCAACTGAAGTTTAATAAAAATTGGTGGAGTTGTGAACTGATCCAACCATTCTGGATAGCAATTTGGAACTATGCCCAAAGGACTATAAAACTGTGCATACACTTTAATCCAGCAATGTTTCTACTGGATCTGTATCCCAAGGAAATCATGAAAGAAGGGAAAGGAACCACATGTGCAAAAATGTTTGTGGCACCCTTTTTGTAGTGACAAGAAATTGGAAACTGAATGGATGTCCATCAGTTGGAGAATGGCTGAATAAGTTAAGGTATATGAAAGTAACAGAATAAAAAATGATGGACAGGCTGATTTTAGAAAGGCCTGGAAAGATTTACATGTACTGATGCTGAGCAAAACTAGAATCAGGAACATGTTGTATGTAGTAACAACAAGACTGTGAGATGATCCACTAGGAGACTTGTTTTTTCTCAGCAGTTCAGTGATCCCAGGCAATATCTATAAATTTTGAATAGAAAATGCCATCTGAATCCAGAGAGAGAACTATGAAAAATGAATGTAAATCAAACAGATTATGTTCCCTTTTTTTTCTTTTTCTTCTCTCGTGGTTTTTCCCTTTTGTTCTGATTTTTCTCTCCCAATATGATTCATAAAGAAATGTGTCCAAAAAGAAATTAATGTACATATAAAAAAGTAGGGCTAGTAATCCCTGATCTAAAAGTCAAACTTAGAGTCAATCAAGAGAGAAATCTATATTATATGTCAATACATATATTGTTTTAGATGCACGTTTACATATGGTTAAATGTATATGTTTGTGAGTATCTGATTATATGTGGTTATATATGCAAGTAGGACTGTATATGTGCATATATGAATGTACTTTGTGGGTGATGGTGAATTTGTATATATGTGTACATATATGTATACAGATATAAATATAGATACACATACAAACACACATATGCACACATACACATATATCTGTGCTTAACTACAGCCTGCTTGGGGGAGGTATAGGGAATAGAAGGAGGAAAAAAGAATAAAGTAAAAAGTGCTCAGCAGAGAACAAAAGAAAAATCTATAAGGAAGTAAAGAAAAGATATACACTAATGAATATAATTTCTCCTATTATTATACATGCTTTCTTGAAATGGAAATTTATCATTCTATATTTTGAATCCTCCCTCATGTTCTGTTGGACATATGATAATACTTTGTTTTTGTTTTTTATTTTTATTTTCAGTCTTTTTTCCATCATTTTTTCTTATTTTGTATTTAGTTCAATGAATAAAATTTTTTAAATGTTAAAAAAAAAAAAGATTTGAATCTCTAGATCTCAACTTCAAAAAAAATAGTTAATCAGGAAGAGAAATCATAAAAGACTAAGATTAAACTATTTACATTCTAAATGGAAAGGTGATACTTGTAACTCCTAAAAGCTTTCTCATTATTAGAGCAGTTAGAAGGAGTATATATAGACAAAGAGCACAGATGTGAGTTATATAAAAAAAAATTAAAAAGGTGAGAAAGAGGAATGCATTGGGTGAAGGAAATGGAGGGATAGGATGAGGTAAATTATCTCACACAAAAAGGCAAGACATTTGTTCTTTTCACTGAAGAGGAAGAGGGTGAATTTGAGGGGGAGTGAGTGAACCTTACTCTCATCAGAATTGGCTCAAAGTGGTAATAATATTTGAGTATAGAAATATATTTTATTCTACAATAAAGTATTTGGGTATATAAATATATTTTATTCTGCAAGAAAGTATTTGGGTATAAAAATATATTTTATTCTACAAGAAAGTAGAAAGGGTAAGAGAATGGGGGTGGTAGGAAGAAGTGCAGATTAGAAGAGGTGGTAATCAGAAGCAAAACACTTTTAAGTAGGCACAAGGGGAGAGAATTAACAGAGGGGAAATACATTTGACAATCATAACTGTGATTCTAAGTAACTGTGGCTTTAAAGATGAATGTTTGAAGGTGAACTTCATTGCATTTTTTTCTGATGATGCTGGTCCTTCATGCTGGGAAGAATGCCTGGAATAGACACAGTTATTAGAAAATATTTCTAAAATCATTAATTGGCACTTTTAGAATTATTACTTGAAAATTTGATATCAGATAAAAGAAGTTAAAAATTTTTAAATTTTTTGGAATATGGGGTAGCTATGTGGCACAGTGGATAGAGCACTTGAATTCAGGAGGACCCGAGTTCAAATGTGATCTCAGACACTTAACACTTCCTAGCTGTGTGACCCTGGGCAAGTCACTTAACCCCAGCCTCCGAAAAAATAAATAAATAAAAATAAAAATAAATAAATAAATAAATATTTTGGAATAAAAGGTATTGTTATTTACCACCAGTCTAATAAAAATTTAACTGAATTAGAAACTGTTGCTAAAGAACGTGATATTGAAATCATCTGAATTGGCAGGTAAAGAGAAGAGCAACATGTGCTATTTAGAAGCTGCTACTGCTCCCTGCTATGTATCCTGCTTATCCTAGGTTTTATATTATATATACATATGCATGTATATATGTGTGTGTGGATGTGTGTGTGTGTGTGTGTGCATTTTTACCATTTTCCTAATTCTGATTTGGCAAAGTAATTAATGAATTAAATAAAAGGTCTTGTAGTCAAGCTCACTCAACATTCAGAAAGCACAAAAATTAATATAATGCATCATAAGTGCTTTAGAAAATAGAAAGATCAGTCTTGGAAAGCATGAATCTCACTTTGATGATTTGGTTAAATCAGATAAATTTAAAATAATTTATTTAATTAAAATGATAAATTGAATGTTCTTTATGAAACTATATTATAAGAAACTATAATTGAATTCATGGACTTATGGCTCTTGCTAGTCAGAAATGACTGAAAGCATTTTAACTTTTTTTTCTGATTTATCAACACCATGTAGTTGACCTTATGAAGAACTACCTTCATCCCAGATAGATAGTGGGAAAAATTGTATCATTCAAATTAAAAGTCCAAATTTGAAATCGACTAAAATTATTTTTCTGGAATTTGCAGATAATGATGTAAAATTGTACACTATTTCAATTCTGCGCACTACCTTCAAAAGGTGAAAAAGAGTCATTTTGTCACACTGAAGTTAAGAGATTTTGCTTAAGGAATATAATTTATGTCGGATTTAATGACTATATATTTATTGGTACTTGAGTTAGGGGACTGGGATGTGATTTAATTGTCTATTCATGATTGAATTGCAATTATATATCTGTAGGTATAAAAGTTCTGTGAACTGTGAAAATCAAGGAAAGAATTTTGTGAGAATCAATTGTCAATAAATAAAGAGTATGGTGTATGTTTTATTGTTATATGTTTATGAAATTTATTTGCCTAGTTATATGTGTATAAGTGCACATATATGTGTGTGTGTTTTCAGAGAGCTGGTTATTAAATATATATCAGCACATCAATGAACTGAAAAGTTAATAGGGAATTTAAGGGCTAGTAAAAGAAAAAGTAAGTTTGCATTATAAAAAAATCAAAAAATTAAATGAGGTTCCTATTATAAATCACTATGGTAAGTAATGGAACTGGGATTCAAATCTTGTTCCTCTACCTCCAAGAGTCAATAAGCATTAATTAAGTACTTACTATATCCTAGTCTCTGGGAATGCAATGAAAATCTAAATCCTCTGTTCTGGGGGCACCTGGGACTGAGGTTGCTGCTAGAGTTGGCAGAAGAGGTGCCTGGGATTACAATAGAGACTTGATCTCTTGGGGAGCTTAGAGCTGCCTCTGGGGCTGTGAAGGTTTCTATTCGGGCATAAAAAACAGAAGAGGTGGTAAAGAATGGGTCAGTCGGGGAGGCTGAGGATTTTGATGTGGTTATTGAGGCATCTGTAGCTTTGTTTGGGCCCTGGGGCTGGGCCTGAAATGGCACTTGGGCTTCTGGGCTTGGCCAATGGCCCATTTTGGACAATTTCATGACCCAGGGATAGAAACAGGGCAAGTTCAGGGACCTTCCAGAGCTGTACTAGTCTTGCTCCACTTTGGGTAACATAGCATAGACTTGATTCCTTTGTAACACACCGTCACTTAGATACATGGGTTACCTTACTCATCTTGAACCCATGGAAGGTCAGCATAGACTCACCTCCTTGGACAGGGGCAAGTTTGTGACCGACTTAGGAGGTGCTTGACACAAGCTACTGTCAGTGAGCAGCCCGAGACACCTTGTTCACTGATTCTCCCCCAGCAATGTGGCCGTGTTTGGTGGAATGCCAGGTAGAGACATGTCTTGTATGCAATAATGAACCCTGCTTAATAGTCCATAGCATACAAACAGCATAACAAAAAGTGTTGGGGGGTTCACCAAAAGTCTTGGGGTAATGGGGGAGAAATGTTATGGTGTCATTTTTGAAAAAAAAAATCAGGCTCAAACCATCTCCAAATCAAGCATAGGCATTTAATGGATTCATAAACCCTGCAGGGTTCCTCCTAAGGAAGAGAGGCAGGCCAGCAGAGAAAATCCAGGGGTTACACTGAGAAAAGAGAATAAGAAATAACAGATAAACTGGGAAAATGGGAAATCTCAGATAACCTGGGACAATCTCTCTCAGTTGCTTAATCTTTTTTTTAGATTCCATAGATTTTTAAATTTTTTATTAAAGTTTTTTATTTTTTTATTTTTTATTTTTTTTCCCCTGAGGCTGGGGTTAAGTGACTCGCCCAGGGTCACACAGCTAGGAAGTGTTAAGTGTCTGAGACCAGATTTGAACTCAGGTCCTCCTGAATTCAAGACTGGTGCTCTATTCACTGAGCCCCTAGCTGCCCCCTTAAAGTTTTTTTTATTTTTAAAACATCTGAATAGATAATTTTTCAACATTGACCCTTGCAAAACCTTGTGTTCCAATTTCCCCCTCCCTTCACCTACCCCTTTTCCTAGATGGCAAGTAGTCCAATATATGTTAAACATGGTAGAACTATATGTTAAATCCAATATGTATAAACATAGACATACAATTCTCTTGCTGCACAAGACAAAGCAGATAAAAAAAGAAAGTAAATGAGGAGGAAAACAAAATGCAAGGAAACAACAACAGAAAGAGTGAGAATGCTATGTTGTGAACCACACTCAGTTCCCACAGTCCTCTCTCTGGGTGCAGATGGCTCTCCTAATCACAAGATCATAGGAACTGGTCTGAATTCACCTTATTGTTGAAGAGAGCCACATCCATTAGAATTGATCATCGCATAATATCGCTGTTGCTGTGTACAGTGATCTCCTGGTTCTGCTCATTTCACTCAGCATCAGTTCATGTAAGTCTCTCTAGGCCTCTCTGAAAATATCCTACTGATCATTTCTTATAGAACAATAATATTCCATAACCTTTATATCCCATCACTTATTCAGGCATTCTCCAACTGACGGGCACCCACTCAGTTTCCAGTTCCTTGCCACTATAAAAAAAAGGCTGCCACAAACATTTTTGCACATGTAGGTCCCTGTCCCTCCTTTATGATCTCTTTGGGATATAAACCCAGTAGAAACTCAGTTGCTTAATCTTGAGGTTTCAGAGATGAGAATTGTCACAAGTAGATAGGAGGCCTGGTCAGGTAGCCACAGTAAGGAAATAATAAGGAAGAAACTGGGTGGGGGAAGATTAATTAGTAACGGCTGGAAAGTGAGCATTAAAGGAATAGCCTGGTATAAGGAACCATAAATCACAGGACAGAAAGGTACATTTAAGGAGGTAGGTATTGAGAAAGTACTATTGAGAAGAGTACAAGAAGTACATCCAGCATGGATATAATTATTGAGGGAGATGTTGGGGTTACAGTAGTTTTGCCCTTTGGTAGTTTAGTGGTAAAAATCACTCCATTAGTAGTAAGAACGTGCTCAGTTTTCACAGTGCCATTAAATGTAGTGAGATTTACAAAATTGTTACCAGCAATGAAGCAAGGGGTTTTGTTGATGAAGAGGCTCCAGAAAGTAGTCACCAAAACTGATAATAAAGCTGCCACTGGAGAATAAGTGGTAACCTTTGGGAAACATCCTTTAAGAAACTAAAATTCTCTTCTCCAAATTATACTGAAGATGTTTCTGATTTAGTTTCTCATTTTTTCTTCTACCTCCCTTATTTTCCTTTTGAAATCTTTTATGAGCATTTCCAAGAAGCTTCTTTGGGCTTGAGACCAATTTATCTCACTCTTTGAGATTTCCTCTGTGGACATTTTGTCCTTATCTGAGTTTGTGTTTTGGCCTGATCTGTCATCTTAGTATCTTTCTATGGTCATGGTTCTTTTCTGTTTCTTGCTCATTTTCTTTCCTTTTCTTTTGGGGGTGCTGTCCCAAGCTTCCTCTGTAGTTTTGAGCACAGGGGCCTTTTGTGTTTACAGCAGGTAGCTTTGCTGGTTTTTTTTTTCAGGAAACAGCCTGGTTTCCCAGAGTTTGCCTTCTTAGCTGGGAGCTGCCCTTGATGTGTTCCTCTACTGCTACATGACTGAGGGCCTTAATTTCTGATCTGCTGTGATTAAGACCCTTTTACCAGCTTTCCCAGATTCTGTCTCAGCTGAGCTGAACACCCTTTTTATCCCAGTGAGACTGATCATTCTTGAAGTTTTTCAGTCTATCGTGAACTGGAAAGTGGTTTCATTCCATCAGATTCTGTTCAGAGGCTGGCTTTCTGTGTAGTTTTCGAGGAAACTAGGAGAGTTCTCCCAGTTTCCTGACTTTACTCTGCCATCTTGGCTCCACCCATGGAACTTCTGATTTAGTTTCAATAACCAATAGAATAACAGCTAGAATACCCAATTATTCTTATATCACTTTGAAACATTTAAGGACCTTATTTCATTCATACATACATACAGCTATAACTGTAGATAAATATTAGCTATACAGGCAGATGACTAAGCCAAACACTCATTTGTTTAGAGTTTGTTTAGGGTATAATGACTCCATATTTTCAGATTCTACTGACCACTTGCTCTGATTATAGAAATTTTGTATAAAAGAAAAAGCAGGGACATGATTATAAAAGCAACAAATTGGTCCTTCAGACTTAAACCTAAAGGTACATATGTGGCTGTATGCAGTAACAATTCTACCTCACAGGAATAATCAGATGGGAATATTCCAAGGAACACAATAACAAACCAAATCAGAAGGACCCCACCTTAAGCTTTGACCAAAGGTCAAACTCCCAGCTTTTGCTCAGAAATAGACCTCCACCATAGCTCAGGATCACATCACTCTCAATAGCTTGTGGCATTCCTCTCAAATGGTGGATTACTGACTTAATGATCCATCAAACAATCATAGCTGAATTCAAACTCAAAACAATATCAGTTATGGTCCCAAATAGCAGTCTCAAATAATAAGTTTCACTAATCACAGTTTTTATTCTCTCGGAATTGCAATAACAATAAAAATTTACCAGGGCTCACACATGTGAGAGATTTCACTTAACAGCTTTCACATGTTTTTTTTCTTTTTTTCTCCTGGAGTTTAAACTCATTCTGGTGTAAACACAAATCATTAGAAATCATTTCTATGTAAGAAGCAAACCTGTAGATTCTCAGTAAAAACTCCATAACCCAAACAAGCTCTTTTTATAGGGTGGATGACCTTGCCCACAAGATGGTTTCAAGAAATCTGGCAAGTTTACAAATTAAGAGGAATCAACAGAGCCTCAGAGAAGGGGTTGAGCCTGCTGCTCTTGCCTGTCCATTCCATCTGTTCCTAGGCTACTATGGGCTGTGCTCTTTGATACCCCTTTCACTCTGTGAGAAGCTGAGGGGATAGACAAACCCTGCTGCACATCCTCATAAGGATGAGCTGCTCTGAAAAGCAGAACTAATCCAGATAAAACTTATACTCTCTTTTTCAATCATCAATTTTAGATGTAAAAAATCATGACAATAACTCCAAATAACTTAGTTAACAATCTTATAATTTTTGTAACAGCCAAATTGGACTCAAGGTGAAATGTGTTAAGTAAACTGGTTAATACTGATGATTATTATTGTATTAATTTGATCTTTTGTTTTATGGTATTTGTTTGCTGAGTTTTCTTGATGACCTTAGTAATATGTAAATTTCTCTAAAATTAGTACATAATGAGTCCTCTAAATGGCTTGATATGTAACTTGCCTTGATTTCTAAAGAGTTTATTTAACAAGTTTTGTCTCCTTATATGCATTAATATGCAATTATAATTTGGTACCTAAAGTTTATTAGACATTGATGGAAAGAGGATTATAATTTGTGATGCTCATAGCCACAGTATACTTGTTTCCTGTTATAAAATTTTAGTCCCCTAGTAGATAGCCCCCAAATGACTCTAAAAGATCCCAATCTAAAAAAAAAAATAAAAATAAAAATAAAAGATCCCAGTCTTTGATTTGGTGCTAGCAGGAACCCCAGAGACCATCTATTCTATCCCCTCATTATCCGAGAAATATGAAAAATGATAATTGATAATTGGATTTTACATAACTAAGTACTCTCTTTTCTCATAGATCTTTCATATTGTGGCCCAACATCTTTAGTATGAGGAGAATTCTATTAAAGCCCTCCCCTTGAATACACCAATCCTACCAATGACCAGGACTGATCATGAGAAAAAACATGGGATCTATCTATAACATGAGTTCCCAGACTTTATTTTAACTTTCCATTCAACTGTCCTGCTTTTACATCTTTCCTCTTGAAACTGATAAGCCCTCCTGCCTTCATTTGCCAGGAAAATGATTCTTACACAGTTGTCTCATGGCACCAAAGCAGTATTCTACAATTCTTTCTATTTATGTCTCCTCTCTCACAATGTAACTGAGTCTCTTCCCTCCCCTTAGTCACTGTGATTGTCAAGGGAGGTTCCATTTAGGATCATCGGCCAGTCATTTGCTGAATTGGCTGTCCCCTTTGAGTGCTAGTTGGCTGCTCCTTTTCCAGATGATCAGGGAGTAGGCCCCAGATATGACCTCTGGACCTTGAGAATTTTCAAATTCCACAGGATGTCTTAGAAATCCAATTTTCTGCTGGTTTCTAATATGGAAAAATAAATAACATGGTCTTTGTTGACATAGTTGACCAAAATAAAACAAAGATGCTGAAAAAGAACATCAAAAGACTATATAGTCACTGAAAGGGTAACTTGAGAGAAATTCTTCACTCACCTTCTCAGCACACCAACATTTCCCTTCCATTCCTTTCCTTGGTAAATTGACATTAAATTTAAGTATATTGAATGGATCAGTGGTGCTAGGAGAAAAAAACTATCCATCTCCATCCTGCAAAATTTGCGATAGGCTTTGGACCTAAATGAGAGTCCTTTGCCACACAGCCAGAATCTGAACACTCCTTTCATTCTTCATCTGGTCCCTGTTACCTTGTTCTCTGATTTCTTGTGATCCTCAGGAAGAAGTTCTCTACTTCCTTCCCCCTTTTTCCACCTTTTGCCTTGTAACATCTAACTCTTGCTTAGGGAAATGATAGCAATTAATAAGAAATTCATCTAAGGAAATGTCCCAGGAATTTTTGCCAATACCCCAGTTTCCCTTGGATTCTCACAGAGGTTTCTAAAGCTAGTCTTGCCATATGTAAGAATATACCTTTCTGCTCCTTCACAGAGGAATCTTCTGAAGAAGAGTGGTCAAAGGAGCTTCTGTATCTTCTGCCCTGGACAAAGACTCAATTCCTAAGACATTCTCCAGAAATTGGATCTCACTCTCCCTGTCACTCCCTCAGACTGTTATTTTATCCCTTAAACTACTGATCCTTCTATCTCTCTTGTCATTGATCTTTCAAATTCTATATCAATATCTTTAGCAAGAGGAGAACTTAGGCCCTCCTCCTGACCAAGTCAAAACCATGAGAAAAAACATGGGATCACTCCATGTCATGGCTTCCCCAACTTTATTGTAAGCATCCATTCAACTGGCCTATTTCTACATCTTTCTTTTTTTTTTTTTTTTAAATTTTATATATATATATATATATATTTTATAATATTATCCCTTGTATTCATTTTTCCAAATTACCCCTCCTCCCTCTATTCCCTCCCCCCGACGACAGGCAATACCATACATTTTACATGTGTTACAATCTACATCTTTCTTCATGATACCCATAAGCCCTCCTATCTGCATCTGCTAGGAAGGTGATCCCAACATGTGTGTCTCATGACACTACAGTATCAGAATCTTCAATTCTTTCTACAAATGTACCATTTCCCCACATGGAAACAGAGCTCCACTAATTTTAAAATTAGATAATTGGATATACCAAATATAAAAATGAAGTTCAGAATTTTCTTATAGTAGAAACATAAATTTGAGCTAACCCTCAGTACTTGACCTGGTTATTGGCAAAATAAACTTTCAAATTGTATTAACAGCTATTAAAAGATTTTAGTAGGAAAGGAATCTCTATAAGTGACCTAGTCTGCTAGAAACTACTCTGAAGTCCCACCCATTCCTGCATGCCTATGAAGAGAGATCTTTGAAAGACCAGAGAATCAGACAGTGTATGAGATGAGAATCTGAGTCTTAAGATTTGATGGAATTATGAAATGGACACTTTTTTATGATTTACTTTTTCTCTATGTGTCTTTTATCTGCAGGGTCTGCCTTCCAAAGGAGACTTCCCCCACTCTGCTCATATCAATGTGTTGGTTAATCTTTTCCTCTTTTCTCCCATTGTAAGTCCCATAGTTAAAAACACTTGATGAAGGGTTTGACAGTTCAGATAGTGATCATTCAGGAGACTGTGTCTTTTAAACTAATCAAAAGGGGATGGGAGAAAGTACTTTTTTTATTATTGTATTATTAACCAAATTAGGATTGAAGATTTTTTCCATTCTATTTCCTTATTCTAAGACCATTGAATGTAGGTCTGAAAGAAACACCTGATGATGAGAT
Source organism: Sminthopsis crassicaudata (assembly GCF_048593235.1). Taxonomy (NCBI): domain Eukaryota; kingdom Metazoa; phylum Chordata; class Mammalia; order Dasyuromorphia; family Dasyuridae; genus Sminthopsis; species Sminthopsis crassicaudata. Next base: position 69,418,922 of record NC_133623.1, read on the forward strand.
TGGCCTAAACCTGGGTCACATTCTCCTCAATATTTGATGGGAACCTACCCAACTAAGAAAGCTTACTTCTGATTAAAATGTAAAGAAAATCTAATCTACATAAATTCTAGCCTTACAAGCATTAAACTCATGCCCTTGAAATTCCCCATTTCGGGGGATGATCTGAAGTGGTCTGGCTGGAGATGGATGCCTTTGTCCAGATAGCTAGAGGTAGCTGAATCTCATAATCAAACCATATTCACAGCAAGAGATGCTTATTAATTTCTTGTCCACACCTTATTAATTTTTCATCAATCAGAATTAATCTCCACTTGTCAGGGCAACCACTCTTCCAAAAGCATTTAAGCATTCGGTGATCTCCACGGTTTTATCTTTGGCTAATGAAATAGACCATTAATCTTCAATTTATTGATTATTTGCTAGCTTAATTAATAAATGTATTATTAATTGCCCAGAAAAAAAGATGCTAGTTTTTTTTTGGTCTAATATAAATACCTATGCTAAAGGATACTTTTTCCTTACTGTAACTATTTTAGCATCCTAATAAGTTTTTTTTCCCCTCCCATGAGCCCTACCTTGTCATTTTTTTAATTGAATTAGGTTTATTCCATATGGTTCAACAGGGCAGAACTGGAAAGAAGGAGAAGCTACAAAGATGCAAATTTATCTTGAGCTAAGTACAAGCTTTCTAAAAATTAAGATTGTCCCATCAGAATGGTTGAACAAGTTGTGGTATGTGACTGTGATTGAGTATTACTATGTTATAAGAAATGATGAGCATTATGCTCTCAGAAAAACCTGGAAAGACTTACATAAGAGGATGCAAAGTGAAATGTACTGAATATAAAGTAATAGTAATAGTGTAAGATATTGTAAGCTTTGAATGACAGCAATACAATGATCCTAGGCAAATCTGAATGACTTATGATGAAAAATGCTGTTATCCTCAGAGGAGGAACTGATGGAATCTAAATACATATTGAAGCATACTTTTTTATTTTCTTTATTTTTCTTGTTTTTTTGGAGGGGGTCTATGTTTTCTTTCACAACATGACTAATATGGAAATGTTTTCTATGACTACATATGTATAACCTATATCAAATTGCTTGCCTCTCAAGCTTTAGGGGAAGAGGGGGAGAGAATTTGGAACTCAAATTTTTAAAAACAAATTTTAAAAAATTGTTTTTATATGTAATTGGGAAAAAATAAAAAACTAAATATTTTTTTAAACCAAGCAAGATGGTTTCAGAAAAGCTGGGAAGAGTAGAACTAATTATTGAACTATTATTATTAGAACTAATTATTATTATTCTATTTCATTAGAACAATGCAAAGTGAGCAGAACTAGGAGAACATTGTATAGTTACAACAATATTGTACTTTATGATCAATTGTAAAAGACTTAGTTACTCTAATTAATAGAATGATAAAAGACAATTTCAAGATGAAAAATGCTACATATCTCCAGAGAGAGAACTAATGAACTTTAAGTGGAGATTGAAGTATATGCTTTTCATCTTCTTTATGTTTCTTGCTTTTTGTTGTTTTTCTTTTTTGGTAACATGGTTAATATGAAAACTTTTGCAAGACTTCATACATATAATATCATATTGCTTGCCTTCTCAATGCGTGCTGAAGGGGCAGGAGGGAAGGAGAAAATCTGAAAATTAAAAAAAAATAAACCTTAAAAATAAATGAATAAAAAGATGGAGAAATTAAGGCTATCCAAAAGTGAAATAAGTATAACAGTAGCTAGGATTTATATAATACTTTTAAGTTATGTGTATATACATATATATATTTAAAAATTTCATTTGATCCCAACAATGTTGGGAGATAGGCATTATTATTCCCATTTTAGAGATGAATTAACTGAGATTGAGAAATGTGATCAGGTCATAGCTAGTAAGCATCTGAGGCAGGATTCAAACTCAAATCTTTTGGATTCTAAGTTGAAAATTCTATCCAAGGGTCCAATGGGCTTCTTTGGGAAATAGTTGACTTTCTCCCATTTATTGGAGGTCTTCAAGTGGCCAGATAACCACTTAGCAAGTATGTTACACACCAAGGATGTGAATTGGCCTAGATGGCTACTGAATTCCCTTCCAACTTAAAAATCCTGTCATTCTGTGATAATAATGAAAGTCAGTTTCCCTGCATTGAGAGATTCTAAAAAAGGTTCTCTAAACATCTATCGAGAAATATGGTGTGACCTTAACGTGTGAACCAAAAAATTTCTCATAGAAAAGGGTCTTTAAGCAATGTTTTACTGTAGTAACTCAGATGTTCTCGTGGCAAAAACAAAACAAAACAAAACAAAGAAGGGTTTATTTTAAAGGTATATTGAAGAAAAATAAAAAATAGTTTAGATATAATCTCCAACATAACCTGAACAATGGCTTCTTGTAACTCCTGAAAGACTGGTTTGGGCTGAAACTGCATAACAAATAGTCTGATCTCTTTCTGGAGGAGTCAAGAAAGAAGAGGAAAGGGGTCAGAGAATGCAACTGCCTCTCAGTCTCCTTGGATCATTCATCCTCTCACATGAAGGGATCCATTCTGCTGGTCATAATTAGATCCCCAGTAGCCACTAGTGGGTTGCTCCTGTAACAGGAATTCCCCCTTCTATTCAGACTAACCTGTTAGCTGGTTATATGAAGTTTTGTCTTTCACTTGGGTAAAGCAATATCATCATCAAATTAGTTACATCTTTTCAAGTTGGACTAAAACCAATAAATATTGCTCTAAAATGGCCCATTACTGCTCCTGGATTCTTATCAAACCTAGGGATATTATTTTTCCAGGTGGAGAGTTCAGAGGGAGAAAAAAGTTTATATTATCTAATAGAAATCACATTCGCTTGTTCTTTCAATATTTTCTGACTCAGCTTGTACAGAATACCTTTGGCTATGATCTTTTAACTATTTTTAGTTCCCATAATATATAAGAATTCTTCAATTAAAGGAAGAATTTCCCATGCACGTTAAAGCTGTTTAAAGATTGCTTCTGTGGTCAGCTTGGTCTGAGATCTTATCTCTTAAGATAAGTATTTGTTGTACCATGCCAAAAAGAAAAAAAGCAATTGGAATTTTTACTTCAAGGAAGTCTTTGTTCAAAAAGAAAATTTTTTTCACTGATTCTAGTTTTAAATCTACAGACTTTTATAAACTGGGGAAAAGGCACCAATCAAAAGATAGAAAGAAAATTTTTAGTCTTTTCCTTAAAGTAAACTTTAAACATAGATAACACACAAAAGGAGTGCTCCTTCATGCTAAGTCTTACTGTCCTGTATTTCCCTCTGCTTCTCACCTTTTCTACCTAGCTGATACAGAGTAATCTTGCAAATCCCATAGACAAGAATAAAGTCTTAGTGATCAGAAATTAAAATTGAGATCAAAATTACATCTTCTTGCTTATCTTATCTGCTTACTTATTCTGCTCACAACAATTTTTTTTCACTTAGAATAAAAATACTAAACTTCTTTTAGAAAAATCCTTTACACACACAGCTTAATCTACTATCTGATTTGTCTACCCGAAAACCTGACAGCAAGAATCATAAATTCTACAGAGTTGATACTTTCACATCAATGCCTTAGTTTCCTTTTAGAAAATCTGCCTACAAGAAATTTTTCAGAACACACTGCATAGACTAAGGTATGCAGGCAGATGTCTTCATATTGCCCTGAGTTTAACAAGTGGCCCTTCAATAATGTTGCATGCACAAATTATCTCATTATATCCCCATGACCTGTTAGAAGGGAAATTGTCCAATAGAATGTGATGGATTTTATTCTATTGATGCATCTTTTGCTATTGACAGTGAAAATTAGAAGGCTGCAAGACAAACACTTTAAACTGACATATAAACCAGAGATCTCTTGGTAATAGGGAGAGAGTCAAATCACTACCATAATCCTAACAAAAAGTTCCCCATTATGGAAAGTTTTTTTTGCAGTTGAGCCTAAAAAGATATAGGAAAGATTTCTGATAAGAATCTGGAGTACAGAACTCTAGTCCCTTTCATAATCACCAAACTGAGATAAATGAAAAGCCTGAGCAACAGTTCCTGCATAGCTAATAATGGATTTAAGTAATTACGTTAGCAAATAATCAATAAATTGTTTGTCAGTGGTCTCTCTCAGTAACCAAAGATAGACAATTGTATCTTAATCAATATATGTCAAGCACCAATTACTGCCTTATTAATTAGATAAGATAAATAGAAGAGGTGAATTCCTGAAATTATTCAAAATCCTATGATTGTTTGTAACAGGGGAAATTGGAAACATTCAGTATGAATCAATAGGGCATCACTCAGAAACATAACAGGTACAACAAAGTTATATTCTCCCCAGAAATCTACTTTTGGCACAGTCCTTAGCTCAGGTCTTACATTTTCCAAGCTAATTATCTCCTGAATTTTTAAGTGATCCTCATATGACAAGCTCTCATAGCCCTTCACTGTCCTAATTATTCCCCCACATATCCCGATCAATTTTCAGCTCATCATTGTCCTTCCTAAATTTGTCACTCAGAACCAAACATCTTACATGAGATTTGGCCTGACTAAGGCAAAGGAGAGCACAACTATTGTTTTCTTGTTCTTGGAAATACTACCCCTCTTAATGTAATGAAACATTTTATTAGCTTTCTTGGCTGCTATATCATATTGACTCTTATTGAGCTTGCAGTTCACTAAAACTACCAAATCTTTTTCAGAGAAACTGCTGCTAAACTATGTTTCCTTTATCTCATACCTAGAAGAATTTATTTCATGAACCCAAGTTTATTTACATGTTTGCCTTCATGGTCTTCCATTCAACCCAAAGTTCTAGCTTACTGTTTCTTTTTGGATCCTCCCTGTCATCCATTATATGAACAATATCTCTTAGTTTGGTATCATCTATAAATTTAAAAAGTATGTCATCTATACAGCTATCCAAGTTATTAAAGAATATATTTAAAAAGTACAGGACTGAGCCCAGATCCATGAAACACTCTACCAGAGCTTACTTTCCAAGTTGATGTGGAACTAGCATTGCTATCTCATTGAGTTCAGCCATTAAGTCAGTTTCACATCCATCTATTAGGTAGGTTCTATTATACTACTATATTATTATATTATATTATATTATATTATATTATATTATTATATTATATTATATTATATTATTATATTATATTATATTATATTATATTATATTATATTATATTATATTATATTATATTATATTATATTATATTATATTATATTATATTATATTATATTATATTATATTATATTATATTATATTATATTATATTATATTATATTATATTATATTATATTATATTATATTATATTATATTATATTATATTATATTATACTATTATATTATATTATATACTACTGATATTGAACTTACTGCCCACAAAACTACTTAGTGCAACCACAGTATAATTGGGAAATGTTTGACAAAATAAATATAAATATAACATAGATATTGTTAGTTTGTCATTTTTAAGGTGGTTCTCAAAGAGTTATAATTGTTGTATACCCCTTTGATCCAGAAAAACCACTATTAGGTCCATTTCCCAAGGTGATCAAGGAAAAAGGAAAAAGGAAAAGAAATCTATATGTTCTAAAATATTTATAGCAGCTCTCTTTGTAATGGCAAAGAACTGGCAATTGAGAGGATGCCAATCAATTAGGGAATGGCCAAAGTTGTGGCAAATGACTGAGACAGAATACTACTGTGCCATAACAATGAGCAGATTGATTTTAGAAGAACATGGAAATACTTGCACGAAATAACTAACGAGAAATAAGTAGAAAAAATAACTGATTAAGTAAATTGTTCCGAGTATTATAAATACTCAAAACTATAAGGACACACACACACACACACACACACACATATATATATATATATATATATATATCAAGTGGTGCCATTCTTTGGTATTGGGTGGAGAAGAAGGGAGACAGTTTGGAACTTAAATGTAACCAAAAATTAAGTTAAATTTTAAAAAATAAAGTCAATATATGACCCATAGGGATCCAATTCTATTTAAGTTTGACATCACTGGTATAGTACATATCACTTTTTAAAATAAGCATCTATGGGATATTTTACCAAAAACTTTGCTCACATCTACATTAAACTACATCTATAGCATTCCCCCTCTTCTTTTTTTCTTTCTTCTTTCCTGTGAAAAAAAGGAAACAAGGGTTAGTCTTGAATGACTTGTTTTTGATAAAGGCAGGACGATTTTGTATTCACTGATTCCCTCTTTTTAATGATCCATTTTAGGATTTTCTCAGAAATTCAGGTCAAGATCTTTAGCCTGTAGTTTGCAGACTTTTCTCTTCCCCTTTTTTGAAAATTGGGATATGTGTCATCCAGACTTGTAACTGCTTTTCCAACCTATAGTTCTTCTGAACCAAGTCACTATGACTTAAATTCATCAAGGGCAACTAAGGTTCAACTCCATTAGCCATTTTTGTTCTGTCATTTCTAGTAAAAACCTCATTCTTCTTGGGCAGAACTCAAAATAAGAGTTAAGGAGTTATTGCCTCCTTTGTTGTTTGTTATCATTGTCCATAAATTTCAAACAAAGATCCTATCTTGTTTTTGATCTTCCTCCATTCTGATATTTAGCATTTTTGACACCGTGGTTAAGATCTGTACAAAGCTCTTATATTCATCTTTTATTATCTCACCTTCTTCCATCTTTGCTACATTTCATTTAAATAATCTAAGTTGATTTATGAGTTCCTGTGTATCCACATTGGTCTTTTCAGATAAGCTCCTCATTAGAATTGTTTGTTGTCATTCTTTCCTGTTCCAACTCCTGAGAACTCTCCAAAGACTGACATGACTGAGTGAGAGACAGTGGCACTGAACTTTGCCAAGACCCCCAACATCCAGATGTTCTGCAGGTGGAGCACAGACAACATGCAGATCAATGACATCAAGACCATTGCCAAGTATCTAGCCAATGAGCTGTGGTGCCAAAGGCTCTTCAAACTCTTATGCCATTAAGAAGAGGGATGAACTGGAGCATGTGGCCAAGTCTAACTGCTGATCCTGATGGTCTTTGTCAATAATAAATGCACCTCTTCCCCCTGTGGGGAGATGGGGAGGGCAGGATCCCTGTTTAAAAAAAATTTTTTTCATCTAAATTTTGGACACTTGGGTATACATATTTGAGGTCATGGATCTTGTCACTTAATTTTTTTCTTTTTTAAAATCAGTTTCCTGTGAATTTCTGGGTATCTCAACTACTAATTCTCAGTAACTATTCTATACTCCTTACCTTGGAAGAAAGGTAGTCTTCTTCCTCCCTTATCCTTTAATATAAAGCCTTTGGCTTAGATTTGCAGGCACCTGGAAAATACATTAACAGCCTTTGTGAGACATATCCCATCTCTGTTGAGAAATCTGTCATCACTACATATTAAAACAATGGTCCAGAAATCTAAATCCCATTATGATACCACTTTGGCAGCTTTTTATAGTTTTACTGTTTGCTTCTCATCTTTTGCTTGCAATTGACAACAGTGGGAAAAATATAATCAATACTACTGTGGTGGTCTGCAGTTTCTTGTTTAAGACTTTATAAACATTGGCAAAACTTTGCTTCTATTTCATTTAGGAAAATTTCATTCACTCTAATAACCTATAGTGTGGAGAAATAGACTTGGAATTCCTTCACCTTTTCCTTCAGAAGGGAGATGAGTCTATAATTGGAGTACAGTCATTCAACAAGCATTTGAGGGTTTACTATGTGCCAGAATCTATGCTAAGTCTTAGCTCAGTATGCAAATAATAGCCAGCCCTGACAGAATCATATTCCAACACAGGAGACAATACATGAATAACTAGGTACGTACATGGTAAATTCAGAATAAAATGAAAAGTAATCTGAATGAGAGGTAATAATATCAGGAAAGGCCTCCTGGAAGAAATAAGCTTTGAACTGAATCTTAAAGGAAGCTAAAAGGTGAAAGTGAGGGAGCAGAGCATTTCAGACATTGAGGACAGTTAGTGCAAAAGGCACAGGGATGGACAAAAGAATAGTGTGTTCAAGGAACTGACAGTAGGCCATTGTAATTTCACCACAAAATGGGTGGAAGGGAGAACAACATATAAATACTGGAAAGATAGGAGGGGATCACATTATTAAGAAATTTAAATGTCAAAGAGAAGAGTTTATATATGATCTTGGAAGTAATAAATGATTTCTTACAACTTAATGAATGGAGTTATGGGGTTGGATGGTAGATGATGAGGGATTGGATGTGATCAAACCTGTACTTTAGGAAAATTACTTTGGCATCTGTGTGGAGGATGGATTGAAGAGAGGTAAGAATTGATGCAAAAAGACCTATCTGGAGGCTTTTGCAATAGTTGAGGGATGAAGTGATGAAGATCTAAACTAGGATCATAGCTGTATGAGGGGGGAAAGGGGAACATATCTGAGAAATTTTGTGAAGGTAGAAATGACAATGTTTGGCACTGAACTGGATATGTAGGGTGAAGTGAGAATGCAGAATTGAAGATGACAGCAAGGATGCAGGCCTTCTTGACTGGGATGATGGTGCTATTAACAGTAAATGGGGAAGTTTAGAAGAGAAGCAACTTGGGAATAGGTTGTGGATTCTGTTTTGGATATGCTCAGTTAAAGATATACAGTTGGAGATGCCTCAGAAGTATGCTTGGGGGAGTCAGTCAAGATGGTGAAGTAAAGGCAAAGACTCACTTGAATACTCCCCCAAACCAAATACCTTTAAATAATGATTCTAGATAAATTTTAGAGCTTCACAACCCACAAAAAAGTGAGACAATTTTCTGGCCCAGGACAACACAGAAGATTAGCAAGAGAGGTCTGTCCCACCTACTTGAGAATGGAGAGAAGGCTAGCGCAAGGCCTCAGGGTGACTGAATCAGTAGCAGCAGTGACAGGTCTCTCAGCCTCAATGCCAAAGACTTGGAAGATCATCAGAAAAAAATGCCTGTTACACCTGGGTGAGAGTGGAGTACAATCCAGTGTAGGCCATGTCACCATAGCCTCAGGAAACCAGGAGTAGGCCTTAGAAGCCACTAAATTAGCAATAGCAGCACTACAGACAATAAGGGGGTCAAGCAAGTGATCAGAAAGAAGGAAAAAGTAATCAGTGGTCTCTTTGCTAGCAATGAGGCAAGATTCTGTTGTTTTGTCCATACTCTGATCTGGGTCACAGTCCTAGGGCAAGGAGGAACACTAGCACATTAGAGCTTGCAGCCACAGTGATCAGGGCAGTACCAGGGCAGAAAAAAGTGCTTGTGGTCACTCATAGACCAAGAGCACAAGCTAGGAGAGTAGTAAACACATCTCCTCCTTAGATCATGACACTGGAAAAACTAAAAACGTACAGGTCCTTACAAGGATTTCTGAAAACAGCTTGGGAGCTAAACCATTAAAGCTTGGGAGAGAGCACCCTCCACCATGGAAAGAGAGCACTATTTTAAAAGAGTTAAAAGGACAGTAATAGGCTAGGAAAATGAGCAGAAATTTTTTAGAAATGTTTCTAACCATTGAAAGTTATTATGATGACAAGGAAAATCAAAACACACACTCTGAAGATGATAACAAAGTCAAAGCTCATCCAAAGCCTCCAAGAAAAATAAGAATTTGGCTCAGGCCATGAAAAAGCTCAAAAGGGACTTTGAAAATCAAATAAGAGGATAGTTCCTTAAAAAATAGAATTGAGCAAATGGAAGCTAATGATTTTATGAGAAATCAAGATACAATAAAGCAAAACCAAAAAAATGAAAAAAAAAAGAAAAAATATGAAATATCTCATTGGAAAAAAAAACAACTAATCTAGAAAATAGATCCAGGAGAGATAATTTCAAAATTATTGGTCTACCTGAAAGTCATGATCAAAAAAAGATCCTGTACATTATCTTTCAAGAAATTATCAAGGAAAACTGTCCTGATATCTTAGAACCAGAGGGTAAAATTGACATTGAAAGAATCCACCAATCATATCCTGAAAAAGATCCCAAAATGAAAACTCCTAGGAATGTTACAGCCAAATTCCAGAACACCTGGGTCAAGGAGGAAATACTGAAAGCATCCAAAAAGAAACAATTCAAGTATAGTGGAGCTACACTTGTCTTAGGATAAGACAAGATTTAGCAGATTTTACATTAAAGAACCAGAGGGCTTGGAATATGATATTCCAGAGAGCAATGGAGCTAGGACTGCAACCAAGAATCACCTACCCAGGAAAACTGAGTATAATCCTTCAGAGGAAAACGTGGTCATTCCACAAAATGGAAGATTTCAAGTATTTGTGATGAAAAGACCAGAGATGAATACAAAATTTGATTTTCAAATACAGGATTCTGGAGAAGCATAAGGAGGTAATCAGGAAAGTGATATCATAAGGAACTTAATAAGGTTCATCTATTTACATTCCTACATGGGAGTATGATACTTGTAACTCATTAGAACCTTCTTATTATTATGGCACTTAAAAGGAGTATATATAGACAGAGGGCACAGGTATGAGTTGAATATGAAGGGATAATACATATATATATATATATATATATATATATATATATATATATATATATATATATTTTTTTTTTTAATGACAAAATTAAGTGGTGAGAGAGGAATGTGCTGGGAGAAAGGGAAAGGAAGAAGTGGTATTGGGCAAATCTGTCATAAAAAAGAGGCAAGAAAAAGCTTTTACAGTGGAGGGAAAAAGGGGGAGGAATGGGTGAGTGAGTAAACCTGACTCTCATCAGAATTGGCTCAAATAAGGAACAACACACATACTCAATAGGGGTATAGAAATCTATCTTACCCTGCAGGAAAATAGGAGGGGAATGGAATGTGGGAATGGGGGGAGGATGATAGAAGAGAGGGCATATTGACAGAGGGAGTAGTCAGTAGCAAAACACTTTTGAGGAGGGGCTAGGTGAAAGGAGAGAGAATAAATGGGGGGAAATACAATTAGCAATAGTAATTGCAAAAAAAATTTAAAGCAAGTTTTTCTGATGGAATTGTATTGTTCTCTGGAAAATGATGAGCAAGATGCTCTCAGGGAAAAAAAAAACTGGGAAGTCCTCAATGAACAACGTGAAATATACTGTATACAAAGTAACAGCAATATTCTAGGATAACCAGCTGTAGATGACTTTGTTACACTCAACACTACAATCATCCATACCTTCTCTGAAGGACTTATGAGGAAAAATCCACTCCATACCCAGAGAAAACTGATGAAGTCTGAATACAGATTGAAGCATTCTCTATTTCTCTATCTCACTATTTTTAACTTCATTTTTCTTGAGGGTTTTTATTTTCATTAGAGTGGGAGATCTATGTTTTTTTTCACAACTTGACTTTTATGGAAATGTTTTGCATAACTTCACGATGGTTTCTTTTTTTTTTTCTTTTTTCTTTTTTTTTTTTTTTTTTTTTTTTTTTTGAGGCTGGGATTAAGTGACTTGCCCAGGGTCACACAGCTAGGAAGTGTTAAGTGTCTGAGATCAGATTTGAACTTGGGTCCTCCTGAATTCAAGGCTGGTGCTCTATCCACTGCACCACCTGACTGCTCTTCACTGTGGTTTCTTAATTATGGATAGGGATAAGGGAGAGAAACTAGAACTCAAAAATCAAAAATCAGTGTAAAAAATTGTTTTGAATGTAATCAGGGAAAAATAATAATTAAATTTTAAAAAAAATTTTTAAAAAGGAGATTTGACCTACACAGCAAAACTAGTATAAGTCATAAGAAGTTTTCTCATTATTAGGGCAGTTAGAAAGAATATATAAAGACAGAGGGCATAGGTGTTTGTTAAATGTAAAGGAATGGTACATAAAAAAAGCTAATTTAAGGGATGAAAGAGAAATCTACTGGGAGAAAGGTGAAGGGAGACATAGAATAGAGTAAATTATCTCATATAAAAGAAGCAAGAAAAAGCTTTTATAATGGATAGAAATAGGAAGAATAGGAAGAGGGGTGAGTGAACCTTACTCTCAACAGACTTGGCTATAAGAGGGAATAACATAGAATTCTATCTTACCCTACAGGAGAGAGCAGATTAGGGGAGAGGTAGTCAGAAGCAAAACACTTGAGGAGGAATAGGATAAAAGGAGAGACTAGAACAAGTAAAGGGAAAATACAGTTAGCAAGAAGTTTCTTAATTATGTTAATACTTTTAAAATCTTATCAAAATGTAATTTAGTAACAATAAAAAATTCCTTTAGTCTAATTTGCCAATTGGATTCATCAATTTTAAGTGTACTTTGAAATATTTAGCCCATGGAATGAGCTGGTTAAAGTTCCATTTCTCTCTTTTTCAAAAAGCATAATCCCAGGAAAAAAACTGAAAATGATAAAGAATATATCAATATAAATTTGTTCTAAGATGATTTGGGGACAGTGTTCAATAAAATTCCATCTGGGGTCACCAATATTGTATAGATTAAAATGATCCCATCTACAATAAGAGAGATTGAGGCAGAGGTCTGAGCCAATGATACTTTATTAAAGGGACCATGGCCTCTTCTAATGAAGTGGACCTCAGATCTTCCTCACAATCTAAGATGATTCCTCCTTCCAGGGCCCTATTTTTATAGGGTTAGATGTCCAGTCATTCCAGAACAGCTATACCAAATACAGAATAATTCCATTGAATAAGCAAAATAATATGTCAGCAGGGTCACAAGTTGGATGAAGCAAGGAATATCTTCAAATAAGATGGACAGGCTTCTCCTTAATTTGGGCAGGAGGAAACAGTACAAGCCATCACAATCAATAACTAAGTGGTCATAAGATGGTCATCTGCTCCTGTTGGACAAGGATTGGTCCAGAGGTACAAAAATATCTTGAGGTACTTTCCATATAGTTGTCACTTCTGCCAAACTGGGCTTGGTCATAATCAAAAGGCAATACATGGATGGAGGGCCTTTAGTTAACTTCCTATAGTCAATCAAGTGTACCTCACAGCTCTGGGGCCTTATATACAGAACTTTGATATGATTCTATCAAAGTGATTAATACTGATTGGAATAGAGTAGGAGTCTAAAATGAATTATTTCTCTCACTGTTCTCCTTCCCTAAATTAAAGGATTTGTGTGGTAAGCTTGAAGTGGTAAGAAAATCAGTTGCTGAGTTTTTAGATTAAGAAATCAAAACTATCTATAGCCAGGGCAGCTGGGTGGCACAGTGGATAGAGCACCAACCTTGAATTCAGGAGGACTCGAGTTCAAATCTGGTCTCAGACACTTAACACTACCTAGCTGTGTGACCCTGGGCAAGTCACTTCACCCCAGCCTCAGGAAAAAAAAACAAAAAAACAAAAAAAAAACAACCAAAAACAAACAAACAAAAAAACTATCTATAGCCATATAAAAAAAAATCTCTAAATCACTTATGATTAGAATAATGCAAATTAAAACAACTCTGAGGTACCACACCTATCAGATAGGCTAACATGACAGAAAAGGAAAATGATAAATGTTGGAGGGGATGTAAGAAAATTAAAACACTGATGTATTGTCGATGGAGTTGTGGACTGATCCAATCCTTCTGGAGACCAACTTGGAACTGTGCTCGAAAGGCTATAAAACTCTGCATACTCTGATCCAACAGTACCACTACTATGCCTGTATCACAAATAGATTTTTTAAAAAGGAAAAAGACCTACATGTTTTGCATTACTACACATACATAAGCTATATCAAATTGCCTGCCTTCTCAAAGAGGGGGGAGTGGATAGAGGGAGGAAAGAAAGAAGAGAATTTGCAACTTAAAATTTTAGAAAATGAATGTTAAAAATGGTTTTATGTATAATAATTGGAAAAAAGTTTTTTAAAATTTAAAAGCCAATGTCTGATGAAGCAATGTGAAGAATCTATTGCTCTTCTATCATGATTTACACTGCCAATAAAGAGGACTCTTATGGGGATGACAAAATCGTATGACTATAGTGGTCAAAACTTCCGAAAGTTTTGGATGTGATTAGCATGCCTGTAGTGTAGTCATTCTTAGTGTTTTCATAAATTCAGGAAATTTAACTTTTTAAATAGGCTGGGCTATTTTTTTCTCTGGGGATGTTAGAACAACTTTATTAATTTGGCTTTTTTATTGCTATTGTTAGGTTTAAATTATTGGTAATGTAAGCTCTTTATTGCTACGCTCTCCACAAATGCCTATCTTAACCTAAGTATTTTGTTTGTTTTCAGAACATATATGTGATCACTGGATTTGACCATGCCTTTCCATGCTCCACCTTATAGGTTTAAAAAAAAAAAAAACACCAAATGAAATAAAAAATCCTGAAACCTCAGGATATAGGTTAAGTTTATCCATAACAAGGTTATTTGTCTTCTGTAGGCTTTCTTACCTGCTGCTTTTCTTCATTCTTTTCTCATTCATGCCTGGGAGGATTTGTTATTCTCATTTCCTACACTCTTGTTGGATTCCTCTCAAGCTAAAAGAGAATCCTACTCCAAAGTTTAAAAAATGATCATGTCTCTATTATCAAGCTGAGAGCAGGAGAGTACATTTGATTATACATGCTCAGTAAGAGCATTGAGGGAAGATGATTAGATAGAGAGTTGAGGGAAAGATAGAGAGTTCAGGAAGCAGAAAAGATTTTTATTTAGTTTTGGAAATTATAATAGGCAATACACATAATAAATTACATTTGTACCAATTACAACAATTTTATACAGAATTTTAGCAAAGAACAACTGCCATAAGGAAACCAAGATTCTACAAAGCAGCTGAGTTAACAAATTTTTATTTGTCAAATGGAAAGAGCTAACAACTAAAGACAATGTTAGTTTAGAATAAAAATAAAAATAAAACAATTTACTTAGCACTATAAATCCAACGTTTCATTTGGCTCCATTCTGCATCTCTTTCTGAAGTTACTATAAGCTGTCATTTGAGCCAAAATTCAATAAAAGTAATGTTGGAATTTAATAATAGGAGTTGAACATGAGATGTCAGATGAAAACTGTAATATCCAAGTAAGCCAAACATTTCAGTTACACTTAATAATCCCTTTTGGCCAATAGGTATCATTAAAACATTGCGAGGTTCACCAATGGCAATCAATAGGCCAAAAAACAATTTTATTTATTTCATCAAATATTTTCCAATTACATGAAAATCTTTTTAAGATTTCTTTTTAAAAATTTTAAGTTTCAAATTTTCTCCCTCCTGCTTCTCTTTCACCTCTTGGGAAAGCAAGCAATATTTTATGGATTATACATTTGAAGCCATGAAATACATATTCCCATATTTACATTGTTGCAAAAGAAAAACACAATAAAAAACCAATAAAAATAAGTATAGAAAGTATGCAACAAAAATTCCCTTTCTGGACATAGCATTTTTTATCATGAGTCCTTTGAAATTGGAAAATACTATCCACGTATAGAGAAAGAACTGATGGAATCTGAGTGTGGATTGAAGCATACTATTTTCACTTTCTTTATTTTTTCACGGTTTTTCTTCTTTTGCTCTTTTTTTTTTCTTTCACTACATGACTAATGTGGAAATATGTCTTACATCATTGCATATAAGTAATCTATATCAAACTACTTACCATTTTACAAAAGGAGTAGAGGAGGGAAGGTGGGAGAAAAATTTGGAACTCAAATTTTTTTTTAAATTAATGTTAAATATTGTTTCTATGTGTAACTGGAAAAATAAAATCTTTTTAAAAAGAAAGAAATTGTCTTGGGTCATTGTCCCAATCAGAGTAATTAAGTCTTTCACAGTAAATAATCCTTACAATATTGCTGTTACTATATACAATGTTCTCCTAATTCTGCTCACTTTACTTTGTGTCTGTTTATATAAGTCATCCCAGGTTTCTCTGAAACTCTTATCATTTCTTTTTCCCTCACTTAATAGTATTTTTTTTTCAAATACATGTAAAAATAGTTTTCAACATTCACTTATTCTAAGAGTTTGAGTTCCAACTTTTTTCTCCCTCTCCCCTCCCTCCCCAAGATAGCAATATAGCAATCTGATATAAGTTAAATATGTACAACCACATTAAACATATTATCCCATTAGTCATATTGTAAAAGAATCAGAACAAAAAGAAAAAAACACGAGAAAGAAAAAAACAAAAAAAAACAAAATAAAATAATATGCTTTGATCTGCATTCAGAGTCTATATTTCTTTCTCTGGACATTTTCCATTGTATTAGATCACTGTATTGTTGAGAAGAGCTAAATCTATCAAAGTTGAGCATTGCATAATGTTGCTGTTACGGTGGACAATGTTCTCCTGGTTCTGTTCACTTCACTCAGCATCAATTCATTTGGTTTTTCCAAGTTATTCTGAAATAAGCCTCTGCATAATCTCTTATAGAACAATAGCATTCCATTACATTTATATAACACAATTTGTTCTGTCATTCTCCAATTAATGAGCATTCCCTCAATTTCTAATTCTTTCTTACCACAAAAAGAGCTGCTATAAACATTTTTTTACATGTGGGCTCTTTTCCAATTTTTAATGATTTCTTTGGGATGTAAAACTAGTAGAGGTATTGCTGGATCAATTTTGCACAATTTTTGAGGTCTTTGGGAGTAGTTCCAAATTGTTCTCCAAAATGATTGGACTGGTTCACAACTCCATCAACAGTATATTAATGTCTCAATTTTTTAAAATCTTCTCCATCATTTATCGTTTTCTCTTTTTTCATGTTAGTCATATGAGGTGGTATCTCTGAATTGTTTTAATTTGTGCTTCTCCAATCAAAAATGATTTAGAGCATTTTTATGACTAAAGTTAGCTCTGATTTCTCTTTTGAAAATTGCCTGTTCATATCTTTTGACCATTTATCAAGTGGGAAATAGTTCCCTAAAAGTATTTATTAAGCATACATTTCGTGTCAGGCATGACATAACCTTTGCAAAAACATGGAAGTGGGAAACTAAATACATGTAAAGAACAGCAAAAGATAAATTTGTCTTTATAGTAAAGTACAAGAAGAATATATAAGGCTACAGATGTAAATTGTGATCAGGTTGTGAAAGTTTTTAAATGACAGGAGTTTTTATTTGACCTCATACTAGAAAATCATTAGAATTTATTGAGCAGATTTTTTGACAAGCATATAGAAAAATCAGTTTGTCACCTAAATGAAATTGGATTGAAGGACATGATTTCCGATTAGGAGGATATTATAATAATCTAGGGAGAATAATGAAGTTCTATAAGTGGAATTAAGACAAGTGAACAAGTATTTATTAAGCATGAATCACCAGATGCTGTCTTAAGCATTGGGAATAAAATACAAGCAAAAATAAAAATAGTCCCTGCCCTCAAAGAGTACAGCCCATAGATAACATACAATAAGCCTGAGGCCTTCCCTTAAAAGAGAGGTTCCAGTAGGAACTGAGCAATCAGAGGAAAGGGTGGAGTGACCTTATAGAGTAGGGCTACAGGAACTGAATAAATTTTCAGGGTAATAAACCTGCTATGGAGTAGTATAGAAGAGAGTCTAGAGACTCAGAAGAACACATAGAAGAATAAAGGAATGAACATGGATGACCTGGGCAATTTCTTAAAATAGACATAATGCAAGACATTGTGGAGATAGCTGTGACAAAACTTGACCCCTGATGAGATTCAGGAGCTAAGAAAGAAGGAGAATAATGGGATAGATGATAGATGGATAGGTAGCTATAAAACATTTGAGTGATTATTAAGTGCTGGGCCACAAAATACAAAAACCTACAAGAAAGCAAGTCAGTTTCTACCCTCTTCAAGCTTCTGTTTTCACAGAGGAAAAGAACACATAAAAGGGAGCTGGAAAGACATGACCTGGTTTAGGAGTGGGATTAGGAAATGCGGTAAAGGCATGGTTTCTGGCAAGATATGGCACAAGTTTAGCAATCAGAGGATCACTTTGAGATTACAACCCAGGAAAGTAAAAATCATCCAATGACTCTGATAGCTTTGATAGCTATAAGGAAATTCAGAAGACAAATGGCTCCAGGGATAAAGATGAATTTTCTTCAGCCTATGCCTCCCTATGAGTGAAAGAATACATTCCTAAAGTTAGCATAAATGATTTTACAAAAGATTTTATAAAAGTACTACAATGTGATGAGTGTTCCAGTTTAATCATTTTCTTCTATTTATTTTTTCCTAGTATTACTTTTATGTATGAGCAACCTGGGGAAAATGTCTTTTGTAGTTTTGTTGGTTTTTTTCCTGAGGCTGGGGTTAAGTGACTTGCCCAGGGTCACACAGCTAGGAAGTGTTAAGTGTCTGAGAGCAGATTTGAACTCGGGTCCTCCTGAATTCAGGGCTGGTGCTCTATCCACTGTGCCACCCAGCTGTCCCTCTTTCGTAGTTAAAACCAAATCAAAGTGATCTCCGCTTCTATTAAGTCTTATTGTGTGTCAGATGATCTTTTATAGAATTATTTTAATAGGTCAGTTCAATGATGATGATTTAATCTGGATTCATATTTAGAGGGAAGGAATTCTATATTTATTCCACTTTATAAACTCCAAACCAGGCTATGTCTTTCCAACTCCCTTTTATGTGTTCTTTTCCTCTATGACAACAGAAGCTTGAAGAGAGTAGAAACTGACTTGCTTTCTTATCTTTATATTTTTTGGTCCAGCACTTAGTAATTACTCAAATGCTCTATATCTTATAAATTCAGGACTTCATTTGGGTCAATTTTGCCTCCCTTCAATGGACAGGAGTGAGCTGTCACAAGAGAAAAAAAAATCTGAGAGTTTAAAATGAATTGGAGTATAATACTAGAAACTGGCTATGAAACAACCTAAACCTTTCAGTAAGTTGCAATATCCTTCTGGCCATTTAAACTCAATTAAAAAAAACCAATAACAATTGCTATCTATGTTCTTCAAAAGCAAATAATTGGTCAACAAATACTTATTAAGCACCTACTATACTATATAAGCCTTGAGTTAGGTTGTGGGAACCTGGAGTGAAAAAACAAAAACAAAACAAAAACAAAAACACAGTCCCTGTTTCCAATATATTAATAAAGTGGGGGGGAAAAAGAACAGAATTTCCTATTTGATTAAAAACTGCTAGAAAAACTGGAGAGGATTCTGGTTGAAGTAAGGCGGAGACCGATATTTTACAATGTATTCCATGGTCAAATCCAAATGGATACAACTGTAATATTAAGGATTATACTGCATAAAGAGAATCTGAAGAGAAGATCATATACTTCTCACATTTATGGGTAGTAGATGCTTAAGCAAACAAGAGATATAAACACAAATACAAAAGATAAAAGATATGTTTATTTACATGAAACTGAAAAGCTTCGGCAGAGATTAAGGTACTTAGGATAAGAAGGGAAGTGGCTGAAAGGATCTGTATCAAATTTCTCAGCTAACAGTTTTGTATTCAAGATCTGTTATCAATTCATATACACACATGTGTGGGAATAGACCGGGCAAGTACAGATAGATGGGTGTTTCTGTACATTTGAGTGCAGGTGTGCATGTGTGTGTACTAATTCATCTGGGTTTGTATAGAAAACCAAAAGCCATTTCCCAACACAGTTCTCAAAAAATTTACAAACTACTGTTATGAAAAAGAATGCTGCAAATCAGTAATAGAATAAGAGCATATCAAAATGTGCTCATCAGTTAAGTTAAGAAATGGCTAAGAAAATTGTGGTCCATGAATGGAAAAGAATATTACTGTGGTGTAAGAAATTACAAATATGATAAATAGAAATTTGGAAATATTTATATCAAATGATACAAAGTTAAAAAAAAAAGCTAAAAAAATCCAATATACATAATGAGTATAATAAAGTAAACAGAAAGAAATACCCAAAAAATCAAGTTAAATTATGTAAGTATGGTTATAAAGAAAAGATTTGAGCAAACACCATCCCATATTCCTTTATAGGGAGGTAGAATATCCATAGACAAGGAGCATTGCATATAGAATTTTTTTTTTGTTTTGATTGAGTTTGACTAAATTTTTTCTTTTAAAAAAATGCTCTGCTGGTCCTTTTTGTAGTGGGAAGGAACTGGAAATTGGGTGGATGCTCATCAGTTGGGAAATGGCTGAATAAGTTATGGTATATGGATATTATGGATTATTATTGTTCTATAAGAAATGATCAGCAGGATGATTTCAGAGAGGCCTGGAGAGACTTATATAAATTGATACTAAGTGAAATGAGCAGAACCAGGAGATCATTGTACACGGCAACGTGGCTCTCTTCAACAATGAGGTGATTCAGGCCAATTCCAATAGACTTGTGATGAAGAAAACCATCTGCATCCAGAGAAAGGACTATGCAGACTGAGTGTGGATCACAACTTAGTATTTTCATTTTTTTGCTGTTGTTTTTTTCCTTATTGACCTGATTTTCCTTGTGTAGCATGATAAATGTAGAAATATATATATATATATACATATATATATATGTATATATAAGAATTATACATGTTTAACATATAGTGGATTATTTGCTGTCTAGGAGGGAGTGGAAGGAAGGAAAAAAATTTGGAACAAAAGGTTTTCAAAGAGGGAATGTTGAAAAATATCTTTGCCTATATTTTGAAAATAAAAAGCTATTTTTTTTAATTAAATACTCTGCTGTATAGAAGGGCATTCTGGAATAAAAAGTGGAAGGGTACTGTGAGAAATTTTGGTGACATTTTAAAAATAATAAAGATGTATTTTAAAAAGAAAAATATCATTAGTAACTTTGGAGAGAGTGGTCTCAGTTGAGTGATGAGGTCAAAAGTCAGATTGCAGAGGGTTTACAAGTGAAAGAAAAAATATAGTGGCTTTTTCAAAAAATTCAAAAAGTTTTCAAAGGGTGAAAAGGGGGACAAAGATATAGGATAGTTGCTACCTAATATAATATTATATAATAAATATTTTATAAAGATGGGGGATACTTTAACATGTTTATAAATAGTAGGAAAATGGAAAATTGGAAGGGAGAAAGGAAATAAATTATACTAGGGAACAATCTAATGGAAAAGATAGAAGGGATGGGGTCAAACATACATGTAGAAACATATGGTCTAATTCATCAGAGACTAAAAAGGATCAGACAGTGAGAAAGGAGTGATGTAAGAGCATGTTGGAGCAGAAAGGGAATGAATTCTCAGCAAATGGACTGTTTTCTAGTGAGAAAACCACAGTATATCATACAAACCAACCAGTTACATAGATTAATTACTGCTTTGGGGAAATTACACAGAACTTTTCATAACCATAAGCATCAGTTTCCTTGACTGTAAATGTAGCTAATACTTCCTATATTGCAGGATTGTGAGAAAAATTCTTCCCAAACTTTAAAATGCTATGTAATTATGAATAACCATGTCATTTTGGAGTTCACAGTTCTGTCCTTCCATCTGGACTCCCATACCTCACAAAGAACTTGAAAATGGTTCTTTGGAGTAAGCAATAGTAGTCAATCAACAAACACCTATTAAGTGCCTTCTAGGTGCCAGGTGCTATGCTAAGCACAGGGAATACAAAGAAAAAAACAGTTCTTGTCCTTAAGGAGCTCATAGGGGCTGAGCAGAAACTTATCAGTCATCAGAGCTGGGTTAGAGGGGACTGGAAAATGGAGGGCACAAGACAAAGAATTGCCTGAACCACTTTGCTTTCCATAGGTCTCTGAAGCATACATTCTTCTCATCTCTGAAATTCTACCCATCCTCCAAGGCCTAGTCCTTCGTGTCTTCATCCTTCCTTGATGCTACCCATCACCAAATTCATATAGCAGTCCATAGCTAATTCTACATTTCATACACACACACACACACACATCATGTCTCTACTGGATTAAAGAGTACAAGAGAGAAAGAACTATTTTATTTATTTTATTTACAGCTTGCTAGGAGGGAAGGCTACCAAATAAATCCACAAATATCAAGACCATTTCTATGTAGTGCATATTATAAGAAAATATCAAAGGTAATAACAATATTAGAAATTCCATTCAAAATTACTACCAAATGGGTAAAATATTTGGGGCATTGAGTGAGCACTTTATCAATGTCTGCTGTCAAATAAATGACTCTAGGAGCAGCTAGGTGGTGCAGTGAATAGAGCACCAGCCCTGAATTCAGGAGGACCCGAGTTCAAATCTGGTCTCAGACATTTAACACTTCCTAGCTGTGTGACCCTGGGCAAGTCACTTAACCCCAGCCTCAGGAAAAAAAAAAAATAAATAAATGACTTTAGTGGCAGATATTACAGATATAATGATATGTAAATTTTTCCCCCAGCACGGAGCAAGCAGTGACTTGAAGATTATTACTCAGGATGTACACTGCCAATAAATTACCTTTTAGTAGTTATTTCTTCATGGGCAGCTAAGTGATGAAGTGGACAGAATGCTAGGCCTGAAATCAGAAAAACTTATCTTCCTGAGGTCAAATTTGACCTCAGAAATGTATTAGCTGCATGACCCTGGGCAAGTCACTTAATTCTGTTTGCCTCAGTTTCTCATCTGCAAAGTGAGATGGAGAAGGAAATGGAAAACCACTCCAGTACCTCTGCCAAGAAAACCCCAAAGAGAGTCAGTCATGGAGAGAATGGCTCCTGAATTCAGAAAGAGGAAGGCATAATTAATTCATTTTTAATGTCCCTAACTGTAAGGGTTAGAAAGCCTCTAGGAGCAAGAAATGCAGTTCAAGGCATGTGAGAGGACCTGAGGGATGAGAGGTACCATGGCCCAGGCGAGTTTTAAGTAGAGATGGGGCATAGCCTCAAGAGGCGGTGTCTGACCCCAGGTACCATGTCTCCCTCAGTGCTCTCAAAGCTTAGCATATCTCTCTCCCTCTTCTTGGGCCTATCCTGTTATGACCTGCTTATCCAGGTTCCTAGAAGACTTCCCCTTCCCCTGGGAGCTTCAGGGGAGTATAAATATAAATATGTGCTACCTAAGAATAAAATTCTCTTTCCCTTCACCCCTACCTCCTGGTCAGTCTGTCTCTGTGGGATCTGGGTTGGTGCCCCTAGACAGGTAAGTGTGGCCTAGGCATGCTATCAACGTGCGTGCAGTTAAGAGTAGCTTTAAGGGGAGCTACAAGGTTAGAGTAGCCCAAAGAGAGATGCCACAAGTGGTGCCCTGTGAAGACCAAGTTAGTACCCTGGATACCTTAGAATCAGCCAGAGTCAGGATAAGCAAAAGTCCTTGATCTTTATTCTTGAATGGATATAGGAATCTACATCTTCTTTCTCTCTCCCCACCACCAAAAAGTGACTCCTGCTTCTCTTACTCTACCCTCTAATCCCTCTCCCAATTCTGTGTATACACCCACAGATTGAGCCAGCACAGGATAGTATATGATAATAGAGTATTGTCCAATTGGTAATTAGCCTTAAGTGCTTGGTCATCCAAGTGCATCTGCTCAGCTTCAGCCCTTTACAGTGCCCGAACAGGGACTTTTTGGCTAGGACCTCACCGTGTAGCAGGTCTACTGGTGGGAAGAGAGACAGAATTATGCTCTAGTGAGTAGAAAGTTAGGGAATGGGACAAATTATTGTGAGAGTCCCAGACTAGGAGGTGCCAGGGAAAGAAGCTTATAGAATAGAAAAGCAAGTGGGCTTGGAAATGGATTTTTAAAAGTGGGAGCTAGTAGGTAGTCAAATGGCTTCCTATGATAAGGAAACACCGGGAGGCATCCCAGAGTGGCATCACCTCATTTATCAAGTGATTGGGGGCACTTTAAGAGGTGCAAGCTGCAATCCATTAAAAGTAGATAATGAAGTACAAATGGAGAGCCATAAAACAAATGAGGGTCGGAAACCAGCACTCACCTGGACCAGCCATGCCCATAAAATGGAGCAGGGAGAAGTTAGCTGTGGAAAAGAATCAGGAAGTAAGCAAGAAGATGAAGGAGGTAGATATGATGAAAAAGGAAGAGGTAGTGATGAAGAAGTAGGAAGTGGATGTGACGGAATAGGAGGAGGCAGGAATAAGATAAGTAATGAGAAAGTAAACAGAGAGACATATCACCTTGAGGAAAAGGATGATGATAAGATGAGGGAGGAGAAAGCGGAAAAGGGAAAGTTGCCTCCATCTCCAAGGTATGGCCTTCTCCCTCATCCCCTGTGCTCTCTGAGGGGATATGTTTTCTGCCTGCTCCCTCTGTGCTCCCTTGGGGAGGCTTTGGAGATTCCCAGACAAGTTTAGGACAAATAATATAGAAAGCTGGAAGGTATGAAAGAAGTGAGGATCAAACATAATATGATGCAGCAGTATATGCAGCTGTGTCCCAATGTGCCCAAAGAGCATTTAGCAAAGGTCAAGCTTCTGGAAAGCAGAGGCCCTCAATGACAAAGATTAAACAGGGCCCAGATGAACCTTTTCCTGATTTTGTGGCCTACCTACAGGCTGCTGTTGAGAGGTCAATGAGCAGAGGAGAAGCCTCCAGCCTCCTGATACAGAAATTGGCACTGGAGAATGCTAATACTCACTGCCAGAAGGCCATGCTTTCTTTAGATGGGGAGACTAGCTTAGAAGAGATGAGAAAGAGATGTGGGAATGTTGGTTCCAGTGCCTTTCAAATGGATGCCCTCATGGCTACGACATCTAAAGGGGTTGCAGCAGAAGACGTCTCCTGGCAGTTTGCAGACAAACAAGGGGTATCAACCCCTGGTGGTCACAGGTCTCAGGTACAATCTTTGTGGTAGGGGCATACTCAAGGCTTAAGGGGCCTCAGTTTTTTAATTTGGGTCATTGGGTTGGGTGTTTGGGCACCACTTTTCATATCACTCCCACACCATTAACATAGAAATCTAACAGCCCGGTTTGGGTACCCCAATGGCCTTTCTCAGTATATAAAACCCAAGCCTTATGTGAAATTATACAACACTTGAAGGCCAGATATATAGATCCAATGCCCAGCTCATGGAATAGCCCTGAATTTATCATAGAGAAAAAATCTGGAAAATTCAGAATGCTAGTGGACCTTAGGGTTGTTAATGCTACTATTGAACCTATGGGAGTCCTACAGCCTGGCATGCTATCTCCTAATTTAGTACCCACTGGCTGGCCAGTTACAATAATAGACATACAAGATTATTTCTTCTCCAGTCCTCTGGCCCCAGAGGATAAGAAAAGATTTGCTTTTACTATTCTCTCTATAAACAATGCAGGTCCTGATCTATACTTCCAGTAGAAAGTTCTTCCCCAAAGGATGTATTGTAGCCCTATCTTGTGTTAGGTGTATGTAGCACAAGTGCTAGAATCAATTGGGAAGGTGTGGCTTCATGCCATGATACTGCATTATATGGATGATATACTGTTATCAACGAACAGTGGGAAAGATCTCTCTGCCCTGCTTAAAGAGACCATAAGTGTTCTCGCTCAACATAGACTGGTGGTAGTCCCAAAAAAGATCCAACATAACTATACCATCATTTACCTGGGACTCCGCATGGGGACTTCTGCAGTTACTAATCAGATACCTAACTTACAATTAGACAAGGTGAATACTCTGAACCTATTTCAGAAACTAGTTGGACAAATTCAATGGTTAAGGGCTCATGCCCTTATTTCTATTTCTTTGATGCAGCCTTTATATGACATCTTAAAAGGATGTAAGAGATACCCTGAGCCCAGTAACATCCTATCAGACAACTTATATGCTGTCCAAGTACTCAGAGGAATTGAGGATGTTGTCCCACAACCTCAGAACTCTTCAATTACTAACCTTCTTGCTGAATTGCAGCTGACAGACTAGGAAACATTCCATTTATGTCCTGCATGTATACTCTCACCAATGCTGTGCAGGAGGCATATTTATAGGCAAGGAAGTGGTGTGCTGTTCTTTACAATGCTCCCTTCTCACAGTTGCTACACTCCCTGAATATGTCCATGATTTTCTCCACTTACCCACTAATTCTCTACATTGCCTTTTATGGCCTCACTGGGGAACAAGCCCAATAGATAATGAAGCAGTATATTCAATGTGTTCAGTTTCTCCCTCCTTCACCTAGTAAAGAAGTTAATCCTCAGGGTTTATCCCCCAATGATTTGTGGCAAATCAATGTGACACATATGGGCTGTGTGGCCATGCACATCTGTACTGACACCTTTTCTAAATGTCTTTAGGTCATGGTGACCTCTTGTGAGAACACTCCTTTGGTCAGTAAATATTTGTATAGTTGCTTCTCCTCTCACAGAGTTCCTAATACTATAGAGACTGACAATGAGCCTGCTTATACTTCTGAGCAAATGGTCACCTTTTTCACCACATTTGTCATTAAACATGTTACAGGGATTCCCTATAATCCACAGGGTCAGGCCCTAATAGAATGGGCCCATCGTACTCTGAAGGCTACCCTTCTTAAACAGAAAGGGGGAAGAAGTAGACAGAACCCCCGATGGCCCACACAGGCGGATGTGGATAAGACCTTATATACTTACAAGTTTTTGTGCCTGGACAAGGATACCAGCCTCTCTCCAGGAATGATACATTTGGCACAATCCTATAGACAGGACAGAAAACTAGGCCCCATGAAAATAGCACTTCAAGCGCCAGAAAACATTCAAAAGATCCTTTGGAAGGATGAGGAAGGACATTGGCAAGGTCCATCCTCAGTACTTTGGAGAGGGCCGGGATATTTGTCTTGCAGGTCCTGATGGGGAAGGCCACTGGAGTCCAGAAAGAACAAGGAAAGTTGCCCCTATTAAATGAAGGAGAAGAGGAGATGACCCAGGAAACACCTGAAACAGAGCCATAGCCTTGCCGGATGGACTTAGTGATTGGATCCAATATATTTCCTTTCCCATCCCCTTCTATTGTATCCCATGGGCTCTATGTAGCCACTTTCATATTGTTGCTTCTTTTGCTTTTGCTACTTTGCTAGGATACTTTATACGTATTGCTAAAAAAAAATTCTATATAGGTACTTATGGAAGAGCTTCTCATTTGTCAATATGGGAACACTTGGTGTCATTAATAAAAGAGTGGGAGATGTAAGGGTTAAAAAGCCTCTAGGAGCAAGGAATGCAGTTCAAGGCACGTGAGAGGACCTGAGGGATGAGGGGTACTGAGGCTCAGGTGAGTTCTATGTGGAGGTGGGGCACAGCCCCAAGAGGTGGTGTCTGACCCCGGGTACCATGTCTCCCTCCTTAGTTCTCTCAAAGCCTAGCACACCTCCCTCCCTCTTCTGGGGCCAATCCTGTTATGCCAGGTTCCTCTTCTCCCAGATCCTCAGGGGAGTATAAATGTGCTACCTAAGAATAAAGTTCTCTTTCGCTTCACCCCTACCTCCTGGTCGGTCTGTCTCTGTGAGATCTGGGTTGGTGCCCCTAGACAAGTAAGTTTGGCCTAGCCGTACCATTGACGTATGGGCAGTTAAGAGTAGCTCTAAGGGGAGCTACAAGGTTAGAGTAGCCCAAAGGGGGAAGCTACACCTAACAAACTAAAAGGCAACATGGGGAGTGGATAGAGAGGCTTGAAAAGAGAAAAGTCTGGTTCAGTCCTGCCCCTACTACATACTGACTGTGTGACCCACTGTCTCAAGTGAAGCTGCATAGATGGTTCCCTACTGTATTGGTAAAAGGGGTTTCTTGTGGCAAAGAACTCAGCAGTCCACATCCTATGCACAAATAAAGTTACACTACCTAATGCAACAAAGTCATACTGAAGTCATGCATTTTGAAGATGTCCCATGAACAAAAAGAACCCCAGTAACCAAGATCTGAGGCTTTCCAAGTTCATTTGGGCTAGCTGAATCAGGGATTCTGAGAAACAGACTTTCACACTCAGTTGTTCCAAGTATAAACTTTATTAAATGACATACGTACAAACCACAATCCCGAGGAGCTCCCAGGAAGTCCACATTGTCCAGATGCCACTGTGTCTCCAGATGGCCCGCAGGCATTAGTGGTGGTGGAGTTTTATACTGGGGTAGACAAAGGGAGCTGGAGCCTCTTACAGCCAAAATGAAATAAGAGGACCTCAGGTACCTTGGAATACACCAATCATGATCAGGTGAGATAAAGCTGAGAAAAGATGAGGTGGAGGGAGCTCCTTTGGAATACCTTGACCTCAAAGCACTTAAGAAGGGCTTACTGAATTAGATGCAGAGTCAGAGGCTACAGGAAGGGATCCATCACTTTGGCTGCATGGCTCTAAACATCCTCCCCTTAGTTCAGAGTGAGCAGGGCTAATCAAGCCGCAGAACAAACTATGCAGGAAAATTCTTTGGCAAAATACAACACTCTTTCAAGGTTATAATACTACCAGATATAGGCACAGAGAAAAAAAATTTTTAATATGAAAAAATGTTTCTATCTAAAACTAAAAGCAAATATCTTGTACAATATAAATACATTAGAACATTTTCCAATAAATAGGGGAATCAAGCAAAATTTCCACCCTTCCTACTATTATTTGGTATAGTTCTGGAAATGCTAACAATCTACAGCAATAAGACGAGAAAGGAATTAAAGGAATTAAGTAATCTCTATTGATTTGGCATACTTGGAAATTCTCAGAGAAATATCAAAGATTCTAAATGGCCCCATAGCTTCACCAAAGTTGCAGGTTATAAAATAAATTCTCAAAAATCACCCAAATTTCTATATAACAACAGCAAAACACAAAAAAAGTAATGATAGAATGGTAAATACCATTTCAAAAAAACCTATAAAATGCTTAAAATATTTAAGGATTAATCTTCTTAAACACACAAAAAGGTTGTATAGATTTTATCACAAAAGGTTCCTTAAAGAAATACTCAGAGGAATTCTCATGGTTAGACCATGCAATATAATAAAAATGACAATACCACCAACAATAAGTTGTACTTTTAGTGCCATTATCAATCACAAAACCATGGGGATACTTTACAGAACAAGACAATAATGAAATTCATTTGGAAAAACAAAAAATCTAAAATATCCAGGAAAATTATGAAAAAAATAGACACAAAGAAGGAACAGAACTTCCAAAGACTGGAAAATTTTGTTTGCCTGTTTCCCATCTGCAAAGTGAGCTGGAGAAGGAAATTGTAAACCATATCAGTATATCTGCTAAGAAAACCCCAAATGAAAACCCCAAATGAGGTCATAAAGAGTGGGACACAATTGAACAACAACAAATTCACTCCTTTATCTAGTGAAGGCATGAAGTAATGCTAATTGATTTCAGAATATTGCTACGGATTAGTCCAAATAAAAAATAAAGGTTGAAAGGTTTTTAGGTGTGGGGGCTTCATAAAGCAGCCATCGTCAGAACCATTTGGTACTATATAAAGACTCAATTACCCAGTATTTGATAAAAGCGAAAAATATAAATTAACTAGGGATATATTCACTATTTGATAAGACTGCTGGGAAAATTGAAAAGTAGTGTGAAAGAAATTAGG
This sequence comes from Sminthopsis crassicaudata, assembly GCF_048593235.1. Classification (NCBI taxonomy): domain Eukaryota; kingdom Metazoa; phylum Chordata; class Mammalia; order Dasyuromorphia; family Dasyuridae; genus Sminthopsis; species Sminthopsis crassicaudata. The sequence continues at coordinate 69,448,317 of NC_133623.1, forward strand.
TTTAGACCAATAGATTATATCATATTCCATAATTCTAAAAGGATACATGACCATAAAATAAAAGCTCACATTTTAAAATATTAGAAAAGAAATAGAGCATATACTTATCATAGTTTTTGGCTAAAAATGTAATTTTAATCAAATAAGAAATAGAGATAATTATAAAAGAAAAAACTGATCATTTTGATTACTTGAAGGTGAAAAGCTTCTGCACAGAAACCATTAATGGACCTACGTTTAGAAGGAAGGTTGATCAAATGGAGAAAAAGATCATTGTATCAAATTTCTATGATGAACATTATGATTTCATTATGATGAACATACCTCTAATATTGTATAATTAGTAAATTCATATATGTGTACATAACTAAAAGCTATTCCCCAAGAGGTAACTGATCAAAAGATATGAACAATAGATCTCAGAGGATTGCAAATTATTTGCCATTATAAGAAAAAATGCCCCAAATCATTATTAAATGAGAGAAATGCAAATTCAAACACCCTGAGGTTTCACCTCACACTCTAAAAATTGCTATAAATAAAAAATGAAAAAAATTTAATAAATAAAAAATGGCGAGAGTTAATGTTGGAGGGGTTGGCACAGCAATACGCTGCTGGTGAAGCTGTGAAGTAGAACAACCATTTTGGAAAGTGATTCAGAATTATGCAAATGAAATGGCTAAAATGTCCATATTTTTTAAGAGACTGGAATACTGGGTTTATACTTCACCGATACAAAAAAATTCCCCACTTAATTCCAAATGTTTATATAAAGACTACTTATGTAAGCTAAGAATTAGAAACAAAGTAGATGGCCATCAATCGGGGATTGGCTAAAACAAATTGTAGTACATAAAGGTAATGGAATATTACTGTTCTATAAGAAATCATATCTGTTATAAAACAGCATGGAAAGACCTATTATATGAACTTTAAAAAGAGTGTAGTCAGTAGAGTCAAGAAATTTAAAAAAAAACATACACAGTACAATGTAATAGAAAGAACAGAACAAAAAATCAAAAGTAAACAGAACTACGAAGAACAGGACTCAGAATAAAGATGAGAAGTTGTCCCCAACTTACCTCTTTTATTGTCAGTCTTTTGTGATTTATTGTTCAGTTGTGTTTATTTTTTCCTCTCTATGAAAATGCTATTTTTCATATGGAATGGATTTCCGGAAAGGGGTGGGGAAGAGATACATGAAATATCATGGGAGTTTAAGCAATGGAAAATATTTTTTAAAAGTTGAGTTCTAGATTCTTTTCTTTCAAATTCAATTTCAGCATGGTACAATACCCACTTGGTCACTAAAGTGAGGAAAAGCACCCATCCATTAACTCCATTGCCTTGTGTTCTGGGGAATACAAAACCAAAAATAAAAGTGCTTGCTTTGGGGAAAAAATAATCACTTATAGCAACAACTATAAAATGCCAGGCATTTTAGGAATGGAAGAAAGTAGGGGCAGAGGACAGGTCAGTGGTGTGGAGTTCACACTATAACCAAAGGGAATAAATATCTTGCTTATGTGGGATTTGAATTAAGTTTTGCAAGACAAGTGAGAATGGAATATATTCATGGGATGGGATGGAGGAGTCCATAGATTTGCAAAAGCAAAGAAATGAACTTAGGTGAGAGATTAGGTAGAAGGACAATCTGCTAGAGCCTTAGAGTGAATGGAGGCAAATCATAGGTTTAAAAGACATTGTGGACTTAAAAATGTCCAAACTAGGCAACTGATAAAATTTGAGGTTCTCTCTTGTCATTTAAAGACATTTAAAATAGATTCCATGTTGATCACATTTGCCGTAATTGGACTTTCAGATATTTTAAAATATAATCAAAATAAGATTGGGAATATAATCCTAGGTATGACGTATATATGAGGTCCAAGGAAATATATGTGATGTATTGGAGTTGATGTTAAAATGAATTCTGGATTCTTTCCTTTTGAAGTTTCATCATGGTGCAATATCCAATTTGGTCACCAGATAGCAGCAAAGACCAAGTTCCTTTATGTGAATTAAATGTCCAAAGTCCATTAATTAAGCATTTAAGTGTTCTCTGCCATGCCTCTGGTCTGGAGATACTAAAACAAAAATAAATTTGGCACTTACCTCAAATGGGTGGCAAATACTTTTTTTTTTTCAGGTTTCAACATTTACAAAACATGAAAAGCATGCCAGCTAGTTGAGGGGATATGGCATGGGGAAAAAGACAATAATGGCAGAGAGGATCATGACCTCCCTCATATAGGTGACATCTGAGCTGAGATTTCCAGAACAATTGGAATTCTAAGAGGTATAGGTAAGAATGAAGTATATTCTTAGAATGGGATGGAACTCATAGGTTTGCAAAGACAAAGAAATGACATCATGATGGAAGATCAGGTAGGCCTTAAGAGTAGATACAGAGAAATCATGGATGCAAGAAATGTTATGGTATAAGTAAAGCCCAAACTTGGCAATAAAACTGATTTGGAGGTTTCCCTTTCTCATGTATGAGTTAAAATGGATTCCATGCCTAAAATGTTCATCCCAAACAAGCTTTCAGATAACTTAAAATGCAATAAAAGTAGAGTTTGAATGATTGGGAATGTAATGGTAAATAGAAGCCAGGGCAGGGAAGGTGAGTGAGGGGACTTTTAGATGTTGGAGAAAAACTAAATGATATATCTGAGTCTGTTTTAAAATTAGTTTTAACTGAAATTTCAGCATGGTACAACATTCAATCTAACTGCAAGTTATCAGAGAAAGACAACAATATGCTATTGTGTGTGAAATAAATGTTTTAGCCTCAATTGATCATTTGTGAAATTATGAAATGGAGGCAGGCATGACTGTTATTTTGGTACTCAACCAAGAAAGATCATGGTGGCAGGAGATAGGGCAACAATCACACTTTTTTATAAGGCATAAAGGGTAACAGCACAGGAAGTATAGAAACAAACAGAGAAAAGGGTACAGATGCAGACAATATGGGGATAGGGAATGGAGTAGTTAAGGCAGGTAGTGTGACGAAGGGGATGGGGAGGGGATGAGTTACTTATTTAACTGTGGATTAAAGTTAGAAGCATTCAAGCAGCATAGACATTTAAGAGATGAAAAGTGATAAGAAGCAGGGGTCTGAGGTCTCATTTACAGGGTTTTTTTTTTGTTTGTTTTTTTTAAGGGGAAACAGACTCTTATTTGTGCTACCTTGGGGTTGTTAGTAAAACTTTAAAGTTAACATTTACTTCACCTCAATGTTATCAAAGACATTTAGTATTCTGTTGGTCATCTGGAATTTACCTGAGATTTATATAAAAGAGCAAAAAAGGCCTTGACGGCAAAATCTAGATGGCTTGCCCCGATTCAGCACATATTGCCAGTATGTGATTTTTGATTAATATATAACATAATTTGTAAATTGTGTACCTTTGATCTTTGAGATGGTTAGCGCCCTTGGCAATCGTATTTCCTGCTTTTAATGCTTTGTACTGGCTACTTATAAACTTACTACACTCACTGGAGGGGGCGTAAGGGACAGTGTCAGAAGTAGAATAAGATACAATACAACACCAATGAAGACCCCAGTGTTCCTCCTCCTTATGCCCTAGGTGCTGGGGAATATCATAACAAAAATAAACTCAATGCTTACCTCACATGAGTGGAAAATACCATTTCACACCACAAGTTGTACAAAATACGAAGTGTATGGCAAATAATTAGGTGAGAGGTTGTAGAGAAAGTTCATACTAACAGTGAGAATAAGTATTTTCCTCTCAAAGAACCTGAGAGTTCAGCTGAGATTTACAGGGCACTAGGAGGCCCAAGTGGGAATGGAATACATTACTGGCATGGGATTGGAGTTGCCCATAGTTGTGCAAAGGTAAATTGGCATTCAGGAACATTAGGTAGGACAATTTTCTTGAGCCTTAGATTATGTGGAACTCATAGATGAAAGAAATAATTTGCATTTAGTGATATAACTAGTGACTAGTAACTGATAAGATTTAGGGGCTTTCCCTTCTCATTTGTGGATTGCATTTAAGTATTGCATGCTGATCACATTTGTTAGAAATGAACATTCAGATATCTTATAATACAATAAAAATTGAATTTGGATTGAGAAGGAATGTAATGTCATGAGATGTCAAAAGAAAACCATGTGATATATTAAATGATTTAAAATGAGTACCATAGGGAACAGCTAGGAGGTGTAGTGATTAAAGCACCAATCCTGAAGTCAGGAGGACCCGAGTTCAAATCTGATCTCAGACACTTTAACACTTCCTAGCTGTGTAACCCTGGGCAACTTAACCCCAATTGCCTCAGCAAAAAAAGAAAAAGAAAAAGGAGTACCATATTCTTTCCTTTTTAACTCAAATTTCAGGATAGTACAATAATCATTTTCGTCACCAGATGTCAGGGAAAAATCTCATGCTTTTTCTCTATGAAATAAATGTTCAGCCTCCATTGATTAAGAAAAATCAAATATGCAGTCAATTTCTTTGAGCCTTATATTGAGTGAAATCATGAATAAAAGAGATCTTATGGAGTTGGAAACATCTGGCCACCAAAATATAACTCTGTACCAAAGTCCATTGGTATGGAACTCTCTCTTTAGTGGACTATGTCTATCCTTTCATCAGGGGTAGAATGGAGTTGGCTAGAGCAAGAAAGCTCCAATGGTCTTCAAACTCTGAATTACTTGGATCCTCCTGGCTTCTAGCTTTAAAACAGAATATAGAAGATAACCCCACCTCAAAAGAAGTAAAAGGAAGGAAAAGACTACAGGAAAAAAGTTCATTAAAGGAGCTGACAGTCTACACTACATCCCTTTCCCAAATTGTTGCACTAGACTCCCCTTAGGGGAGACTCAGAACTCTCTTGTTTGAACTGAGTTACCTCACTCCCAATGGTGGAGTTTCTTAACTCCGTATTGTCTGATGGATGTTTTCTTGGGTATACCCTCTGATTTCTATTTTGTCATGATTTAGATAAATTACTTTCTTGACTATTCTCTACATGTAGTCATTGAGGAATAGGTGCTTGGTGGAAATGAAGTCATCTTAATTATAATACTTAAGGGTCTTCCTTCCCCCACAATAATGGCAGCAATCAGAAGTTATATTGAATCAAAAACTTCATCCCCTAGACTAATATTTAAAGAACAAAATAGAAATAATTCTCAAAGTATCCCCTCTAAGGAGAAGAAAATGGTGGTGTCTAGGGCCAAACTACTGCTTTGCCTACTGGTAAAAATAAGTCTCCCTGCATCCCTTGGAGCCACACAATGATACCCCAATTCTAGATGTGGGAAGACACAGCAATTTCTACTTGCTTATTTTGCTAGAAATTGTGGTGTAGGGGGATACTCTTCTAAAGACAATTTTCTTTCTGTCCTGTGTCTATACTACCAGTATTTTATTTTTCAAGACCAGCCTACACTGTTCTGAAAGAGGTCACTTGACTATGTAATTAAGTCCAAATTACCTCAGGTTTTATTTCATGGCCAATAAAAAATCTTTTCTACAGCCTTTAATGTTTGAATATCCTCTCCACCTTGATGGTCTCTTCTCCCCAGGTTTATCCAAACACCACTCTATCCTTGCTCTCCACCTAGGATTGTCTCCTCAGTCTTGTTCTCTAAATCGTATTCTCTATCCATAAATATCCTTTAGTCTTCTGCCTTGAACCATCTTCTTGTCTATACTATTTCACTTAAGGATCTCACCCGCTCCCATGAATTTATAATCTCTGTTCCATGAAACTCAAATCTACTTATCCAATCCTGACCTCTTTTGATTTCCAATCTTAAATCTTCAATTGTCTTTCAGACCTCTAAAATTTTATGTCCTAGAGATATCTTACATTCAACATGTCCAAAAAAGAACTCATTTTTTCTCCAAAATCTCTTACCTTCCCTATACCTATAGAAGGCAGTATCTTGTTCTCAGTCCCTCAGGCTCAGCACCTAGAAGTCATACTAGTCTCTATCTTTCAACTCCAAGATGTTGCCTAGACTCATCTATTTCATCCCTGTAATATAACTCCTTTTCTCAAACCTCAGCACCTCAGGGGATGTGGGAAAACTGAGACACTAATAAATTGATGAAACTGTAAACAGATCCAACTGGGACACTAATACATTATTGGTGGAGTTGTGAATAGATCCAACCATTCTGGAGAGTAATTTGGAACTATGCTCATAAGGCTGTCAAACTGTGTATACCCTTTGATCCAGCAGTGCTTCTACTGGGCTTATATCCCAAAGAGATCTTTAAGGAGACAAAGGGACCCACATGTGCAAAAATGTTTGTGGCAGCCCTTTTTGTAGTGCCAGGAAACTGGAAACTGAGTTGATACCCATCAGTTAGTGAATGATTGAGTAAGTTATGGTATATGAATGTTATGGAATGTTATTGTTCTGTAAGAAATGACCAGCAGGATGATTTCAGAGACCTGGAGAGAATTACATGAACTGATGCAGAGTGAAACGAGCAGAACCAGATCAATGTACACAGCAACATCGACAATTCAACAATCAATTCTGATGAACATGTTCCAACAATGAGATGATTGATGCCAGTTCCAATGATCTTGTGATGATGAGAGCCATCTACACCCAGAGGGGGGACTGTGGGAACTGAATGTAGATCACGGCATAACATTCTCACTCTTTTTGTTGTCGCTTGCATTTGGTTTTCTTACTCGTTTACTTTCTTTTTTTGATCTGATTTTTCTTGTGCAGTAAGAGAATTGTATGTTTATACATATTGGATTTAACATATATTTTAACATGTTTCACATATACTGGATTGCCAGCCATCTAGGGGATGGGGTAGGGGGGAAGGAGGAGAAAGTTTGAAACAAGGCTATGCAAGGGCCAATGGTTGTCAAATTATCCATGCATATGTTTTGAAAATAAAAACCTTTATTTATAAATAAGAGGGAATGACACTGGAAGGGGAAGAGTCCCTTGAATTCTTTTGGAGCAAGGAAATCAAATCAGTCAATTCTCAAGAAATTAATCCATTTTCTTATGCAGCATGATAATTGTGGAAATATGTATAGATGAACTGCACCTGTAACATGTGTTGAATTACTTGCCATCTAGGAGAGTAAGTGGGGAGAAGAGAGGGAAAAAAATTTGGAACACAAGGTTTTGCAAGAGTGAATGTTGAAAATTGTCTATGCACATATTTTGAAAATAAAAAGCTTTCATAAACTCAATGGAAAAAACCCTGATGTTGAAAAGGACTGAAAGGTCCTCAGAGGATGATGGATAGAGAGTATCAATGAACATGAACTTAGACTTCAAGAGATAGTGGATGATGACTGGAACTGAATAACCAGGTTCTGTTGGCAGAGAGGAGATGGAATATAAAAAGAATTGCTCCATTGGTTAGGCTGAGAAAGAGACTTATAGGAATAAGTTTTACTCCCACCTTCTGTAGAGGTCACGGACAACCCTCACCTTGCTATGTCCAGTCAAAAATCAAGTTATGTTTAACCCCTGGAGTTAAATTTTTCCTATAAATTTGTCCATGGTTCAACTATCTTTTTTGAATCTCATTTAGGTTATGTTGCCACAACACCCTGTCTCATGGCATCTTACTCCTCACTCTTCCTCCATGCCACATGGCATCTCTCCTTTCGTCCCCCACCATTCTTTCTCCTTATAATTAGGAGAGTTAATTAACTGTTAACTCTTTCAGGGTACTGAATCTCTCTTGCAATTTAGCCTGTCAGCTATGGGCACATTCATGTATCATGGTATATTCCCTTTCTCCTGGTTAATTCTGAGTTCCACTAGGGAACTCATCCTTTCCAACATTGTTAAAAAAACCCTTTTCTTGCTAACTACTTGTTCTCCCAAATCTATTTCATACTTTCCATTCCAGGTGTCTATTATATCTCATTTTGTCTATAACTTCTAAAAAAACGTACCTTTTGCCAAAAAGAATGGCTATTATGAATTCTTCACATGACCAAACCCCAATACTTAATGCTTATGGTCTCAACATTTCATACTGAACCCCAAATATAACATTTAAAACCAGGTTTTGCTCTCCTAAACCTAAATTTAATATAAGGGCCTGGCAAGCTACAAACCATAGTCAGGAAAAATCAGACACATATGAAGGACAAATTTGCCTTTTTGTATTCCCAGGGCTTAGCACAGTGCCTGGCACATAGTAAGCACTTAACTTATTACTCTTTGAATTCTATATACAAATTCTATTCATTTTTTTAAGGTTTGTTTATATTTTTCATGGTTAGGAATGGAGTTTAAATAGGAATTGTTCTCTACAAACAGCCTGATTTACATTTTGTATTTGTATTTACTGACAATTTTCCCTGGAAAAATTTGGAAGGAGGATCTTTGCCACTTTTTTGTTTTGTTTTATATAGTGAATCCTAAGGATCCATTTCTTTTTCTCTCAAATTTTACCTAGCCTTTTATGATCAAATGAGCAATGCCTCAGGCATGGGGACCCTTTCCTGACTTACAAAATCTTTAGCAATTTTGTTTCTGGGGTCAGATTAGCTTCAGAAGGGAGGTTTTTTTTCCCCCTTCCCATTCTGGAAAACACTTAGGTTGCCTTTTTTTTCTTTCTCTTTAAGAAAAAAAAAAAAAAATAGAGCCACTATTTTGTTTCTCCCAGTTGCACCATAGACTTATTTCGATGTAATTTTTTATTTTATTAAAATTACCCTCACTTGGCTTTGTGATTTTTTTCATCTTTAATTTGCTTTTGTCAACTTTAACTATTTGGGGGGAGATGAAAGAACCATTTCTTCTACTTAGCAAATTACTGATCTAGCTAAAACTTGTCCCTGTCCCATAAGATATAAAAATTTACTTAATGCTTCAAACATTCCTCAGATCAGAAGAGAAAAGGTCATCAAGGATTCTCAAGTAAATCTCTCAATCAACCAGTTATGAACTCTTTACTTTAATCTTTGTCATTGGAATTTTTTTTTTAATTTTTCCCTTCCCATATGGGCCGAAATGTTTGTGGCAGCCCTTTTTGTAGTGGCAAGAAACTGGAATCTGAGTGGATGTCTATCAGTTGGAGAATGGCTGCATAAGTTATAGTATATGAATGTTATGGAATATTATTGTTCTGTAAGAAATGATCAGCAGGATGATTTCAGAGAGACCTGAAGAGATTTACATGAATTGATGCTGAGTGAAATGAGCAGAAACAGGAGATTATACACAACATGAACAAGATGATGCGATGATCAATTCTGATGGACGTGGTTCTCTTCAACAATGAGATGATTCCAACCAGTTCCAATGATCTTGTGAAAATGAGAGCCATCTACACCTAGAAAGAACTATGGGAACTCAGTGTGGACCACAACATAGCATTCTCACTCTCTCTGTTGTTGTTTGCCTGCATTTTGTTTTCTCTTTTTTTTTTTCCCCTTCTTAATCCAATTTTTCTTGTGCGGCAAAACTACTATATAAATGTATGTATGCACATATGTAGGATTTAACATATAACTTAACATATTTAACATGTATTAGACTACCTTCCATCTAGTGGAGGGGATAGCGAGGAGGGGAAAATTTGGAACAAAAGGTTTTGCAAGGGTCAATGTTTAAAAATTATCCATACATATCTTTTGTAAAAAAAAAAAGCTTTAATAAAATAAATTTTGCCCTTTATTATTTGACTCAGGGACATTCCTCCAAATTAACCAAAAATTAATTCAAAACCTGTTCATTGGGAGGCGAAAATTTGCTTTAGAGACTAACTCTAATTTCTCAGATAAAAAGTCTGAGGAAAAATCTCCAAAGTCCCTACTTGGACATGTGATAAAATTCAACTGTAACTTTAGTTTACCTCTAGTATGACAACTTTTGTTTCCCTAAGGAATATATGAGATTAAACCTTGCTTAAATTTATTCAACTTTTATGATATTAAAGTACAGGACTATCTCCCTTTTAACTTTTATGTCCTAACAGAAAAGACTGCATTATATAAATGAATTATTTCTCTGACACTGATATAAATTTGCCTATATATAAAAGAATGCTACCTATTTTCTCAGGTCGAAACCTATACAGGAACATAGTAATAAAACCTAGATTTTAACCTCCATAATTTCCATGTGATAAATATATATTTAGAAGTCAGCCATCGCAGATATTCAGAATATATTCCCTCTATAACATGTGACTTAACTTAGTTTAGATGTGTTTAACTGGATTTGTTTCCTTTGTGGACCTTTGAAATTATGACAGATTAACTAAGTTTGTTCAAAATATATGACAAAGTAACTTGGCACTACGAATCTGTCTTTTAATTTGTATAACTTAAAAGAACATAAAAAATTATACTATGTAAAAGAATTTGTTTCTGTGTCTCTGATTTTTTTCCCTATAAAACCTTTTCAGGAATTTTGGAGGTTAGGATTCCTCTTCTGCCTCCTGAAATTCTTCTTAAGCATAAAAAAATCCTAGGGTTTATGATATTAAAGGAAGTACAGGACTATCTCCCTTTTAACTTTTATGTCCTAACAGAAAAGACTGCATTATATAAATGAATTATTTCTCTGACACTGATATAAATTTGCCTATATATAAAAGAATGCTACCTATTTTCTCAGGTCTAAACCTATACAGGAAACCTATAACTTTTGCATTGTAGTGGAACTATTTTAGCAGTAGTTCCTACCACATCAACTCAAAAAAGAAATAATTCTCCCATAACAAATTTAGCAAAACAAAGACAGGCAATAATGTTGGAAAGACTGAGTCTTATGCACAAAGTTATATTTACCCTAAAGATGATGCAGGGAAAAACTCAGTTAAACCATAAAGATTGCTGTCCAAAATCACAGAGGAAAGAAAAGGTGTTTGTCTTCTACATGTGCCCTTTCTTACATTGTTTGAACCTATCTCTGGATGACTGGGAAAACCAGACTCACTGCTCAGAGACCAGATTTATTTAACGCTTAATTAAATTATGCTGACCTGAAACCCAAACATATCAGTTTGTAAGGAATTGAAGGAGTACCCTCAAGATACACATTTCAAATAAACTATGGGTCTTGTCTGGTAATTAGCCTCCCAATGGACAGGTTCTGTTTTGGTGAGGTAAAACTGGCTTTAAATTAATTTTTGGTTAATTTGGAGGAATGTCCCTGAGTCAAATAATAAAGGGGAAAATTATAGCTGTTTTACAAAAGAGATGCATAGATCATTTTTAAACATTGACCCTTGCAAAACCTTGTTCCAAATTTTCCCCTCCTTCCCCCCATCCCTTCCCCTAGATGGAAGATAGTCCAATACATGCTAAATTAGTTCAGTTCTGAGTTTCATTCTCTGACACATCAGTACTTCTATGTATCGCTCTGAAATTTTTTCCCCCATTTACTTTTTGTCTCTTACATTGAATAATTGGTCTGTTGGAACTTTGGGAGTGATTAGTCTAGCAGCTGCCTGGACATCTAACACGCAAAGCCATGTAGTTGCCCACTAATAAGTCTCCCCACTTTCAGGCTAAATATTTCTGGATGTTTTAACAGGATCTCCAGGCCCTATTCTGTCCTGAATGTGGTCCAGATCTTTGCAATTCAATACTCCAGGTGATGCCTGAGCAGGGCATTTTACTTCTGGCCTTTAGATAAGGAAACAGATTGTTTGAACCCCAAGATGAAAGTCGAGACAGAAGATTTGGGTTCTCTTTAGGGATTCCAGCCTAGGCTCTCAAGAGCTGCAGGCTCCTGGAACTATACGGCCCAGGGGGGTACCAAGGGCACCTATCACTAGCTCCAGGTTTTGATCACCACTGGGTTTTCACAATTTGTCTGTTTCTCTCTCTATCCCAGAACGGACCTGTGCCTTGATCTCAAGGGCAGTGTGATCAACTTACACTCTGCCCCAATAGCTACCATGGGCCCTCTCTCCAAAAAACCCCAAATTTCCCATTAAAAGCAACACTCTCCCTACTCCAAACCCTTCTTGCCTTCCCTTTTCTCTGAAATGTTCTAACCAGCCCCAGACAGGCAAGGCCTGAGGGCAATGACAACCTAACCACTGCAGGTGACCAACAGCAGCAGCTAGACAGTTACTACAGGGAAGAGCTTTCCCCTCCCTCCCAGTGATGACAAGGCACTAAGAACCTTGCCCCCTCCTTGTTAGAGGGGCACTGAGGCAGGGGTTGTGGAAGATCCATCCCCTATGTTACTGATACCTTTCCTCCCAAACGGCATCACCTCCCTGAGATCACGGTCATTCCAGCTGCTGCTGCCATCTCCCCAGTTATCCAATTAGCTGCTCCTGCCTCCCTAACCCCTCTCACCCACTTCCCTTTCTCTCCATCCCATGGGCACCATCTGTCTGCTGCGGGGTCACCTTGCCCAGCCCCTCTTGCCTGCGACACTGCAGTGGACTTCTGGGTCATCTGCTTGCCTCCACTCACCTCAGTGCTTATGCACAGAGAGCATTCCACCTGGACACCTGGCTTATCATCCCAGTTTTGCTCCCATCTAGCTGGGTGACATTAAGCTAGTTACTTTCCACTGCTGGGCCCTAGGTCCACCATCTGTCAAACGAGGACAAGAATGCCTGCCCCACTGACCCCTAGGCAGGGAGGCGGTACTGGGGATTCCCATTTCTGCACCAGTCACTGGTTTCCAAGTCCCTTCCAACTGTGAGGTTCCGGCTGTTACAATTACGGACCACAGGCGATCATAAGCAGGGACTATGGGCTAGAAGCTGTGCCAACTGATAAGTTTTGAAGCTTAAGGCTTTGTTTGGAAGTCTTTACTGGAAGTTGAGCTCCATACACTCGACAAACCCTTCCAAGATCCTTACCAGAAGTCTCCAAAATGCAAACAGCACAATTCTCACTCTCCTTTGTGCTACTCCACAAAACACACACAGCCCTGCACTCACACAGCAACCCAAGTGCTCTGTTCCCACTCTCAAAGAGCTGCTCCCCACTGTTTCTCAATCACAAGCACTCCACCAGCGCTGCTGCACAGCCTTCACGAAACGACTAATTCCTTCTACGTGGCTTCCTGTGTATGGAGAAACCACGGATGATTGTTCATAAGCTGCTCTGCTGTTAATGCTTGTGCAATGCCACGGCTACCAGTGGGAGCTGGAGACTTACCTTTTCAGTCCAACCAGGAACCACCTACTACTTACTTACCTGTTGGGAGGGAAAAACTAGGGAAAGAAAGTGTAACTGTCCATAACAAAGCTCATCAACTTAAGTTGACAAAGCAAGGATCTTGTTCAATTTCTTTTGCAGCATCATCTTCCACAGCTCCTGCCACAGACAGTAACAGTTATTACACACCGCACATGTATATGTGCATAGCACCGACCATAAAGCACTGTGCTGAGTACTTTCAAAACGTCTCCTTTGATCCTGATAACAATCCCAGGCTGTAGGGGCTGTTCTGTTCTTATCCCCATTTTACAGAGGAGAAAACGACCCTCCTGCCGCCCGCCCCCCCTCCCCACCTCCCCCAGCTTTGGGCCAGGCAGTGTTGTACCCGGGAGAGACAACAAGTGCAGCTCCAAATGTAACGGGCACTGGCCCAGCCGGGCCTTGATGGCCTCTTCACGCCTTCTCCCTAATCCTGCACACCGCGCCTGACTGGGCATTTCAAGCCACTGTTTCCCCACCTTTAGGGGGGAAAGAGAAGGGGGTTCCACCTTTATCTTGCAAAGAAACAGAGGATGCTTGACAAGAGCCTTTAAGGCGCATCCCCAGAGAAAAGAGTCATGGGATTGTGTGGCCAGAACTCAGAAGTCTGAAAATAAAAATGATTTTGGTCACGGTCTTTCTCTTAGCAGATTTATTGCAAATAATCCCAGACCCCCGGGGGTTTCTTTAAAACTAGTAAATCAGTGGCTGTGAGCAGTCCTTCAAGGAACAAGGTCTTTCTGTATATGGTAAGAATATTGAATAAGGCTGGGTAGGGATGCAGAGCTCACTCTAATCCTGGGGAAGACGTGGTAACTTTAGTCATTAATTAGAACAGTCCTCCATGAAGGATGTGATGGGACGAAGTGGAGAAAAGGACCGGGTGACAAGCAGGGGTGGGAAGAGGGTCACTTCCCCCTCAGGGAGGCTCTGGCAGAGGCGCAGAGGACGCACTTTCCCGGTCCATCTCTCCCGTTATTTCCCCTTAAGTTCTCAAGTCTAACCTAGCATGACAGCAGCCAAGCAGCCTCTAGATTGGTGCTGCTGCCTCGTTTCCAGGGTTAAAAGCTCCCAGGGCCTTTACAAGCAGAGTGCTGAGGAGCCTCCTGCAGCAGGCCCAGGCCCGGCACACTCCCTCTCTATCAGACTTCCTCCCTGAATGCCTTCCCCTCCCCCCAGGCCTTCCCCAGCCACTGCCATATCTAAGCATCAGAAACTCCCCAAACGCCTTGTGCCCTGTTCCCGTCCTTAAGGGGAGCCGATCCCTCCCCTGGGCAGAGCGGGCCACTGAGAAGCACTGTCTGCAGGAGAACACCCCCACCCCGCCCCCACACGAGTGACAGAAGACAAAGGGACTATGTCGCCTTCAAACCTGGCTTCTGGCCCCACACTGCAATGCCAACGCCACCGACTCCCAGCGCTCCGCAAGGTGCCACTTCCTCTGCAGCCGCGGACCGCCGGAAATGAAAGCCTCCCCCGGGGTGTGGCCCGGCCACTTTCCCTTTCAAAGGCACCTTTGCCGGGTGGGTTTCTCCCGTCGCGGTGGTCGGTCTACGGCCCAGCTCCCGGAGGCGCCATCACCCGATCTGCAGAGAACACAGGGGGAGAAATGGATGGCCGACCGCTAACAATTCACGGCCTATCCGGAAGCAGCCGGCCTGCTCTGTTTTCTAGTAGATTTCCAGGCCCGGAAAGTGGGGAGGGGGAGGGGGAGGAAGAGGAGAAGAAGGGAAGAGTAGGAGAAACGAAGAAGAGAAAGAAAAGGCAGAGGCAGGAAAGAAATGGTGCCGGAACCTCGGGAGGGGCCGGAGGCGGCCTGCCTTCCCCAGCCTCCCCCGGAGCCAAGGCCAAGCCTAGCCTCGACCCCTCCCCGCTCCCTCGCAGCTGCGCCTCCGTCCTTTCCAACGCAAAGGCAGCTACAGGAAACTCTTTTTACCTTCCCAGACACCAGGTTCGTCCGCCAGGCCCGGAGCCTAATGGAGGAAGGACAAGTCAAGAAGCCTTAGAAACGGACAAGAAGAGGAAGCGCCGCCCGTCGGAAACAGGATGTGCGACAGCGAAAACCGCGCATGACAGGAAGCGGAAGTGGGCAGAGGCACCCCCCCCACCCCACCCCTGCGTCTGGCCCTAGGTAGGCTACAGGAAACAGGAAGTGCGCCCTCGGGGGCAGGCGCAGGCGTGCACAGCCAGTTGACAAGGGGGGCTTGCTCTTGGGACTGGGAGTGAAGGAGAGAAGGCCCTTTCCCCCACCCCTTCCCCCGCCCTTCTGATATGGCTGCGTGGCCTCTTCCCCTCACTTGATAGAGAGGCTTCCGGACAGGAAAGTGGGGAGGAGGGGAGTTGAGGAGACAGTGCTGTGGGCTGATTCTCAGAAGAACTGGGCTTTCTTTCCCTCCCCCTCCACCCCGCCCCAGCTCGTCCTCCCTGCCTCCCCCCCTCCCTCCCACCTTTTAAAGTGGCCAACCTGCCTCTGTTTAGGGCGAGGTGCGGGGGGGCTACGCGGCCCCGCAGGGGACTGGCTCCTTCTCCTGAGTTCAAATATGGCCCCTGACATTTGCTGTTTGGGAAAAGTCACTAATCCGTGTTTGCCTCCGTCTCCTCCTCTATAAAATCAGCCGATAAAGAAGTGAGGAGCCAGTTCCCCGTCCCGCCCAACAGAAAGTGCACCTCAGGTGTCAGTCAGACACGGCTGAAAGCCACCAGACAATTAAAAACAGCCTCCTTTCTTCGGGTTGCTGTTCCTTCTTGGCAGGATAAAAGGCCCCAAGGATGCCTTCCCTGCAATGGTGCTCCTAATTAAGCCTGTCCTTTGACATGCGCACCTTTGTAGGTTTTTTTTTTGGGGGGGAGGGGATCACTGGCCATTTCAGGGACAGATTCTGCCATGAATGCATTTGCTTTGGCTTTTCGGGACCTCAGAGGGTTCTCCTGTGCCTCAGGTAGAGCTTTGGAAGTTGAGGCAGAGGGCAGCAGCGCCTTGCTCCGGGGGGCAGGTGACCTTCCCTCCCTGAACTCCACTCGGAGTCAGGGCAGCCCCTCGAGGTGTCCTGGTCCTCTTGGAGAGCCGAGGCTGGCAGCTGCTGCTCACTGCCCTTACCTGTCCCCGCACAGCCCTGGCCTCAGCTTCTCCTCCTATTCTTAGCGGACTATTTCTCTTTAGCCTAAGTTCTCCCTGGTTTGCGGTGTCTGGCTAGCGCAGAAATACATTTCACACAGTCTCACGGGTGATGGATCTGTTGAGGGCAGCAGCCCCTTTGGTATTCCTTGTTTGATCTCCAACTTCCTTTGGGACTTGGACCTTTGATACAAGATGTGGTCAAACTAGTTTGGGCTATCTGAGGTGGCCAGGGTTTTACAGCCCCCATTCTAATCTGCTCAGATAGACCAAATGCCAGCAGGAAATTCCTTTGGGGAAGAGACTTCTGTCTGTCCCCAAAAGATAACAAGAGAGTCCTTATCTTATTACATCAGTCTCAGGAACCTCCCTACATCACTGCATAAAAGAGAGAGCGGGAATCTTCTCTTTGCAAATGGCCTTGTACCATGCAGCCATTTTGCCCACCGGCTCTCTGGTGTTTCCATTCTAATCAATAAAGACTTTGTTTCCATACAGCATTAAGTAGCAAATTCCTTTGCTGCCGAACCCGCCATTGGTTACTTTGGGGAAGGAAGGAGAGAGAGAAAAAGAACTGATCCATCTTTGTTTAGACCATAATTTACTACTCATCATTTACTACTCATCAGATCCATTGCTCGCCTTCTCTGTGAGTCAGGCCTCGGGGGGAGAGAAGGGGAGATGCTCACAAGTGAAATACTTGCATCAATTTGCCCTCTTGCTCCGGGTCCTTTGCTAAGTTCTTTTCCAGTTTAGCCCCCTTCAGTGGGCATTTCAGTTACACTAAACGTTGCCGCTTGACTTCCCTGAGGCTTGAAGTCTGCAACTTCTTCTGAGAAAGCTCAGGACACTGGTCTGCAGACCCCACACTTCTTGGGGTCCTTTCCGAGCCTCAGCGTTGGGAATTCTTGCCGTTTGGGGCATCCTTCCCTCCTGAAGGGAGCCTTTGCCACCTTTTCACCCTCCCTGGGATGCTGCAGGAGGCAAGGTGCTACAGGAATAGAAATGTTATGCTTTCTGGCCAAGACGGGACAACCCTCTTTCATGTCACTTTTTCCAGCAGTCTCTGTGCCGATTGTCTGTGCCAGGTGCATCCTGTGAGCCAGGTGTTGTTATCTGGGATGGGGTTCGAGCACCAAGATGGTGGAGCTGATGCAGACGCCAGAAGGTGGGAGGTGCCAAAAGTCGGGGTTTGGTCACGTGAAGCATTCCCAATGGCCATTCTCTTTGGCAAGAGGCAGATTTATTTAGGGGAAGATGTTGCAGACTAAACGAAGGGCACAAGGGACACCGGGAATGGTGAATATGAAAGAGCTGGAGAGCATAGGAGACAATTCCCCAGTGGAAAGGAGCACCCTGTGAGGTTGGGGCACACCCTCAGCTGGCAGCCTGAATTCTGAAAGGGACTTAGCCTCCCAAAAGAGGTAGTTAGCTGTAAGGAGAGGGGGCGTTCAGAAGCACAGTGGGCTTAGGAAAGATACCATGTGACATGGGGAAGGACGAGGGGAGAGGCGCCATGAGCAGAGTGCCGGGACAGACTGGCCCCAAGAAAGGCCGCGGCCACGAGATGGCCCATAAGTCGACTTTATAGGGAGAATTTAACCTCGGGGACACGACGGGGATTCCTGACAGGCATGGCAAGGTGAGATTCCCTCTACAGAGGGAGCTTCTCAAGGGTTGACCTAACTTGCATTTCAGACTAGAAGACTTTCCCAGAGGGGGGGACCATGGAGATAACTGATCTCTCTGTACCTTCTTCTTGCCTGCTTTAGGGATTAATTTTTATCAATTTTTCTGCTAAGCATACCTTAATCATCTGGAAAAATTTAAAATGCTGCCAGCAAGTAAAAAGTTGTATGCTGTAGTCAGAACACTAGGAAAGATTTCTTAACGTCCTCAATTCCTACGTTAACAAAGGAAAAACCTGATTTTTTTAATGCCCAAGCTTGGGGCCACTTCACTTTTTTCTATACAAAGACACAAATGAAGTGTGTGTATATGTAGACATACACAAGTGCATAGAAACACTCATCTATCTATGCTGCCCCCTCCTGGTCAATCCACACATATGTGTTTGTGGGTTGTTTATATATCTTAAATACCCAATTGTTAGCTGAGAAATTTGATAGATTTTTCTCCCCTATTCACTCCTTTCTCTTCTTATCCTAGGCATTATTAATCTGTCCAAAAGTTTTTCAGTTTTATGTAATTTAAGTTACCTCCTTTACCTTTTGAAAGTGCTTCTATATCTTTGGTTTACTTAAGAAAATATCTCCTGCCCATAGTTGATTTGCTTCTCTTTTAATTTTTTTATGTGGTGTGATCTTTAACACGCAAGTCTTATTCATTTGAAGTTGATTATGGAGTATAATGTGAGATGTTGGTCTAAGTCTTACTGCAAGCAAAACACTCTCTGGTTCTCCTAGCAGTTTTTAATTGAGCATTGAATTCTGTTGCTCAGTAATTTGTTTCCCAGTTAATTAAGTAGAGGCTCTTTGTTTTTTGTCTCTCAATTCCTACCACCTGGCTCAAGACCTGGCACACTTAGTAAGTGTTTAAATATAGTGTCTGGACTAGCTCTCTGAAGGATCTCGGTTCCAGCCTAACTCCTTCATCTTGGGAAAGGAGTGAAGTGGCAAGACCCATGTGAATGGTCAAACATGGAATATGTTTATTTCAAATTCTCTCACCCTTAAATACCCTAGTACAATTGTATCACTATAGTACATTGCCCATGTGCTAACTATACTGAGCATGCACCAACTATAGAGTGCTGTGCATGTGGGACCACGTAAGCACCTTGCTATTATTATGTAGATGCCTCCTTGCTGCAAGTATCTCTGCTTCAAGTAGAACACAGGTTGTCATGCTCCCTGACTTCTCAGCATGTCTGAGATGCCCCCAAAGAGAGATGGGAACCGAATCAGGCATTGTCAGCAGGTTCCCTCTGGGCTTATACCTCAGCCAGAGTTTCACTACTCTCTGTGGTCCTCTACTCTTAACAAATTCTTGTTCACTAATTGCTTGCCTTTGAGGAAAATGCTGTCGTCTTTTTTGCCTAATTTATAATTTTCAGTTCACCCCTCCTCTTTCAATCAGCAATGGGGCATGGTAATGGTATTCACCTCTCTTTCTTGATGCATGGATCCCAGATGAGCCCCCCAAACCTATGAGAAATAATTTTATTGGCCTTGGGAGGGCGAAGTTAAAGGTCTTTAATTATACAACTGCAAAATTGTGTGGCTATACAATAAAAATATTCTGTAGATATGTCTTTAGAATCAATAGATAAGTCCTTTTTTATTCCCAAAACTACAAGTTCCTCCCCTGATTCCCTATTGACTATCAGACATCCCAACCTATCTGGAGTGCCCAAGTTCCCAAGATAAGTATGGATCTCCACCCCTGATTACATCTTCCCTTGGCAATCACCTGATTCAGTCCTTCTGATTCCCTATTGACTGAATATTACAAAGGTTTCAGCCTATCTGGAAAAACTAATTCCCCAACATCAGTCTTCACCCCTAATTGCATCATTACTTCTCCCTTCCCGTCCAACCTGGTGAAAATCCTTTATTACATTTTTCCTTCCACTCGTAAGAGCAAGTCTCCACCTCTGATTATATTTTACAAATATTTATTTTATTCAAAATCCCCACCTCTGATTACATTTCCCCTCAGTTTTCTAGTCTGAATCCCCCAGCCCTGATTGCATTTTTCTTTTATTAGTTTTGTTTCCTTGTTCCACATCCCAGCCTCCATTTCTCAGATTTCAATTATATTTCAAATTTCATAACTGTGGAAACTAAATCTTCATCCAGTTTTCATATCTCTCTGGTTTCCTGAAGGTGGATCAGAAGATTTTAACTTCTTCATGACTAAGGCTGCTTTCTCTTTGTCAATACATCCAATCATCTAATCCACAATTACAACAAAAGGTGGATCTGTTATTCTGATGATTGCCTGCTGGATACATGTTCTCCATGCTGTTTGGTCCTTTACCTCTTCAAAGACAGTAGGATTGTGTCCTCTCTCTCACCTACTTGTCTCAGGTTGTGTAATTGCTGTTCAAGACTGGTGGTGCTGTTGCCTTGTTTTGCTTCTAGGGCCCTCCTTGGAAAAGGCCTGGAGCCTGCTGAGGTTGAACACCTATAGATAATGCTGATCTTGGAATCTCAGGAGTCCCCGTCTTAACTTGGATGTTATTGGAAATGGTTTCTGTGTCTGCATAGGTCTGATGACAGCAGCTGCAGAAGGATCATGAACCTCAGCCCTATATGATCTCTGAAGTGTAATTTCTGAATTCTCAAGAAATTCACAGCATCCATCTGCAACAGTCCCTGTACAAATTACTCCCCTCTGAAGAGGACAGGCTTTTCTCCTTCCTGCTTTATGATATTAGAGCTAAAATTAGCATAGGTTCTTCTGATCTTTTCCCCTGAAACATCTGTTTCTATATATTCTCACCAGGTAATATCTCATGTTGGCTCTACAAGATTATCCACTGCTTTTGTAGCTATTCCCCCTTAGACAATCTGTCAGTTTATCACTTTGTCTGGCTCAAGGGCTTTCCAATGTCCTCAGAACACTCTTGCCTACCAAATCTGTCTCCAAAGCTTATATTTCTAGGGGTCATGCTTCACATTTTGGGTAAAATTGTTGGTGCTAGAACAAAACATACAAAGCCAGAGCCAAAAATTTAGGAATCAAAGAGGTTTTATTAAATTTGCCAGAAAGTTAGCCCTACCCATATGGGGGAAGAATCTTTGAAGAAACAAAAGAACAAAGTTTATCTAAGTTTCAATTTAGGCTGGAGGTGAATTGTGTATAGGGTTCCTCAGGATTAGACTGGTCTTTTCCCCTGCTGGCTAGGAATTACACAACAAGAAGCCCCATTTGGAAGACAATGGGTTATTCTTGAGGAAAAACACAAAAACAAGAAACCTAGGATAGAAAAAAATTTATTTCCCAGTTTAAAAAAAAAAAAAGCTCCCCCCCTCCAACCACCATATCTTGCAAAAAAAAAAAAAAAAAAAAAAAAAAAAAAAAAAAAAGTAAGAGTCCAAATATATAAAGAAAGTGTGTCTATATCAAGGTCTGTCATTATGTGGCAAGGAAGCCCCATGTGTAACAATGTTCCCCCTGTCTGTAGCATGAAGGTATCAGGTGTTTCAAAGGTTCTTCTGACCCTCTTCTGCTATTTTAATCTCCTTTTTGAGCTCTTCTATGAGGTCTTTCTGGGCTTGAGGCCATTTCTCATTTTTCTTTGGGGTTTTGCCCATAGGTGTTTTGATATTTTTATGCTCTTTTTAGTTGTCCTTTCTGTCACCATAATAACTTTCTATGATCAGATTCCTTTTTGTTGTATTTTACTCATCTTTTTTGCCTTTTTTCCTTTCTTTTAAATTTGAGCTCTGCTCCCAGGGCAGAAGTGGCACAGTCTCAGGCTTTTTATGCCAGGTATGTAGGCCCTGGCTGTTTACCTGGTGCTACACTGATGTTGCCCTAATGCTCACAGAGCAAATCCTCATGCCTGGGGTTGTGATGAGAACGTTGGGTAGGGGATCTGTGACACTGTTGAAGAACGTAGAGGTCTGACAACTTACCGTGCCAGGGTCCCAGTGCCAGTGTATGACATGTGCTGAAGCCAAGTGAGGGGTTTTATGACTGGCTACTGGACACTGCCAATTTGCCAGGGGCTATTCTAAAGCAGGGGGTAGATGAGAGATGGAGTCTGCCCAGTGCCCTGGCTATGCTGATGCCTGTCAGGGAATCTTAGTGTTGGCATTCGTTTGCTCCACTGCACTGAGACTCAGAATCTACCCGATGAAGCCTTATTCCAAAGGAACAAATCAGATAAATTCATGTCTATCATGGCCATGGATATCTTCTCTCCCTTACCTTCCCCCACCATTTACCCTTCTTCTATATTGTCCTATTTCTTCTCAAGTAAGCATGCTCCTGGCTTAAACATTGTGATGCCTATAGGACAAAATACAAATACATTTCTTGAACATTTAAGATCTTTTGCAATATGGCCTCAATATAGCTTTCTGGACTTGTTTTGCCTTTCTGCCTTTCTCTGGACAACGAATTCTTTCCTAGATCCAAGCATTCCATTTTCTGGCTCTGAGCATTTGTATAAGCTGTCTCTCTTGTCTGGGAAGTACTATCTCCTCATTCTGGCTTCAGGACCATTGCTTTCCTTCAAAATTCATCTGTGTATAACCTTTACAAAGCCTTCTTTCAGCTCTACTCCTGATCTCCCCCCCCCATCATACTCTTCTCACTTTCTATTCTTTTATGTATGCGTTGCAGCCTCCCAGTTTAAAATCAGCTTCTCCCAATGCAAGGACTGTGTTGTTTGTTTGCTCACATCTACAGAAGTGAGGACGCATTCTTTGCTGGATCTTTGATCTCATCAGGGTGACTGCGACCCCCAGCACGGTAGAGTACACTCTGTGCATACTTTCCCATTCCTGTTCAGGAGCTCTCACAAACTCCTCTCAGGACTTTACCCAAAAGGAATCATCTTCCAAAGCTTGACATGGCATGGGGACCAGTAGAATACCCAAATTAGACAAGCCACTGCCACCCCAGCCCATCTCCTTTCCTGTTTACATGTCTTTTTGACTATATTTTTTCTTGCCGCTGCCTCTGTGCCTTTATTCCTTAGCAATGAGATACAGATGAAAGGATGGCTGTCGTCAGAGAGGTGATTTTTTGGTTAAGATGAGGAGGGAGGACATCCTAGGAAAATGCTGTTAGGACCAGCATCTCAGCTTTGAAGTAAATGTGTGAAACACATAAAAAATGACTATTGTACCAGTAACAAATGTAAGTGACATCACAAATTCATTTCATTTGGTTCTGTTCTGCCTTCTTTATTCAGGAATGATAAAATCCAATTAAAGTGCACTAGGGAATGAGTCAGAGTGTAGCTTGGTAATTGGACACAAGGTGGCAGACTAAAAATAGTGTGCTTTGGGGCATCATTTTGGCCAGAAGACGTCAACAAAGAACCATGCTAGATAATGACAGTTCCGTATTATTTTAGACAATGAGATGATATCAAAGATCTGTGCTACACAATTTCCTTCGTTATCTTTGGCATCTTATTCAGCACATAGTCTACCAGGCCCTGCTCTAGGTTCTAGGGATTCAAAGACAAAAATGAAACAGTCCCTTCCTCAGGCAAAGTACATCCCATTGGTAGAGACAGCTTGTGCATGTTGGTATAAGCAAAAAAAAAAAAAAAAAAAAAAAGACAAAGTAATTGGAGCGAGATGCTCCAAAAGTTGTGAGGAGTTAGAGATGGCATCATCTAAGTTATGGCATTTGAGCTGACATGTGAAACAATGAGTTTGGAGTTTGTAAGATGGATGGAGTGAGGAAGAAATGCATTCCAGGTGTGGGGGGAGGCCTTTACAAAGATTTCTATATGGGAACAACTTTTAGCTCTTTACAATCTGGCTTCCAATACCGTCATTCCACCAAAATTGTTCTCTCTGAAGTTATCAAAGGTCTCTTAATTATAGGACTTTGAATGGTTCAGGACCTCACTTCCTCTTTATCCTATTTAATGAAGCTGGACAAATGTTAAAATGCTCTTTTCGTTGGTCCAGCATGAACTGCTATGATGGAAAACATATTTTCCCCCTTACTGTAAAGTTTAAGCATCCAAATAAGTTTTCATCCCATGAGCCCTATCTTCTCACTTTTAAAAACTGAATTAGGCTTAATGTAATTCAATGTGGCCCAAGAGGACAGAACAAGGAAAAATAGGAAGTTACAAAGAAACAGATTTATAATGATGTTAGGATAATATCCCTAAAAATTAGAGCTGTCCAAAAGTGAAATAATACTAATGGTAGATAGCATTTATATATAACATTTTAAGATTTGCAACTATATATATATATGTGTGCATATGTGTGAGATGTATGTATATATAAGTATATATCTATCTACCTATCTCTTTCTGTTTCTATGCATATGTATATATATGTACATATGTATATATATTATATATATACACACATATGTGCATACGTATGTGTGTGTATGTATGTGTGGAGATATGTATATATATATATATATATATATATATATGCTTATATAATTTTTTCCTAACAACCTTGGGAGATAGA
Source organism: Sminthopsis crassicaudata (assembly GCF_048593235.1). Taxonomy (NCBI): domain Eukaryota; kingdom Metazoa; phylum Chordata; class Mammalia; order Dasyuromorphia; family Dasyuridae; genus Sminthopsis; species Sminthopsis crassicaudata. Next base: position 69,472,746 of record NC_133623.1, read on the forward strand.
TGCTATTATTATCCTCATTTTAGAGATGAGGAAACTGAAGTTAAGAAATTTGCCCAGGTTTATATAGCTAGTAACTGTCTGAAGCAGGATTCCAACTCAGGTTTTGGTTTTTTTGGCTCCAAGTTAAGGACTCTGTCCAAGGCTCCATGGCTTCCTTGGGAAGTAGCTGGCTCTCTCCCATTTATTGTTCTTTGAGCAGAGGCCAGTTGACCACTTAACAAATATGTTGTGGTGGGGATTCTTTCTGGAGCATGGGTACAAACTAGTCTTCTTCTAGCTCTGAAGTTCTATCATTCTGTGATAGTAACGAATACTGATCTCCCTGTGTTTTAATTGACTTAACAAGGCTCTCTATGCATGTCAAGCAATCCAGTTTGACCTTAACCTAGGAACAAGAGATTTCTTGTTGCAAGGAATCTTTCTTTTTAATTTTATAGGTGATTAAAAAACTGCTTAACTACAAAAAAGAAAAAATATATTGCATGTTAACTGTAGACCATAAGAGGTTTCATTATAGAACAATAAATTTCCATTCCAAAAAAACCTACATAATAAATACTACACATTGTTTTCAAAGCTGCCCAACTTTTTTAGCTCCATTGTGTTCTCTGCTGTGCTTGGGTTTTTTTTGTGTGTACTGACTTTATTTTTCCCCTCTCTCCAAAGAAAGATACAATTAAGCTTGGAGATATAGATAAAGATATATATGTATATGTATATATACAAATATTTATAGACATATACATATATGCACATATACATGTATATGTAAGACTGTACTTTGCTTATTTCCTCCTATTATTTGTTTTTCTAGAGGTAGTTAGCATCTTTCCTTCATAAATCCAAGTCTTTCCATGGTTTTCTGAATCAACCAGATCATCATGTCCTAAACCACAGCAGTTTCCAACCCAAGAACATCCTACCTGAGACATTGTCTATGAAAGTTTCCCCCCAAATATTCTGCATTCCTTCTGCTCTTGGCTACATAGATTTTATTTATAAAAGAAAATTTTAATTTAAAGTAATTGAAATTATCCTTTTTACACTTCTACCTTATAGCATGTTTTACGGTCTAGCACTATGGAATCTACTTCATTTTCCCCAGTTGCTTTGAAGTTTCTGAACTTTTGTTCTTCCAAATGAACTTTGTTATTATTTTTCTAACTCTAAGTAAATATAACTTTTTATTAATTTAATTGAAATGACAATCAATAAATTCATTTAGTAAAATTGTCATTTTAACATTATATTGGATTTATCTATCCATAGACAATAAATATTCCTTCAATCACTTAGAACTGACTTTATTTGTATAAAAAGTGTTTTGTGATTATGTTTATATAGCTCCTGTGTTTCTTTTTGCAGGTATTTTATATTGTTTAAGTATTTTAAATGGTCTAAAAATCTTGAATAATATTGTGGAGACAGTGTAGCTTCTCTATTTTTCACTTTTTGAATAAATTTCTTTAACTTCAACTTTGTCAGAGATCATGACTACTAGCCCTGTTTTATAATATACTAAATTCTTCTCCTGCCCTTTATTTTCTTTGTGTAAATCTCTCATTTTTGTAATGTTTCCTGAAAGCAAGGTATTGTTGAATATCTAGCAACAGACAAATGACCCGGCCAAATTCTCACTTATATAATTATTTAGGATATAAGGAGTACATATTATCAGACTGAAAACAGCAAGATCTTACATACGTGTGCTCGTGGTCTCTAGTGATCACTTGTTCTGATTATAGAAATTGGCAATAAGCAGAAAAAGCAGGGACTTGATTATAACAGCATCAAAACAGGTCCTTCAGGCCTCAGCCTGAAAGCACATACATGAGAGGATAAAGCATCCTTACCTCTGTTTGAATGATCACAGTTGACAACCAATCATGCAGCAACAAATCCACCTCATAGCCAAACTCAGGAATAATCAGGCAGAAAACAAAGAAACAGGACTGGGACACTGAGTCAGAAGGATATGAACTAGAGCAGAGGCCAAGGTTGTCCTCCCAGATGTTCTGCAAATAGGCTTTCATCTGTGACAGTTCAGGATGGCTCTTAGTAACTTAAGGCATTTTTCTCAAATGTTGGGTTACTGACTTAATGAGCCATCAGATAATCGTACAGAAATTCAAAACTCAAAAGAATCAGTCAGAGTCCCAAGAGATTTTTTCTCTAGTAGCAAATTCTACTCATCATAGCCTAGGGCTAGATACATTATTTTTACTCCCATGAAGTTGTGATGAGCAACAAAAGTTTATCAGGATTCACACATCTGAGATTTTGTTTAACATCTTTATTCATTTTTTATTTTTTATAAAGCTTATTAGTTTCAAAATATATAATTTAACAACAGTGACTCCTGCCTAGTCCTACGTTTCAGATTTTGTCCTCCTTCCTCTCACCCCCTCCCCAATCCAATATGTGTTTAACATCTTTAACATGTTTTCCTTTTCTTCTTCTTGAGTTGCACTCATCCTGGTGCAAGCTCCAGTCATTAGAAATCATTTCTATATAATAAATAAATTTATAGATTCTTAGTAAACACATTCCTTGTTTGGGAACTCTATATCCCCAACAAGCTCAATTCTCAGGGCTGATGACTTGCCCACACTGATGATTTAAAGAACACTGACAAGCTTATAAATGAAGGGGAATGGATAGAGACCCCAAAGAAGGGACTGAGCTTGCTGTTGCCCACCCCAACTATCAGATTCCGTGGTTGTACTGCTTGATACCTGCCCCAATCTGTGAATGGGGCACACCCTCACACGTGAAGGCGAACTGAAAGGCTTCACCTATCTCTCTTGTTCCATATATCATAACGAGCAATTTTAGGTTTAACATGACGACAATAACTACAAGTCTTAGTTTAACAATGTTAGAATTTTCATAAATAATAGCCAAATAGTCTTGGCGGTCATTGCCTCTTAATATTTTAGCAAAGGTGGAAATACCTAATTTGCTAAATTACATTTACAAAACCTTATAAAACGGAGGCTGATGAAATAAATAAACATTCTATCTTCTTTTAGTTGTTCAGTTTACTCTGTTCCCAAGCTGTTGCAGCTTTGGAAGTTCTCAAGGAGAGTTCTGTCTTCCCCTTCTCGTCTCTTCAATAAGCTTCCCTAAATGAGACAGAACAGACTCTATTGCAAAAATGAGTAGTAGTCCCATATAAATTCCAATCAAGTTTCCAATTTTAACATACAAACCACTTTTCAAAGTTATTTTAAAATTGATCTAACTTCAGTTTATGAGATTCCCAAAATTCTAAATAAATGTCATTTGGTTACTTTCCAATTCACACAAAGCATTTCTTTTTCTTTCTCTCTCTCTCTCTCTCTCTCTCTCTCTCTCTCTCTCTCTCTCTCTCTGTCTCTCTCTCTCTGTCTCTCTCTCTCTCTGTCTCTCTCTCTCTCTTTTTATGAACCAGGTAAGGGTTAAGTGCCAGTTTTTAGTGATAGGACCCCCAGAAGTCTGACTCTAATAACTCGAAAGCAGGCTGTTTGTTGCCACAGTTTTTGACAGTGAACTGCTTTTATGTTTTCCTAAAGCTCCCAAACTCTTAAATCTTCTGTACATTTGTCTTTATTGGGCTCTGATTAGAGCTGCTTTAAAGCTGCTTTTACTATCATGTCTCAGATAACAAATGTCACTGAACTGAGTATATTGTCTCTCTCTCTCTCTCTCTCTCTCTCTCTCTCTCTCTCTCTCTCTCTCTCTCTCTCTCTCACTCACACACACACACACACACACACACACACACACACCACACACACATCTGAGATGAGAGGGGCTAACAGAGGGGCATCGGTAATATTGATTTTGTTAGCCATCCCCACAACAGAGATGTACTCAGGACTCTGGGTAGTGGAAGATGCTGATTGATTAGGGTTGGGGAAAGGGTCTCGATACCTTCTGGTTTCCCCTTTGAGCGGCTGCCTTAGCCTTTATGTAAAGTGAACCACAGAACTGAGGAATTTGGTTATCACTGACCAGCAGGCCTAGGACTATCCTGAAGCCAGAAGACTTGAGAATCATCGAGGGAAAGATTGGGAGCAGAACAGGAGCCCGGACAAGATAACAGCCAAGGAAGGCTTAGCAGAAAGGTGACAGAATGGTAGCTCAAAAGTCACTAAGATGCTTCAGAATGGGGTAAATTCCGGGAATTCTCCCCACTGTCTCAGGAACTGATTTTGCAGTCTGAAAATGACTCATTGCCAAACTCCTTAATCATTGCTCTCAAAACCCCAAAATCAGCTAAGATGTTATTTCAGCAGTTCTCGAATTTTAATCAGCTAACATTATTTCTGTAGCCCCCAGCTTGCCCAGAACTGGGGTCCACAGGGGAAAAAATCAGGTTTTTCCTTTTTTAAAGTGGGAGTCAAAGATGTGAAGAAAGCTTTCCTAGAGTTCTGACTACAGCACAGAAGTTTTGGCTTGCTGGCAGCATTTTAAATTTTTCCAGGTGGAGAAGCACTGATGGAGATCAGTTATCTCCATGGTCCCCCCCTCTGGGAAAGTCTTCTAGTCTGAAATGCAAGTTAGGTCAACCCCTGAGAAGCTCCCTCTGTAGAGGGAGTCTCACCTTGCCATGCCTGTCAGGAATCCCAGTCGTGTCCCCGAGGCTAAATTCTCCCTAGAAAATCGACTTATGGGCCATCTCGTGGCCGCGGCCTTTCTTGGGGCCAGTCTGTCCCGGCACTCTGCTCATGGCGTCTCTCCCCTCGTCCTTCCCCATGTCACATGGTATCTTTCCTAAGCCCACTGTGCTTCGGAACCCCCCCTCTCCTTACAGCTAACTCCCTCTTTTGGGAGGCTAAGTCCCTTTCAGAATTCAGGCTGCCAGCTGAGGGTGTGCCCCAACCTCACGGGGTGCTCCTTTCCACTGGGGAATTGTCTCCTATGCTCTCCAGCTCTTTCATATTCACCATTCCCGGTGTCCCTTGTGCCCTTCGTTTAGTCTGCAACCTCTTCCCCTAAATAAATGTACCTCTTGCCAAAGAGAATGGCCATTGGGAATGCTTCACATGACCAAACCCCGACTTTTGGCACCTCCCACCTTCTGGCGTCTGCATCAGCTCCACCATCTTGGGGCTCGAACCCCATCCCAGATAACAACACCTGGCTCACAGGATGCACCTGGCACAGAGACTGCTGTGAGGCACAGGAAAAAGTGACATGAAAGAGGGTTGTCCCGTCTTGGCCAGAAAGCATAACATTTCTATTCCTGTAGCACCTTGCCTCCTGCAGCATCCCAGGGAGGGTGAAAAGGTGGCAAAGGCTCCCGTCAGGAGGGAAGGATGCCCCAAACGGCAAGAATTCCCAACGCTGAGGCTCGGAAGGGACCCCAAGAAGTGTGGGGTCTGCAGACCAGTGTCCTGAGCTTTCTCAGAAGAAGTTGCAGGCTTCAAGCCACAGGGAAGTCAAGCGGCACCGTTTAGTGTAACTGAAATGCCCACTGAAGGGGGCTAAACTGGAAAAGAATTTAGCAAAGGACCCGGAGCAAGAAGGCAAATTGATGCAAGTATTTCACTTGTGAGCATCTCCCCTTCTCTCCCCCCGAGGCCTGACTCACAGAGAAGGCGAGCAACGGATCCATCACCCGTGAGACTGTGTGAAATGTATTTCTGCGCTAGCCAGACACCGCAAAGCAGGGAGAACTTAGGCTAAAGAGAAATAGTCCGTTAAAAATAGGAGGAGAAGCTGAGGCCAGGGCTGTGCAGGGACAGGTAAGGGAAGTGAGCAGCAGCTGCCAGCCTCGGCTCTCCAAGAGGACCAGGACACCTCGAGGGGCTGCCCTGACTCCGAGTGGAGTTCAGGGAGGGAAGGTCACCTCCCCCCCCCCCCCTAGCAAGGCGCTGCTGCCCTCTGCCTCAACTTCCAAAGCTCTACCTGAGGCACAGGAGAACCCTCTGAGGTCCCGAAAAGCCAAAGCAAATGCATTCATGGCAGAATCTGTCCCTGAAATGGCCATTGATCCCCTCCCCCCCCAAAAAAAACAAACCTACAAAGGTGCGCATGTCAAAGGACAGGCTTAATTAGGAGCACCATTGCAGGGAAGGCATCCTTGGCGCCTCAAGGACACTCCTTCTATCCTGCCAAGAAGGAACAGCAACCCCAAGAAAGGAGGCTGTTTTTAATTGTCTGGTGGCTTTCAGCCGTGTCTGACTGACACCTGAGGTGCACTTTCTGTTGGGCGGGACGGGGAACTGGCTCCTCACTTCTTTATGGGCTGATTTTATAGAGGAGGAGACGGAGGCAAACACGGATTAGTGACTTTTCCCAAACAGCAAATGTCAGGGGCCACATTTGAACTCAGGAGAAGGAGCCAGTCCCCCGTGGGGCCGCATAGGCCCCCCCCCCCCCCCCCCCGCACCTCGCCCTAAACAGAGGCAGGTTGGCCACTTTAAAAGGTGGGAGGGAGGGGGGGAGGCAGGGAGGACGAGCTGGGGCGGGGTGGAGGGGGAGGGAAAGAAAGCCCAGTTATTTGGAGAATCAGCCCACAGCACTGTCTCCTCAACTCCCCTCCTCCCCACTTTCCTGTCCTGAAGCCTCTATCAAGTGAGGGGAAGGGGCCTAGCAGCCTTGTCATAAGGGCGGGGAAGGGGCGGGGGGGAAAGGGCCTTCTCTCCTTCACTCCCAGTCCCAACAGCAAGACCCCCTTGTCAGCTGGCTGTGCACGCCTGCGCCGGCCCCGCCCCCGCCCCAGCCTACACTTCCTGTTTCCTGTAGCCTACCTATGGCCAGACGCAGGGATGGAGGAGGGGTGCCCTACGACTTCCGCTTCCGGTCATGCGCGGTTTCCGATGTCGCACATCCTGTTTCCGACGGGCGGCGCTTCCTCTTCTTGTCCGTTTCCAAGGCCTCTTGACTTGTCCTTCCTCCATTAGGCTCCGGGCCTGGCGGACGAACCTGGTGTCTGGGAAGGTATAAAGAGTTTTCTGTAGCTGCCTTTGCGTTGGAAAGGAAGGAGGCGCAGCTGCGAGGGAGCGGGGAGGGGTCGAGGGTAGGCCTGGCCTTGGCTCCGGGGGAGGCTGGGAAGGCAGGCCGCCTCCGGCCCCTCCCGAGGTTCCGGCACCATTTCTTTCCTGCCTCTGCCTTTTCTTTCTCTTCTTCGTTTCTCCTACTCTTTCCCTTATTCTCCTCTTCCTCCCCCTCCCCCTCCCCACTTTCCGGGCCTGGAAATCTACGTGACGGAGCAGCCTAGAAAACAGAGCAGGCCGGCTGCTTCCGGATAGGCCGTGCATTGTTAGCGGTCGGCCATCCATTTCTCCCCCTGTGTTCTCTGCAGATCCGGTGGTGGCGCCTCCGGGAGCTGGGCCGTAGACCGACCACCGCGACGGGAGAAACCCACCCGGCAAAGGTGCCTTTGAAAGGGAAAGTGGCCGGGCCACACCCCGGGGGAGGCTTTCATTTCCGGCGGTCCGCGGCTGCAGAGGAAGTGGCACCTTGCTGAGCGCTGGGAGTCGGTGGCGTTGGCATTGCAGTGTGGGGCCAGAAGCCAGGTTTGAAGGCGACATAGTCCCTTTGTCTTCTGTCACTCGTGTGGGGGCGGGGTGGGGGTGTTCTCCTGCAGACAGTGCTTCTCAGTGGCCCGCTCTGCCCAGGGGAGGGATCGGCTCCCGTTAAGGACGGGAACACGGGAACACGGCACAAGGCGTTTCGGGGCTAAAACGCTGCCGAGCTTCTGATGCTTAGATATGGCAGTGACTGGGGAAGGCCTGGGGGGAGGGGAAGGCATTCAGTCTGATAGAGAGAGTGTGTGCCGGGCCTGGGCCTGCTGCAGGAGCCTCCTCAGCACTCTGCTTGTAAAGGCCCTGGGAGCTTTTAACCCTGGAAACGAGGCAGCAGCACCCATCTAGAGGCTGCTTGGCTGCTGTCATGCTAGGTTAGACTTGAGAACTTAAGGGGAAATAGCGGGAGAGATGGACCGGGAAAGTGCGTCCTCTGCGCCTCTCCCAGAGCCTCCCTGAGGGGGGAGTGACCCTCTTCCCACCCCTGCTTGTCACCCGGTCCTTTTCTCCACTTCGTCCCATCACATCCTTCATGGAGGACTGTTCTAATTAATGACTAAAAGTACCACGTCTTCCCCAGGAATTAGAGTGAGCTCTGCATCCCTACCCAGGCTTATTCAACATTCTTACCATATACAGAAAGACCTTGTTCCTTAAAGAAACCCCCCGGGGTCTGGGATTATTTGCAGTAAATCTGCTAAGAGAAAGACCGTGACCAAAATCATTTTTATTTTCAGACTTCTGAGTTCTGGCCACACAATCCCATGACTCTTTTCTCTGGGGATGCGCCTTAAAGGCTCTTGTCAAGCATTCTCTGTTTCTTTGCAAGATAAAGGTGGAACCCCCTTCTCTTTGCCCCCTAAAGGTAGGGGAAGAGTGGCTTGAAATGCCCAGTCAGGCGCGGTGTGCAGGATTAGGGAGAAGGCGTGAAGAGGCCATCAAGGCCCGGCTGGGCCAGTGCCCGTATCATTTGGAGGTGCACTTGTTGTCTGTCCCGGGTACAACACTGCCTGGCCCAAAGCTGGGGGAGGGGGTGGGGGGCGGGCGGCAGGAGGGTCGTTTTCTCCTCTGTAAAATGGGGATAAGAACAGAACAGCCCCTACAGCCTGGGATTGTTATCAGGATCAAAGGAGACGTTTTGAAAGTACTCAGCACAGTGCTTTATGGTCGGTGCTATGCACATACACATGTGCGGTGTGTAATAACTGTTACTGTCTGTGGCAGGAGCTGTGGAAGATGATGCTGCAAAAGAAATTGAAAAAGACCATGCTTTGTCAACTTAAGTTGATGAGCTTTGTTATGGACAGTTACACTTTCTTTCCCTAGTTTTTCCCTCCCAACAGGTAAGTAAGTAGTAGGTGGTTCCTGGTTGGACTGAAAAGGTAAGTCTCCAGCTCCCACTGGTAGCCGTGGCATTGCACAAGCATTAACAGCAGAGCAGCTTATGAACAATTCTCCATACACAGGAAGCCACGTAGAAGGAATTAGTCGTTTCATGAAGGCTGCGCAGCAGCGCTAGTGCAGTGCTTGTGATTGAGAAACAGTGGGGAGCAGCTCTTTGAGAGTGGGAACAGAGCACTTGGGTTGCTGTGTGAGTGCAGGGCTGTGTGTGTTTTGTGGAGTAGCACAACGGAGAGTGAGAGCTGTGCTGTTTGCATTTTGGAGACTTCCGGTAAGGATCTTGGAAGGCTTTGTCATGTATATGGAGCTCAACTTCCAGTAAAGACTTCCAAACAAAGCCTTAAGCTTCAAAACTTATCAGTTGGCACAGCTTCTAGCCCATAGTCCCTGCTTATGATCGCCTGTGGTCCGTAATTGTAACAGCCGGAACCTCACAGTTGGAAGGGACTTGGAAACTAGTGACTGGTGCAGAAATGGGAATCCCCAGTACCGCCCCCCTGCCTAGGGGTCAGTGGGGCAGGCATTCTTGTCCTCGTTTGACAGATGGTGGACCTAGGGCCCAGCAGTGGAAAGTAACTAGCTTAATGTCACCCAGCTAGATGGGAGCAAAACTGGGATAATGAATCAGGTGTCCAGGTGGAATGCTCTCTGTGCATAAGCACTGAGGTGAGTGGAGGTAAGCAGATGACCCATAAGTCCACTGCAGTGTCGCAGGCAAGAGGGGCTGGGCAAGGTGACCCCGCAGCAGACAGATGGTGCCCATGGGATGGAGAGAAAGGGAAGTGGGTGAGAGGGGTTAGGGAGGCAGGAGCAGCTAATTGGATAACTGGGGAGATGTCAGCAGCAGCTGGAATGACCGTGATCTCAGGGAGGTGATGCCGTTTGGGAGGAAAGGTATCAGTAACATAGGGGATGGATCTTCCACAACCCCTGCCTCAGTGCCCCTCTAACAAGGAGGGGGCAAGGTTCTTAATGGTTTGTCATCACTGGGAGGGAGGGGAAAGCTCTTCCCTGTAGTAACTGTCTAGCTGCTGCTGTTTTTCACCTGCAGTGGTTAGGTTGTCATTGCCCTGAGGCCTTGCCTGTCTGGGGCTGCTTAGAACATTACAGAGGAGAGGGAGGGCAGGAAGGGTGTGGAGTAGGGAGAGTGTTGCTTTTAATGGGAAATTTGGGGTTTTTTTGGAGAGAGGGCCCATGGTAGCTATTGGGGCAGGGTGTGGGTTGATCACACTGCCCTTGAGATCAAGGCACAGGTCTGCTCTGGGATAGAGAGAGAAACAGACAAATTGTGAAAACCCAGTGGTGATCAAAACCTGGAGCTAGTGATAGGTGCCCTTGGTGCCCCGCTGGGCCGTATACTTCGAGGGGCCTGCAGCTCTTGAGAGCCTAGGCTGGAATCCCTAAACAGAACCCAAATCTTCTGTCTCGACTTTCATCTTGGGGTTCAAACAATCTGTTTCCTTATCTCAAGGCCAGAAGTAAAATGGCACATCTTTTATAGCTTTCTTCCCAGTTCCCTTGAGACACTAGATGGGGTCATTAAAACAGGTACCAAAACATAGATCTCTCCCACTCTTCTCTCTTCAGAAATACCCTGGTGCAGGCAGTATTGGGAAGAGATTTCCACAGAACCCCATTGAAGAGAAAGGAGAGGGACTAGAGAAAGCCTCCACAGGCAATGCAAGCCTCCTGGTTTGTGGTGGAGCAGCTGCAAGTGCTGTGGTGTCAAGAGTAGCTCCTAGAACTTGCAGGTCGTACACTTACGACCCAGAGTGCTGTGAAAGAGCCAACAAAGCTTCCATCAGCCTTTTTTCTTTTTTCAGAACAAATCAGACAGCTCTAACTTTTGTGTTTTTTAAAAATAGCCTTATACCTCACGAGCCCTTCTTCTGGATCCCTTCCTCCCCTCTGTACTGTGACAGATAAAAACTCCTGCTGTGGTTGTGTTCTGCATTGAGGTTTGTGGTTTCCAGGAATAGGAAGGAGAGAGTAGCCAGGGCTCTTCCCTGCTCAGGCGTCACCTGGAGTATTGAATCTCAAAGATCTGGACTGCATCCAGGATAGAATTCGGCTTGGAGTTCCTGTTAAAACAGCCAGGGATGTTTAGCCTGAAATGGGGGAGACTTATTAGGGGGCAACCAAATGGCGTTAGACCCTGAACAACCATGTGTCCTTAGATAAGGCAATGGAGCCTAGAGTTGCCTAAGGGGAAGTTGCAGATCCCTTACCCCTCATCCCAGCTCCCCTGTATGTAGTCTCTCTTTCAGCAGTACAGTGTTAGTTGCTTGAGGGGACAGTCTTGCTTCCTAGTATTTCACTACTACCTGGCACATAGTAAGCAACAAATGTGTTCTCCCACTCCCCCTTCCCCTGAGATGCTTATTCTTCCTTTAACCCCCAAGTCCAAAAGGTTAGTAAGTCTTATCTTTACTCTCCACAACACTACTCTGAGCCATCCCCTTTTCTGCACTTACACACCCACTACACATCTGGGGTATGATAATAGCCTCCTAATTAGGCTTCCTGACTCAAGTCTTTCTCTTCCTCACGTGTCCTCTAGATGCCAAAAGAACATTCCCAAAGCACTGGTCAATAAACGCTCTCATTAAAAAACAGTTCTTTCCTGTTATGACTAGGATGAAATACAAGCAACTTTCTTGTCATGTCAAGCCCCTCATATTGTAGCTAGGCCCGCCCTTGGTAGCCGTCTTATATGTAATTCCCTTCACCTCCTGTGTGGTCCAGACAAGTGCGGATTCTTAATGCTCTTCCCCCATGATGCTTTTTGACACCATTTGCTTGCCTTTGAAAAGTGGGAACACCCCATGCCCAGAAGGTATTCCTCCTCACTTCTGTGCCTTGGAATCACAGCATTACTCCGTATCTCAGCCAAATCCCACAGGAAGCAGGTCCGCATTTTCCCGTGGTATTCCCGTGTTCTACCCTCTCTCTTGTTGCCATAACTTGGCACATTCTTCATCATTTGTACCTGGTGAGGTCAAAAGTGGTAAAGTCTCCATCCATTTGAGGTAAGCACCCAAGTTATTCTTGTTGTGAGTCTGAGAGCCTGGGGAGGAGCACCCATGCCCCTAATGGACCGGGCCTGAACATGTATTTCACACCAGAGGTCTTTTGCTGGGAAGAATTCTTGTGACCAACATGGATACTGCATTTTGCTGCTCTTCCACTTCAGAGGGGAAGAATCCAGGCTTAATAGACTTTGAGATAACTATGTAGTCTTCCTCTGACATCTCATGACCATCTTCTAGGAAGTGTGATCCCACTCAAACCATGTTCTGCTTTGGTTGCATTTTGGATCATCTGAAAGTTTGATCAGGGGAATATAATAGTCATGGGCTCCATTTTAATCTACAAATGAGAAATCATTTTAATTGCCTGGTTTGGAGATTTTAGCTCTACCATATTCCTTGCATCCTTCAGTATTCTCCCAGTTACTTGAAGGCTCAAGGAAATTGGCCTTTTACCTCCAGTTCCTGCACCATGCTTCATTTCTCTCCCTTTGCAAACCTGAGTTCCCTCCATCCACGCCATGAATGCGTTTCATTCTTCGCTGTGCCTGCCAGGAGCCCCAATTGTCCTGCAAAGCTCAGCTCAAATGCCACCTGATCCATAAGTGAGTAAGATACTGGTTCTCTCTGGCGACACTGAGGACCCTCTCCAGTGACCCTCTTGCCAATGCATCCAACTCAAGTATGACCATCTAATCCACAATTAGAAGAAAAGGAGGCTCTGTTACCTTATGATTGATTAGCTAATAGAGATATTCTCATCTTGGGGGTGAGGGTGACTTGTACTCCTCCTCTACCTCCCTAAGGACAATGGGGATGTTCAGGGTTCCATCTCTTAACTGTCTCAGGTCGCAGCTGTGACGGCAGCTCAGCACCGGAATGCTGCTGTTCTTCTTTACACCTGTGGCCCACAGTGGAGAAGGCCTGAAAACTCAGGATACCTGTCTCACCTTGGCCATTGTTGGCAGTGGCTGTTGTCTTTGTAGATCTGATGATATGACAAGGGTTCAGTACCCAGCTGCTGCTCAGTCTTCCCAGTGCCATTTTTCCTGCATTTTCAGGAAATTCACAGTGCCTATCTAAGTCTCTGCCCAATTTACACACCTTTGAGGAGGAGGAACTTGGGAGACTTTTCTCCTTTGTCCTGTTTGTCCTGCACAGTACTGGAGGCCAAATTAGCTTAGGGGTCTTCTACTTGTCCCCCTTCAAACCTAACAGCTGGCCTTGCCTCTAAGGGGTATTTGCAGCTTCCTCCCCTTCCCCCAGGCTATTTGACAGTCCCAGCACTTCATCTGGCTCTGGGGCCTTCCTTTGTCCTGGGAAAGCTCTTGCCCATCCAGCCCAAGTCCCCCGAGATTGTTCTAAGGGATGTGGTGGCTCTCCAGAGAAAATGCCAATTTTGGTCTCATGGAATCTATATCCCAGAGCGGGTAAAGCCACTGCCTTCCGTACTCATAGATGGAGTTGTATTCTTGTGCTCAATTGTAACAGTCTCTGTAGGAATGCCTCTTGATTAAAAGAGCTTCCACTTCCTTAAACTGCTCTTCATTGTCAGAGGATAGACAAGTCCAAAATTCCCAGGAATAATTTCTTACTCTCAGTTCCTCAGCCATATCTCCATGGAGAGAAAGGCAGTGTTAGAAAAAAAAACAACAATCTTGATTTCCTTGGCTCTCATCTATTCTAGGGATTACTCCACATGTGCCTACCTGATCACACAGATATTAAGTCAATGAATAAACATCCAGTGTTGTATCACCAGTGGTCTCTTGGATTAATATACTATGCTTAACCAATATGATGGCGCAGCAAACGACATGGATTCAATGAAGAATGATCCTGAGTCCCAAATCAAGTTTCTGAAAATCTTGTATAGAGAAAATTTTGTCAGAAATGGACAAAGAAATTCTCTTATATATTACAATTTTGTACATTCATTGAGACCAATTTAAAAAGACATTCATAATTCCATGCTTTTGTCAGTGTGAAAGATGTTAAAACAGGCTTAGCAAAGGAGAAACATGGTCATACAGGAAGAAAGACAATAGATAAACTAAGTCAGGTCACAGCTTCACTTTAAGGGTTCACGGTGGGCTCATTGAGAGGGGATGTTTTCTTTGAAGGTCTTTTGGCTTCTAATCTGAGGAATGTTTGAAGAATTAAGTAAATTTTCACCTGCATGGCACAAGATTTAGCCAGCTGGCTTATCTCAAGGGAAGAGAAAGTACCCTGACTTGCCTCCAAAGAATAAAATTAATAAAAGGAAATGAAATTTTTAAAATATCAGAGAGGCAAGTCAGGATAAGCTTGTTATGCCTCAAACAACCATAAAAATTTTTTAAATGCATTAAAAGAGTTCCAAGATAAAATCCAGAAGAAAAGAATCTGTGCCTGTGGGGGGAAAATTGCTTCTTATGACCAGAAAAAACAAAAATGAAAGCTGAAAAATATTCTCCAGAATGGGAAGACAAATTGTCTTTTCTGAAGCAAATGTGACCATAGAAACTAAATTTCCAGAAACTGGAAGTCTGAGAATTGTCCTGAGTCACCACCCATTCAGTGACAAAGGGCTAGATAAATATTGAAACAAGAAGAGCTGGTCTTAGATTCACCATCACAAAAAATTCAGTCTGGAAGGTAAACATCCTGTCTCCACTTTTTCCAGGAAAATAATTCTAACTAACAAACATAAATTTGGAATAATGCTATTTGTAGAGGACAATTCCTTTTAAACTCTTCCGAAGCATGAAGACTATGTAGACAAATCTTTTAAAAAAAGAGACCATTATAGAATCCAACCAATGAATAAACATTAACCCTCTGTGGTATTCCAGGCGCTCTGTTAAAGTACTAGGCTTATAAAAAGAGACAAGAGTTCCTGCCCTTTTGGTGTTCATAATCTAAAAAGAGAGACAAAAGGCAAAGTAATATATATTACAAAGCAAACCATAGAATAATTAGAAGAGAGGAACTACTGCAATTAAAAAGGGGCTAGGGAAGACTTTATTTAAAAAGGGAACAGCCAGAGAAATTTTCTAGAGCCAAAAGATGGAACATCTCGTTCCTGAAACAGCCAGATGGCCAGTGTCACCTGATAGAAGAGGATGTGTTGAGGAGTCAGATATGAGAGGACAGGAGGTGTCTAGGTTATGAAGTTTTGAATGCCAAATAGCATTTTTTTTTATTTGATCCTGAAGGCAATAAGGAGCCACTGGAGCTTATTGACTAGCAGGAAAGGACCTGAGCTTTAGAAAATCACTTTAGTGACTCAGAGTAGGACAAATCTGAGTACAGAGAGTCTGGAGACTCTTAAGACCCATCATCAGGCTATTGCAATAATGAAGGCAGGAAGTGGTGAAAGTCTGCCTCAAAGTAATGGCAGTGTCAGAGAAAAGGTGTTTTAGAGAGATGTATCCAGTCTGAAAGAAACAAGTTTTGGCCACATCTTGGATGTGGAGGGTAAATGGTAGTGAGAAATCAAGAATAATTCTTAATTTGAAAGTCTGGAGAACTGGGAAGATGGTATTTCCTTCTCCAGGTAGAAAAAGGAGAGAGTTTAGTAAGAAAGATGAGATCTGCTTTGTATATGTTAAATTTAAGGTGTATCCAGTTTGAGATGTCTCGAAGGCAGTTGGAAATGTGAGGTTTGAGATCAGTAGAGAGGTTGGGGCAGGAAAGAGTTTTGAGAGTCCTCACTATAGAGATGATGACATCCCCAAGTGAAATAGCACAGAGGGAGAAGAGGACCCAGAACAGATATCTGAGGAACACCTATGGTTAGAGGATATGATCTGGAAGCAGTTCCCACAAAGGAGGCTGAGAAGGAGCAGCAGATAGGAGAAACCAGGGGAGAATTGGTGTCCTGAAAACCTACAAAAAAGAGAATCCAGTAGAAAAGGCTTCACCCCGGTAAGACCCAGCAGTTGACGTCTGCAGAGGTGAAAGAGGATGAGGATTGAGGAAAAAGTCATTCCATTTGGCTGGGGCTTTTATATCAAAGTTTGAGGTGATTTGGACTAAAAGATATAGGCTGGTAGCCTCCTTCAGAACAGGGACTGGTCTTGAGAAAATAACTTATTTGAGAAAAAAAGCTGGAAGGAGGCTGGAGAGCTTCCTATCCCTCTATACCCAACTCCACTCCAGGGCAGAGCATTCATCTTCACAGAGAGGATCCCATACCAATGAGCTTTGGGCCAGGATTACTTATCAGTTGCCAGGTTTGGACATTCTCAGCTTTACAGCATCTCTTGCAACCATGATTTCTCTGTACTTTAAGGCTGAAGCAAATTGGCCTGCCTGATCTTCCTTAATCAATGGGGATGGAATATTTCATATGGAAGAGTATAACATGGTCTTTCCCTGACGTATCGTGACCAAAATGGTTATTTTATATCATACTGAAATTTGAGTTCAAAAGGAAAGAATTCAGAACTTATTACAACAGAAACAGATTTTCCTTTGACCAGTTTTCCTCTGACATCTCCTTTACCCTCCACCCTCATCTCTACTTCTAGGATTATATTCCCATTCAAGCTAAACTATACTTTGATTGCATTTCAAAGTATGTGAAGGTTCATTTCTGGTACATGTGATCAGCATGGAATCCATTTAAACATGTAAATGAGCAGAGAGAGCTTCAAGTCTTCCAGACTTGGACATTGCTAACTCGAAAATATCTTTTGCATACAAGATTTCCACACACTTAACCAAAAGCTGAAGCAAATTCTGCCTCATCTTGCCTTTACAAATCTCTGGAATCCTCCACTTTGTGTCGTGAATGAATTCCATTCTCACTTTTGCTCTCTAGAACACAAAGTGTGCCCAAGTCTAAAGCTCAAAGCTCAAATCCCACATCCCCAAAGTGGAAGATGGAAAATCCTAATCCCCCCATTGTGAGGGGAAGGGGGGAAACATCTTGTTATGTCTTCTTGTTACGTCTTCTGACATCTTGTGGCCAAAATGGATATTGCCCCATGCTGTGATTTCATATAATAGATCAAAAGGAAAAAATGGAACTCATTTTAAAATACTCAGATTTATCAATCACTTTTCCTGTGACATCTCATATCCCTCCCCTCCCCATCTATGTTTATACTTCCACTCAGTCCAAACTGTAGTTTGAGTATATTTTATTGTATTTAGGGTATCTGAAAACTTGTTAATGGTAAACTCGGTATGAAATTAAAACAATAATTAAGATCTATTTTGTCCAAGTATATGTCAGTAAACCTGATAATTTAAGTGAAATGCAGAAATACTTACAAAAATAAAAACTGCCCAGATTAACAGAGAGGGATATGGATTAATTAAATATATTTTACAAAAAATAAAAAAATTAACAAGCTATTATTGAACTCCTAAGAAAAAAATCTCGAGGGCCAGATGGATTTACAAGTGAATTCTATTATCAATTATTTCCCATACTATGCAATATTATCAATTAATAATACATTCTATCAATTAGTTCCCATACTATACAAACTATTTGGAAAAAAAGAAGAAAGAGTCCTACCAAATTCTTTTTATGACACAGATATGGTACCCAGGTAAGTTCAAAACAAAGGAAATTATTGACCAATTTCCCTAATGAATGTTGGTGCAAAAATTTTAAAATATTAGCAGGGATTATAGCAACTTATCACTAGGATAATGATATATTATGCATATATACAATACATATGTGTGTGTATATATATATATGCATATATATATCACATGTGATATAATGATTAAGTCAGATTTATACCATTGATGCAGGTTTCTGGCCTGGAACTATGAGCAAGTCCCTGTTCCTGCTAGTATTCCTCCTCTTCACCTTGAGGCTTTGACTAGAGCTGTTTACAAGCAATGTAACAGCATCCCACTCAAACTGCCAATAAAGGGTCCACTGTAATCTCTTTCTGACCAGTTGTCCAACACCCCCTTTTATTTGTGGGCTGAGGGCTCTAAAAGCTAGCACCTAGTCATCACTAAGGCCTGCTCCTGTTTTGCAGGTACACAGTCTGCACTGGACTTCATTTTATTCTCCTGCCAACCTTCTAAATAGTCTTGCACTGGAAAATTGTTTCACCCTATCTTGTTGATTCTAGCCCTCCACAATTCACTTTGAGATGTTATTTTAAAGTTTTTTGGGGGTGGAAATTTGGGAGAGGTCAAGGGAATCCCCATCTTCATAACCCTGCCTATTTTGTTATTTTAAAATTTTTTTTATGAATCTTTAATTCATTAATTATTTCTTTTTCTACTTGGTTATTTAATGATTGTAATGATATAACCTCACACACACACACACACACACACCCCTTTGGATTGCTTTATCTAAATGCTAGAAATTTTTGTATGTTGTATCATTATCATTTTCTTTTACATAATTATTATTTCTATGATTTGTTCTTTAACCCACTAATTATTTAAGTTTTCATTGTTAAGGTTCCATTTGAGCTTGCATCTTTTGTTTGTGGTCCTGGAACCAATTCTTATTGTATATTTTTGTCTGTAAAGTATACATTAACTATTTCTGGCTTTTTACATGTTTCTTTTATCTCTGTGCCCTAGATCATGTTTGATTTTTTTCTTGTACAGGTCCTATGTGGCACAGAAAAAGATATATATTCTTTGGCTTTCCAATTTAGAAGATACCACAAGTTATTAAACTTTAGCTACTTCAATAGTTTGGCTCTACATTTTCACTTTTGTTTATCTTTCTGTTAGACTTATCCAAAACTGAGAGAGGTATATTAAAGTCTCTTTTTTTGATTATATCACTCTCTTTATTTTCTTGAAACTTAAGTAATATTTCCTAAATGAATTTGGATGCTAAAGTAATTAGGATATAAAAATTTATTACTGATAGTAGTTTGTTGTCTGCAGTTCCTTTCAACATCATATAATTTCTTTGTTTATCCCTTTTAAGTTTTTGAATGTTTTTACTTTGTAAGATTGATAGCAAATCTGTCTTTAAATTCACTTGACATATGATCAATTTTTCCATCCTCTCAATTGTATTTTGTATATGTCTTTGTTTTATTTTAAATGTGTTTCTTCTAAGCAATAGATTGTAGGGGTTTAGTTTCTTAGCTAATCTGTCACTTGTTTCATTTTATTAGATTGTTTGGTCCATTCACAGTTGAAGTTATAAAAGTAAAGTTTGTATTTTCCTCCATCTATCTCTAAAATATCAGAAGGGTTTTCAAGTTATTTTCCCCTTCTTCAGTTACTTTATTTTATTCTTTTTTTAAGGTGGCTCTGTTTCCACTGGCCTTCTGCTTCTTTCTGATCCCCTCTTCTCATTTCTTTTAGGGTTTTGTTTGTTAGTTCTTTTTTTTCCTTCTGCTTTTATTTGATTAAATTTATCTTCTAACTTCTTATTTAGTCAAATAGATTCCCTCTTCTCTTACCCTTCAACTAATCCTATTAATTACTTTTTAAAATTTCACATTTGTTTTCTATTTATCTTAATCTCTTCATACCCATCTTCTCTTTTCATTTACCATCATTGTCTGATTCATGATCCCTAAAATTATCTAGTCTCTTTGTTTTCTTCATGCAGCTTTTCTTCATGCAGCATGTTTTCTTCAGAGATTCCAAGGTAGTCATTCTAGGCTCTCCCCTGTGGGCCACTGCTTTGTAGAATTTACCCAGGTGGATTCTCTTTTTTCATTGTTCCTCACTGGCAGTGAGGAACAGTGCTGATTATTGCAGATGTCATGGAGATCTCTACTCTATGGTAGGGCACCACCTTTACTACTTCTTTGATTATGTAGCCCCAACACTAATTTATAACCTCTGCTTACCTTTTCCTACATTTTCCTGGAAATCTCCTTTCTGTGTCCATGCTGTCTCAGTCCTCCAGTTACTGGGTGGCTGCCAATGCATCCAGTTCTTTAGTGCAGGACATGTAGACATTTCAAGAGCAAAAGCTCCCAAGCCTCTTCCAATGTGACACTCATCCTTATCTGCTTTTACTAACCATTTTACTTCACTCATTGAAACATTCATCGATGGAACCCCTTCACATCTCCAATGTAAAGTTAAGTAAGATAGAATTCTGGAAAGATAGTGGGATAGGTCAGAAGACTTTGGGCTCTCTAAATTTCCCCCACAAAAAAAGAGGGAACATTGCCTCAGAATGAATAGAGAGCAGCAGAAATAAACAGGAGTCAGGGTAAAGCAATTGTCTTCCTTTTTTTTTTTTTTTTTCTCCTACAAATTATAGTTGATTTTTTGTTCTTATTTTTACAGACTCTACCTGAGCTATATGATTTGATAATTATGAGTCATGCATCTTTGCATACAGAAATTTGGGGGTTTTGTATTTATTTTATTTATTTAATATTTTCCCTCAAGTACAATTAAAACAATTTTTTTGTGTTTTTAAAATTTTTGAGTTCTAAATTCTCCCTTATTCCCACCTGCAGTTAAGAAACCACATGTGAAGTAATGTAAAACATTTCCATAAAAGCTATGTTATGAAAGAAAACAGATCTCCCACCCTAATGAAAATAAAAACCCTCAAGAAAAATAAAGTTTTAAAAAAAGACAGAAAAAGGGAATGCTTTGAACTGTGGGGGTCAGACAGCTGAATAGAAGGACCTTCTATTGTTGGGGCTTATCAATCACAGCTATGCTGACTTGACAGAGTCCAGGGCCATGGCTGCAGGACAAATGAACCTAGTATATGTTTAGTAGCAAAAGGGTCTGACTATTGTAGTTTGCAACCACCTGAAGGAACACATAAGCTATAGCTTATAGTGAAGAGAAGTGTCCAAGGCTGGACCATGACAGAGCTGAGAAAATAACAGTAAAAAGACCTGAAAAATAGGACACTATTCTCTACATGTCTGAAACCTAATAATAATAATAGCTGCAAAAAACCCAAAATCAAACGAAAAATATCTAAGCAAAGGAGACAAACCCCCTTCTCCCCACCCCGGACCATAATTAGCTACTATGAAATCAGAGAAAATCTCAGTTCATATTCAGAGGACAATAGTGTGGCTAAAAAAAGGTCACTCCTTTTTTCTTTCATAATATTTATTTCTTTAAAACTAAATACAAAATAAAATAAAATAGAAAAAGAGTGACAAAAAAAGGTAAATTAAAAACACACACAACATTGTCTTGTACCCAGCAGAACATCAGGCAGGATTCTAAAGATAATAAATTTCCTTTTAAAGAAATCTTATATAATAAAAGATTATATTCATGACTTTCCGTATTCATGACTATTCATCATTTCTTTGCTTCTTTGTAAGTTATTCTTTTGTTCTCTGCTTTTTATTCCCCTTTCATCCCCCCCTTCCCCCACACAGGCTACAGTTAAACACACACAAAAGCCTGCACTGCATGTGTGAACATCTCATCAGAAAAAAAAAAAAACAACTGATCTGGAGAACAGATAGAGGAGAGACAACATAAGAATAGTCAAACTGTCTCAAAGTTATGATAAAAAAAATCTTGATACAATAATACAAGAAATTATCAAGAAAGATTTCCCTGAAGTACTAGAACAAAGACAAAGGAAAAATAGGAAAAAAAATTACCAATCACCACCTGAAAGAGATCTCAAGAGGAAAACTTAGAGGAATCTCATAACCAAATTTCAAAGCTCATATGTTAAGGAAAAAAATTTAAGTAACAAGAAAAAAAAACAACTTAAATATCATGGAGGTACAATAAGATCTTGTATAAACAAGACCTAGCAGCTACTACATTGAAGGTAAGTCCTGGAAATACTATATTTCATAGAGCAAAAGAGTTGAGGTTATGACTAATGGTGACTTATCTTAACAGCAAAGTTAAATATAATGCTGAATGAAAAAAAAATTAATGAGCTGAAAGACTTTCAGGTGTTTGTGACAAAATAGCAGAAATTAAAGAAAAATTTGACATTAGAAGAAATATGAGAAACATTAAAGACCAGTTATAAGGAACTCAATAAGATCAAATTATTTACTTCTTATATATGCAAATGTTGTCTGTACTCTTATGACTTATTGGGTAGTTTTGAGAAAGATGATGCTCAATTTTGCTGCATGATTGATTCTTGGCTGCAGTCCAAGTTCCTTTGTGGAAGCTGCCCTGACTCCCTGCCCCAGGCTCCCTGTTCTGTGGTCTGGGCTGGGCAGCCTATCCTCTTGCCCAGTTGAAACAGACCTTTGCTGAAGTTCTTCCACACTATCTTCTTCTGGAAATCTGTTGTACTCCAAATATTTGTAGGTTGTCACTCCAAAAGCAGTTCAGAGACTTACTCTGCTGTTAATTGGAGGGAAGTTCAGAGGAGGTCACAGAAAGCCTTGTCTGTTCTCAGACATCTTGCTACTACTGATTTCCCAATTGCCAGATGCAATGGTCTTTTCTTGGTCCTCATTCTCCATGATCCCTCTGTAGCTTTTGAAACCACTGATCACTTTCTTCTCCTTGATCCTCTCTTCTCTATGGGTTTTCAAGACACCCCTCTCTCCTGTTTCTTTTCTACTTGACAACTCCTCTCTCCTTTTCTTTTCAGATCGTGCTTTCTCACCATAGTCTTCCCTCAAGGCGTTCTCCTTTCACCCTTTTATGACTGACTTCTCTTGGTGAGCTCATCAGCTCCCGAAGGTTTAATTATCATCACTTTGCTGATGATTCTTAAATCCATCTTTTCTGCTCCAGGAGAAGACAGTGGCAGTGGAGATGGAGTTTTCTTCTTGGGCACCTGAAAATACATATTCCCCAGGTTAGCCATTACCATCACTTGATCTTATTAGAAAGGCTTCTAATTTATTCCCATTACATATCAACCTTGTTTATCTTGGTTTAAGTAGATGCTACTTATGCCTTCAGTTGACCATTTAGTTCACATTGTTTTTGCTGGCATCTTGTGACCAAACTGGGTATTGCACCATCCTGAAATTTGAATTCAAAAATTCAAAAATCCAGAACTCATTTGAACATAATCTCAGATATATCAAGTTTTCCTATTCTCCTCCCCAATCCCCCAGCCCCCACCTCAGCTTGTAGGAGTACATTGCCATTCAATCATTACTTTAGTTGTTTTTTAGGTTGCCTGAAAGCTCATTTGTAATAAATGTAATTGTTATGGAATTCTTTTAAAACTTCAAATGAAAAGGAAAAGTCCTCAAATCTATAAATTGCCTGGATTGAAATTTTTTTTTCTTTTTATTTTTTGTTACATTTTGAATTCTAAGCTTTCTCTTTCCTTCTTTTCCAACTCCATACTGGACAAGCTAACATTTGATGCATAGACACATATGTGTGTGTGAAACCACATAATACATATAATAATACATGAAACATATAATGTATATCAGTTCTTTATCTGAGGTAAATAGTATCCTTCTTCATAGATCCTTTGTAGTTGTTTTGAATAATCCTAGTATCCATAATAGTTTATTCATTCACATTTATTCCTTGAATCATATTGCTGTTACTTTATACAATGATTTTTCAGTTCTTTCTTTTTTTTCTTTTTTTTTTGTGCAAGTCTTTCCATGATTTTCTAAAACCAAACTGCTCATCATTTCTTACAATACAATAGTATTCCATTACAGCATCCAAAGCCTTCTTCAGTCGACTTGTTCTATATCTTGCCCTGGACCCAGATGGGTCTGGAGGCGAAAGTGAGGCTGATGACATTGTCCAGCCGTCCCTCACTTAAATCCACATCACTAGCATGTCATGTCAGTACCTCCCTGATGTCAGGGTCCTCTGAGAATGAAGGACAGACAACCACAAACAACCACAATTTGTTCAGCTATTGCCCAATTAATGACCTCAATTTCAAGAGAGCTGCTATCAATATTTTAGAATATATAGATTCTTTCCCTTTTTCCTTGCTCATTTTGGGTAAAGACCTAAGAGTGGTGTTGCTGAGTTATAGCTCTTTAGGCATAATTCCAGATTGTTCTACAAAATGGTTGGATCGCTTCACAGTTACCCCAGTATTGTATTAGTGTTCCAATTTGTCCAGAGCCCCTCCAACATTTATCATTTTCCCCTTCTATCATTTTAGTCAATCTAACAGATGTCAGATGGTATCTCAAAGTTAGTTTAATTTGCATTTCTCAAATAATGATTTGAAATGTTTGTTCACACAACTATATATCGTTTTGATGCTTTCTTCCCAAAACTGCCTGTCCATATCCTTTGATCAATTGGGGAATGAATCATATTCTTATAAATCTGATTCAATTCTTTATATATTTGAGATATGAAGCCTCTATCTCAGAAACCATAAAATTCCCCCCTTCAGTTTTCTGTTTTCTTTGTTGGTTACATTTGTTTTATTTTAAAAATTCTTTTCTTAATATATTTGTTTATTTTAAACTTAAATAGAAGATGAAAAAAAGAAAAAAAGGCAGGAAAAGAAAACATTGCCCTGTTCACAGCAGAACATGAGAGTATTCAAAATATGAAGTAATAACTTTCCAGTTCAAGAAAGCATATATGATAAACAGTACATGTTATATTCAGAACTGTCCATCTTTTCTTCCTTTAAGTTTTATTTTGTTCTCTGCTATGCACTTTTTACTTTGTTTTTTCCCCCTTTTCCTCCTCCTTACCTCCCTCAAACAGGCTACAGTTAAATGTAGATACACACATGTATATAATCAATTAAGTTCATAGTATTCTCCTTATATTGAACTAGTCCTACATTCTGTATATAAATCTCACCTGGTCATATTGTAAGATCTTGGTGATATGTTATTATAATATCCTTGCTAATATTACCTTCTATTCCTCTTTAAGTTAAGAAGACCTATAAGGTAAGTTGAGTTAAGAAGAGCTGGCTTCAGTATTTGCCTTTGCCCTTGGCTATGTGACACTAAGGAAGTGGTTGATTGTGCCCCAATTTCCTCACCTGTAAATGTAAGGGAATGGATTTGTTGGGCTCTGAAGTCTTTTAGAACTCTAAATCTGCATTCCTATGGGACAGCCAGTTTTGGCCTTGGAAAAGAGATGAGTTCCTCGGCAGCCTTCTTTCTTAGAAGAGGCCGGGAGCCCACGGGTCCAGAATATTACATAGAATGTTGTGGTCACCTACCTTGTCAGTTGGTTTTGCAGATCCATTATTCTTGGTTTGAAGGGAGGGTTCATTTGTCAATGGAGGATGAGGAAGTAATGGGCAGAAATGGCTGCTGTACAAACAAGAGACATTCATAAAGCTTCCATGGAAAAACAGGGATTGAACTAGATAATCTCTTTGGCAAGATTTCCCAGTCTATGCAGGGAGCCTTGGGAGTTATATTGTAGGGGCGCCTTTTTCATTAAGTAAGAAAGAAAAAGAAAAAGAGACTATTTAATGAATGAGAATGATTTGTTGTGCGAGGCTTCTACAGTTTATTTCTTTGTGTCACACTGCACATAATGCAGACAAAAGTGTATGAACTGAATTGCTCATTTCTTCTCTGGCTATGAGTAACTTGTGCCTTTGGAGCAGAGGGCATTTACTATCTGGTAACTGATATTGATTTGAATTCATCTCTTAAAACAGTTCAAAAATTATTATGCTGGGAATTAACACTAAAAAGTTGGGGTGCATGTTGGGCACCAGGCACAGTAGGCATGGGAAGTTTTTACACTTGTTTTTCCAAGCAAAAGATGCAGTAATACTGATGTGCTGATTATCTCACCAGAACTCAACCTCAGCTACATATGAAATCTGCAATATTTTACCCCTTGGTAAGTAAATGGACAAGAAACCCAAACAACTAATTTCAAACTCTAGTAACTTTCATCTATTCTTAAAGGAGAATACAGAGGCATCTTCTGCAAGGTGTAATTTTCCAACTCATTGTCTTTTCTCTTTTGCTGCTCCCTGCACTATATTAATTGTTCTCTGGCTTGATTAGCCCTGCTCACTCTGAACTAAAGGGGCGATGTATAATGGCCGGGCCAGCTTTCTGGAGGTCCTTCCAAGGGGCAGGATTGACACCACGGGAATGGTCAAGAATAGTCTTGGTTCTTTATTGTGGCCTACTCTTGATCTTAATGCAGGAGATAGGAGAGCCCCCATGAGGCTGGTCAAAGATAGAATCTCTGTGGCTGACTTTGTCCTCAGTTTAAATGCCCTATTACAATTACATCAGTTGTAGAGCTCTTGCATCACCATGCTTAGTACTAAGTATATGTAAACTAGATAACCATTGTCTCATCAATTCCACTGAGTTAACACCTTGTTCAAGTATTCTTCTCCAAAGTTCTGCCCTTTACAGGGATGTTTGGAGCCATGCAGCAAAGTGATGGATCCCTTTCTGCAGGGCAAGGTACTCCAAAGAAGCTCCCTCCACCTCGCCTTGTCTCAGCTTTATCTCACCCGATCATGATTGGTGTATTCCAAGGTACCTGAGGTCCTCTTATTTTATTTTGTCTGTAAGAGGCTCCAGCTCCCTTTGTCTACCCCAGTATAAAACTCCACCATCACTAATGTCTGCGGGCCATCTGGTGCCATCTGGACAATGTGGACTTCCTGGGAACTCCTTGGCATTGTGGTTTGTATGTCATTTAATAAATCACATAATTGGACCAATTGAGTAAAAGTCTGTTTCTCAGAATCCCTGATTCAGCTAGCCCAAATGAACTTGGAAAGCCTCAGATCTTGGTTACTGTGGTTCTTTCCGTTTATGGGACATCTTCAAAAAAGTGCATGATTTCAGTATGACCTTGTTGCAGTAGGTAGTGTAACTTTGTGCATAGGATGTGGACTGATGAGTTCTCTGCTACAGGAAACCCTTTTTACCCATACAGTAGGGAACCTTCTGTGCAGCTTCACTTGAGAACAGTGGGTCACACAGTCAGTATGTAGTAGGGGCAGGACTGAACCAGACCTTTCTCTTTTCATGCCTCTCTCTATTCCCTGCTCCATGCTGCCTTTTAGTTTCCTATTAGGGACATTAAAATGAATTTATTCCCTCCTCTTCCTAAACTCAGGAGTCATTCTAAAACAAAGGCTACAGTTTACTAATGGCGTTGTAAACCTGAGTATTTAAAAGTTGATACCTCACAAAGAAAGCAGTGAGACCCAGTGCCATCCTTAGACCAGGAAGACCCAGATTCATGCCCTTCCTCAGATCATGCTGGTTATGTCACCCTAGGCTAGGTGCTTAAATCTCTCAGTGCTCCCTAGCAAGGCTGGGACCCTGAAATTACAGAACATTTGTTGATTTATCACTGCTCACTTACATGCCTGCCCCATACCAAAAAAGGCATAGTTTAGACTAAAAGAAAATGAAGCCCCCAAACCTGAAAACCTTTCAGCCTTTATTTTTCACCTGCACTAATACTTATCAATGTTCCGAAATCAGCATTGATTAATATGCCTTAGCTGGATAAAGAAGTGACTAGTGTAAGGTAATTTTGATCTTAAGTGCCTTAACATGTAGCACTTCTTGTTCTGTACACATATTCAGTGGGCTGAAACTATTAATATGGTTTCATTTTCTCTTACCATCCATCCATACTGCAGATGGTTTCCTTGTTTCTGTTCTTGGCTTTCTGACCCTTTTCACAGTTGATTTCCATAACTGTTTTGAAGGAAGGAAGCTTTATTTATTTATTTTTACCTTCCCACAAAGTCAGATATCACAGAACCTTAGAGAAGTGTGGACAGTGAATGCCCTGAACCAAACTTCAAGTTGCCATCCACTTAGTGCTGGGGGGGGAAAATCTTTACATCTTTAAATGACTGACAGGGGTCAGAGTAGTGTCTGGGAAAGGAGGTGATGGCCTCCAGCTAGCTCTTTAGGAAAGGAAAAGAGAATATCATTTCTGGTAGACAAACTCCACTAGTGTTGAAGTGAGAAATACTTCTTGAACATGACAATTGGATGGTTACAGTAGCCATCACAGCCATTGTGAACATGCTGCCAGGATGTATAATGGCAAGCCAGACTTTGTGAATGGCCTCCTAGCCCGGACTTTTGTTACTCTGTTCTTATCAGTGGTTCCTTGCTTTTTTCCCCCTCAATACAGTCTTATTTTTCCAATTACATATAAAGACAGTTTTCATCATTCAATTTTTTAAGATTTTGTTTCAATTTTTTTCTCCTTCCCACCCTTACCTGCCCAAGACACCAAGCAATCTGCTATAGGCTATACATATATAATCCATGTCATGTTTGAAAGAAAAATCCAAACAAAGGGGAAAAAACGGTAAGAAAAAAGCAAAGAAACAAAAAAAGGTGAAAATAATATGTATGCTTCAATCCACCTTCAGTTTCCATAGTTCTTCCTCTGGATGCAGGTACCATTTTCCATCCCAAGTCAATTTGAATTTTTTTGGATCATTGCATTGCTGAGAAGGGCTAATTGATATTCACACAATCTTGCTGTTACTATGTACAGTGTTGTCCTGGTTCTGTTCACTTCATTCAGCATCAATTCATGTAAGTCTAGGCTTTTCTGAAATCAGCCTGTTCGTTATTTTTACAGAATATTATATTCCATTACATTCACATACCATAACTTATTCAGCAATTCCCCAATTGATGGGCATCCACTCAACTTCCCATTCTTTGCTACCACAAAAAGAGCTGCCGCAAACATTTTTGCACATGTGGGTCCTTTTCCCTCTTTTTGATTTCTTTGGATAGAGATCCAGTAATGGGACTGCCAGATCAAAGGGTATGATACCCTTTATAGCATAGTTCCAAATTTCTCTCCAGAATGACTAGATCCCTCCAGAAGGGCTGTATCCATTCACAATTCCACCAACAATGTATTAGTGTCACAGTTTTCCCACATGCCCTCCAACATTTATCGTTCTTTTCCTGTCATCTTAGCCAGTCTGATAGGTGTGACTTCAGGGTTGCTTGAATTTGAATTTCTCTAATTTAATCTTTTCATGTGACTAGAAATGGCTTTAATTTCTTTATCTGAAAATTGTCTGGTCATATCCTTTTGGCTATCAATTGGGAAATGAGTTGTATTCTTAAATGAATTTTAGAAAGGAGGTTTTTATTGGAAACACTGGCTGTAAACATTTTTCTCTTCTAATCTTGGCTTCATTGATTTTGTTTGTGCAAAACCTTTTTAAGTGGCTGAATCCCTTTTGGGCTAGCCCACCAGGTTTTCTGTTCATGGAATCTTTCCTCCCATTCCCTCCCCTCATGCCTCATAGTGTCTTTTTCTTGATTATAGTTAACCAATTCATTTAGGGTGCTAAACTTCTCTATGGATTTAGCCTGCCAGACAATGGTGTGTTCTTGTCTCATGGAGTAACATGATAGGTTAATTGTGAGTTCCACTGGGGAACTTATCTTTTCCGTTGCTAATTGTTAAAACCCTTTCCTGAAGGGACCCACATGTGCCAAAATGTTTGTGGCAGCCCTTTTTGCAGTGGCAAGAAACTGGAACCTGAGTGAATGTTCATCAGTTGGATAATGGCTGAATAAGTTATGGTATATGAATGTTATGGAATATTATTGTTCTGTAAAAAACGACCTGCAGGATGACTTGGGAGAGATTTACATGAACTGATGCTAAGTGAAATGAGCAGAACCAGAAGATCATTATACACGCAACAGCAAGATTATACAATGATCAATTCTCATGGATGTAGCTCTCTTCGACAATGAGACCAGTTCCAGTGGTCTTGTGATGAAGAGAGCCATCTACACTCAGAGAGAGGACCATGGGAATTGAGTGTGGTTCACAACATAGCATTTTCATTCTTTTCATTGTTTGCTTTCATTTTTTTTTCTTTCTTATTTTTTTCCTCCAGTCTTTGGTGTAGGGTAAGGTTAGGGACTCCCTCTATTAAAAGGGCTGTGGTAGCTAGCTCTAAGATAGGAGGGTCACCCCAAAGACACCAAGTTTCTTTGAGTAGTCTCCAAAATCCAGCCATGCCTAAGAAAGCATGAAGCTGTTTCTTTGAAAAAGGTTTAGGTAGTGATAAGATTGCTTCCTCTCCTCTTTGAGTGAAAAGGAGGTGATAGTTAATTCATGGTCCAAATACTCAACAGATTGATGGGCAATGTGGGCTTTTAGACAAAAAAACTTCATAGCCCTGGAAGTGAAGGGTTTTTATGGCTGTAGCTAGATAAGCCTCTGAGGTTGGGTTGCAGATTAAGCTATCATCTACATACAGGATGGTCAAACCCTGTCCAAATATGTGTGGGCTGTTAGGGAAGCTCAGAGCTACTTCCATGTTATGGGCCTAACTGTCCATGCTGATTGGTGGGGATTACACTTCCCTGGATTTGCCCATTTACAGGCAAAGAGAAATTGTGAATCTTTATGCAATTGTATGCAAAATTTAAGATCTAAAGTAGAAAAGCATTGTGTGTCTCCCGGGATACTTGTATTGTGCTGATGACTTCTACTGACCATTTGCACTGATTATAGAAATTTGCCATAAGAGGAAAAAGCAGGGACATGATTGTAATAGTGTTTACAACCAATCATGCAGTAAAAATTCCACCTCATAATCAGACTCAGGAATAATCAGGTGGGAAGCCAAGAAACAGAACTAGGAAACTGAGTCAGAAGAAGCCTACCTTGAGCAGAGTTGTCCTCTTGCCCAGATAACGGTCCTGTGGCCGTTCAGGAAGTGTCCCTTTAAGTAACTTATGGCATTTCTCTTAAATGATGCATTTCTGACTTAATGATCAGGCAATCAAATTCAAAACTCAAAAAAATATTAGTTACAGTCCTAAGAGATTTTGTCTCTAGTAGCAAATTCTACTAATCACAGCTTAAACTTATCTTTTATGAGCCAGGAAAAAGTTAAGTGCCAGTTTTTACTGACAGGGTCCTCGGAAATCGGTAACTCAAAAGCAATCTGTTTGTTGCCAGTTTTTTAAAGCAGCAGGGAAATGCTTTTTTGTTTTCCTAAAGTTCCTAAACTCAACTCTTCTGTTAACACTATCTGTGCAAATAGATTTACAATTTACATATATCTCTTTAGTGAGCTTTGATTAGAGTTCCTTTAAAACTGCTTTTACTATCATTTCAAATAACAAATTTCGCTGAACTGAGAATTTTTTCTTTCTCTTCTTGTCACTCCTTCGTCCTGTATCATCTCTCTGCAGTCAGGGAAGGAGGGAAAAGAGGAGAAAGAGAGAAACGCTCTCTTTCCCCTATGCACTATCCTCCTAATCCTGGGAAAGTCTTAATTTAGTAGAATTTGCTTCCAAGTTACTTTTCACACGCATTCAGAAATCATTTATCTCAACAGTGGCTTTATATGTTGGTCACATCTAAAAACCCATATAAAGTTATCAATTATGAAGCAATTATATCCAAGAAAGCAGCTAATATTTATATAGCATTTGTTTTATGCTAAGCACTTTTGCATTCATGTGATTTTTATAACAATCATTATTAGTTCTCTTTACAAATTAAAAAAAAAAACCTGGGCAGAGATAAAATAATTTGCAATAAATTACACGGCTAATACATATCTACAACTGAAACAGAGAATTGCGGGCTTACCAAATGCAGAGGCCGGCTGGCTTTCCCATCTCACACTGCCATGCTGGGTACTAGCAGGGGCCCTGGATTGTTCTCAGCTAGTTGCTGGACCGAACCTGCTGAAGCTGGGGTGACTGGTGCCAGTATCTTCCTTTGATGGTACCTTCAGGGGCCACAACTCAGGTAATGCTTACCATGGGGCCTGACCTCCACTCTATCCCCACTCCTCCAGGCTGGGTTGGGGAGGTGTTTGGGCAAGGTTGTGTGGGGTCCCATGACTATTGCTGCTTCCCCTGTGACTACAGGTGAGACACAATTTAAGTTTCCCTACAATTCTTTAGCATTCACTTTTTCTTAATCTGATCTGAGAGGGGTTAGCAAACAGGGGGACATGGACTATATTGATCTTGTTAGCATTCCCCTCAACTGAAATACACTGAGGACTGGAGAGTGGAGCATGCTGAGTGATCAGGGTTGTGGAGAGGGTCTCAATACTTTCTGGGCTGCTTTCCCAAAGGGGCAGAAGGGCACTCTTGTCAAGGAAGGTTAGCAAAATGTTGCTAGTTTGTTTTTTCTTTTTTACTCCCTTCTTTCAGAATGGGGTATATTCCTGGAACTATCTCCAATTTCTTGTAATCTTAAAATAGCTAATTGCTAAGAGGGTTTCCAATCTGTTAAGATGTTATTTTAGCTGTAATTTTAATGAGCTAACTATTTCTGTAAGCCCCAGTTTGGCCAGAGCTGGAGTCCCCAGGAAAAAGTTAGGCTTTTTCCCCCTTTTAAGATGGGAGTCAAGAATGTTGAAGAAATCTTTCCCAGCATTCTAACTATAGCATAGACGTTTTTTTCTTGCTGGCTGGGTTTTAAATCTTTCCAAGTAACAAAATCTAGCTCACAGAACAGACACAACACACATTCTGCCAAAAGATGCAGAAACAGACAAAAATTTCATGGGAGAGGACTGTTTCATCCTACATAAAATAGCAGTATCTCATCAAGTACACTATCTGGTGGCATTTAAAATTTTTGCTCCTAAGATTTGGGTTTGGATTGCCCCTTCCCCATTTTGCTCTTCTGAGGAGAGCAGCGCCACTTTAATGACTTGTGATCCTGTAAAACACAGAGCCAACTTCTCGACGCTGATCAACAAGTCTAGTGGGGTTGTCTCCACCAAGCTAGTCAGCCAGAGTGACCCTCTTCTGTGCTGTTTATCAGGGCTTCCTTCTAGTTTACTAGGCAACATCTCTTTCATTGGATCACTAAACTTTAACAAGCTTTACTTGTAAACTTGTCTCCAGTGATCCCAGGGTCCAGGTTCAGCCTGAGAACAGCCCAAGGGCACAAGCTGTGCCACTTACCTCTGGATTATGCGGGCATAAGTTACCTGACTGCCCTCTTGTCCTTGGGATCCTTCAGAGTTTTTACTTTTGCTTTCTGTTTTTATTAAGTGCCTCTGCCTCAGACTGGTACTTCATGGAAGAGAGGCTGGGAATGTGATTTTAAGGACCATTGGAGAAAACTCTCAACTTGTGCCTGTCCCTGTATCAGAACCTTAACTGTCTCTCTGTGAAGTCACGTGATCCCAGATGAACCCCCTCATAAACTGTGTGGAACAGGGTACTAGACCCCCCCTTTACCCAAATTGACTACTTGGAGGCCTCTCCATATACAAACAGAAAGCCTTTATTTGGTCCTTGCAAGAAATGGGCCAGAATACTCAATAGGTAGTCTAGTCAGGTGTGGGCCAGTATATACACAGAAGCTGGATTATATAGCTGAAAACCACTTATCCTCTTGATTTTTAAATTCATTGGTTGAAGTGAATTCTTCAGGAACACGGAAGAGTGCTGTTGGCCAACATATAACAACGTCTCCTTTTTTGACATGAGCAACCTGAAACTTAGGCCTAAGATATGATCTACTTTACTTTACAGTCTCAAAGAAATCTTCCATTCAGACTCAGTTGGAGTCCCTGATTAATATAGAGGTTGGGCATTTCAGAGAAAATATGTTGTTCCTTGTAGATTCAGAAACAGAGAACTCCTTGCTCTCTCTTAGGGGGATGAAACTGAGTGAGGATAGCCTTATGATCTTTGGAGTAAAAGGAAAAAAATTTCAAGTACCACTTTTAATGAAGCAGCCATTAAGTGTGGAAATAAGTTAGCCGCCACTAGGTTTTTGTTTGTCCCAGAAGCAGGAGTAAACCTGTTAAGAAGAGATTTAATTCTTAAGTTGAATTTAGAGATAAAAGTAATGCAGAAATGGTTGTTACATTTGGTAACTCCTGAGATCTATAAAGAAATCAAACCAGAAGTTTGGGCGAAGAAAGAGAACTGGGGGTGGGGATGAAGGGTGATTCAATAGAAGTTAAACTAAAAGATCCTCAGGCTGTAGCCTGTATTAAACAATATTTTATTACATTAGAAGGAGGAAGGGGTTACAACCAGTTATTGATCAATTGTTAAAGGAAAGACTCTTAGAACCATGTATGTCTCCCTTTAACACTCTGGTGCATCCAGTTCAATAATTTGACTGGAAAGTGAATCAGTTATTATTATTATTATTATTATTATTATTATTATTATTATTATTATTATTATTATTTGCATCACCCAGTGGTCCCTAATCCTTATATCCTCCTTAGTCAAATACCTGCTACCCATGGATGGTTCACAGTCATTGATTTTGGACTTGTCTTTTAGTTAAAGATAGCCAGGACCTCTTTACATTCACTGGGAAAATCTGGAAACCCAGTTAACATCAATACAGGTGGATGGTTTTGCCTCAGGGATTCATAAAGACTCCAAAGCTTTTTGGACAAATTCTGGACAGTCTTTTGGAAAATTTAAACTTCCAAGGAGCTTGAGTTTGTTACAATATATAGATGACTTACTCCCTACTGGGGAAAAAGGAGAGGGAGGTATCTCAGGACTCAGTGAATCTTCTTGATTTTTAGGATACAGTGGGTTCTTTAAAAATTTGGATATGTAGAGATTTATGACATAGCAAAGCAGATTAGAGATGGGTGTGTAATTTGCCAGACAGTCAACAGGAAAGTTCTGAGGAAACAAACAAAAGTGGGGAGAGAGATTGGCTATAGCCTTTCCAAAGTGTTCATATAGACTTCACTGAGATGTTATCAATTGGGAGACTCAGATATTTGTTGGTAATCATAAATCACTTAACTGGGTGGGTGAAAGCCTACCCTCTGAACTCAGCCATGACAGCCAGGGTTGGCAAAATATACCTTGAATAAATCATTTTTAAGTTTGGGTTCATTTGAAAGGATTGATCCAGATAATGAATCTCATTTCACTGCCAGAGTATGGCAGAATCTTATGAATTGGGGGCAGCTAGGGGGCGCAGTGGATAGAGCACCAGCCCTGAATTCAGGAGGACCCGAGTTCAAATCTGGTCTCAGACACTTAACACTTCCTAGTTGTGTGACCCTGGGCAAGTCACTTAACCCCAGCCTCAGGGGGGAAAAAAATCTTATGAATTGTTGAGGGATAAAATGGAAACTTCATACTCTCTCTGGAAGGGAAACAACAGATCAGTAAAAATGGGGATAGAGACTAAGCGTTTGCCATGAGCACTTATGGGTAGGATGGCTCCTAGGAGGGATATAAGAATGTCACCCTTTGAGATGTTATATAGGAGGAAAGGGGAGATACCAACATTTCAGACGAAAGATGGGTTCCTGGGAGATTATATACTGGCATTTTCCACTTCTCTTTCAGAATTCTGATCAAAAGGACTCTTCGCTCAGACTCCACCTCTTGATTTCATGGTACATCCTTTCAAGCCAGGGGATTAGATAGTAATAAAGTCTTAGAAGGGAGAAAAGCTGTATCCCAACTGTGAAGGACCATTCCAAATTCTACTCATTAACTGAAACTTCCATAAAAACTACTGAACACAGTTGAACTCACTACACCAAGGTAAAAGGGCCTATTACTAGACTGTGAGGAACAGAGGAAGTGGACAAATAATTGAGAAATAATTCCCACTGGGAATCTACAGCTAAAATTAATGAGGGGAGTTTGAACTTGAAAACTGTCCTGATTTAAGACTTTGACCTTTGGATTAATCTAATAAATTCTAAAGATTATCTACACTGGGGATCAGTGGGTCTTGGGCACCTGTTTGGGTCTAATTGTGTTATGTTTGTGTATCTTTAAGAATTGTAGTCACCAGCAGGATTTCTAATCCTGTAAATATCTTCTTGCTTTATGTCTCTTACACAGGTTGATGACCCTGGTTGTGATGTAAACTGAGATCTTTTGGGGGCCAAGAAACTGGATCCACCTGGGAAAAGCCTGCAAACTCCCAGTTATTCAATTGAACATTTGCCACAAACAAACTCAGCGGTTCAAACTTCCAGTTATTCAAGTGGAGATCTCTGTCTGATGGTCCTCTATTGAGTAGCCCAGTCATCTCCCAGCCCCAGGCCAAGATGTATCCCATATAATCACAATTTGTCAATCCATCTCTGCCAAATTCTTAATGAGGAGTTTTGCCCACTAAGAAAGCTTTCTTCTTAGTGAACAATTAAAATTCCCTTTTTGCCACACAGACTTTGGGTTTGTGAATTCTTTCGCATCGGACCTACGTCTCCAAGTAGAGGGGATCTCTCCCCATATTCCCACACCTCATCAGTTGGACTCCTGAGCAAAGATACCAGAGACTCTTAGCTTGGTTGTTTCACACTCAGCAGCTCCTCTGAAGCAATCACTGAGTTCAGTGGAGAAGTCCCCATGACCAGAAATAAGGTAAATATAAAAATACTGTTTGGAAGTAGATTGGGAGATTAAGTGGGTGTAGTGGGATCAGATGAACCTGAATGGAAACAGAATTCACCTGAAAGAAATTTGCTGGGAGTCACAGAGACCTTACCCATATCAATCTTCCTTTAGGCTTATTTGTGTAGAGACCCAGTGTTGAGGGCCACAGATAGTGGGGGAACTCTGGGTGAGGTATAAGACCCTTCAGCCTGGAAGGAACCTGCTGACAATGTCTAGTTTGGCTCTCCACTTCCCTTTGGTGTTCTCACTCTTCCTGAGAAATCAGAGAGGGCATGGCCACCTATGTTCTACTTGAAGGAA
This sequence comes from Sminthopsis crassicaudata, assembly GCF_048593235.1. Classification (NCBI taxonomy): domain Eukaryota; kingdom Metazoa; phylum Chordata; class Mammalia; order Dasyuromorphia; family Dasyuridae; genus Sminthopsis; species Sminthopsis crassicaudata. The sequence goes on from NC_133623.1 coordinate 69,509,211, forward strand.
AGGGATACTTACTACATATCTATAGTGCTTATAGTTAACACATGCACAGTGTGCTGTAGTTATGTAATCCTATTAAGGTATTTGAGAGCTGAGAGGACTTGAAATAAACAGACTCCATCTTTGACCATCCTTGTGAGTCTCCTGCCTTTCTTCACTCCTCCACTAAAGACTGGAAGAACAAAAAGTCAAGAATATCAAAATAGTTACTGAAATAAATACAAAGGACAGTGACCTAGCAGTATGACATCTAAAACTATTATAAAGTAGCAGTCCTCAAAATCATCTGGTACTTGCTAAGAAATAGACTGGTATCAGTGGAAGACGTTAGACACACGTGATACAGTATTCAAAGATTATAGTAATCTAGTGTTTGATAACTCCCCAAACTCCAGCTTCTTGGATAAGAGCTCACTATTTCACAAAAACTCTTGGGAAAACTAGAAAAATAAGATGTCAGAAACTCTGCATAGACCTACATCTCATACCCCAAACCAAAATAAGTTTAAATGGGGACATGATTTAGGGGTAAATGGGTAATACTATAAACAAATTAGGAGAGTAAGAGATAGTTTATCAGATTTCTGGAGAAAAGAGGAATTTATGGCCAGAGAAGAACTACAGAATATTATGAAATGCAAAATGGACAACTTTGATTACATTAAATTAAAAAAAAAATTAGTGGGGGCAGCTATGGCACAGTAGCTAAGGAGTACCAGCCCTGAAATAAAAATTTGAGTTAAAATCTGGCCTCAGAAACTTAACACTTCCTAGCTGTGTGACCTTAGGCAAGTCACTTTTACCCAAGTTGCCTCACCAAAACAAAAAAAAAAGTTTTGCACAAACAAAACTGTAATGTCCAGGCTAGCTTTCTGGAGGTCCTCCAGGAAGGGCCTTGGTATCAGCAGGATAGACACCAGGAGAATGGACAAAAATAGAATCCAAAATCTTTATTGTCTCTTACACAGTGTGTGTCTGACATAGTCTGACCCAGTTTCCTCCAGCCGTCTGCCAGTCTCAACCAGTCTCCCCCCCTAGTGCAGGAGGCATGAGAGCCACCACTAGGCTGGTCAAAGATAGAATGTCTCTCTTCCAGACCTTCTTAGTCCTTATATACCTTATTCTAATTACATCATTATAGCATACTGATTATGTGTGAACTTGGAGAACCATTATCTCATCAATTCCACTGAGTTAACACCTTGTTTCACGCATACTTCTCCAGAGTTCCGGCCCTCTACATCTCCTACTTTTTTTTTGTTTTAGAACAGAAGTGGTTGTAAGGGTCTGAGAGGAACCTCACATAGTGTAAGAGGAAGTAAAAAGGCTTTAAGGTCTTAGGCACCCCGATGTATTCTGTGTGATCAGCACTAACTGCCTCATGAGCCGAAGCTCTAGTCTCATTGAGAAAGCATCATCAATGGGAGAGGTCTCCTTCCCTTATTAGCTGTGCATGTGACCTCATAGACCCTATATAAGCAGTGGGGACCAGGAAGTAGGTGGAGTTCAACAGGAGTCAGTGGGAGTTCAGGAGGAGGTCAGTAAGAGTGAAGGATGTGAACACATGGAATAAAGACCTGATCTTGTGAGTCTGCTGTCTTTGGGTGCTCTGTTGGACATGAGAATCACTGCTCAGAGAGGCAGTGGCCAGGAATCTGAGAAGACCTGTGATTGGGTAAGATTCCTTAAGGCCTGGGAATTAGGCATTTTCCCTCTCCCCAAAGAAAGCTACAATTAAACTTGGATATATATATATATACACACAAATATTTATAAACATACACATATATGCACATATACATGTATTAAAATTGTACTATGCTTATTTCCTCCTATTATTTCTCTGAGTGATTAATATCTTTCCTTCATAAGTCCAAGTTTTTCCATGTTTTTCTGAATCAACCAGATCATCATTTCCTACACCACAAGTTTCCAACCCAAGCACATGCCACCTGAGACATTGTCTATGAAAGTTTCCCCCCCCCCCAGAATTTTGCATTTCTTCTGTTCTTGGCTATTTAGGTTTTATTTATGCAAGAAAATTTTAATTTAAAATGGAAATTATCATTTTTATACTTCTACAATGCTCTCATATTATAATTTTTCAAGTTTTCCTTAGTTGCTTTGAAGTTTCTGACCTTTTGTTCTTCCAAATGAACTTTGTTATTGTTTTTTCTAGCAGAGTAAAATAACTTTTTAGTAACTTAATTGAAATGTCATGGATGCAATAGGTTTGTTAAGTAAAAATGTCATTTTAAAATTATATTGGGTTTACCTACTCATGGACAATAAATATTACTTCAGTAATTTAGAACTGACTTTATGTGTGTAAAAAGTGTTTATGTTCATATAGTTTGTGTCTCTTTGTGGGTATACTGTTAGGTATTTTATATTGTCTAGGTCTAATTTGAAATGGTCTAAAACAATATTGAATAATATTGGTGACAGTGTAGTTTATCTATTAACACTTTTCTGATTCAATCTCTTTTAACTTTATCTTTTGTCTGAGGTCATTACTACAATCTCTGCTTTTTTATATATTGAATTCTTCTCCTGTCCTTTATCTTTGTATGAATCTCTCATTTTTGCAATGTTTCCCGAAAGCAACATATTGTTGAATTCAGATTTTTAATTTGCTATCAATTTCCATTTTATGGGCAAGTTCATCCCATTTACTTTCAAAACTACAATTATTTGTTGTGTATTTTCCTCCTTCCTATCCTTCGTATCCTACTTACCTTTTCTCTTCACTCCTCTGCTTTACTTCTATCTGCTATCTTGCCCTCCTATTCCTTAACCTACTTTCCCTTCTAAGAATTCCTCTTTTTTTTCCCTCCACTATCTCTTTGCCCTCTTATTTCTTTCTGATTTTAGAAGATTTTATAGATACACACACACACATATACATATATATATATATATATATATATATATATATATATATATTGTGCTCTCTTTGACTCATTCCCAATGAGAATAAGGTTCTAGCACTACTTGACCCTACAATACTAGCTACTTTCTGTATCACTTTTTCTTTTTATGTGTTATCTGTATGATTCATTTGTATGCATCCTATCTCTCCCTACAGTTTTATTTTTTTAGAATCACCCCATCATACTCAGCTCAATTCACACTTTTTTTCAAACTACTCAAATAATGAAGACAATAATAAGAATATTGCAAATATTTTCACATATATGAAGTAAATAATTTGACCTATAATTGATCTTTAATGTTTACCTTATAATTTCTCCTAAATGTTAAATTAAGTTCTGAAGTTTTTGTCACAAAAACCTCAAAGTCTTTGAATTCATTAATTATCTCTTTTTTAAATTAAGAATTTATATTTAATTTTGTTGAGTAAGTTTCCCTTGGTCATAACCTTAGCTCTTTAGTTCTAAAAAAGTTTTATTCCTAGACCTTCAATTCTTCAATGTAGTAGTTGGTAGGTCTTGTGTAATATTTATTATAGTTCCATGATATTTAAATTGCTTTTTTTCCTTGTTGTTTTTTCAGTGGTGATCAGTGGATTGTTTTTTTTTTTTTCTATTTCTGCTTTGCTTCTTATTGTAGAACTTCAGGGCGATTTCCCCTCATAATTACTTGTAATATCATATCAAGTTTTTTTATTATATTTTTCAGGGGGTCCAACTATTCTTAGATTATTTCTTCTCTTTATGTTCTCTAAATTAGTTGTTTTTCTGATAAGATGTTTCACTTTCTTTTTTACTTTTTCATGTAATGCTAGTAAAACCGAGGTAAGACAGAGATTGGTTTTTAATCATTTTAATTGTGGAGAATTTAGACTATCCGAGACTAGCCAGCTGCATGGGACTCTTGTCTCAAAGCATTCAGCAGCAAGCAACTAATTCAGAAGACTTTTATAGCTAGGGGAAACAAAGGCAAATGGGAGAGGGGCAAGGATACTGAACAAGTCATAGCTCCAGGAAAGGACCATAACTCAATCCTGATGGGATAAGGGTAAGGGAGATTGAGAACACTGGATGAGTAGACAAGAAGGTCAAGGGCAAGAAACAGTGAGGTGAGGGGCAATACTCAAAACAAAAAGGAGAGCAAATTATCCCAGCAAACATTTGAGATAAAACACCTGGAGTTTTATGACTCAATGGTATTTCAGGGCCTCTCTTCCAACTTAGTCCCAGTGGCAAGGGACAAAGAAGTGGGGCTATAATAACCTTATTCAGAGCATAATAATTCAGGGAAACTGAGGCACAGAGGGTCCAGTTGTTGTGGGCGTAGCCCCTTTAAGATTCCTTGTCTGATCTACCTTTGGGACAAGATATTCCTAGGGGAAAAGATCTGTATCTGAGCCAGTTTGGGCTGTACCCAGCCCCCAGCTGGTTTGGGTTTTTAGCCCCCTTTGATATAAGATGTGGTCATACTAGTTTGGGCTGTACCCAGCCCCCCCCCCCCCCACCGGATCTGAGCTGGCTTGGATAAAGCCCACCAAAAATCTGGCCTTCAAGGAATTAACCTGAGCTCCATCCATTGCTTCTTCAAGCAGATAAAAAGAGCAAAGCTAGAATCATCTTTGGTCAGAGATTTGAAAGATGCCAGCTAAGATGCTTGCAGCAGAGATTCTCTGTTCCCGCCGCTTTCGGTGTATATCTTCCTCTCTCTAATGCCTTTTACTAACCAGACTTTAACCTTACTTCAAAACCTGGCAATAAACATCTTTTTACCCATCTAGGTTTTCGGGCCTGTAAATTCATTTACAGGGGACTCTCGCCGCCCCTAGACCTGACTTAACTTTGTATCCTTGCGCTGATTCCTAAAGGGGTTTCAGGGGAGCTCCATATGACTCCCTGTACCCCGAATCCTGCCACTAGACCTTAATTAATCCTATTGAGGTATATACTTTCTCATTAGGTATTTACCTCATAATTTGGTTCATGTTACCTCATCATCTTGAGGTTCCCTATTACCTCATCACAGTGACCAAATCAAGTTAGAAAACTGGAATCCCAAACTCTCAGAGTTAGAGCTTAATTTTTTAATGTAGAAACTTCAATTAAATTTTGTATTATAAGAGCCATCTTTGCAACATGGATTCTCTGTTGATCAATCCAATTCGACAACCTCTCATCCTGCATTTCTTATTTACTTTCTTTCCTTTTATAAATCTTGCACAAAAGAACCCTATGTATTGGGAAAACCTCGTTTTTTACTATGTCAATGATACCAATATAGTATTCAAAGCATCTCCTCAGCCATGAGTAATTATTACTAGCATACAGTAGAGGTACACAGGGCTTCATTTTCTTTTCTTGTGCCAGGACACTTACTCTGTCTCCACTACTGAAGCACAAACAGCATTTGTAAGTCAGAGAAATCCAATTAATGGGGTGCGGACTCCACCATTGCAGCTGCTGTTTTGAATACAAACACTTCAGGGAGAAAGTGCCCCAAAGCAAGGAAGATGGGTAAAGAGTCTTGTTGGGGATATTGATGGGCCAGAAGAAGCAAATCAGCTGGCTCACCCTCAACTCAAGTTTATAATCTCTCCAATCTGGGACCCTGTAGTATGATTTATGTCTATTGCAAGAAGAAGTAATTTCAGAAAATGAGATCATTACTCCATACCCCAAAGGATAATAATTTTTCTTTTTTTTTTTTTTTTTTTTTTTTCAAAGGATAATAATTTCCATTTGTTTGGAGGGAAACCAATTTTGGGGGTGAATGGACCCCAGCAAAATACTACCCAGTATCTAACTGGGCCTCTACTAAAGAGAAAACAGACCCTATGCTAATCTTCACTCTTGTACTCTAGTAACCAACTTGTATACTTTTTTGGCTTAAGCTTATCTCTGTAACACTCTCCATACTATATTTCATTCCCAGTTTCTAGGCAGCTTCTATACTGGTTGAATATATCAAGTGTCTCTGGATTTGGCCTCCAAAATAGACTTAAAAACTTTAGCATTGCCTTCTAAACCCTGTTTAGGGAAGACCTCCTCTCTCACTTTCAAAAGATTTATTTTTGCAAATCAAAGAGTGGGGAAAATTGATATGATTTATTCTCTTCCCCTGTCAGAGGAAGCCCAAATGGCTTTTATCAGATATAACAAATTCCCAGATTACACTATTTGAAAAGTGACTATGTGGATGGAAATCTTTTGTCTATCCCTCAAACCTTTGTGAATCTTTAAGCAACCTTTTGAGATACTGATTAGTGTATTTTTTATTAAAGCTTTTTATTTTCAAAACATATACATAGATAATTTTCAAAATTCACTATTGCAAAACTTTGTGTTCCATTTTTTTCCTTCTTCCCCCCCATCAATTCTCCTAGATGACAAGTTAATCCAATATGTTAAACATGTGTGTAAGAGCCCTTTAAATGATTTTGAGTGCCCCCGGAAGTAATCTCTGTGGATATTAGGACTGCCTTGTAGGTGGGATCTTGGCCACGTTGAGATAGCTTCCTAATGGGTGACTCTCTCGCTGATTGGCTGTGTGTGTGACCTCACAGGCCCTTTATAAGCCCAGTGCAGGCAGCAGTCGCTCTCTTTAACCTGGTGCTCTTCACCCTGGCTCCCTAACCTGGGTGGCCAAGCCAAGATGGGTAGCCAAAAGAGGTAAGGAGTTTGGTAGTGAACGCGTGGGTCTTCAGACCAGGTGTTCACTAGGGAACCAACAAGTCAGGGCATCAGTCAGGGCATTATGTGAGTAGGTATAATAAAGACTTTTAAGATTACACGTGGCTGTTCTTGAGTGCGCTACCGGTTATTAAGCTATAGATTCAAGAGATCGTGGCCAGAGACCTTTGAAGGCCTCAGAGGAGGCGAGCCGGGTAGAGTTGGCACTGCAAAGCTCAGTGGTCAAAGGTACTCTGTTGGGCCTAGGACAGACTAGTAATTGAAACTGCCAGGAGAGCACGTTATACATGTGCAATTCTTCTATACATAATTCCACAATTATCATGCTGCACAAGAAAAATCAGATGAAAAAGGAAACAAATGAGAAAGAAAATGCAAACAAACAACAATAAAAAAAGATGAAAATACTGTGTTGTGATTCACACTCAGTCCCCACAATCCTCGCTCTGGGTATAGATGGCTCGCTTCACCGAAAGTCCAATGGAACTGGCCTGAATCACTTCGCTGTTGAAAAGGGTCACATCTGTCAGAGTTGATCATCCTATAATCATTGCTGTGTACAATGATCTTCTGGTTCTACAGACTTTACTTAGCGTAAGTTTATGTAAGTCTTTCCAGACCTCTCTGAAATCATCCTGCTAATTGTTTCTTATAGAACAATAATATCCTATAACATTCATATACCATAACTTATTCAATCATTTCACAGTTGTTGGGCATCCATTCAGTTTCCATTTCCTTGCCATTGCAAAAAGGGCCGCCACAAACATTTTTGCACAAGTGGGTCCCTTTCCCTTCTTTATGATCTCTTTGGAATACAGACCCAGTAGTGACATTATGGGATAAAAGAGTATGAACAGTTTGATAGTCCTTTGGGCATAGTTCCAAATTGCTCTTCAAAATAGATCAGTTCACAACTCCACCAACAATATATTAGTATCCTGGTTTTCCTATATCCCCTCCACATTCATCATTATCTTTTCCTATCATCTTAGCCATTGATTAGCATATCTTTATACAGTCTGGGACCTGGTCTGCTAGGTGCATTCCATCTGGCTCTTTGATTTCTCCACTGACCTCCCTGGCACTTTCTCTCTCTCTCTTATTCTCCTTCTTGAGTTCATGTCTTTACTTCTTAGAAATCCCCAAGGCTGTATTTCTCCTATGAAAGATCTGGTTATGATGAAGATCTTTGCTAAGTTTTTTCAGGATTAGACCCACTATGAAGTACTCCCTCTCTTCCTACTCATAGTGCCTTTCCCTTGCTAATCTGCCAAACTCCTCTATGGATCTAACATGCCAGTCAATGGTTTACTCCTATCTCATGGAGTATTTCCTTTCTACTGGTTAATTGTGAGTTCCCCTGGAGAACTTGCCTTTTCCTTGCTAACTAACTCTCCCAACTCTATTTCATATTTAGCATTCCTGGTGTCCTTTGTATCCCTTCATTTTGTCTGTAACCTATTGCCCCAAATAAATCTACATTTTGCCAAAGAGAAAAAAAGAAACAGTGAATCAAACAGGCAAAGAGGGAGTCCTGCCAAATTCCTTTTATTATACAAAAATGGTGCTGATATCTAAATCAGGAAGAGCCAAAACAGAAAGAAATTTATAGACCGATTTCCATAATGAATATTGCCACAAAAATTTTCAATAAAATATAGCCAAAAAGATTACAGCAACTTATTACCAGGATAATACACTATGACCACATGGGATTTATACTAGAAATTCAGGGTTGATGTAATATAAGAATATCAACATAATTGATGATATCAATAAGAAAACATACAAAAATCATATGATTTCTCAGTAGATGCAGAAAAAGCTTCTGACAAAATGCAACATAAATTCCTTATAACAAATACTAGATAGCATAGGTATAAAGGAAATTTTCCTTAGAAGGATAAGTAACATTTACCTAAAATCATCAGCAAGCATTACATGTAATGGGGATAACCTAGAAGCATTCCCAATAAAATTGGGTGAAACAAGGATGCCAGTTGTTACCACTATTACTCAATATTGTACTAGAAATGTCAACTTTAGCAAATAGAAAAAGAAATTGAAGTAATCAGAGCAAACAAAATTATCACTCTTTTCAGATGATATGATTAGAGAATCCTAGACAGTAGGAAAAAAAAAACTAGTGTAAAGAAATAAGTAAAGTTGCAGGATAAAAAACAAACTCAAATAAATCATTGGCATTTCTATATATTACCAACAAAGTTCAACAGCAAAAGATAGAAAGAGAAATCCCATTTAAAATAGCTGTAGACAATATAAAATATTTGGGATTCTACCTGGTAATTCAAATCCATGAATATATAAACACAATTACAAAGGACTTTTCACACAAATAAAGTCCGATCTAAACACCTAGAAAAACATCAATTGCTTGTGACTAGGCCAAGGTAATATAATAAAAATGACAATTCTATCTAAATTAATCTACTTGTTCAGTGCCATGCCAAAAATTATTTTATACACCTAGAAAAATTAATTACAAATTTCATCTGAAAGAACAAAAGGTTAAGAATAATAAGTAAATAAATGAAAAAAAAATTGAGGGAAGGTGGCCTAGGTATACCAGACCTAAAACTATATTACAAAATGGCAGTCATCAAAACCATTTGCTACTGGCTAAAAATAGAGTCATTGATCAGTGGAATAGGTTAGGAAGATAAGATACAATAGCCCATGACTATAGTGATCTAGTGTTTGATAAACTCAAAGACCCAGCTTCTGTGATAACTCACTATTTGACAAAAATTGCTGAGAAAATTGGAAAGTTGGCAGAAACTAGGCATTGACCAGCCCCTAATTATCTCTACCAAGGCATGATTGAAATGGGTTCATGATGTGATATTATAAGCAAATTAGGAGAACAAGGGATAATCTCCCTCTCAGATCTATGGAGAAAGCAGGAATTTATGACCAAAAGACTGTAGAATATTCTGAAATACAAAATGGATAATTTTTATTACATTGAATAAAAAAGGGTTTTTTACATAATTTATGTTCATGAAAAATCCATATTATCTTCATGGATAAAAATCATCCATAGTGCCATTTATTCTTTCTTTTATGAACCTAGCTTGCTTTTTGTTAGCACCCACATTTGTCTTTGTAGTACCCCTGACTTGCTTCATTTTCTTGTCTTACTTTTACTTCTTTCTTGATGTCCTTTTCTTCTCTTACAGGACATGCCTTACAAGTTTGTGCTTTAGTTCATAGTTTCTCTCCCAGTCAAGAGAATGATAAATCATGTCAAAGCTTTTTGTTTTCCCACTACCAAAATGGGCTCTAAATATATTTCAAACCCAAAATAGGTCTGAAAAATAAAAGCGACACCTGTAGTTTTCTTGTACATCTTGGCCAACTTGTTTTGAATTTCATTACTAGTCTCCATGGCCTTTCCAGGATGAGGGACATCTATAACTATCTGTTTATGTTGAAGAAGTCTGTTTGATATGAAATTCCTGGTTCTGATGGTCATAGTATCATTCATGGTAGCTGTCAGCTTCTTAAGCAACAGGAGGGGGAAAGGCACAACAGTTGGCCATTTTTAAAAGGCTAGAGTTTATTACCTCTCTATGAAGAGGCAGGAGGCATACTTCCTTATCAGTTCTGGAGTTCCTATGCCCTACTATGTAATTTCCTTTACATCATTGTGGTCATCATAGATTCTTGGTTTCACCCTGTCTTTTTGTCCAAAAGATGGCCATGAGTTTCAAGCAGCAAATGATGAGACTGGGTTCAGTAGCAATTCACCTGTGAAGAATTCACAAGAGCTTTCTCTTTGCCAAAAAACTTATGAGAAGAGGTCATAGACAAAATAAAAGGGTAAAATAGAAACCAGGAGTGGTAAATATGAAATAGATTTGGTAGAGCATATACTTAGCAAGTAAAGGGTTTTTTTTTTAATAAAGCTTTTTATTTTCAAAATATATGCATGGATAATTTGATAACATTGACACTTGTGTTTCAGATTTTCTCCTCCTTCCCCCCACAGCCTCCCCTAGATGGTAGGTGAGTCAGTATATGATAAACATGTTAAAAATTCATTAAGTCCAATTTGTTTTTTTTTTATTATATATATATATATATATTTTATAATATTATCCCTTGTATTCATTTTTCCAAATTACCCCCCCTCCCTCTATTCCCTCCCCCCGACGACAGGCAATACCATACATTTTACATGTGTTACAATATAGTCTAGGTACAATACATGTGTGCGAATATCATTTTCTTGTTGCACAATAAACATTAGAATCCGAAGGTATATGCAACCTGGGCAGACAGATATTAGTGCTAACAATGTTCATTCCCCTCCCAGTGTTTCTTCTCTGGGTGTAGCTACCTCTGTCCATCATTGATCAACTGGAAGTGAGTTGGATCTTCTTTATGTAAGTCCAATTTGTATAAACATATTTATACAATTATTTTGCAGCACAAAAAAAATAAAATCAAACCAGAAAAAGATGAGAAAGAAAATAAAATGAAAGCAAACAACAACAAAAAGAATGAAAATGCTATGTTGTGAAACACACTCAGTTCCCACAGTCTCTGGGTGGAGATAGCTCTCTTCATCACAAGATCATTGGAACTGGAATCAATCATCTCACTGTTGAAGAGAGCCACGTCCATCAGAATTGGTCATCATACAGTCTTGTTGTTGCCATGTATAATGATCTCCTGGTTCTGCTCATTTCACTTAGCATCAGTTCATGTAAGTCTCTCCAAGCCTCTCTGTATTCATCCTGCTGGTTATTTCTTACAGAACAATAATATTCCCTAACATTCATATACCATAACTTATTCAGCGATTCTCCAACTGATAGACATCCACTCATGTCACTACAAAAAGGGCTGCCATAAACATTCTGGCAAATGTGGGTCCCTTAAGGAAAGGGTTTTAACAATTAGCAACGGAAAAGATAAGTTCCCCAGTGGAACTCAGAATTAATCTATCTATCACTCCATGAGACAGGAACACACCATTAACTGGCAGGCTAAATCCATAGAGGAGTTTAGCACCCTAAACTAATTGGTTAACTATAGTCAAGAAAAAGACACTATGAGGCATGAGGGGAAGGAATGAGAGAAAAGATTCTATGAACAGAAAACCTGGTGGGCTAGCCCAAAAGGGATTCAGCCACTTAAAAAGGATTTGCACAAACAAAATCAATGAAGCCAAGATTAGAAGAGAAAAATGTTTTTACAGCCAGTGTTTCCAATAAAAACCTCATTTCTAAAATATATAGAGAACTAATTCATTTAAGAATACAACTCATTTTCCAATTGATATATAGTCAAAGGATATGACAAGACAATTTTCAGATAAAGAAATTAAAGCCATTTCTAGTCACATGAAAAGATTAAATCACTAGTGATTAGAGAAATTCAAATTCAAGCAACCCTGAAGTCACACCTATCAGACTGGCTAAGATGACAGGAAAAGAATGATAAATGTTGGAGGGGATGTGGGAAAACTGTGACACTAATACATTGTTGGTGGAATTGTAAATGGATACAGCCCTTCTGGAGGGATCCAGTCATTCTGGAGAGAAATTTGGAACTATGCCATAAAGGATATCATGCCCTTTGATCTGGCAGTCCCACTACTGGATCTCTATCCAAAGAAATCAAAAAGAGGGAAAAAGACCCACATGTGCAAAAATGTTTGCAGCAGCTCTTTTTGTGGTAGCAAAGAATGGGAAATTGAGTGGATGCCCATCAATTGGGGAATTGCTGAATAAGTTATGGTATGTGAATGTAATGGAATATAATATTCTGTAAAAATAACGAACAGGCTGATTTCAGAAAAGCCTAGACTTACATGAATTGATGCTGAATGAAGTGAACAGAACCAGGACAACACTGTACATAGTAACAGCAAGATTGTGTGAAGATCAATTGTGACACTTAGCCCTTCTCAGCAATGCAATGATCCAAAATAATTCAAATTGACTTGGGATGGAAAATGGTACCTGCATCCAGAGGAAGAACTATGGAAACTGAAGGTGGATTGAAGCATACATATTATTTTCACCTTTTTTTGTTTCTTTGCTTTTTTCTTATGGTTTTTCCCTTTTGTTTGGATTTTTCTTTCAAACATGACATGGATTATATATGTATACCCTATAGCAGATTGCTTGGTGTCTTGGGCAGGTAAGGGTGGGAAGGAGAAAAAAATTGAAACAAAATCTTACAAAAATGAATGATGAAAACTGTCTTTATATATAATTGGAAAAATAAGACCGTATTGAGGGGGGAAAAAGCAAGGAATCACTGATAAGAACAGAGTGACAAAAGTCCGGGCTAGGAAGCCATTCACAAAGTCTGGCTTGCCATTATACATCCTGGCAGCATGTTCACAATGGCTGTGATGGCTACTGTAACCATCCAATTGTCATGTTCAAGAAGTATTTCTTACTTCAACACTAGTGGAGTTTGTCTATCAGAAATGATATTTTCTTTTCCTTTCCTAAAGAGCTAGCTGGAGGCCATCACCTCCTTTCCCAGACACTACTCTGACCCCTGTCAGTCATTTAAAGATTAAAAGATTTTTCCCCCCCAGCACTAAGTGGACGGCAACTTGAAGTTTGGTTCAGGGCATTCACTGTCCACACTTCTCTAAGGTTCTGTGATATCTGACTTTGTGGGAAGGTAAAAATAAATAAATAAAGCTTCCTTCCTTCAAAACAGTTATGGAATTCAACTGTGAAAAGGGTCGGAAAGCCAAGAACAGAAACAAGGAAACCATCTGCAGTATGGGTGGATGGTAAGAGAAAATGAAACCATATTAATAGTCAGTTTCAGCCCACTGAATAGTGTATAGAACAAGAAGTGCTGCATATCTAAGGCACTTAAGATTAAAAGTCACTTCCTTTTAAAAAAATTTATTAATTTTATAATTATAATTTTTTTTGACAGTAAATATGCATGGGTAATTTTTTTTACAACATTATCCCTTGTATTCACTTTTCCAAATTTTCCCCTCCCTCCCTCTACTCCCTCTCCTAGATGACAGGCAATCCCATATATTAAATGTGTTACAGTATTTCCTAGGTACAATATGTGCGTGTAAAACCAAATTTCTTGTTGCTTGGTAAGAATTGGATTCTGAAGGTATAAGTAACTTGGGTAGAAAGACAATAATGCAAACAGTTTACACTCAATTCCCAGTGTTCCTTCTCTGGGTGTAGTTGTTTCTGTCTATCATTGATCAACTGGAACTGAATTGGATCTTCTCTATGTTGAAGATATCCACTTCTATCAGAATACATCCTCATACAGTATTGTTGTTGAAGTGTATAATGATCTCCTGGTTCTTCTCATTTCACTCTGCATCAGTTCATGTAAGTCTCTCTAAGCCTCTTTGTATTTATCCTGTTGGTCATTTCTTACAGAACAATAATATTCCATAACATTCATATACCATAATTTACCCAGCCATTCTCCAATGGATGGACATCCATTCATCTTCCAGTTTCTATCCACTACAAAAAGGGCTGCCACAAACATTTTGGCACATACAGGTCCCTTTCCGCTCTTTAGTATTTCTTTGGGATATAAGCCCAGTAGTAGCACTGCTGAATCAAAGGTTATGCACAGTTTGATATCTTTTTGGGCATAGTTCCAAATTGCTCTCCAGAATGGCTGAATTCTTTCACAATTCCACCAACAATGCATCACAGTCCCAGTTTCCCCACATCCCCTCCAACATCCATCATTATTTGTTCCTGTTATCTTAGCCAATCTGACAGGTGTGTAGTGGTATTTCAGAGTTGTCTTAATTTGCATTTCTCTGATCAATAGTGATTTGGAACACTCTTTCATATGAGTGGATATAGTTTCAATTTCATCATCTGAGAACTGTCTGTTCATATCCTTTGACCATTTATCAATTGGAGAATGGTTTGGTTTCTTATAAATTAGAGTCAGTTCTCTATATATTTTGGAAATGAGACTTTTATCAGAACCTTTAACTGTAAAAATGTTTTCCCAATTTGTTACTTCCCTTCTAATATTGTTTGCATTAGTTTTGTTTGTACAAAAGCTTTTTAATTTAATGTAATCAAAATTTTCTATTTTATGATCAATAATGATCTCTCCTTCTCCTTTGGTCATAAATTCATTCCTCCTCCACAGGTCTGATAGGTAGACTATCCTCTGTTCCTCTAATCTATTTATGGTCTCATTTTTTATGCCTAAATCATGGACCCATTTTGATCTTATCTTGGTATATGGTGTTAAGTGTGGATCCATATCCAATTTCTGTCATAACTAGTCACTTCTTTATCCAGCTAAGGCATATTAATCAATGCTGATTTCAGAACATTGATAAGTATTAGTGCAGGTGAAAAATAAAGGCTGAAAGTTTTTCAGGTTTGGGGGCTTCATTTTCTTTTAGTGTAAACTATGCCTTTTTTGGTATGGGGCAGGCATGTAAGTGAGCAGTGATAAATCAGCAAATGTTCTGTAATTTCAGGGTCCCAGCCTTGCTAGGGAGCACTGAGAGATTTAAGCACCTCACCTAGGGTGACATAACCAGCATGATCTGAGCAAGGGCATGAATCTGGGTCTTCCTTTTCTAAGGATGGCATTGGGTCTCACTGCTTTCTTTGTGAGGTATTAACTCTTAAATACTCAGGTTTAAAACACCATTAGTAAACTGTAGCCTTTGTTTTAGAATGACTCCTGAGTTTAGGAAGAGGAGGGAATAATTAATTCATTTTAATGTCCCTAACAGGAAACTAAAAGGCAGCATGGAGCAGTGGCTATAGAGAGAGGCGTGAAAAGAGAAAAGTCTGGTTCAGTCCTGCCCCTACTACATACTGACTGTGTGACCCACTGTTCTCAAGTGAAGCTGCACAGAAGGTTCCCTACTGTATGGGTAAAAAGGGTTTCCTTGGCAGAGAACTCAGCAGTCCACATCCTATGCACAAATAAAGTTACACTACCTACTGCAACAAAGTCATACTGAAGTCATGCACTTTTTTGAAGATGTCCCATGAACGGAAAGAACCCCAGTAACCAAGATCTGAGGCTTTCCAAGTTCATTTGGGCTAGCTGAATCAGGGATTCTGAGAAACAGACTTTCACACTCAGTTGTTCCAATTATAAGCTTTATTAAATGAGAAATACAAACCACAATGCCGAGGAGCTCCCAGGAAGTCCACATTGTCCAGATGGCACCAGATGGCCGGCAGGCATTAGTGGTGGTGGAGTTTTATACTGGGGTAGACAAAGGGAGCTGGAGCCTCTTACAGACAAAATAAAATAAGAGGACCTCAGGTACCTTGGAATACACCAATCATGATCAGGTGAGATAAAGCTGAGACAAGGCGAGGTGGAGGGAGCTTCTTTGGAGTACCTTGCCCTGCAGAAAGGGATCCATCACTTTGCTGCATGGCTCCAAACATCCCTGTAGAGGGCAGAACTTTGGAGAAGAATACTTGAAACAAGGTGTTAACTCAGTGGAATTGATGAGACAATGGTTATCTAGTTTACATATACTTAGTACTAAGCATGGTGATGCAAGAGCTCTACAATTGATGTAATTGTAATAGGGCATTTAAACTGAGGACAAAGTCAGCCACAAAGACTCATGGGGGCTCTCCTATCTCCTGCATTAAGATCAAGACTGGGCCACAATAAAGAATCTAGACTCTATTCTTGACCATTCCCGTGGTGTCTATCCTGCCCCTTGGAAGGACCTCCAGAAAGCTGGCCCGGCCATTATAGATCGCTTCTTTAGTTCAGAGTGAGCAGGGCTAATCAAGCCAGAGAACAATTAATATAGTGCAGGGAGCAGCAAAAGAGAAAAGACAATGAGTTGGAAAATTACACATTGCAGAAGATGCCTCTGTATTCTCCTTTAAGAATAGATGAAAGTTATTAGAGTTTGAAATTAGTTGTTTGGGTTTCTTGCCCATTTACTTACCAAGGGGTAAAATATTGCAGATTTCATATGTAGCTGACTTTGAGTTCTGGTGAGATAATCAGCACATCAGTATTACTGCATCTTTTGCTTGGAAAAACAAGCATAAAAACCCTTCCCATGCCTACTGTGCCTGGTGCCCAACTTTTTAGTGTTGTTAATTCCCTGCATAATAATTTTTGAACTGTTTTAAGAGATGAATTCAAGTCAATATCAGTTACCAGATAGGTTTTAGTAAATACCCTCTGCTCCAAAGGCAACAAGTTACTCATAGCCAGAGAAGAAATGAGCAATTCAGTTCATACTACTTTCAATCTTTGCCCATTACTTCCTCATCCTCCATTGACAAATGAGCATTCCCTTCAAACCAAGAATAATGGATCTGCAAAATCAACTGACAAGGTAGGTGACCACAACATTCTATGTAATATTCTGGACCCGTGGGCTCCCAGCCTCTTCTAAGAAAGAAGGCTGCTGAGGAACTCATCTCTTTTCCAAGGCCAAAACTGGCTGTCCCATAGGAATGCAGATTTAGAGTTCTAAAAGACTTCAGAGCCCAACAAATCCATTCCCTTACATTTACAGGTGAGGAAATTGGGGCACAATCAACCACTTCCTTAGTGTCACATAGCCAAGGGCAAAGGCAAATACTGAAGCCAGGTCTTAACTCAACTTACCTTAAAAGTCTTTTTAACTTAAAGAGGAATAGAAGGTAATATTAGCAAGGATATTATAATAACATATCACCAAGATCTTACAATATGACCAGGTGAGATTTATATACAGAATGTAGGACTAGTTCAACATAAGGAAAACTATTAACTTAGTTGACTATATAAGTGTGTGTATCCACATTTAACTGTAGCCTGTTTGAGGGAGGTAAGGAGGAGGAAAAGGGGGAAAAAACAAAGTAAAAAGTGCATAGCAGAGAACAAAATAAAACTTAAAGGAAGAAAAGATGGACAGTTCTGAATATAACATGTACTGTTTATCATATATGCTTTCTTGAACTGGAAAGTTATTACTTCATATTTTGAATACTCTCATGTTCTGCTGTGAACAGGGCAATGTTTTCTTTTCCTGCCTTTTTTTCTTTTTTTCATCTTCTATTTAAGTTTAAAATAAACAAATATATTAAGAAAAGAATTTTTAAAATAAAACAAATGTAGCCAACAAAGAAAACAGAAAACTGAAGGGGGGAATTTTATGGTTTCTGAGATAGAGGCTTCATATCTCAAATATATAAAGAATTGAATCAGATTTATAAGAATATGATTCATTCCCCAATTGATCAAAGGATATGGACAGGCAGTTTTGGGAAGAAAGCATCAAAACGATATATAGTTGTGTGAACAAACATTTCAAATCATTATTTATTAGAGAAATGCAAATTAAACTAACTTTGAGATACCATCTGACATCTGTTAGATTGACTAAAATGATAGAAGGGGAAAATGATAAATGTTGGAGGGGCTCTGGACAAATTGGAACACTAATACAATACTGGGGTAACTGTGAAGCGATCCAACCATTTTGTAGAACAATCTGGAATTATGCCTAAAGATCTATAACTCAGCAACACCACTCTTAGGTCTTTACCCAAAATGAGCAAGGAAAAAGGGAAAGAATCTATATGTTCTAAAATATTGATAGCAGCTCTCTTTGTGATGTCAAAGTATTAGAAATTGAGGTCATTAATTGGGCAATAGCTGAACAAATTGTGGTTGTTTGTGGTTGTCTGTCCTTCATTCTCAGAGGACCCTGACATCAGGGAGGTACTGACATGACATGCTAGTGATGTGGATTTAAGTGAGGGACGGCTGGACAATGTCATCAGCCTCACTTTCGCCTCCAGACCCATCTGGGTCTAGGGCAAGATATAGAACAAGTCAACTGAAGAAGGCTTTGGATGCTGTAATGGAATACTACTGTACTGTAAGAAATGATGAGCAGTTTGGTTTTTGAAAATCATGGAAAGACTTGCACAAAAAAAAAGAAAAAAAAGAAAGAACTGAAAAATCATTGTATAAAGTAACAGCAATATGATTCAAGGAATAAATGTGAATGAATAAACTATTATGTATACTAGGATTATTCAAAACAACTACAAAGGATCTATGAAGAAAGATACTATTTACCTCAGATAAAGAACTGATTGATATACATTATATGTTTTATGTATTATTATATGTATTATGTGGTTTCACACACACATATGTGTCTATGTATCAAATGTTAGCTTGTCCAGTATGGAGTTGGAAAAGAAGGAAAGAGAAAGCTTAGAATTCAAAATGTAACAAAAAAGAAAAAGAAAAAAATTTCAATCCAGGCAATTTATAGATTTGAGGACTTTTCCTTTTCATTTGAAGTTTTAAAAGGATTCCATAACAATTACATTTATTACAAATGAGCTTTCAGGCAACCTAAAAAACAACTAAAGTAAAGTAATGATTGAATGGCAATGTACTCCTACAAGCTGAGGTGGGGGCTGGGGGATTGGGGAGGAGAATAGGAAAACTTAATATATCTGAGATTATGTTCAAATGATTTTTGAATTTTTGAATTCAAATTTCAGGATGGTGCAATACCCAATTTGGTCACAAGATGCCAGCAAAAACAATGTGAACTAAATGGTCAACTGAAGGCATAAGTAGTATCTACTTAAACCAAGATAAACAAGGTTGATATGTAATGGGAATGAGTTAGAAGCCTTTCTAATAAGATCAAGTGATGGTAATGGCTAACCTGGGAAATATGTATTTTCAGGTGCCTAAGAAGAAAACTCCATCTCCACTGCCACTGTCTTCTCTGGAGCAGAAAAGATGGATTTAAGAATCATCAGCAAAGTGATGATAATTAAACCTTCGGGAGCTGATGAGCTCACCAAGAGAAGTCAGTCATAAAAGGGTGAAAGGAGAACGCCTTGAGGGAAGACTATGGTGAGAAAGCACGATCTGAAAAGAAAAGGAGAGAGGAGTTGTCAAGTAGAAAAGAAACAGGAGAGAGGGGTGTCTTGAAAACCCATAGAGAAGAGAGGATCAAGGAGAAGAAAGTGATCAGTGGTTTCAAAAGCTACAGAGGGATCATGGAGAATGAGGACCAAGAAAAGACCATTGCATCTGGCAATTGGGAAATCAGTAGTAGCAAGATGTCTGAGAACAGACAAGGCTTTCTGTGACCTCCTCTGAGCTTCCCTCCAATTAACAGCAGAGTAAGCCTCTGAACTGCTTTTGGAGTGACAACCTACAAATATTTGGAGTACAACAGATTTCCAGAAGAAGATAGTGTGGAAGAACTTCAGCAAAGGTCTGTTTCAACTGGGCAAGAGGATAGGCTGCCCAGCCCAGACCACAGAACAGGGAGCCTGGGGCAGGGAGTCAGGGCAGCTTCCACAAAGGAACTTGGATTGCAGCCAAGAATAAATTATACAGCAAAATTGAGCATCATCTTTCTCAAAACTACCCAAATAATAAGTGACAAGAGTATAGACAACATTTGCACATATAAGAAGTAAATAATTTGATCTTATTGAGTTCCTTATAACTGGTCTTTAATGTTTCTCATATTTCTTATGTCAAACTTTTCTTTAATTTCTGCTGTTTTGTCACAAACACATGAAAGTCTTTCAGCTCATTAATTTTTTTTCATTCAGGATTATACTTAACTTTGCTGTTAAGATAAGTCACCATTAGTCATAACCTCAACTCTTTTGCTCTATGAAATATAGTATTTCCAGGACTTACCTTCAATGTAGTAGCTGCTAGGTCTTGTTTATACAAGATCTTATTGTACCTCCATGATATTTGTTTTTTTCTTGTTACTTAAATATTTTTTCCTTAACATATGAGCCTTGAAATTTGGTTATGAGATTCCTCTAAGTTTTCCTCTTAAGATCTCTTTCAGGTAGTGATTGGTAATTTTTTTTTCTATTTTTCCTTTGTCTTTGTTCTAGTACTTCAGGGAAATCTTTCTTGATAATTTCTTTTATTATTGTATCAAGATTTTTTTTATCATAACTTTGAGACAGTTTGACTATTCTTATGTTGTCTCTCCTCTATCTGTTCTCCAGATCAGTTGTTTTTTTGTTTTTTCTGATGAGATGTTCACACATGCAGGCTTTTGTGTGTGTGTTTAACTGTAGCCTGTCTGGGAGAAGGGGGGATGAATGGGGAATAAAAAGCAGAGAACAAAAGAATAACTTACAAAGAAGCAAAGAAATGATGAACAGTCATGAATATAATCTCTTTTATTATTATATAAGATTTCTTTAAAAGGAAATTTATTATCTTTAGAATCCTGCCTGATGTTCTGCTGGGTACAAGACAAAGTTGTGTGTGTTTTTAATTTTCCTTTTTTGTCATTCTTTTTCTATTTGTTTTACCATTTATTTTTTCTATTTTGTTTTATTTTATATTTAGTTTTAAATAAATATCATGAAAGAAAAAAAGGAGTGACTTTTTTTTAGCCTCACTATTTTCCTCTGAATATGAACTGAGATTTTCTCTGGTTTCATCGTAGCTAATTATTGGGGGGTGGGGGATTGTCTCCATATATATATACACACACACACACACACACACACACACACACACACACACACACACAATAGAATATATCATTATCCTGGTGATAAGTTACTATAATCTCATTGTTAATATTTTAAAATTTTTGCACCAACATTCATTAGGGAAAAATGGTTAATAATTTCCTTTGTTTTGAACTTACCTGGATATCAGTATCATATCTGTGTCATAAAAAAGAATTTGGCAGGACTCTTTCTTCTACTTTTCCAAATAGTTTGCATAGTATGGAAATTAATTGTTGTTTAAATGTTTGATAGAATTCACTTGTAAATCCATCTGGCCCTCGAGATTTTTTCTTGTGAGTTCTATAAACTTGTTAAATTTTTCTAAAATATATTTAAGTAATCCATATCCTCCTCTGTTAATCTGGGCAGTTTTTATTTTTGTAAGTATTTCTGCATTTCACTTAATTATCAGGTTTACTGGCATATACTTGGACAAAATAGATCCTAATTATTGTTTTAATTTCTTACCGAGTTTATCATTAAGAAGTTTTCAGATACCCTAAATACAACAAAATACACTCAAACTACAGTTTGTACTGAGTGGGATTATAAACTTAAAGGGGGAGGGGAGGGATATGAGATGTCACAGGAAAAATGATTGATAAATCTGAGTATTTTAAAATGAATTCGATTTTTTCCTTTTGACCTGAAATCACAGCATGGAACAAAATCCATTTTGGTCACAAGATGTCACAAGACATCACAAGAAGATGATCACAAGATGTCTCCCCCCCCCCCCCCCACACACACACACAATGGTTTAGGATTTTCCATCTTCCACTTTGGGGATGTGGGATTTGAGCTCTGAGCTTTAGACTTGGGCACACTTTGGTGTTCTAAGGAGCAAAAGTGAGAATGGAATTCATTCACGACCCGAGGTGGAAGAGTCCAGAGATTTGTAAAGGCAAGATGAGGCAGAATTTGCTTGAGCTTTTGGTTAAGTGTGTGGAAATCTTCTATGGAAAAGATATTGTGAAGGTAGCAATGTCCAAGTCTGGAAGACTTGAAGCTCTCTCTGCTCATTTACATGTTTAAATGGATTCCATGCTGATCACATGTACCAGAAATGAACCTTCACATACTTTGAAATGCAATCAAAGTATAGTTTAGCTTAAATGGGAATATAATCCTAGAAGTAGAGATGAGGGTGGAGATGTAAAGGAGATGTCTTTTTTTTTTTCTTGAGGCTGGGGTTAAGTGACTTGCCCAGGGTCACACAGCTAGGAAGTGTTAAGTGTCTGAGACTAGATTTGAACTCTGATCCTCCTGAATTCAAGGCTGGTGCTCTATCCACCGCACCACCTAGCTGTCCCTGGTAAAGGAGATGTCAGAGGAAAACCAGTCAAAGGAAAATCTGTTTCTGTTGTAATAAGTTCTGAATTCTTTCCTTTTGAACTCAAATTTCAGGGTATGTCAGGGAAAGACCCTGTTATATTCTTCCGTATGAAATATCCCATCCCCATTGATTAAGGAAGATCAGGCAGGCCAATTTGCTTCAGCCTTAAAGTACAGAGAAATCGTGGTTGCAAGACATACTGTAAAGCTGGAAATGTCCAAACCTGGCAACTGATATGTAATCCTGGCCCAAAGCTCATTGGTATGGGATCCTCTCTGTGAAGATGAATGCTCTGCCCTGGAGTGGAGTTGGGTACAGAGGGATGGGAAGCTCTCCAGCCTCCTTCCAGCTTTTTTTCTCAAATAAGTTATTTTCTCAAGACCAGTCCCTGTTCTGGAGGAGGCTACCAGCCTATATCTTTTAGTCCAAATCACCTCAAACTTTGATATAAAAGCTCCAGCCAAATGGAATGACTTTTTCCTCAATCCTCATCCTCTTTCACCTCTGCAGACGTCAACTGTTGGGTCTTACCGGGGTGAAGCCTTTTCTACTCGATTCTCTTTTTTGCAGGTTTTCAGGACACCAATTCTCCCCTAGTTCTCCTCCTATCTGCTGCTCCTTCTCAGCCTCCTTTGTGGGAACTGCTTCCAGATCATATCCTCTAACCATAGGTGTTCCTTAGACATCTGTTCTGGGTCCTCTTCTCCCTCTGTGCTATTTCACTTGGGGATATCATCACCTCTATAGTGAGGACTCTCAAAACTTTTCTGCCACAACCTCTATTGATCTGAAACCTCACATTTCCAACTGCCTTCCAGAAATCTCAAACGGGATATTCAGTAGACTTCTTAAATTCAACATATCCAAAGCATCTCTCATCTTTCCTCCTAAACCCTCTCCTTCTTCTACCTTCCCTATACCCAGAGAAGGAAATACCATCTTCCCTGTTCCCTAGACTTTCAATATAAAAGTTATCCTGGATTCTTCACTACCACTCACCCTCGACATTCAAGATGTGGCCAAAACTTGGTTCTTTCCAGCCTGGCTACATCTCTCTAAAACACCTTCTCTGACACTGCCATTACCTTGCTGCAGACCCTCACCACCTCCTGCCTTCATTATTGCAATAGCCTGAGTCTCCAGTCTCTCTCTAGTCCAATTTGTTCTACTTAAGTCACTAAAGTGATTTTCTAAAGCTCAGGTCCTTCCCTGCTATTCCTATTGCCTCCAGGACTAAATACAAAATGCTGTTTGGCATTCAAAATTTCATAACCTAGCCGCCTCCTATCTTTCCAGTCTTCTCATATCTGACTCCTCACTGCATCCTCTTCTATCAAGTGATACTGGCCATCTGGCTGTTTCAGGAATAACATGTTCCATCTTTTGGCTCTGGTCATTTTCTCTGGCTTTCCCTGAGCCTGGAATGCTCTCCCTCCTCCACTTGAACTCCTGACTTCCCATGCTTCTCTTAAATCCTGTTTTAGAGAAAATCTTCCCTATCCCCTTTTAATTGCAGTAGTTCCTATCTTCTAATTATTCTATATAGTTTTCTTTGTAATATATATTACTTTGCCTGTTGTCTCTTGCCTTACATTATGAACATCTTCAGGGCAGGGGCTCTTGCCTCTTTTGGTAACCCCAGGGTCTTAACATAGTCCCTGGAAGACCATAGAGTTAATGTTTATTCATTGGTTAGATTCTATACTGGTTTTTTTTTTTCTTTTAAAGATTTGTCTACATATTCTTCATGCCTCGGAAAGAGTTTAAGAAGCAATTTTCCCCCCAGAGGGAGAGATTTTTTTCTTCTGGATTATATCTTGAAACTCTTTAATGCATTTTTAAAAAGTTTAGGGTTTTTTGAGGCATAATAAGCTTATTCTGGCTTGGCTTTGTAATATTTTAAAAATTTTATTTCCTTTTATTAATTTTATTCTTTGGAGGAAAGTCAAAGTACATTCTCTTCCCTTGAGATAAGCCAGCTGGCTAAATCTTGTGCCATGCAGGTGAAAATTTACTTAATTCTTCAAACATTCCTCAGATTAGAAGCCAAAAAGACCTTCAAAGAAAACATCCCCTCTCAATGAGCCCACCGTGAACCCTTAAATGGAGGTGAAACTGTGACCTGACTTTCTTCCTGTATGATCATGTTTCTCATTTGCTAGGCTTGTTTAACATCTATTACACTGACAAAAGCATGGAATTGTGAATGTCTTTTTAAACTGGTCTCAATGAATGTACAAAATTGCAATATGTAGGACAATTTATTTCTCCATCTCTAATAAAATTTTCTCTATACAAGATTTTCAGAAACTTGATTTGGGACTCAGGATCGTTCTTCATTGAATTCATGTCTTTTGCTGCATGGTTAAGCATAGTATATTAATCCAAGAGACCACTGGTGATACAACACTGGATGTTTATTCATTGACTTAATATCTGTGTGATCAGGTAGGCACATATGGAGTAATCCCTAGAATAGATGACAGCCAAGGAAATCAAGAGGTACCATGTTGTTGGTATGGTCGAAAAGCAGAAATCTTCTAATTTCAGGACCAGACATCAAGAAGGAGAACATTTGAGGATATTAGGCAGAAAAAGTAAAGGAAGAAGAGTTTAAAAAAAAAAAAAAAAAAAAGGCATATGAGCCAATTCAGGGACTTTTTCTAACACTGCCTTTCTCTCCATGGAGATATGTCTGAGGAACTGAGAGTAAGAAATTACTCCTGGGAATTTTGGACTTGTCTATCCTCTGACAATGAAGAGCAGTTTAAGGAAGTGGAAGCTCTTTTAATCAAGAGGCATTCCTACAGAGACTGTTACAATTGAGCACAAGAATACAACTCCATCTATGAGTACGGAAGGCAGTGGCTTTACCCGCTCTGGGATATAGATTCCATGAGACCAAAATTGGCATTTTCTCTGGAGAGCCACCACATCCCTTAGAACAATCTCGGGGGACTTGGGCTGGATGGGCAAGAGCTTTCCCAGGACAATGGAAGGCCCCAGAGCCAGATGAAGTGCTGGGACTGTCAAATAGCCTGGGGGAAGGGGAGGAAGCTGCAAATACCCCTTAGAGGCAAGGCCAGCTGTTAGGTTTGAAGGGGGACAAGTAGAAGACCCCTAAGCTAATTTGGCCTCCAGCACTGTGCAGGACAAACAGGACAAAGGAGAAAAGTCTCCCAAGTTCCTCCTCCTCAAAGGTGTGTAAATTGGGCAGAGACTTAGATAGGCACAGTGAATTTCCTGAAAATGCAGGAAAAATGGCACTGGGAAGACTGAGCAGCAGCTGGGTACTGAACCCTTGTGAAATCATCAGATCTACAAAGACAACAGCCACTGCCAACAATGGCCAAGGTGAGACAGGTATCCTGAGTTTTCAGGCCTTCTCCACTGTGGGCCACAGGTGTAAAGAAGAACAGCAGCACTCCGGTGCTGAGCTGCCGTCACAGCTGCGACCTGACACAGTTAAGAGATGGAACCCTGAACATCCCCATTGTCCTTAGGGAGGTAGAGGAGGAGCACAAGTCACCCTCGCCCCCAAGATGAGAATATCTCTATTAGCTAATCAATCATAAGGTAACAGAGCCACCTTTTCTTCTAATTGTGGATTAGATGGTCATACTTGAGTTGGATGCATTGGCAAGAGGGTCACTGGAGAGGGTCCTCAGTGTCGCCAGAGAGAACCAGTATCTTACTCACTTATGGATCAGGTGGCATTTGAGCTGAGCTTTGCAGGACAATTGGGGCTCCTGGCAGGCACAGCGAAGAATGAAACGCATTCATGGCGTGGATGGAGGGAACTCACAGGTTTGCAAAGGGAGAGAAATGAAGCATGGTGCAGGAACTGGAGGTAAAAGGCCAATTTCCTTGAGCCTTCAAGTAACTGGGAGAATACTGAAGGATGCAAGGAATATTGTAGAGCTAAAATCTCCAAACCAGGCAATTAAAATGATTTCTCATTTGTAGATTAAAATGGAGCCCATGACTATTACATTCCCCTGATCAAACTTTCAGATGATCCAAAATGCAACCAAAGCAGAATATGGTTTGAGTGGGATCACACTTCATAGAAGATGGTCATGAGATGTCAGAGGAAGACGACATAGTTATCTCAAAGTCTATTAAGCCTGGATTCTTCCCCTCTGAAGTGGAAGAGCAGCAAAATGCAGTATCCATGTTGGTCACAAGAATTCTTCTCAGCAAAAGACCTCTGGTGTGAAATACATGTTCAGGCCCGGTCCATTAGGGGCATGGGTGCTCCTCCCCAGGCTCTCAGACTCACAACAAGAATAAATTGGGTGCTTACCTCAAATGGATGGAGACTTTACCACTTTTGACCTCACCAGGTACAAATGATGAAGAATGTGCCAAGTTATGGCAACAAGAGAGAGGGTAGAACACGGGAATACCACGGGAAAATGTGGACCTGCTTCCTGTGGGATTTGGCTGAGATACGGAGTAATGCTGTGATTCTAAGGCACAGAAGTGAGGATGGAATACCTTCTGGGCATGGGGTGTTCCCACTTTTCAAAGGCAAGCAAATGGTGTCAAAAAGCATCATGGGGGAAGAGCATTAAGAATCCGCACTTGTCTGGACCACACAGGAGGTGAAGGGAATTACATATAAGACGGCTACCAAGGGAGGGCCTAGCTACAATATGAGGGGCTTGACATGACAAGAAAGTTGCTTGTATTTCATCCTAGTCACAGCAGGAAAGAACTGTTTTTTAATGAGAGTGTTTATTGACCAGTGCTTTGGGGTTGTGGAAGATCCATCCCCTATGTTACTGATACCTTTCCTCCCAAACAGCATCACCGCCCTGAGATCACGGTCATTCCAGCTGCTGCTGACATCTCTCCAGTTATCCAATTAGCTGCTCCTGCCTCCCTAACCCCTCTCACCCACTTCCCTTTCTCTCCATCCCATGGGCACCATCTGTCTGCTGCGGGGTCACCTTGCCCAGCCCCTCTTGCCTGCGACACTGCAGTGGACTTCTGGGTCATCTGCTTGCCTCCACTCACCTCAGTGCTTATGCACAGAGAGCATTCCACCTGGACACCTGGCTTATCATCCCAGTTTTGCTACCATCTAGCTGGGTGACATTAAGCTAGTTACTTTCCACTGCTGGGCCCTAGGTCCATCATCTGTCAAACGAGGACAAGAATGCCTGCCCCACTGACCCCTAGGCAGGGAGGTGGTACTGGGGATTCCCATTTCTGCACCAGTCACTAGTTTCCAAGTCCCTTCCAACTGTGAGGTTCCAGCTGTTACAATTACGGACCATGGGTGATCACAATCAACAAACATTTATTAAGCATGGACTATGTGCTAGACACTGTGCTAACCGATTGGTTATAAACACCAAGAAAAAGAACCGGATTGAGCCCCAAAGACCTTACACTGTAAGCAAGGCAGACAAGTACACATATAAATGAAACAGGGCTTGCCCAAGCCTCGCCTTGGTGTCCATGACATTGCATACTCCTGACCTATTACACGACCCCTGCCTGGGGCTGAAGCCCCAAGCCTCCAAACTTTAAAGCTTAAGGCTTTGTTTGGAAGTCTTTACTGGAAGTTGAGCTCCATACACTCGACAAACCCTTCCAAGATCCTTACCGGAAGTCTCCAAAATGCAAACAGCACAGCTCTCACTCTCCTTTGTGCTACTCCACAAAACACACACAGCCCTGCACTCACACAGCAACCCAAGTGCTCTGCTCCCACTTTCAAAGAGCTGCTCCCCACTGTTTCTCAATCACAAGCACTGCACTAGCGCTGCTGCGCAGCCTTCACGAAACGACTAATTCCTTCTACGAGGCTTCCTGTGTATGGAGAAATCAAGGATGATTGTTCATAAGCTGCTCTGCTGTTAATGCTTGTGCAATGCCACGGCTACCAGTGGGAGCTGGAGACTTACCTTTCCAGTCCAACCAGGAACCACCTACTACTTACTTACCTGTTGGGAGGGAAAAACTAGGGAAAGAAAGTGTAACTGTCCACAACAAAGCTCATCAACTTAAGTTGACAAAGCAAGGATGTTTTTCAATTTCTTTTGCAGCATCATCTTCCACAGCTCCTGCCACAGACAGTAACAGTTATTACACACCGCACATGTATATGTGCATAGCACCGACCATAAAGCACTGTGCTGAGTACTTTCAAAACGTCTCCTTTGATCCTGATAACAATCCCAGGCTGTAGGGGCTGTTCTGTTCTTATCCCCATTTTACAGAGGAGAAAACGACCCTCCTGCCGCCCGCCCCCCCACCCCCTCCCCCAGCTTTGGGCCAGGCAGTGTTGTACCCGGGAGAGACAGCAAGTGCACCTCCAAATGTAACGGGCACTGGCCCAGCCGGGCCTTGATGGCCCGTTCACGCCTTCTCCCTAATCCTGCACACCGCGCCTGACTGGGGATTTCAAGCCACTCTTCCCCCACCTTTAGGGGGCAAAGAGAAGGGGGTTCCACCTTTATCTTGCAAAGAAACAGAGAATGCTTGACAAGAGCCTTTAAGGCGCATCCCCAGAGAAATGAGTCATGGGATTGTGTGGCCAGAATTCAGAAGTCTGAAAATAAAAATGATTTTGGTCATGGTCTTTCTCTTAGCAGATTTATTGCAAATAATCCCAGACCCCGGGGGTTTCTTTAAGGAACAAGGTCTTTCTGTATACGGTAAGTAAGAATATTGAATAAGCCTGGGTAGGGATGCAGAGCTCACTCTAATTCCTGGGGAAGACTTGGTACTTTTAGTCATTAATTAGAACAGTCCTCCATGAAGGATGTGATGGGACGAAGTGGAGAAAAGGACCGGGTGACAAGCAGGGGTGGGAAGAGGGTCACTCCCCCCTCAGGGAGGCTCTGGGAGAGGCGCGGAGGACGCACTTTCCCGGTCCATCTCTCCCGCTATTTCCCCTTAAGTTCTCAAGTCTACCCTAGCATGACAGCAGCCAAGCAGCCTCTAGATTGGTGCTGCTGCCTCGTTTCCAGGGTTAAAAGCTCCCAGAGCCTTTACAAGCAGAGTGCTGAGGAGCCTCCTGCAGCAGGCCCAGGCCCGGCACACACCCTCTCTATCAGACTTTCTCCCTGAATGCCTTCCCCTCCCCCCAGGCCTTCCCCAGTCACTGCCACATCTAAGCATCAGAAGCTCGGCAGCGTTTTAGCCCCGAAACGCCTTGTGCCGTGTTCACGTCCTTAACGGGAGCCGATCCCTCCTCTGGGCAGAGCGGGCCACTGAGAAGCACTGTCTGCAGGAGAACACCCCCACCCCGCCCCCACACGAGTGACAGAAGACAAAGGGACTATGTCGCCTTCAAACCTGGCTTCTGGCCCCACACTGAAATGCCAACGCCACCGACTCCCAGCGCTCCGCAAGGTGCCACTTCCTCTGCAGCCGCCGACCGCCGGAAATGAAAGCCTCCCCCGGGGTGTGGCCCGGCCACTTTCCCTTTCAAAGGCACCTTTGCCGGGTGGGTTTCTCCCGTCGCGGTGGTCGGTCTACGGCCCAGCTCCCGGAGGCGCCACCACCCGATCTGCAGAGAACACAGGGGGAGAAATGGATGGCCGACCGCTAACAATTCACGGCCTATCCGGAAGCAGCCGGCCTGCTCTGTTTTCTAGGCTGCTCCGTCACGTAGATTTCCAGGCCCGGAAAGTGGGGAGGGGGAGGGGGAGGAAGAGAAGAAGGGAAAGAGTAGGAGAAACGAAGAAGAGAAAGAAAAGGCAGAGGCAGGAAAGAAATGGTGCCGGAACCTCGGGAGGGGCCGGAGGCGGCCTGCCTTCCCAGCCTCCCCCGGAGCCAAGGCCAGGCCTACCCTCGACCCCTCCCCGCTCCCTCGCAGCTGCGCCTCCGTCCTTTCCAACGCAAAGGCAGCTACAGGAAACTCTTTTTACCTTCCCAGACACCAGGTTCGTCCGCCAGGCCCGGAGCCTAATGGAGGAAGGACATGTCAAGAGGCCTTGGAAACGGACAAGAAGAGGAAGCGCCGCCCGTCGGAAACAGGATGTGCGAAAGCGAAAACCGCGCATGACCGGAAGCGGAAGTCGCAGGCACCCCTCCTCCTCCTCCCCCCCTGCGTCTGGCCCAGAGCTGGCTACACTAAACAAGAAGTGGGGCCGCGGGGGCGGGGCCGGCTTCCACAGCCCTGTGACCAGCGGGGTTTGCTCTTGGGACAGGGAGTAAAGGAGAGTACCCTTTGCGCTCTCCCCCCCCCCCCCCAATATGATCTGGAGGCCGCTTCCCCTCACTTGACAGTCAGGCTTCCAGACCGGAAGTTGAGGGGAGGAGAGGGGTTGAGAAGGTGTTGTAGGTTGATTCTGAAAAGAACTGGGCTTTCTTAATTCCCATTCCTTCCCCCCCCACCCCAGCGCTCGTCCTCCTAGCTTCGCCCCCCACACACAACCTGCCTCTGTTTAGGGCGAGGTGCGGGGGGGGGGGGGGGGGCTATGCGACCCCACGGGGGACTGGCTCCTTCTCCTGAGTTCAAATGTGGCCCCTGACATTTGCTGTTTGGGAAAAGTCACTAATCCGTGTTTGCCTCCGTCTCCTCCTCTATAAAATTAGCCGATAAAGAAGTGAGGAGCCAGTTCCCCGTCCCGCCCAACAGAAAGTGCACCTCAGGTGTCAGTCAGACACGGCTGAAAACCACCAGACAATTAAAAACAGCCTCCTTTCTTCGGGTTGCTGTTCCTTCTTGGCAGGATAGAAGGAGTGTCCTTGAGGCGCCAAGGATGCCTTCCCTGCAATGGTGCTCCTAATTAGGCCTGTCCTTTGACACGCGCACCTTTGTAGGTTTTTTTTTTTGGCGGGGGGGAGGGGATCACTGGCCATTTCAGGACAGATTCTGCCATGAATGCATTTGCTTTGGCTTTTCGGGACCTCAGAGGGTTCTCCTGTGCCTCAGGTAGAGCTTTGGAGTTGAGGCAGAGGGCAGCAGCGCCTTGCTCCGGGGGGCAGGTGACCTTCCCTCCCTGAACTCCACTCGGAGTCAGGGCAGCCCCTCGAGGTGTCCTGGTGCTCTTGGAGAGCCGAGGCTGGCAGCTGCTGCTCACTGCCCTTACCTGTCCCTGCACAGCCCTGGCCTCAGCTTCTCCTCCTATTCTTAGCGGACTATTTCTCTTTAGCCTAAGTTCTCCCTGCTTTGCGGTGTCTGGCTAGCGCAGAGATACATTTCACACAGTCTCACGGGTGATGGATCCGTTGCTCGCCTTCTCTGTGAGTCAGGCCTCGGGGGGAGACAAGGGGAGATGCTCACAAGTGAAATACTTGCATCAATTTGCCCTCTTGCTCCGGGTCCTTTGCTAAGTTCTTTTCCAGTTTAGCCCCCTTCAGTGGGCATTTCAGTTACACTAAACGTTGCCGCTTGACCTCTCCCTGTGGCTTGAAGCCTGCAACTTCTTCTGAGAAAGCTCAGGACACTGCTCTGCAGACCCCACACTTCTTGGGGTCCCTTCCGAGCCTCAGCGTTGGGAATTCTTGCCGTTCGGGGCATCCTTCCCTCCTGACGGGAGCCTTTGCCACCTTTTCACCCTCCCTGGGATGCTGCAGGAGGCAAGGTGCTACAGGAATAGAAATGTTATGCTTTCTGGCCAAGACGGGACAACCCTCTTTCATGTCACTTTTTCCAGCAGTCTCTGTGCCGATTGTCTGTGCCAGGTGCATCCTGTGAGCCAGGTGTTGTTATCTGGGATGGGCTTCGAGCCCCAAGATGGTGGAGCTGATGCAGACGCCAGAAGGTGGGAGGTGCCAAAAGTCGGGGTTTGGTCCTGTGAAGCATTCCCAATGGCCATTCTCTTTGGCAAGAGGCAGATTTATTTAGGGGAAGAGGTTGCAGACTAAACGAAGGGCACAAGGGACACCGGGAATGGTGAATATGAAAGAGCTGGAGAGCATAGGAGACAATTCCCCAGTGGAAAGGAGCACCCCGTGAGGTTGGGGCACACCCTCAGCTGGCAGCCTGAATTCTGAAAGGGACTTAGCCTCCCAAAAGAGGGAGTTAGCTGTAAGGAGAGGGGGCGTTCTGAAGCACAGTGGGCTTAGGAAAGATACCATGTGACATGGGGAAGGACGAGGGGAAAGGCGCCATGAGCAGAGTGCCGGGACAGACTGGCCCCAAGAAAGGCCGCGGCCACGAGATGGCCCATAAGTGGATTTTCTAGGGAGAATAATGTTAGCTGATTAAAATTCGAGAACTGCTGAAATAACATCTTGGCTGATTTGGGAGTTTTGAGAGCAATGATTAAGGAGTTTGGCAATGAGTCATTTTCAGATTGCAAAATCAGTTCCTGAGACAGTGGGGAGAATTCCCGGAATTTACCCCATTCTGAAGCATCTTAGTGACTTTTGAGCTACCAATCTGTTAACTTTCTGCTAAGCCTTCCTTGGCTGTTATCTTGTCCGGGCTCCTGTTCTGCTCCCAATCTTTCCCTCGATGATTCTCAAGTCTTCTGGCTTTAGGCTAGTCCTAGGCCTGCTGGTCAGTGATAACCAAATTCCTCAGTTCTGTGGTTCACTTTACATAAAGGCTAAGGCAGCCGC
This sequence comes from Sminthopsis crassicaudata, assembly GCF_048593235.1. NCBI lineage: Eukaryota > Metazoa > Chordata > Mammalia > Dasyuromorphia > Dasyuridae > Sminthopsis > Sminthopsis crassicaudata. The sequence continues at coordinate 69,542,237 of NC_133623.1, forward strand.
TCAAAGGGGAAACCAGAAGGTATCGAGACCCTTTCCCCAACCCTAATCAATCAGCATCTTCCACTACCCAGAGTCCTGAGTACATCTCTGTTGTGGGGATGGATAACAAAATCAATATTACCGATGCCCCTCTGTTAGCCCCTCTCATCTCAGATGTGTGTGTGGTGTGTGTGTGTGTGTGTGTGTGTGTGAGAGAGAGAGAGACAGAGACAGAGACAGAGACAGAGAGAAAGAGAGACAGAGAGACAGAGAGAGAGAATATACTCAGTTCAGTGACATTTGTTATCTGAGACATGATAGTAAAAGCAGCTTTAAAGCAGCTCTAATCAGAGCCCCATAAAGACAAATGTACAGAAGATTTGAGTTTGGGAGCTTTAGGAAAACATAAAAGCAGTTCACTGTCAAAAACTGTGGCAACAAACAGCCTGCTTTCGAGTTATTAGAGTCAGACTTCTGGGGGCCCTATCACTAAAAACTGGCACTTAACCTTTACCTGGTTCAGAGAGAGAGAGAGAGAGAGAGAGAGAGAGAGAGAGAGAGAGAGAGAGAGAGAGAGAGAGAGAGAGAGAGAGAAATGCTTTGTGTGAATTGGAAAGTAACCAAATGACATTTATTTAGAATTTTGGGAATCTCATAAACTGAAGTTAGATCAATTTTAAAATAACTTTGAAAAGTGGTTTGTATGTTAAAATTGGAAACTTGATTGGAATTTATATGGGACTACTACTCATTTTTGCAATAGAGTCTGTTCTGTCTCATTTAGGGAAGCTTATTGAAGAGAAGAGAAGGGGAAGACAGAACTCTCCTTGAGAACTTCCAAAGCTGCAACGGCTTGGGAACAGAGTAAACTGAACAACTAAAAAAAGATAGAATGCTTATTTATTTCATCAGCCTCCGTTTTATAAGGTTTTGTAAATGTAATTTAGCAAATTAGGTATTTCCACCTTTGCTAAAATATTAAGAGGCAGTGACCACCAAGACTATTTGGCTATTATTTATGAAAATTCTAACATTGTTAACTAAGACTTGTAGTTATTGTCGTCATGTTAAACCTAAAATTGCTCGTTATTATATATGGAACAAGAGAGATAGGTGAAGCCTTTCAGTTCGCCTTCACGTGTGAGGGTGTGCCCCATTCACAGATTGGGGCAGGTATCAAGCAGTACAACCACGGAATCTGATAGTTGGACTGGGCAACAGCAAGCTCAGTCCCTTCTTTGGGGTCTCTATCCATTCCCCTTCATTTATAAACTTGTCAGTTTTCTTTAAATCATCAGTGTGGGCAAGTCATCAGCCCTGAGAATTGAGCTTGTTGGGGATATAGAGTTCCCAAACAAGGAATGTGTTTACTAAGAATCTATAAATTTGTTTATTATATAGAAATGATTTCTAATGACTGGAGCTTGCACCAGGATGAGTGCAACTCAAGAAGAAGAAAAGAAAAACATGTTAAAGATGTTAAACACATATTGGATTGCCTGCCATCTAGGGGAGGGGGTGAGAGGAAGGAGGACAAAATCTGAAACATAGGACTAGGCAAGAGTCACTGTTGTTAAATTATATATTTTGAAAATAATAAGCTTTATAAAAAATAAAAAATGAATAAAGATGTTAAACAAAATCTCAGATGTGTGAATCCTGATAAACTTTTGTTGCTCATCGCAACTTCATGAGAGTAAAAATATTGTATCTAGCCCTAGGCTATGATGAGTAGAATTTGCTACTAGAGAAAAAAATCTCTTGGGACTGATTCTTTTGAGTTTTGAATTTGGGTATGATTGTCTGATGGCTCATTAAGTCAGTAACCCAACATTTGAGAAAAATGCCTTAAGTTACTAAGAGCCATCCTGAACTGTCACAGATGAAAGCCTATTTGCAGAACATCTGGGAGGACAACCTTGGCCTCTGCTCTAGTTCAGATCCTTCTGACTCAGTGTCCCAGTCCTGTTTCTTTCTTTGTTTTTTACCTGGCTATTCCCGAGTCTAGCTATGAAGTGGAATTGTTGCTGCATGATTGGTTGTCAACTGTGATCATTCAAACAGAGGTAAGGATGCTTTATCCTCTCATGTATGTGCTTTCAGGCTGAGGCCTGAAGGACCTGTTTTGATGCTGTTATAATCAAGTCCCTGCTTTTTCCGCTTATTGCAAATTTCTATAATCAGAACAAGTGATCACTAGAGACCACGAGCACATGTATGTAAGATCTTGCTGTTTTCAGTCTGATAATATGTACTCCTTATATCCTAAATAATTATATAAGTGAGAATTTGGCCAGGTCATTTGCCTGTTCCTAGATATTATACCTCTATGAAATTAGGTCCCTAAATTGATACACTATGGGACCTAATGTTATTCCATTGATTATTTAAACAGAATCTGAAACTTCTTCAGTATGGTTTAGACAACTTTAGTGCAATGAATTTTCTGAGAGGGATGTATTACATCAATGAAAAAGTTGACTTTATTCAAATTTGTTACTAGTGTGAAAATAATATCTTGTTTGTACTTTGGGACCTGTGGTACAAACCTCTTTTTTTTTAAATAAATAACCTTCCCAAGTCTTTCACCCTAGGAGTAGAAAGCCTCTACTTGTAAGGGTGTTGTTTCCATGCCAACTCTTACTTTTTGTGAGCTTTGTCTCTTCTAGTCTATCTAGTTACTATGGACATAGAGAAGATCTGCATTCATATTTAGAGGATGATAATGGAACTAAAAAGAAAAAAAACACTTCTTTTTTTAATGAGAAATGTCAAATGGTCCCAAGAACAACAAATGTTCTTGGAAGGACTTAAAACCAAATTTTAAAATCAGATAAATTGAAGAAAACTTAGGAAAAAAATAAGAGCAATCCAAGAAAATTATGAAAAGAAAATCAACCAAGTGGAAAACAGAGAATGAAAAACTTAAAGAAGAAAATAATTCTTTGGAAACTAGAACTGGGCAAGGGGAAGCCAATGACATTCTCAGACACGAACAAATAATAAAACAAAAGAATGAAAAAGTAGAAGAGAAAGTGAAACATTTTATCAGAAAAACATCTAATCTAGAGAACAGAGACAAGAAGTAACGTAAGAATTGGACCACCTGAAAAATGCAATAAAAAATCTTGATATGATATTACAAGAAATTATCAAGTGAAATTGCCCTGAAGTTCTACAACAAGAAGGCAAAGTAGAAATAGAACAAATCCGCTGATCACCACCTGAAAGAGATGCCAGGAGGAAACCTTACAGGAATATCATAGCCAAGTTTTAAAGCTACCAGAATAAGGAGAAAATATTAAAAGCACCAAGAAAAAAAAAGCAATTTTAATATCATGGAGCTTCAATAAGGATTACACAAGTCCTAGCATCTACTACATTTTGTAGTGCAAAGGAGCTGGGGTTATGACCAAGGGAAACTTACCCAACAAAATTAACAAAATCCTGAATGGGAAAAATGGATAGTTTATGACCTCAAAATCTTTGAGGTTTTTGGAACAAAACCCACAGAACATAATATAACATCCAGGAGAAATATAAGGTAAACATTAAAGGCCAATTATAAGGTACTCAATGAGGTCAAATTGTTTATTTCATATATGTGAAAATATTTGTAATTCTCTTACTATTGCATAAAAGAAAAAACTGATACAGAAGAAGCTAGTATTGGGGAGGGAAGGTAGTGCTGAATCTTATTCTTATTGGGAATGTGTTAAAAAGAGCACAATATATGTATGTATATATGTATATGTATATATATATATGTATATATATATATATATATATATATATATATATACATAGCATATGTATGTGTGTATGTACCTATAAAATCTTCTAAATTGAAAAAGGAATAAAGGGCAAAGAATCAGTGGAGGGAAAGAATAATGGAGGGACTCTTAGAGGGGGAGGTAGGTTAAGGAATAGCAAGGCAAGACAGCAGATAGAAGTAAAACAGAGGAGTGAGGAGAGATAGGGTACGTAGGGTATGAAGGATAGTAGAGAAAAATAGGAAGGAGGAAAATACACAACAAATAATTGTAGTTTTGAAAGTAAATGGAATGAACTTGCCCATAAAATGGAAATAGATAGTAGATTAAAAATCTGAATTCAACAATACTTTGCTTTCAGGAAACATTATAAAAATTAGACATTTACACAAAGAGAATAAGAGCAGGAGAAGAATTTAGTATATTACAAAACAGGGATAGTAGTCATGATCTCTGACAAAGTTGAAGTTAAAGAAATTTAATCAAAAAGTGAAAAATAGAGAAGCTACACGGTCTCAGCAATATTATTCAATATTTTAGACTATTTAAAATAAAATATAAAATACCTGCAAAAAGAAACACAGGAGCTACATAAATATAAACATAAAACACTTTTTATACAAATAAAGGCAGTTCTAAATGATTGAAAGAATATGTATTATTTATGGGTAGAGAAACCCAACATAATTTTAAAATGACAATTTTACTTCACTAATTCATTCCATGTCATTTCAATTAAATTAATAAAAAGCTATTTTATTTAGAAAAAATAATAATAAAAATAATAACAAAGTTCATTTGGAAGAACAAAAGGTTCAAAGCAACCAGGGGAAAATAAAGTAGACTCAGTAGTACCAGACCTTAAAACATGTTATAAGATAGAAATGTAAAAAGGATAATTTCAATTACTTTAAATTAAAATTTTCTTCTATAAATAAAACCTATGTACCCAAGAGCAGAAGGAATGCAGAATATTGGGGAAAACTTTCATAGACAATGTCTCAGGTAGGATGTGCTTGCGTTGGAAACTGTTGTGGTGTAGGACATGATGATCTGGTTGATTCAGAAAAACCATGGAAAGACTTGGGTTTATGAAGGAAAAGATGCTAACTACCTCTAGAAAAACAAATAATAGGAGGAAATAAGCATAGTACAGTCTTACATATACATGTATATGTGCATATATGTATATGTCTATAAATATTTGTGTTTATATATGTATATGTATATATACATATATGTGTACATATATACATATATGTGTATATACATGCATATATGTATGTGTATGTATATATACATATACATATATATGTATATGTGTATGTGTGTGTATATATATATATATATATATATCCAAGCTTAATTGTAGCTTTCTTTGGGGAAAAGGAAAAATAAAGTCAGTTCACCAAAAAACAAAACAAAAAAACAAAAAACATGCACAGCAGAGAACACAATGAAGCTAAGAAAGTTGGGCAGCTTTGAAACAATGTGTAGCATTTATTACATAGGGTTTTTGGAATGGGAATTTATTGTTCTATATTGAAACCCTCTTATGGTCTACAGTTAACATGGAAATATATTTTTTTCTTTTTTGTACTTAAGCAGTTTTTAAAAATCACCTATAAAATTGAAAAAAAAAAGATTTCTTGCAACAAGGTTAAGGTCACACTGGATTTTTCACATGCATAGAGAGCCTTGTTAAATCAATTAAAACACAGAGATCAGTAGATCAATATTCATTACTATCACAGAATGACAGAATTTCAGAGCTAGAAGGGCTAGACTCCCCTAGAAAAAATCCCAACCACAACATAATTGTTAAGTGGTTAACTGGCCTCTGCTGAAAGAACAATAAATGGGAGAGAGCCAGCTACTCCCAAGGAAGCCATGGAGCCTTGGATAGAGTCCTTAACTTGGAGCAAAATAAAAACCTGAGTTGGAATTCTGCCTCAGTTACTAGCTATATAAACTTGGGCAAATTTCTTAACTCCAGTTTCCTCATCTCTAAAATGAGGATAATAACAGCATCTATCTCCCAAGGTTGTTAGGAAAAAAAATTATATAAATATATGTATATATAGATATATATACACATATGTATATATACATGTATAAGTATATATACATATGTGCATATACATGTACATATATACATATACATAGAGACAGAGACAGAGAGAAAGAGATAGGTAGATAGATATAGATATATACTTATATATACATACGTTACACACATAAATTTCACACATAAACATACACACACACACACACACACACACATATATATATATATATATATATATATAGTTGCAAATCTTAAAATGTTATATATAAATGCTATCTACCATTGGTATTATTTCACTTTTGGACAGCTCTAATTTTAGGGATATTATCCTTACATCATTATAAATTTGCTTCTTTGTAACTTCCTATTTTTCCTTGTTCTGTCCTCTTGGGCCACATTAAATTACATTAAGCCTAATTCAGTTTTTAAAAGTGAGAAGATAGGGCTCCATGGGAAAGAAAACATTACTTATTTGGATGCTTAAACTTTACAGTAAGGGGGAAAATGTGTTTTCCATCATAGCAGTTCACACTGGACCAAAGAAAAGAGCATTTTAACATTTGTCCAGCTTCATTAAATAGGATAAAGAGGAGGTGAGTTCCTGAACCATTCAAAGTCCCATAATTAAGAGAACTTTGATAACTTCAGAGAGAACAATTTTGGTGGAATGACGGTATTGGAAGCCAGATTGTAAAGAGCTAAAAGTTGTTCCCATATAGAAAATCTTTGCAAAAGGCCTCCCCCCACACCTGGAATGCATTTTTTCCTCACTCCATCCATCTTACAAACTCATTGTTTCAAATCTCAGCTCAAATGCCATAATTTCCCTAAGTCCTCACAACTTTTGGAGCTTATTCTCTCTCTCTCTCTCTCTCTCTCTCTCTCTCTCCTCTCTCTCTCTCTCTCTCTCTCTCTCTCTCTCTCTCATCTCTCTCTCTCTCTCATCTTTCTCTCTCTCTCCTCTCTCTCTCTCTCTCTCTCTCTCTCTCTCTCTCTCTCTCTTTCTCTCTCTCTCTCTCTCTCTCTCCTCTCTCTCTTTCTCTCTCTCTCTCTCTCTCTCTCTCTCTCTCTCTCTCTCTCTCTCTCTCTCTCTCTCTCTCTCTCTCTCTTTCTCTCTCTCTCTTTTTGGCTTATACCAACATGCACAAACTGTCTCTACCAATGGGATGTACTTTGCCTGAGGAAGGGACTGTTTCATTTTTGTCTTTGAATCCCTAGAACCTAGAGCAGGCCTGGTAGACTATAAGTGCTGCATAAGTACTGATGCCAAGGATAATGAAGGAAATTGTGTAGCACAGATCTTTGATATCATCTCATTGTCAAAAATAATACGGAACTGTCATTATCTAGCATGGTTCTTTGTTGACGTCTTCTGGCCAAAATGATGCCCCAAAGCACACTATTTTAGTCTGCCACCTGTGTCCAATTACCAAGCTACACTCTGACTCATTCCCTAGTGCACTTTAATTGGATTTTATCATTCCTGAATAAAGAAGGCAGAACAGAACCAAATGAAATGAATTTGTGATGTCACTTACATTTGTTAGTACAATAGTCATTTTTTATGTGTTTCATACATTTACTTCAAAGCTGAGATGCTGGTCCTAACAGCATTTTCCTAGGATGTCCTCCCTCCTCATCTTAACCAAAAAATCACCTCTCTGACGACAGCCATCCTTTCATCTGTATCTCATTGCTAAGGAATAAAGGCACAGAGGCAGCGGCAAGAAAAAATATAGTCAAAAAGACATGTAAACAGGAAAGGAGATGGGCTGGGGTGGCAGTGGCTTGTCTAATTTGGGTATTCTACTGGTCCCCATGCCATGTCAAGCTTTGGAAGATGATTCCTTTTGGGTAAAGTCCTGAGAGGAGTTTGTGAGAGCTCCTGAACAGGAATGGGAAAGTATGCACAGAGTGTACTCTACCGTGCTGGGGGTCGCAGTCACCCTGATGAGATCAAAGATCCAGCAAAGAATGCGTCCTCACTTCTGTAGATGTGAGCAAACAAACAACACAGTCCTTGCATTGGGAGAAGCTGATTTTAAACTGGGAGGCTGCAACGCATACATAAAAGAATAGAAAGTGAGAAGAGTATGATGGGGGGGGGATATCAGGAGTAGAGCTGAAAGAAGGCTTTGTAAAGGTTATACACAGATGAATTTTGAAGGAAAGCAATGGTCCTGAAGCCAGAATGAGGAGATAGTACTTCCCAGACAAGAGAGACAGCTTATACAAATGCTCAGAGCCAGAAAATGGAATGCTTGGATCTAGGAAAGAATTCATTGTCCAGAGAAAGGCAGAAAGGCAAAACAAGTCCAGAAAGCTATATTGAGGCAATATTGCAAAAGATCTTAAATGTTCAAGAAATGTATTTGTATTTTGTCCTATAGGCATCACAATGTTTAAGCCAGGAGCATGCTTACTTGAGAAGAAATAGGACAATATAGAGGAAGGGTAAATGGTGGGGGAAGGTAAGGGAGAGAAGATATCCATGGCCATGATAGACATGAACTTATCTGATTTGTTCCTTTGGAATAAGGCTTCATCGGGTAGATTCTGAGTCTCAGTGCAGTGGAGCAAACGAATGCCAACACTAAGATTCCCTGACAAGCATCAGCATAGCCAGGGGACTGGGCAGACTCCATCTCTCATCTACGCCCTGCTTTAGAGTAGCCCCTGGCAAATTGGCAGTGTCCAGTAGCCAGTCATAAAACCCCTCACTTGGCTTCAGCACATGTCATACACTGGCATTGGGACCCTGGCACGGTAAGTTGTCAGACCTCTACGTTCTTCAACAGTGTCACAGATCCCCTACCCAACGTTCTCATCACAACCCCAGGCATGAGGATTTGCTCTGTGAGCATTAGGGCAACATCAGTGTAGCACCAGGTAAACAGCCAGGGCCTACATACCTGGCATAAAAAGCCTGAGACTGTGCCACTTCTGCCCTGGGAGCAGAGCTCAAATTTAAAAGAAAGGAAAAAAGGCAAAAAAGATGAGTAAAATAAAACAAAAAGGAATCTGATCATAGAAAGTTATTATGGTGACAGAAAGGACAAACTCAAAAGAGCACAAAAATATCAAAACACCTATGGGCAAAACCCCAAAGAAAAATGAGAAATGGCCTCAAGCCCAGAAAGACCTCATAGAAGAGCTCAAAAAGGAGATTAAAATAGCAGAAGAGGGTCAGAAGAACCTTTGAAACACCTGATACCTTCATGCTACAGACAGGGGGAACATTGTTACACTTGGGGCTTCCTTGCCACATAATGACTGACCTTGATATAGACACACTTTCTTTATATATTTGGACTCTGTCACTTTTTTTTTTTTTTTTTTTTGCAAGATATGGTGGTTGGAGGGGGGAGCTTTTTTTTTTTATTAAAACTGGGAAATTTTTTTCTATCCTAGGTTTCTTGTTTTTGTGTTTTTCCTCAAGAATAACCCATTGTCTTCCAAATGGGGCTTCTTGTTGTGTAATTCCTAGCCAGCAGGGGAAAAGACCAGTCTAATCCTGAGGAACCCTATACACAATTCACCTCCTGCCTAAATTGAAACTTAGATAAACTTTGTTCTTTTGTTTCTTCAAAGATTCTTCCCCCATATGGGTAGGGCTAACTTGCTGGCAAATTTAATAAAACCTCTTTGATTCCTAAATTTTTGGCTCTGGCTTTGTATGTTTTGTTCTAGCACCAACAATTTTACCCAAAATGTGAAGCATGACCCCTAGAAATATAAGCTTTGGAGACAGATTTGGTAGGCAAGAGTGTTCTGAGGACATTGGAAAGCCCTTGAGCCAGACAAAGTGATAAACTGACAGATTGTCTAAGGGGGAATAGCTGCAAAAGCAGTGGATAACCTTGTAGAGCCAACATGAGATATTACCTGGCGAGAATATATAGAAACAGATGTTTCAGGGGAAAAGATCAGAAGAACCTATGCTAATTTTAGCTCTAATATCATAAAGCAGGAAGGAGAAAAGCCTGTCCTCTTCAGAGGGGAGTAATTTGTACAGGGACTGTTGCAGATGGATGCTGTGAATTTCTTGAGAATTCAGAAATTACACTTCAGAGATCATATAGGGCTGAGGTTCATGATCCTTCTGCAGCTGCTGTCATCAGACCTATGCAGACACAGAAACCATTTCCAGTAACATCCAAGTTAAGACGGGGACTCCTGAGATTCCAAGATCAGCATTATCTATAGGTGTTCAACCTCAGCAGGCTCCAGGCCTTTTCCAAGGAGGGCCCTAGAAGCAAAACAAGGCAACAGCACCACCAGTCCTGAACAGCAATTACACAACCTGAGACAAGTAGGCGAGAGAGGACACAATCCTACTGTCTTTGAAGAAGTAAAGGACCAAACAGCATGGAGAACATGTATCCAGCAGGCAATCATCAGAATAACAGATCCACCTTTTGTTGTAATTGTGGATTAGATGATTGGATGTATTGACAAAGAGAAAGCAGCCTTAGTCATGAAGAAGTTAAAATCTTCTGATCCATCTTCAGGAAACCAGAGAGATATGAAAACTGGATGAAGATTTAGTTTCCACAGTTATGAAATTTGAAATATAATTGAAATCTGAGAAATGGAGGCTGGGATGTGGAACAAGGAAACAAAACTAATAAAAGAAAAATGCAATCAGGGCTGGGGGATTCAGACTAGAAAACTGAGGGGAAATGTAATCAGAGGTGGGGATTTCGAATAAGAAAACTATTTGTAAAATATAATCAGAGGTGGAGACTTGCTCTTACAAGTGGAAGGAAAAATGTAATAAAGGATTTTCACCAGGTTGGAGGGGAAGGGAGAAGTAATGATGCAATTAGGGGTGAAGACTGATGTTGGGGAATTAGTTTTTCCAGATAGGCTGAAACCTTTGTAATATTCAGTCAATAGGGAATCAGAAGGGGGGGGACTTAGGCACTCCAGATAGGTTGTGACCTCTGGTACTCAGTCAGTAGGGAATCAGGGGAGGAACTTGTAGTTTTGGGAATAAAAAAGGACTTATCTATTGATTCTAAGTATTTTTATTCTATAGCCACACACTTCTGCCGTTGTATAATTAAAGACTTTTAACTTTACCCTCCCAAGTCCAATAAAATTCTTTCTCATAGGTTTGGGGGGCTCACCTGGGATCCAAGCATCAAGGCAGAGAGGTGAATACCATTACCATGCCCCATTGCTGATTGAAACTAATTGAGAGAGGATGGGTGAACTGAAAATTGTAAATTAGGCACAAAAGACCACAGCCACTGCCTAAGACTGTATACAAGGCAAGGCAAGATGAATTATTAATATTAAGGTGACTATTAATATTACATAGTGCTTTGTCAATAGGAAGACATTTTCTAAAATCTAGAGTTGAGCAAATATAAGGGTGGTCTTGGACCACAAGAGTGTGGAAGACATCCACACAGGAGTGTAGAAAGGATCTGCACAAGGAAACTTGTCAGAAATAGAGAAGTATTAAATAGGATATTTATAAAAAACTCAGAGAGGAGAAGGAGTAAGATGGGGAATTAAAGAAGTGGATGCCAGAAAAGTTGAGAATGGAGGTTCTCTGGGAAACATTCAGTTGAACAGTTTTTAAAAGGAGGATGTGGGAATAGGTATGTTAAAATATCGAGAAGATACAAATCTGTGCTAAACAGAAAGAAAAACATTTTAAACTCCAGGTTTTGGGGGGAGCAGTGGGGGAGGATATGTGTGTGTGTATGTGTTTTGTCTCATCTTTGTTTTGTTATGAACTTCTCTCCCTGTCAGTTAGATTAGAAATGAAAAGATTTGAACCAGTGTTTGATAGGAACACTAGCATAATTAAAAGAATACCTGGGTATATGATGATTTACCATGGGAGATCTGAACAGTCTCCTTCCTCATCGTCTCTAAATGGAAGAATGCTTTCCATGTGGCTTGGGTAGGTCTGGGTGACTCCTCAAGCAGAAACTATGACTTTAGGAACTTTTTCTTTCCCCCTAACTGTAGGTAGGGTTGAACAGATAGATAGATGGACTGGAGAAAAGAGGACCCTAAATTTTTTAAAAATTTTGTCTCTCAGAATTCCTAACTTCCTTAAAGTCTCAGATCAGGTATTACACATTGGCCCTATCTTTAGCCTTTCTCCCCTCTATCCCACCCACTTAGTAATGGTCTATCTCCCATTAGAATATAAACTTCTTTAAGATCTATGAATTGGGTTAGGAATATGCTCTTAATAAGAGATTACTTGAACAATTTAGCCTTCTCAAACTTCCTGAGCTGGCCCTCAAAAGACCAAGAGTCTACTAGTAATTTTGTCCTCCACCATCCCCCATAAAAAACTGGCATGTCTTCTCAATCAGGTTTTTGGTGGTGTTTGGTTTTTGGTGTTTAGCATGATATCTAAAATTGTGTTTTCTAATTTTTCCACATTGGCAAAATTATATGTCCATGCTTGAAGGAGAAGTACCCTCAGATGGCTTGGACAATTGTTTTCCCCAATATTTTAAAAAAAGAAGATAATTCTGTTAGAGAATGAGAGAAATAATTGGTAATAATTGATAACCCAAAGTATGACTTCTCTAAAGAGATTCTCCCCCCACTGCATTGTATGTTGAAAACTATTTTATCTACCTTTGGAAAAGTTGTTCCCTTTCCTTCAAGTTAACCATCTAAGTGGTAAGCCTGGGTAGGTAAAATATTGGGTGCTGATGAAGCAATGCAAAGCAATTATTGTTCTTCCATCAAGATGAACATTGTCAGTGAAGAAGACTATGATGAGGATTACAAAATTGAATAAAATATTGAAGATAATCACAGAGGTAATAGATAAGATGGAGGTGCCTATAAACTAAGTCATTTCTATTGTTTTAAAAAATTCAGGTAATATTACTTTAAATTTTTGTAAAGTATTTTTTCCCAAATACATGCAAAAGCAAATTTTATCATTCATTTAAAAAATTTCAGAGTTCCAATTTTTTCCCTCCCTCATCATTCCCACATAAGACAGTAAGTAATTTGATACAGTTTATGTATGTGCAATTATGTAAAACATTTTCATATTAGTCACATTGTGAAAGAGGAAGCAGACCAAAAGAAAAGGAAAAAGAAACAGGAAAAAGAAATAAAGTAAAGATCTGCATTCAGACTCCATAGCACTTTCTTTGGATGCTAATTGCATTTTCCATCATCAATTCTTTTGAATTATTTTGCATCAGTGTATTGCTGAACAGAGCTATGTCGTTCATAGTTGATCATGACACAGTGTTGCTGGTGCTGTGTACAATGTTTTTCTGGTTTTGCTCACTTTACTTTGCATCACTTCCTGTAAACTTTTCCAGGATTTTTTGAAATTCACCTGCTCATTTCTTATAATACAATAGTATTCCATGACATTCATATGCCACAACTTGTTCACAGTCCCCCCATTGAGGACTTTCACCTCAATCTTCAATTCTTTGTCAACATTTAAAGAGCTGCTATGTTTTTGTAAGTGTAGGTCCTTTTTCCTTTTTTATTATCTCTTTGGGATTAGTAGTAGTATTGCTGTATCCAAGGATATGCACAATGTGATTGCTCTTTGAGCATAGTTCCAAATTGCCCTCCAGAATGGTTAGATCTACTCACAACTACGCCAACAATGCATGAGTGACCCAATTTTCCCCACACCTTCTCTAACATTTATAATTTCCTTTTTTTCATATTAGCCAACTTAATATGCTAGGTGGTACTTCAGAGTTGTTTGAGTTTGCATTTTTTTTAAATCAATAGTGATTTAGAACACTTCATATGTCTAGAGATAGCTTTGCTTTCTTCATCTGAAAACTGCCTGTTCATATCCATTGATCATTTATCATTTGGCAAATGGCTTGTATTCTCATAAACTTGACTCAGTTCTCTTTAAGAAATGGGACTTTATCAAAGTGATTTGCTACAAAATTGTTTTTCAGCTTTCTGCTTTCTTCTAATCTTGGCTGTTTCAGCTGTTTGCACAAAACCTTTTTAATTTAATATAATCAAAATGATCTGTTTCATGTCTTGTAATGTTTTCTATCTCTTGTTTGGTCATAAATTCTTCCCTTCTCCATAGATGTTACAGGCAAACTATTCCATTCTGTCCTAATTTGCTTATGGTATCACCCTTTATATCTAAATCATGTACTCCTTTTGATATTGGTACAAGATGTTGGTCTATTCCTAATTTCTGTCATAATATAACTTTTAAATAGTCTGTGCTACTTTTTCTGTGGGAATTTTAGCATTTTATTAATGTGGCAAGTGTTTTGCTGTTGTTTAAATGTATAAAACCCTTTAATTCTACACTTTCAACCAGAACCCATTTTCAGCTAAGGTTTTTTTTTGTGTTTTTACAGGACAAACATCAGATTATTTATTAATAAATCATTAACCTTTCTATGTTAAATATTAGAGGCAGAAAAAAAAGAAATGAAATAAATTTTCACTCAAATGCCAGGCCATAAGTTAAATTTAACCAATACAAGGCTACTTGTCCTCTGTGGGCTTGCTCAGCTACTGCTTTCCCTGGCCCTTTTTCTCATTCATGTCTGACTTTGGTTGATTTCCTCTTAGGCTAAAGAGAATCCTGCTCATACCATTATTAGATTTCTATCCCCCCAAAATAAAAAAGGAAGCAGACCTTTACGTAGAAAAATATTTATAGTAGTTGTTTTTGTGATGGAAAAAAATTGAAAATTGAGAGGATAACTATCAATTGGAGCATGGCTGAACAAGTTGCAGTGACGTGATTGTTGTGCTATAATTGTGCTACTGTGCTAAAAGGAATGATGAGCAAGATGATCTCAGAAAAACCTGAAAAGAATTATGTGAACCAATGCAAAATCAAATGAACAGAATCAGGAGAACATCATACAAAGTCACAGTAATACTGTACAATGCTCAATTGAGAATGGCATCTATTCTCTATAATACAATGATCTATATCTAGAGAAGAAATTGGTAGAATCTGAATGGAGATTGACCATACTTTTTAAAATTTTATTTTTGTTTTGGTTTGGGGTTTTTTGGTCTGCCTTTTCTTTCAAAACATTACTAATATGGAAATATATTTTCCATGATGGCATATATATAACATATCAAGTTACTTGCCTTCTCAATGAAGGAGGAGGAGAAGGAGCTAGAACAAGAATTTGGAGCTCAAAAATTGTTTTTTAATGTGTAAATGGAGAAAAATAAGATATTTGATCATGAATGTTCAGTAAAAATATTCATTATAGTGAGATGAGCAGGCAAGGAATTTAGGGTAGTTTAAAAAAAAGTTTATGTATGTCGAGAAATCATAATGAGAGTGAAGAAGGAAATGCATTGATCTTGAGAGATCCTCTGAGGAGGCTTGTACAAATTATAAGCAAAATTTTTTTGTAAAGGAAGTCCAATTTAAAGATATTTTCTCCCCATTACTAGTTCCTTTTAAAAAAGTTTTCCTCTTTTGACAATAATCAGACTTCTCACTCTGGAAGAGCAGGTAATCTTACAGCCTCTGACTGGGTGATTCCTCCCAAAACTTCCAGACCAGCTGTCTTCAGGCTCTCTCTACCATGCCATATAAATCTGTTCTCCATTTCTGGAATTCTCACACTACAGCATATTTTTGCATATATTTATGTGTGTATGTATATATGTGTATATATGTATATATGTGTATGCATATCTGCATGCATGTATATTTGGCTAGATATTTTTACTATCAGATATAAAATGAAAAGAAAAATTGGTTCCATTAAAGTCATGTGTGTGTGTGTACACATACGTGTGCACATGCAAACACACTTACTTCATATTTAGTTACAGCATCATTTACTTAAATTAATTTAAGTCATTTTGATGGGGAGAACCCTGAAACTGTCCTCTGACTTTGGGGGGAGAGAAGCCATTGGGTGAACTCTTGAGAAACTTTCCTCTGGGAGAGGCCTGCCTCAGGGAATCAAGATAAAGTGGTTTCATTCTGTTCTCTTGGTGGGACTCTATTGAGTTGAAAATTAGTCCAGGACCACTCCTACTTAGCTTGAACTTAAGTGGTCTCATTCTACTGGAAATCTAGGCCCAGAGGGCAGTAATCTCATTCATTTGAAACTTCATTCTCAAATTTCCTATTAAAAAAATGCCATTTTAATTCCTAAATAGTTGCCTGCCAGGTCCCCTGCCTGCTGTGAAGACATTCTAGTCAGAAGAGCCCTGGGCTCCACTTTCCAAGTGGGGTTTGGGTGCAGAATGAGCTTCATCTTGGATCAAATCACTCCTGTGAGCCTTAGCCCTAAAAAAACCCAGAATGAACTGCCTGCTCTTCATCCTCACCAATGTGTGCTTGGTGGAAGGGCTGCAATTGATGCTGGGAATCTGCCTTCACATAATTTTCCTTTCCGGGTCAGGGAAATAGACACACAGCATAGGAGCTTTCTAGACAAAATGCTTCCAGAGAGAGATAGGTCAGGGAAAAAAATCTTTTCATCAAATACCTCTGAGAGGTTCTGAAATTAGCCCTGATTAAAGAATATGCTCAGTCCTCACCTCCAGATCAATAATAAAAATGCCCACTTGAACAACTTCAACATCGAGCAGATTGGCAGATGTGCCAGAAGGTTTTTGATCACCAGGAGCAGCTATTGCCAAAAAAAATTGCTTTAAAATAAAAGTTTTCATCTTATCCATTTTATTTGTCTTATGGGTTGGGGGGAGGGAAACTGTGAATGGATGCTTCTTGGTGCTCAGAGTTATTCTGGAGTCCCGACTTTTGGTGGTGTCCGGGTTTTGTAAGCATAAACCACCTGTGAAGCATTGGGTGTCAGGATGATGGGAGAACAAAGCTCTTGATGAAGAGCCTGAGAGCAGTATTGAGTCCAGCATCAGTTCAGAGATTCTGGTCCAGTCTTTTAGAGTTAAGTCTCAATGGGTGTTTCTTGGACCTCTTGGTACCTTTCACTCCCATGCTTTCCTTGCATTGTGGCTGTGATGTGTCAGCAAAGCTGGAATGGGCTGTGGCTGCCGGAGTACAAAGAAGCAGACTGAGCTTAGATGAGGGACTTGGCCCATCACAAATAGGAGGTGCACAAAGCCCCGGGCTGCTCCTTGATTTCAAATGCTTTTAACGCACGGGCGTGAACATTTAAGAGCAAAGCCTTTAAAATGGATTTTTAGAGATTAATTATTCATCCTCCATTTTTAAAACAGTCCTATAATTTGGAATAATAAGGATAGAGAACCCATTTACAACCAAAAAATAAAAAATAAAATTGTTGTTGGCTCTTGGCTGCTCTATTAACTTTTCACATTTACACTATTTTATTATTACTATACTTTATTGTAAGAAATTAGGGTTAGACCACCATTGTACATATTGTACCACAAGCTCAAAGCAGACATGAAATAAATGAAGTTAAACCACTTTATTTTTTAATCAAAAGACAATAAAGTCAGATGTATCATTGTAATGACATGGATTGGAGAATTCCTATTTTAAATAAAGGATACAGATAGTCCCAAAAGAGAAACACATAATTTCCATTGCAGAAAGTTTAAAAAATAATAAAAAGTATTCTAAAAGGCAATGGAGTAAGGATAAGAATAGGAAATGTCAGGGAATGAAAAACAGCCCCACGTTGGGCGCCAAATAGTGACGGTTTGGTCGTCTCTAAGTTATCCTTCGAGGCTGCTGTCTCAACTCAATCTCCCAGCCAGACTCTCTCCTTGCAGACAGCCATCTCAACTCTATCCCAGACTTGACTACTCTCCAGACCCAATGCTGCCCTCTTTTATCCTTGGAGAGATAGTAGTGAGAACTCAACGGGGCCTGGGAAAATTACTTCAACCAATGAACTTGCTCCTTTTAAAGGTTGTGTAAACTCCTTTTCAGAAGTTCAAAGGTTGGGGGAGGAAGGGAAAAAAATCTGAATAGAAGTAAGTGCAAGGGATAATGTTGTAAAAAATTACCCATGCATATGTACTGTCAAAAAAAAAGTTATAATTATAAAATAAAATAAAAATTTAAAAAAAAAAAAAAGTTCAAAGGTGTAAACTCCCCCTAAAGGCCGGAACTAAAGGTGTGAATTCTGAGCTAGAGAATTGCCCAGACAACCTGAGTTCTCACCTTGTAATCCTAACAAATGTTAACACCTCTGTTTACTTCTCTGCCAGGACTGATTTCTCAGTGCCAATAAAACTTTCTTTTTTTTTGCCTCTAATATTTCAGGTTCATGAATTCTTTCACATTAAACCTGTGCGGACCAGAAGGGGATTCTCATATCTAAACTCTGCATTGCCACTGACCACATCAATTTCTGTTTTTTTTCCCAGCATCACCTGCTAGAGACTCCAGGTTCATTCTATGAAATAGTTTTATAAAAGCCCCTTGGGTTATAGGGGTCCATAAAAACTTCAAGGAGAAAAAAAAACTTCAGGGAGACAGAATTCCTCTTGAAATTTGAAAGAAGGCATAATTTATTAGCAGTGGGACTGCAGGTTCATAAACATGTGATGTTCACCAGGTCTGTATAGCTTAAAACAGCCTAAAGAATTGTTTCAAAGCAAGCCAGAAAGGTAGAGTGACCAATTGGTGCATACTGAAAAATTAGCAATTGTGAATAAAAAGAAATGCTAATCCCTTTCTCTCTCTCCTCTCCCTCCCCTTCCCCTTTTATGTTAAGTGAGAAGAATAAGGATACTTCCACCTGCTTAGAAAGGAGACTTTCTCAAAGGATCTCTCCTAACTACCTACAAACAAGAGGTTCCCCTAACTTGTCTTTTTGAGTTGTCATATGAGGGTGAGTATGCAGGAGGTCCTGAATGAATCAAGGATGAAGTTCTACCCCAACATCCCCTACTGACATAATTTGTGGTTTGCAAGCCAAGCTGGACTCCTTGTGTGTTCTTGGGAGGCAAGACAAGCACTAGCACTTGCACATCTGGGGTCCTTTGCAGATAAGCAGATTCTCCTATCTTCATAGTCTAGAGGGGTTCTCAAACTATGGCCTGCATGCCACATGCGGCCTGCTGAAGACATTTATGCGGCCCGCTGGGTTATGGCAAATGGGCTGAAGGGCAGAGACAGAATGTGAGGTTTTGTTTTTACTATAGTCCAGCCCTCCAATAGTCTGAAGGACAATGAACTGGCCCCCTATTTCAAAAGTTTGAGGACCACTGATTCCCAAAGGAAAAAAATGGAATGATGCAGCTCCCCTCCCATACTACACTCTTGTCTGCTTTCTCTTCCTCCTGTTATAAATATGCAAACTTTTGTAAAGATTGTGAACTAATGGAATTCCATGAGTATGTTAATTTCTCTTATAATCAACCTGATTTTCAAGTAAATCTCTCAACAACATTGTACTTGTTTGTTGACACTACCTTTGGGATTTACTTAAGAGGCATCTCCAACAATCAATACTCAAGAATGTTTAGCTTTTAAAATTTCATTTTATAACTGGAAATTCCACAAATGACTAAAATCCTAAATGTACTGATATTTTGTCCAAGTTCAATTAAAAATATTTTGCAAACATTTATATATATATATTTTTGCTTTACAATGCAAATGATTTTTGCTTTACAATGTATACCCATAAGTAGGATTCCTGTATAACTGTCCTCTACAATATTGTTTTACCTTATATTGTGTTTTTACAAAAACAGTCATTAGGTGAGTATGCCCATATTAAAGTCACTGAATTCATCCTGATGTTCATAAGTATTGTACCAACTTAGCTTTTCTAGTCCAGTATGTATACTGGACTATCCAATATGTATTCCATACATATTCCAGACTTTTTAAAAACTTGGTGTCACATTAATAATAATTGCCATTTATAAAATGCTTTCATTTGAAAAACATTTTATATACATTTTCTCTTTCGAACAACAATAATGTAAGGGAGGCAATACTATTCTTATTCTCACTTTACAGAAAAGGAAACTGTGGCTCAGAGTGTTTAATTGACTTCTCCACTGTCAATTAATAAACATTTATTAAGTGCCTATTCTTTTCCAGACACTAAGTTAAGCACTCAGGATACAAAAAGAAGCAAGACAGTCCCTTCCTTCAAAGGGTCACAAACTAGTGGAGGAAAAAACAAACAAATATGTATGAACAAGCTATATATATATATGAAAAAGTTGGAAGTAGCAAAGGGAAGGTACTAGAAGTAAGAAGTATTAGAAAAAGCTTCCTGTGGAGGAATGTCAGGTAGTAAAGTGTTAGAAGAACAGGTAGGAAAGGTAGGAGGTGGCTAGGTGATGAAGGGTTCTGAATGCCAAAGAGAACGTTTTGCATTTAATTCTGGAGGTTATAGGGAGCTACTGGAATTTATTGAGTAGAGAAGGCTTACCACTTGGTGGGAAGTATCTGAAAACATACTTGAAGTTGAGTTTTTTGGAGTAGAAGCACGGCATTATTCTCTGTGCTACAAGTTATCATCAATGAACACTTATTATGCTCTTATTTAATGGACACATTTCTAAAAAGACATTCATTTAACACATTACCTTCTCTGGCTGTCCAGATTTCTGGTTTATTCATTGTAGAGAGCAGTATAGCAGCTCCTTCTACCAATGCAAATGGGCAACTAATAACAACTAAGATTGCTTACTTCCTTTGAGTGCTTTAAGGTTTACAAACATAAATACATTATTTGATTTGATCCTCACAACAACGAAATTAGGTGCTATTATTCTATTTAATACATGAAGAAACTGAGGCCTAGAGAAGTTAAGGGATAAACTAAGGATTAAGAAATATCTGAGGTCTTTGAGCCCAGGTCTTTCATCCATTCTCTGTGCTGTGCTATGATGCTACTAGTGTGTAACTACTGAGGCACTAAGAGTGATTTGCCCATGATTATACAGATTTTTATGTTACAGGTAATACAAAATTGCTTTCTATTTTCCTCAAAGGCAAGCAATTAGTCAACAAGACTTTGTTAAGTGTAGAGGGCCACAGAGAGTGGTGAAATTCTGGCTGAGGTATAAGATCCTTCAGCCCAGAGGGAACCTGCTGACAATGCCTGGTTCGGCTCCCATCTCCCCTTAGGGGCATCTCAGACATGCTGAGAAGTCAGGGAGCATGACAACCTGTGTTCTACTTGAAGCAGAGATACTTGCAGCAAGGAGGCATCTACATAATAATAGCAAGGTGCTTATGTGGTCCCCCATGCACAGCATTCTATAGTTGGTGCATGCCCAGCATAGTTAGCACATGGTCAGTGTGCTATAATGATATAATTGTACTAGGGTATTTAAGGGTGAGAGAACTTGAAATAAACGGACTTCATGTTTGACCATCCACGTGGGTCTCATCCCTTCACTCCTCTCCCAAGATCAAGGAGTTAGGCTGGAGCCGAGATCCTCCAGAGAGTTAGTCCAGACACTACAGTTAAGTACCTACTAAATGTGCCAGGTGGTAGGAATTGAGAGACAAAAAACAAAGAGTCCCTACTTAATTAATTGGGAAACAAATTATTGAGCAACAGAATTCAATGCTCAATTAAAAACTGCTAGGAGAACCAGAGAGTGTTTTGCTTGCAGTAAGACTTAGACTAACATCTCACATTATACTCCATAATCAACTTCAAATGAATAAGACTTGCGTGTTAAAGATCACACCACATAAAAAAATTAAAAGAGAAGCAAATCAACTATGAGCAGGAGATATTTTCTTAAGTAAACCAAAGATATAGAAGCACTTTCAAAAGGTAAAGGAGGTAACTTAAATTACATAAAACTGAAAAACTTTTGCACAGATTAATAATGCCTAGGATAAGAAGAGAAAGGAGTGAGTAGGGGAGAAAAATCTATCAAATTTCTCAGCTAACACTTGGGTATTTAAGATATATAAACAACCCACAAACACATATGTGTGGATTGACCAAGAGGGGGCAGCATAGATAGATGAGTGTTTCTATGCACTTGTGTGTGTCTACATATACACACACTTCATTTGTGTTTTTGTATAGAATAACAAAAGGCATCCCACATTACACTGCGTACAAAAAGTTTTCCAAAGAATTGCAAACTACTAGCAACCATAAGAAAGTATGCTACCAATTACTAAGAGAAATGTACATTGAAATATGCTCATCAATTGAGCAATGGCTAAGCAAATTGTGGTTTGTGAATGTAATAGAAATTACCTTGTAAAAAACTATGAATATAATGACTATAGTAAAGTCTGAAAAGAGCCTAATGAAGCGATACAGAGTGAAGTCAGCAGAGTTAAAAAACAATATACATAATGATTACAATTTAAATAGAAACAAATACCTAAATACCAAAAGTTAATTGCAAAATTACATGTAACAAAAATCAAAAAAGATTTGAGAAGACATCATTCCATACTCCTCTGTAGGAGCAAAAGGTCTGCGAGTATGGCACAATGCATATATTTACAGATTTTTTAATGTTTACATCGAGTTTTATAAATTTTCATTCTTCCTCATCCTCTTTTTGAAAAAAAAGTTTTATAGCAGGACTTCTTAAAACTTTTCCCACTCATTACCCCTTTTCGCTCAAGAATTTTTTACACAACGCTGTCTCGAATCTGAATTGAGGTATTTCTGACACCATTCATACAAGCACAGTGCAAATTACACAGGTTGTATGTTCAGAATCAAGGCTGCAGTGAAAGTGTCAGAAACATCTTAGATTCATTACAGTTTGATTTTGAATTAATTTTTGATCATTGTTTACAGAAACCTTTTACAGTTGCCAAATTTTAAAGACCACCACATTCAGTTACACAATCCCATGTGGGGTCTGGTCAACAATTTAAGAAGCTTTGATATATAGGATGATTTTCTGGGAGAGAAGATGGAAGGATACTGGGAGAAATTTTGGTGACATTAAAAAAGCGATAAAAATGTGTTTTAAGAAGAAAAACACTATTGACAACATTGGAGAGAGCAGAATGAATTGAGTGATGAGGTCAAAAGTCAGGTGGCAGGCTTACAACAGAGTGATAGTGTGTTGTTTTTTTTTCCCAGAAGGTAAGCTGAGAAGGGGAAGAGAGATATAGGATTGATAGTTGGCAACTAACACGGTATTATATAATGCAAACTTTGTAAAGATGGAGAAGACATTAGCATGTTTACAGGGAGTAGGGAAGGAACCACTAGATGAAGAAAGATCTCCTAGGGAAGACAGAAGGCATGAGGTGAAAGGTAAGGCTAAAGAATTG
The DNA here is from genome assembly GCF_048593235.1 of Sminthopsis crassicaudata. NCBI lineage: Eukaryota > Metazoa > Chordata > Mammalia > Dasyuromorphia > Dasyuridae > Sminthopsis > Sminthopsis crassicaudata. Next base: position 69,565,236 of record NC_133623.1, read on the forward strand.
GCCTTGAGACTATAACGGAGGAGACAGTGGAAGATAGGATATTATCAGTGGGATGTTAGATGGGGAAGAAAGGTGGGGAATGAACTCTCAGTAAACTACCTCAGGTTTCTGATGAAGAAGACATGGAATGCCATATAACCCAGGCAGTTACATAGATTAAATATTACTTTGGAAATTTTTTCCAAAATGCTTTATACTTCCTACATTGCAGGATTATGATGACAATTCTTTACAAACTTTAATATGCTATGCAATAATGAATAATCTCTCTCTATCTCTCACTCTAAAGTTCCTATGTATTCTTTATCCATTTGAATTCAAGTACTGTGGTTTAGAACTTGGAAAGGGTTCTTTAGAGTAGGCAATAGTAGTCAGTCAAAAAACATTTCTTAAGTGCCTACTATGTGCCAAGGGCTATGCTAAACACTGAGGATACAAAGGAAAAAGTAATCTTTGGTATCAGGAACTTACAATCTAAGGAAGCCAAGCATAATTTTATCAAAGTCAGCAATGCTAGGATAAAGGAGATTGGGAAAAGGTGATAGCAAGAGAAGGACTATTTTTTCTGAACCATTTATCCTTTCCTTATATCTCTGATCCATTCCTTCCCTTTGTCTCTGCAATTCTACCCATCTCCCATGGCCTGGCCCTTAATGCCACCTCTTCATGGAAGTCCTCTCTACTCCTCATTAACTTCATTATAGTACTTTTCCTTTCCTCACAGTCAACTCCATATTTGACTTATAAAGTAAGATGTACAAATCATTAAAAAATCCACTACATTTATATGTAATACATATTATGACAAAATACAAGAGGCAATAATAATAGTGGACATTCTATTCAAAATATCTGCAAAAGGGTAAAATATGTGAGGTACTAAGAGTAGACACGCTACCAATATCTGTCAACTAAAGGTCATTAATGGCAGTTATTTTATTCATAAAATGATAATAGGTCTTTTTCTCCCCAGCATGAACAAGGTGGAGGCTTGAAGATCCTTGTTCAAGGACTTTGCTGTCAATAATGCTTCCAGGCCCTCATGATCTGATCTTTTGGGAAAGAAAAAAAGCATACCTCTTTGTATAAATCCATATTAATAGTCAGTTTTAGCCCATTGAGCATATGAAGGGAACACTTAAGTGCTGTATTTCTTCTCAGGCATACTGAGCCTTGCTAACTGATTTCTGAATATTATTAAATATTAGTGCAGGTGAAAAATAAAGGCTGAAAGGTTTTCAGGTTTGGGGGCTTCATTTTCTTTTAGTCTAAACTATGCCATTTTTAGTATGGGGCAGGCATGTAAGTGAGCAGTGATAAATCAGCAAATGTTCTGTAATTTCAGGGTCCCAGCCTTGCTAGGGAGCACTGAGAGATTTAAGCACCTAGCCTAGGGTGACATAACCAGCATGATCTGAGCAAGGGCATGAATCTGGGTCTTCCTTTTCTAAGGATGGCACTGGGTCTCACTGCTTTCTTTGTGAGGTACCAACTTTTAAATACTCAGGTTTACAACGCCATTGGTAAACTGTAGCTTTTGTTTTAGAATGACTCCTGAGTTCAGGAAGAGGAGAGCAAAATTAATTCATTTTAATGTCCCTAATAGGAAACTAAAAAGGCAGCATGGAGCAGGGAATAGAGAGAGAGGCATGAAAAGAGAAAAGTCTGGTTCAGTCCTGCCCCTACTACATACTGACTGTGTGACCCACTGTTCTCAAGTGAAGCTGCACAGAAGGTTCCCTACTGTATGGGTAAAAGGGGTTTCCTGTGGCAGAGAACTCAGCAGTCTACATCCTATGCACAAATAAAGTTACACTACCTACTGCAACAAAGTCATACTGAAGTCATGCACTTTTTGAAGATGTCCCATGAACGGAAAGAACCCCAGTAACCAAGATCTGAGGCTTTCCAAGTTCATTTGGGCTAGCTGAATCAGGGATTCTGAGAAACAGACTTTCACACTCAGTTGTTCCAATTATAAGCTTTATTAAATGACATAAATACAAACCACAATCCCGAGAAGCTCCCAGGAAGTCCACATTGTCCAGATGCCACTGTGTCTCCAGATGGCCCGCAGGCATTAGTGGTGGTGGAGTTTTATACTGGGGTAGACAAAGGGAGCTGGAGCCTCTTACAGCCAAAATGAAATAAGAGGACCTCAGGTACCTTGGAATACACCAATCATGATCGGGTGAGATAAAGCTGGGAAAAGGTGCGGTGGAGGAGCTCCTTTGGAATACCTTGACCTCAAAGCACTTAAGAAGGGCTTACTGAATTAGATGCAGAGTCAGAGGCTGCAGGAAGGGATCCATCACTTTGGCTGTGTGGCTCTAAACATTTCCCCCCCACTTTGTTCAGAGTGAGCAGGGCTAATCAAGCCAGAGCAATTAATATAGTGCAGCGAGCAGTAAAAGAGAAAAGACAATGAGTTGGAAAATTACACCTTGCAGAAGATGACTCTGTATTCTCCTTGAAGAATAGATGAAAGTTACTAGAGTTTGAAATTAGTTGTTTGGGTTTCTTGCCCATTTACTTACCAAGGGGTAAAATATTGCAGATTTCATATGTAGCTGAGGTTGAGTTCTGGTGAGATAATCAGCACATCAGTATTACTGCATCTTCTACTTGGAAAAACAAGCGTAAAACCTCTTCCCATGCCTACTGTGCCTGGTGCCCAACATGCACCCCAACTTTTTAGTGTTAATTCCCAACATAATAATTTTTGAACTGTTTTAAGAAATGATTTCTAGCCAATATCAGTTACCAGATAGTAAATGCCCTCTGCTCCAAAGGCACAAGTTACTCATAGCCAGAGAAGAAATGAGCAATTCAGTTCATACACTTTTTTCTGCATTATGTGCAGTGTGACACAAAGAAATAAACTGTAGGAGCCTCGCACAACAAATCATTCTCATTCATTAAATAGTCTCTTTTTCTTTTCTTTCTTACTTAATGAAAAAGGCGCCCCTACAATATAACTCCCAAGGCTCCCTGCATAGACTGGGAAATCTTGCCAAAGAGATTATCTAGTTCAATCCCTGTTTTTCCATGGAAGCTTTATGAATGTCTCTTGTTTGTACAGCAGCCATTTCCGTACATTACTTCCTCATCCTCCATTGACAAATGAGCATTCCCTTCAAACCAAGAATAATGGATCTGCAAAACCAACTGACAAGGTAGGTGAGCACAACGTTCTATGTAATATTCTGGACCTGTGGGCTCCTGGCCTCTTCTAAGAAAGAAGGCTGCCGAGGAACTCATCTCTTTTCCAGGGCCAAAACTGGATGTCCCATAGGAATGCAGATTTAGAGTTGTAAAGGACTTCAGGGGCCAATCAATGCATTCCCTTACATTTACAGTGAGGAAATTGGGGCACAAACAATCAACCACTTCCTTAATGTCACATAGGCAGGAGCGAAGGCAAATTTTGAACCTAGGTCTTCTCCAATTCAAATCTAGTACTCTATTCACTATTCATCCTCTGTTACTACTTAATTATAACTACTCAATTTTTGGCTCTGTCTTACTTCATCTATGTTCATTTCATCATGGTCATTGGATAGATATTCCCATTCTGCAAACCTTCATCTGCATCAACTCATTTAGCTTCTCTTTCCGTGCATTCCTAAATTCATCAGTTCTTGCCAGGAATATTTCTTGACATTTATATGCTACTATATGTTCAACCATTCCCAAATCAATGGATGTCTCAAATCTCTCCCCCCAGATTTCTTGCTATCACAACAAAGTGCTGCTCTATTTTGGTTTATATGGGTCTTTTCTTTAACGGGCATTTCTAAAAATTTACTACATACAAACACTGTTCAAAATGCTTGTAGAGACATAGACAGATCACCCCCAGTTTGAGAATGATCCCTTTGGCAGCTGATAGTTAGGAGGATAGACTGGAATAGAGAGAGACAAAGTAAGGAGACCAAAGACCAAACACTGGACTACTGCAGTAGCCTGAGATTTTCAGGTGAAGGGATGAGGTGGCTATGTGAGTGCAGAGAAGAGGATGGATATATACACAAGAGATGTCATGTAGGTAGAAAAGACAGGACTTGCAAAGAGATTAGGATGTGTGAGCCGAATACAAGAGAAGAAAGGGGGTGATGATGAGGTTGCAGGCTTGTGTGACTTGGAGGAATATGGTACCCTTGACAAAAAGGAGAAAGTGGGGAGGAGGAAAGTGTTTCGATAAAAAGATAATGACTTCTGCTTTGAATTTGTTGCGTTCCAGATGCCTAGGACATATCCAAATGTGACATACCGTAAAGAAAGTTAGGGATTTGGGAGTGGAGCTTTAGAGAGAAAGACTGAGCACCTAGATTTGGGAATGATAAATGGACCCAAGGGGCTGATGAGATCCCCATGTGAGACAGTTTAGAGGGAAAAGGAAAAGAAGGACAGATCCTTGGAAAACACTCATGTGGTTGGCCTGGAAAAAAAAAGAAAGAGAGAGAAGAGAGTAACCATTTGGAGAGGGGGGTCAACGATATCAAAGGCTATCGAGAAAAGGCCATTTGATCTGGCAATTAAGAGATCAATGGAAAATTTGGGGAGAATAGTTTCAAATGAACAAAAATCAGAAAGACAGCTACCTCTTATAGAGTGCTTTAAGGTTTGCTAAACACTTGACAGATATTCTCTCATTTGATCCTCACAAAAAACCACAGGAGATTGGTGCTATTGTCCCCATTTTGCATATAGAGAAACAGTTTCCCAGAGCAGTTAAGTGACTTGCCTTAGAAATATATGAAGCCTGATTTGGACTCATGCCTTCTCGACATCAACTGCCACATTAGCTACTGAGCCACCTAGCTTTGTAGGGACAATCAAAGCCACATTTCACAAGAGTTCAAAAAGACTTAGGTTCCTGTTCCAGTGTTATTTGATCTACACTTATGCCTTCCTATTTCAAAGTTAAATCTAAAAAAACAAAGAAATAAAAACTCCCAGGAAGTTCCATTAACTGAAAAATGGTAGGTGTAGGCTAATTTTTATGGTGATTTGATGAAAGTACATATCAGGGATACTTAGTGATTGAGTCTGAAAGTACCATTTTTAAAAAAATTAAATCTATATGTAATTATTAGAAACGTTAGATTTTTATTCTTCTGCCTCCCTTCTTATATCCTGGCTCTGACTCCAGATGGGGTCTCGTAACTGAATGTGGGGGTTAGGAAAGTATGATTTATCAGCAGTAAATGTTTGGTTTGTATACATATTTTATATACCTTATGTAAAAATTTCTCAAGGAAAAAGATGTTATGAGTGGAAAAAATTTAATAAGCCCTGTTCTACCCTATTCCCATTGAAAATAAAGGGATAACAAGATGCTCAAAGTGTTCTAATAATGATCTTTTAAAAACTTTAAGGCCTTAAGTTCACAAATGCATTTTAAGCAAACCAACAATAAAAAGGCTCATGCTTATCTCATCTCATTTATTTTTTTCATTAGAAAAATCCCAGGACAGTTCCCACAATCTTTCCTGTTATTAAAATGAGACTAAATACTTAGATCAAAGAGAGAATATTTTGAAAGGTACTAAGCAGTGAAAATTCCACACAAATTCTAGCAATGATAGGAGGGCACAGAAATGTGCCTCTTAGAATCTCATTTGACCTTTCATTCCTCAAGAGTTTAAGGATTAAATTAGGAAAACTATCAAGGGTGTGTAGGAAAAGGGTGAAGAACTTATAGATCCTAAAGTAAATCAAGCCTATAGGCCTCAGTTTCGGCTTTTCCTGAGTCACGTGATTTTAGATAAGCCCTGGACTACATCCCATTGTCCAACGTGGCCAAAGAAGCTGTATATCACCTTGTCTACTACATTCCGCTGATCAACTAGGGGAACAGTACTCTTATGTGACCAATCACAACATATAGAGGGCGGGATTTTGGAGGTTCTTTGTCTGAAATGTATAAAAGCTGTAAGCATTTTCAAGGCTCTGGCCCTGTCCTGCTGTGAAATTTTGCACGCAGACCAGGATGGGGTCCACTTCTTGAGATTCTAATAATTCTGCTTTCTATGAGTGATCTCTGATTAGTCCATTTGGGTAGGTCTTTTTGTATATAAATGTATATAAATCTGATTATTTAAGCAAGGAAATTGAAAAAAAAACGAAAATGAGATACTTACCTTGTGTCCTAGTTCCAAGTTGGAGACAATGGACCACTCAGAGCCTGAGGATTGAAATAAATTTGTACTTTAAAAACCTATCCAAAGACCTCTCGAGGGACAAACAGTTTCATCCTTGTTATCTGGGGAGGGGGTCAGCTCAGTCCTGAAACTCATTGAATTCAATTCAAATTCTAGCTCAAAGCTGAAACTCAGCAAAGAGCCAACTTAGGACTCCACCCATGAGCCTCCTTCAGCTTGTAGCCAAAGCTCTCATTATAAAAGAGCCAAACTAAAACCCTCTCTTTGCAGAGGTTACAAACATGCCAGCTCCATGCTTGGCACGCCAAGGGCCTCTGTCTACTGGAATACTCTTTCCAGTGCCATCCTCTCTTTACCCTCACCTATTTCCCTAACCAGACATTATGCCTCTCTGTCAGGATTTCTAACCTTACTTCCAAACCCCATAATAAACCTCTTTTATCAATCTAGGTTTTTGGCTCTGTAAATTCCTTTACAGAGAATCTCTGCACCACCAGAAGAAAGTCCCCAAAACCCCCTACCCTTGTGCTGAATCCCAAGGGGTTTCAGGGGAGCCAAACCTCTCCATTTGGCTCCCTGTACCCCGAACCTGCCACTAAACGTTATCATTTAACTCCCTGATCACTAGAAACCCTAATTTCATTTTGGTTCCCTAAATCTAAACCTTATCACTATTAACCACCCCTCTCTTTGAAAACCTGTTCAGAGCAGGAGCTTGTCTAGGAAAACACTAGCAGATAGACTTTACACAGATGCCTCATGTAAGGGTTAAGCTAATCTTTCTATCTCAATGTCCTGCTTTTTGACAGGAAAGTATTCCTTTTTTAAAAAAAATTTTTTCCCCAGTTACATGTAAAAACATTTTTTGATTATCCATGTAGATTTTTGGTACATATTTCTTTATGAATCATGTTGGAAGAGATAAATCAGAACAAAAGGGGAAAATCACAAAGAAAAAAAAAACAAGAAAAGGGAAAAAGAAGTGAACATAACACATGTTGATTGATATTCAGTCTCCATAGATTTTTCTCTGCATTTGGATGTCATTTTCCATTCAAAGTTTATTGGTATTATCTTGAATCAATGACCACTGAGAAGAACCAAGTCTATCATAGTTGATCATTTCATAATTGTGCTATTGTTTTCCTAGTTCTGCTTGCTTTGTTCAGCATCAGTTCATATGAATCTTTTCAGGCCTTTCTAAAATCAACCTGTTCATAATTTTTTTTATAAAACAAAAATATTCTATTACTTTCATATACTATAACTTATTCAGCCAATCCCCAGTTGATGGACAGTTACTCAATTTCCAATTCTTTGCTATCACAAAAAGAGCTATTGAAGGGGGAGGGAAATTGTTCCCTTTAAAATTATAACTCTAAAATTGTGTCCCCTTTTTGATCTGAAAGATCAGGATCTCCCAGGCTCCAAGGAGTCTAGAGAGAGGGCCCATCCTCCCAGGATGAGAGAAGCAACACTATACAAGGGCAAATCAACTCCATAGATCTTTTAGAAATTCTAAATTCTCATTCAATTGAGAAATCCTGGTCTGATTAGCTCAAGCCATCTCAGCCCCTCCCTCCCCCAAGAGCTACCCATAAAACTTGTTATATGTATATATGTTATATATATAACAAGTCTTCTTAAACTCCCAAAGCAGCTTGCTAGGACCCTCCCCGTTGAGAAGGCATTCTCTTTTCAGTGTCAGCCTCCATTTCCCTAATAGGACTTTGCTACAAAAGAAGTCAGTCTTTTAGAAGAACTGGCTTCCTATCGAACAATAAACTTTCATTTTTGCCAATTAATAATTCAGATTTCATGAATTCTTTCATGAAGAACCTATGTGCCAACCATAAGGGGATTTTAACAACTCTCTGACTGCTACTAACCTCATCACTACTACAAACATTTTTTGCACATATAGGCCCTTTTCCCTCTCTTATTATTTTTTTGCAATTCAGACCCAGTAGTGAGACTACTGGATCAAAGAGTATATATAGTTTGATAGCCCTTTGGGCATAGTTCCAAATTGCTCTCCAGAATGGTTGGATCATTTCACAATTACACCAATAATGTATTAGTATCCTAATTTTCCCACATCCCCTCCAACATTTAAAATTATCTTTTCAGGGGTGGAGCCAAGATGGCAGAGAGGGCACACATGTCTATCTAAGCTCTCCTTTACCCTCAGACTACTTTTTTGTTAAACAGCCTTGGAATTAGTGCTTGACTGTCAAAACCCACAAATATTGGGAATACAACATATTACCAACAGAAGATAATCTAAAAATTCACCAGAAAAGGTTTGTTTTTGTTCATGGGTGGGGAAGGGTAGGGCAAGCTAAGTAGGCACTGAAAGGATGGAATTCAGTTTACTCTAAGCAGACTGGAGGGGGTGGGGGTGGTCTCAGCAGGGGAAAATTTTCGAGGAGAACTCTACCACAGTGTCAATTACTCTGCTCTAGCAGCAAGCCAGTAGATGAGCAAAGAATCTATAAACACAGGGGGTAAAGACTATAACCCCAAAACACTAGAGTCTCTCTGGACCTGGCCACACCCATCCAGCACTGGGAGGAACTCAGCACAATCTCAGCACAACTGCTGATTCCAGCACAGATGCTGACAACAGTGTAGATCCTAGCACAGCCATTGCTGTTCCACTACTGCTTCACTGCTACTTCCCCTTGTCTGTTGAGGAAGCTTGGTAATGTCACACTGCACCAGAAGCAGACTGCAAGATTTTGTTTTTGTTGTTATTTTGACAAAAACAATGAGTAAAAAGACAAAGTGGGCTCTAACTATAGATAGCTTCTATTCTGAAAGAGAGCAAACTACAAACCCTGAGGAGACTAAAAGCAGATTGTCTCCAGATGAAGCCCCAAATTATGATATAATCTGGTCTCCATCACACAAGGCTCTCATAGAAGAAATTAAAAAGGCTCTTAAAAAGAGCTACAAGAAAAATGGGGAAAGGAAAGGGAAGCTTTGCAAGAGGGTCTGGATAAGTCATGTTACTCATTAAAAGATAGAGTGGATAAAGAAATCAACTCCCTGAAAAACAGAATTAGTGAATTGGAAAAAGAAAATAGCTCCCTAAAAAATAAATTTGGTGAAATGGAAAGACAATGCCATAGAACAAAACAACTCATTTAAAAACTCGATTGGACAATTACAAAAAAGAAATTAAAAAGTAAATGAAGAAAATAATTCATTAAAAATCAGAACTGAACAAATGGAAATGAATGACTTGAGGAGATATCAAGATTCAGTCAAGCAAAACCAAAAAAATGAAAAAATATTTAAAAAATGTTAAATATATACTTGGGAAAACAACAGACCTGGAAAATAGATCTAGGAGAGAGAATCTAAGGATTATTGGACTTCCTGAAAATCATGATGAACAAAAGAGCATAGACACAATTTTTCAGGAAATTATCAAGGAGAACTGCCCAGATATTATAGAAACAGAAGGTAAAATAGACATTAAAAGAATTCATTGATCACCTACTGAAAGGGACCCTAAAATCAAAACTCCAAGAAATATTGTGTCTAAATTCCAGAACTATCAGACCAAGGAAAAAATACTACAAGCAGCTAGAAAAAAACCAATTCAAATAGAGGGGAGCCACAATAAGGATCCCTCAGGATCTAGCAGCATCCACATTAAAGGATCAAAGGGCCTGGAATCTGATTCTACTAGAGATTCTATTAAAAAGCTATTAGAAATAATGCATAACTTTAGCAAAGCTGCAGGATACAAAATAAATCCATATAAATCCTCGGCATTTTTATACATCACTGACAAAATCCAACAGCAAGAGATACAAAGAGAAATTCCATTTAAAATAACTGTCAATAGTATAAAATATTTGGGAATCTATCTGCCAAAGAAAGTCAGAAACTATAAGAGCAAAACTACAAAACATTTTCCACATAAATAAAGTCAGGTCTAAACAATTGGAAAATATTAAGTACTCTTGGATAGGCCAAGCAAACAAAATAAAGATGACAATACTACCTAAACTAATCTACTTATTTAGTGCTATATCAATCAGACTCCCAAGAAACTATTTTAATGACTTAGAAAAAATAACAACAAAATTCATATGGAAGAACAAAAGGTCAAAAATTTCAAGGGAACTAATGAAAAAAAAAATGAAGGTGGCCTAATTGTACCTGATCTAAAACTAAATTATAAAGCAGCAGTCACCAAAATCATTTGGTATTGGCTAAGAAATAGATTACTTGATCAGGGGAATAGGTTAGGTTCACAGGACAAAATAATCAATAACTATAGCAATCTAGTGTTTGACAAACTCAAAGACCCCAACTTTTGGTATAAGAATTCACTATTTGACAAAAACTGTTGGGAAAATTGGAAATTAGTATGGCAGAAATTAGGCATGGACCCACATTTAACACCGTACACCAAGATAAAATCAAAATAGGTTCATGATTTAGGCATAAAGAAAGAGATTATAAATAAATTAGAAGAACATAGGATAGTTTACCTCTCAGACTTCTTTGTGACCAAAGAAGAACTAGAAATCATTATTGATCATAAAATAGAAAATTTGTATTATATCAAGTTAAAAAGATTTTGTACAAACAAAACTAATGCAGACAAGATTAGAAGAGAAGCAATAAACTGGGAAAACATTTTTACAGTTAAAGGTTCTGATAAAGGCCTCATCTCCAAAATATACAGAGAATTGACTCTAATTTATAAGAAATCAAGCCATTCTTGAATTGATAAATGGTTAAAGGATATGAACGGATAAATTTCAGATGATGAAATTGAAATTATTTCTATTCATATGAAAAGGTGTTCCAAATCATTATTGATCAGAGAAATGCAAATTAAGACAACTTTGAGATACCACTACACACTTGTCAGAATGGCTAGGATGACAGGAAAAGATAATGATGAATGTTGGAGGGGATGTGGGAAAACTGGGTCACTGATCCATTGTTGGAGTTATGAATGGATCCAACCATTCTGGAGAGAAATTTGGAATTATACTCAGAGTCATCAAGCTGTGCATACCCTTGGATACAGCAGTGTTACTACTGGGCTTATATCCCAAAGAGATCTTAAAGAAGGGAAAGGGACCTGTATGGGCCAAAATGTTTGTGGCAGCCCTTTTTGTAGTGGCTAGCAACTGGAAATTAAATGAATGCCCATCAATTGGAGAATGGCTAAATAAATTGTGGTATATGAATGTTATGGAATATTATTGTTCTGTAAGAAATGACCAGCAGACCTAAAACTATTTTATAAAGCAGCAGTCATCAAAACCATTTGGTATTGGCTAAGAAATAGATTAGTTGATCAGTGGAATAGGTTACAATCACAGGACAAATAGTGAATAACTATAGCAATCTAGTGTTTGATGAACCCAAAGATCCCAACTTTTGGGATAAGAATTCATTATTTGACAAAAACTGCTGGGAAAACTGGAAATTAGTATGGCAGAAATTAGGCATGTACCCACACTTAACACCGTACATCAAGATAAATTCAAAATGGGTCCATGATTTAGGCATAAAAAATGAGATCATAAATAAATTAGAAGAACATAGGATAGTTTACCTCTCAGACTTGTGGAGGAGAAAGGAATTTGTGACCAAAGAAGAACTAGAGATCATTATTGATCACAAAATAGAAAATTTTGATTACATCAAATAAAAAAGCCTTTGTACAAACAAAACAAATGCAAACAAGATTAGAAGGGAAGCAATAAACTGGGAAAACATTTTTACAGAGAATTGACTCTAATTTATAAGAAATCAAGCCATTCTCCAATTGATAAATGGTCAAAGGATATGAACAGACAATTTTCAGATGATGAAATTGAAACTATTTCCACTCATATGAAAGAGTGTTCCAAATCACTATTGATCAGAGAAATGCAAATTAAGACAACTCTGAGATACCACTACACACCTGTCAGATTGGTAAGATCATAGGAAAAAATAATGATGAAGGTTGGAGGGGATGCAGGAAAACTGGGACACTGATGCATTGTTGACGGAGTTGTGAACAAATCCAACCATTGTGGAGAGCAATCTGGAATTATTCCCCAAAGTTTATCAAACTGTGCATACCCTTTGATCCAGCAGTGCTACTACTGGACTTATATCCCAAAGAAATAGTAAAGAAGGGAAAGGGACCTGTATGTGCCAAAATGTTTGTGGCAGCCCTTTTCATAGTGGCTAGAAGCTGGAAGATGAATGGATGTCCATCAATTGGAGAATGGTTGGGTAAATTATGGTATATGAATGTTATCGAATATTATTGTTCTGTAAGAAATGACCAGCAAGATGAATACAGAGAGGCTTGGAGAGATTTACATGAACTCATGCTGAGTGAAATGAGTAGAACCAGGAGATCACTATACACTTCAACAATGATACTATATGAAGATATATTCTAATGGAAGTGGATATCTTCAACAAAGAGAAGATCTAATTCACTTCCAGTTGATCAATGATGGACAGAAGCAGCTACACCCAGAGAAGGAACACTGGGAATTGAGTGTAAACCGTTTGCATTCTTGTCTTTCTTCCCAGGTTATTTTTATCTTCTGAATCCAATTCATCCTGTGCAACAAGAGAACTGTTCGGTTCTGCACACATATTGTATCTAAGATATACTATAACGTATTTAACATGTATAAGACTGCCTGCCATCTAGGGGAGGGGGCAGAAGGAGGGAAGGGAAAAGTGGAACAGAAGTGAGTGCAAGGGATAATGTTGTAAAAAATTAACCATGTATATGTACTGTCAATAAAAAGTTATAATAATAAAAAAAGAAATGACAAATAAAAAAAAATGACCAGCAGGATGAATGTAGAGAGGCTTGGAGAGATTTACATGAACTGATGCTGAGTGAAATGAGCAGAACCAGGAGATCATTATACACTTCAACAATAAAACTATATGAGGATCAATTCTGATGGAAGTGGCTGTTTTCGGCAATGAGAGGATCCAATTCAGTTCCAATTGATCAGTGATAAACAGAACTAGCTACACGCAGCAAAAGACTGGAAAATGTCAAACTCCTATGGTTTTATTTCCTAGCTGGTGTCATGTCTCCCCAATTAGGTTTGTTTGTACTCCTGATGCAGAGGAAATATCTCAGGAGGAAGAACCATGACAGTACAAGAACAGCAAAGTCTCTACTAAAAGAGATCATATCTCATTTTGGCCTGCCCAGTTCTTTACAGAGTGGCTATAGCCCAGCCTTCCTATCACAAATAATCCAAACTGAATCTGAGGGACTTAAAATTAATTATTATGTCCACTCTGCCTGACCCTCTCAATCTTCAGGGAAGGTGGAGAAAACTGATCTTATTCTCTCCAGTCAATCGCTTTCTGCTACACTTCTTAAGCCATTTCCCCCCTGCCTATCCCAAGAATGAGGGTTTTGCTCTTAGTGCTGCTTTCTTCTCTGTCTTTACTCCACCTTCTGAGCTTTCCCTTCCCCACCCTGTGGGCTCCAGTCAGGGGCAGGGATAAGTCTTTGGTTAAAATGGGATAAAGCTTGACTACAAACATCATCTATACTCCTGAGAGATACTTTTATCTTTCTGAAGGCCCTATCGAGAGATAGGCCTTTGATTGGAGATCCCCTGGCCCTGTCATCCTCTCTACCCAATGCCTAACTCCTTTTAAACGCTTTGGCACATATACCTTTGGCCACCCAAGAGATCCCTTTGCAATGCTACAATTTCTAAGCCCCTGCTTGCTAGATTTATTTTCTTTGGGTTTCCATCAATTCATCTTTGAATGATGGTCAACATTATAACACCCAACTGATGATGCTTCAACCAGCTTCTGGGACCAGCTTCTGAGCTCATCGCCACATGAATTCAGACACACACTCATATATATTCATATGTATTGACTTACCCATATGCAAACATGCATCTAAAACAGTATTAATATGGCTGATATATAAAGTTCTCTTTTGATTGAATCTTTAAGTTTGACTTGTCTAATATAAAAATTACTAGCTGTAATTTTTTAAAATTTTACTCCCCTTTCTTATTGTAGTGTTTATGTATATCTCTTATTTCCTGTCCCTACTAATTCTTTTACTTCAATTCTGCTCCTTAACTTGCCTTGCTATTACTTGACATACTTCCACCCATAGAGCTCTCTTTTATCTTCCCTCCTTTATTTCCCTTTTAATCCCATTCCCATTAATCTACATATCTTATCCCATTTCTGTTAATCTAAACATCCTTCTATACCCCTCATTTTATGTGACCCTTTCCCCCCTCTTTGTCCCTTTCCCTGTAATTGGCACACCTTGTCCCACTACCATATCTCTACACACAAATGAGACCTTTTCTTAGACAATTTTGCTTTTTAGAATAAGATCATATTCAACTCAGTCCTAACCTTTCTTTGGAGCTACTCAATTACTGATTTCAATCTTAAACATATGGTATGCATTGGATTCCATGTAGAAAACACAATTTGTCCATGTTGAGTTCCTTGAAATTATTCTGTGATATTGGCTCTTCCTTAATAGGTATGGAGCGATTTATTGTCATTAAAGGTTATAGCATAGCCTTTGAGTAACATCTCATAGTCAAAATTACTGAAGAATATTATTTAGCAAAGTCTTCCAATGACATCTAGTGGCCCCAAACCATAACAAGGCAGATATTTCCTTTTTTGTCTGTGACCTTGTCCAGTTTCTGGTTTATACTCTGACTCATTCCAAGCTTTATTTTTATTGCATTTTATCCTTCCTGGTTAAAGGAGGAATAACAGAGTCAAACTGAAATCCCAAACTGATGAAATGAAGCAAGTATATGAATTCCTTCAGGCCTTCAATGAAACAAAAAATTTTCACTACATCATCAACCTTAAAGTTTCATGACACTCAGTCCTATGAAAGGTTCTTTGATACTGAATGCCATCATAGCAGTGGAAACAGCATTTAGCTACAAATCCTTTTAGGCAGCTAGATGATACTGCTGTGGTCAGAGTCCTAGCTTGGAGTAGGGAAGAAATGAGTTCACATTTAGCCTCAGACACTTCCTAGCTGTGTGACCCTGGCCAAGTTACTTCATCCTGTTTGCCTCAGTTTCTTCATCTGTAAAATGAGCTGGAGAAGGAAATGGCAAAGCACTACAGTATCTTTGCCAAGAAAATCCCACAGACAGTATCGGTGAGCTATGATCTACAGAGTCACAAAAAGTCAGATATAAATAAACAACAACAACAACAAATTCATTTACTCTCTGATTCTGCATAATCCAAAGTTATGGTTTTTGTTTTTGTGTTTATTCTTACTAGCCCTGGTCAACTGGACAAATATTCATCTGCATTCACCATTAGTAACATTTCAAGTATTTGATATTTATTTCATGTATTTCCTTCAAATCTAAGAGCAACCATTTTTTTAAGTGCATTTTCTCCAAGTTTGGTTCTAATAGAGGGACAACATTAACACTTTACATGGTTAATATATTCACTATAAGGCAACAGATTGTCCCCTCTGTTAATGAAGTTAGTCCCCTAACAGTTCACTTTCACTTCTTTTCAATCTCTCCCTGTCTAGTGGGTCATTTCTACTCTCTACAAACATGGCCATGACTCCCTCATCCTGAAAAATCCTCAGTTGTTCTTTCTATCCCTGCTCTTATCCTGTATTTCCTTTGCCCTTTGTGGCTAAACCTTTTCATTAAAAAGGCCATCTATGATAGGAGTCTCTTCCATAGGTGCCTCCACTTTCTCTCCTCTCTTTCTTTCCTTAATGTCTTACAAGTTAGCTTCCTGTCTTATCATTCTAAAGAAATTTCTCTCTCCACAGTTACTATGATTTCTTAGTTCCTGTGAGTAAATTTTATGACATTATTTGGACCTAGTCCTGATTGGCTGAGAAACCAGTCCTGTTGCTAAGAGATTGGATTTGTTTAATACTTTCCTCAGGACCTAGGTTATGCTGACCACAGACCCAGTCAGATCCGAATAGTAACGTAAGGAGTTTTCTCCAACTATACATCTCGAGCAACCCATGTGTCTTAGCTGGAAACTGCCTCCATGCTTGCCAGTTAGTAACTGCTTCTTTATTTCTTTGATTCTAATATAATATGTAACTTACAGACATTGGGGAGGGAAGTGGTTGCTTCTTTTTTGGATCTTCCCTCAGCTGGACCACTTAATGAATTTCTTTCTAAATTATTTCACTTTTTATGTTTTGCTCTTAGTCTACCAATGTAATGGTATCAGAACCATCTCTAATGGTTGACCTCAGAGATGGGATTCAACCTAGATGGGGTCATTTTTCATTCTGATGACCAGGTGAGTGCCCCTGTGGTTTGGGTGGAATTCAGTTGTTGCCCCTGGCCCAAGACTGGGTCTTAAGACTGAAGTCAGTCTTTTTCTCTTCAGAAAACTAGGGGGCTGTGTATCATCTTCACTTAGAGATTTATTCAAGTAAGGTTAGAACTAACAGCCACCTTTATGGGTAAATAAATGAGTTGTCCTTTTGAACAGATTAACCAAAAGCTGGGGAAATGGGATGGAGGGCAAAAGGGGTTCTATCATATGTTAATTTAGCCAGTCCTCCAGAACATCTTTCTTTTTTTCTCTCTCTCCTCTCCTTTTCCTTCTTTTCCTCTCGTGACTATTAGAAAAGAAACCAAATTCCTGGTCTTTGACTATATATTGGCAGCAGAAAAACACAAGAATTGTCAATTGACACATGTAACTTGCTAGAAGGAAATCCTTTACCTGTTTAGTTGTTTAAGTGAACACGAAGAACAGGTTGGTCCCCTAACTTCAGCCTTACGCTGAAGGTCAACCCTTTATTAAGGAGGAAGTTTGAATGTGTACTAGTCAAAATGAACTGTTGAACAGAGTTGAGCCATTCATGGGCCTAATACTCCTACCCTTACCCCAACAGTAAGGAAACCTTTTTCTCCTCTTCTACCTTTCCTACACACTTCTTAGGATGTCTTCTATCATGTCAAGTGATTGTAGATTTTATTACCTTGAAAGCTTTCTAAGGGAGCAATATAGTCAGGTATAGAGACTGCTGTGTCAAAAAAAATGCATCTAAGAAGTTTAGAATGCTGAGAAAGATTAGTGAAGTTTTATATCTGAAATTTTTTCTAGATTTCTGTAATCTGATGCTAAACTTTATGTTCTAATAAGCAGAGACCTATTTCTACTTCAGACTTGCAGCAGATGATAAGATTTTTAAAAAGAAAAACAAGCATATTAAGATATTTTCTCTCATTTCAACTATTAAAGTAACAGAGAGAAGTAAGGAAAATAATACTTTTCCTGTTTTTATAGAAATTTATGGCAATATAAACTAATCTGATGCTAATATTATAATTAAATGTAATATTTTACTATAAATTTCCACATTATGTTATGAAGAGTTTTATAAATGCTAAATGTTTTAAGAAGAAAGAAAATATGAGAGTGAAAAATCTTTGGAAAGGAGCCAACTACTTTGGAAAGTAATGGGTTCTATAATTTGAGGTGTTGGCAGCTAAAAATCTTTGGGAAAATTAAGGTTTTGAATGATACTATTTGTGATTATGTCTAAATTGGACTGAGTTGGTCCTCACACTAAATTGTACTATGATCCCCTTTCAAGTGAGATAGTTGTAATGTTTAATTCTCTCCTCATCAGGCCTCAATGGAAAATACACTTGATATTTGGCATTAAGACGATGTACTTAGAATCTGCATGATAAGAATGAAAAGTATGATTACTCTAGTCAGGTCTTTTGAATGTAATTAGTATAGAATGCCAAATTGATGGATGGATAAAGTGATTTTCTATGTAGATGATTAAGACATACATTCAAGTAAACTGATATTATTTGATTGGCAAAAGTTTTGTGATAGTTTTTAAAATCTACAATATTGTGTTTCTGTTACCCTTCTAATTTTTCTTGTATTGGGATGGGGGGGGGAATCATTGTGTAAGAAATGTTGTTAATTTGAAAAATTCCATAGAGGGTGATAAAATTATATCATTGTAAAAGTAACTCCTCTTTTGATAAAGACTTGCCATTATGCTTTAAAAATCTGTTGAATATGTAATTGGGCATTTTTTGCTTAAAAACTAATAATAATAATAATGTCTTAGATTACGGGAAAGTACCACAGACTTTGTAAATATCTGAGAAATTTTTGGGGGACTTGCCAGATTTCAATACTTCGGGATCTTCAGTTTTACTAACTGTGAGAGAAATTGCTGAAAGAATGTTGTGCTGTTATTATGTACAATGTATTCCTGATTCTGCTTGTTTCCCTCAGCCATGTTCATGTAAATCTTTCCAGGCCTTTCTATAATCAGCTTGTTCACCATTTTTTATACCTACATGTATCACAGCTTGTTCAGCCATTCCCCAAATAATGGGCATCCAGTCCTTTTCCAATTCTTTGCCATCACAAAAAGAGCTGCTACAAACATTTTTGCACATGTGGGTCCTTTTCCCTCCTTTATGGTTTCCTTGGGATACAGACCCAGTAATGGCACTGCTGGGTCAAAGGTATGAGAGACAGACAGAGAAGAGAGAGACAAAGACAGTGTGTGTGTGTGTGTGTGTGTGTGTGTGTGTGTGTGTGTGTGTGGCAGAGACAGAGATAGACACAGAGAGACAGAAAAAAACAGAGACACACAGAGAGAGACATAAACAGAGACACAGAGAGATAAAGACAGCGAGTATTCATTCCCTCAAAAAAAAAAAGAATGTTGTAAAATTCTAAAATAATGAACTGGTTTAATGAAAAACTAGGATCTCCTACAGCTTACAGATTTATTTTATTAAAAAAAAAATGACTCATTGGGCAGCTAGGTGGCGCAGTGGATAGAGCACCAGCCCTGAAGTCAGGAGGACCCGAGTTCAAATCTGATCTCAGACATTTAACACTTCCTAGCTGTGTGACCCTGGGCAAGTCACTTAACCCCAGCCTCAGGGGGGGAATAAAAAAGAAAATAAAAAGGAAAAAAAAAAAAGAAAAATGACTCATCAACTAAATTGGTCATTGCTTAAGAAAATTTGGAAGCACATCTGAAATAGCAAAATTACATCTTTGAGCCAACTTAGTATTGACAGATTGCAGATTAAAAGATTCTATTTGGCGTTGAGAATTAATATACAATATTTCAGATATGGACATCTGTCAGACAAGCCTTATAATAGTCTTTTTTTTTCTGATTTCTGAGTAAACTATCATGTATGTATTGTATGTGTGTAATCATAGAATGCTATTATTTTCTTAATTCCTAATGATTGATTTCTGCTCCATGATGGATTCAAACAAGAAAGGATGAATAAGATAAGGTTTGTATGGGTTTATTATGAACTGTTATTGCAACAACACGGGCATAATAATAATAATAATAATAATAATAATAATAATAATAATAGTTATACCTAAGCTATGATTAGTGATTTAAAGTAAAATATCTTGATACTCTAATCTAATATTGTCCTTTATTTTGATCTCAGGTATGATTGTTTGAATTGTTGTTAAATTAATAATCCACCATTGAAGGGAAAAGTTAGTTGCTGCCCAAAGGATGTGCAATCTGAAAACTACTACAGGTGGATGTCTGTACCTGGAAAGGTAAGATCCTCTCAACTCAGTTTCCCCATGGTGTTCTTTCCTTTCTGAATAGGAAATTTCCCCACCTGGTTAATTCTGAATTTGTGCTGCATGATTGGCTATTTGAAAATAAAGGTTAACCATGGTTTTTACCTACAATTAAATGAAACTGAGGAGGCCTTATGCTTATGGCTGGTCAGTGTGTGTCTTTAAAGGAACAGTCTTGTCCTTTTTTTTTTTTTCTTTCACGGAAAAATTTTAAAACAAGGAGGCAAGGTAAAATGTAAATGTCTCTATATAGGATGACTTGTGTTGTTGCAATACTCAAATCTCTCAGTTCCTATATAGGACACAAGTGTAAAAGAGTTTCTTATTTTTAATTTTATTATGCTGACTTTGTCTTCACTAATAACTATGTATTCATTTGGTGTTTAAAGTATCTCATTCTTTCTGGGTGATTTTAAAATAACATATCCTCAAAGGGAGGATAAAAATGTGTTGTAATAATTTTAATAAGAAAAAGCAACAAGATTAGATTGTTTTCTCTAAGAATTAAGACATATTATGATTGGCTTTCAAATGTTTCTGTTAAGAACAATGAAAAAAAGGACAAGTATGAGGATATCTTATGAGGATATCTCCATCAAGTTTGAACTGGTTTTCATCACATGAATTAGTTCTTGAAAACCAAATTTAAGAGGAACACACTTCCACAATTGCTGTGGGAATATGGGCTATTCCAAACTTTCCAAAGGGAAACTGTTTTCCCAGTATCAAATATACATGAGACAGCTAAGATCCAAGATGAAATAAATTGATTCAATGGGGTTTAATCTGTAACTTGACTTAGATTACTGCTACAGAATCTGTTTAACTAGGTTTGTTTCCTTAGGAGATATATGATGTTTAATGACATCAAAAGAAGCATAGGACTGTGAATAAAGAAAAAACACAAAATTTTTGTGATTCTTATATTCATATATATTCTTTCAATATCCGAGAAATGTCCTTGTATTGTAGGGCACTTGTTTCCTGGTACAAGTTCAAGTCTCCTGAGTTATAGTCCCTGATGTATACCCAATTTGATCCCTTTGATCATAAATTGCTACCAATCTGGTCACTATCACTTCTTAAAATAATTCTATCATTGACCTCCTTACTTTCCTTGACTTTCCATCAAGCAAGATATATGATATCTCTTGACATTGGAAATTTTCACTGACTGCCTTGCCATACAGAAACTATTTCCACCTGGCCCCCATCTTCATCAGTAACTTTCTTGACTTCTTTCAAGTCTCAACTAAACCCTTATCTTTTATAAGGGCATTTCCTGATTCTCTTCAATGTTATTGCTTTTCCTTTGTTGATTATCTCTGACTTATCCTGCATCTATCTTATTGTACATAGCTATTTGACATCATTTCCCCCATTAGACTGTGAGCTTATTGAGAATAAAAACTGTCTTTTGCCTTTCCTTATATCCTCAGTGTTTATAGCACAGTACCTGGCACATAGCAGATGCTTAGGATAAATGCTTATAGCCTAAAAAAGTCTGCCTTCAAGAACCTTAATCTAAGGAGGGTGAGAACAAGAATATCAAGGCAAATGAAGCTGGGAACCAATAGGATCTTTTTTTTCCCAGCAAGGTAATTGGGATTAAGTGACTTTTCCAGGGTCACATAGATAATAAGTACTAAATGTCTAAGACTGGATTTGAACCCAGATCCTCCTGACTTCAGGAGGGCCAATGCGTTATCCACTATGCCATGGAGCTGCCCCTGAACCAGTATAATTCAAAGTAAGACTCAAACCAGATTATCCACTCCAATTCACTCCAAGCCATCCTCCATTAAGCTATCATAATGATTTTCCTAATAATGTTATTATTATATTCATATATTATATAATTATATATATATATTAATAATTCCAATAATGTTACCTACCTACTCAATAAACTCTAGTGACTCCCTATTGCTTTCATGATTAAAAATAAAATGTTCTGTTTGGCATTTAAAGCCCTTCATAACCTAACACAATACTATCTTTCTAGTCTTTTTACACCTTACTTCCTCACACTCTTTTCATCCAATGACACTGACTTCCTGGAAGTTCCACAGCATCATCTCCCACCATCTCCCACCATCTCTCAGCACCAGACATTTTCTTTAAGTGGCCTCCATTCTTGGAACTTTCCTTCTCTACTTATACTACTGACCTTTCTGGCTTTCTTTAAATTTCAACTAAAATTCCTTTTTTTATTGGAAGTCTTCCCCAAGCCCTCTTAATTCTAGTGCCTTCAGGCTGTTCATTATTTCCTATTTATTCTGCATATAGTTCATCTCTCTATATATTTGTTTGCATGTTGTCTCTCCCATTAATTCATAAACTCCTTGAAAGCATGGGCTGTCTTTTGTCTCTTTTTGTTAGAACAATAACTGACACATAGTACATACTTAAGAAATATTTCTTGACTGATTGCTTGATACTAGCTCAATGGTGTCTCCACTGCTGCATAGTTTCATCCTATATCAGAAGACCTGATACGATAGATAAATTAAGAGGTTAGTTTGATATTGACAAAGTAGTCTATAGTGTTATTTATGCTGAAGGAATGCATTACTTATTTTACTTTATAAATCCAGGATTTCATTTGCTTTTATTCTAACCGGGACAGAGCAAATATCCAAAAGAAGTACAGTTTAGAATGAGTCGGAGGGTAATGCTAGAATTTGGAAACAAGATGGAAAGAAAAAAAAATATCATCCCTACTATCATTTTTGGCTATTACATGGCACCAAAACCTATGTTTTTAAATATCTTTTTAAAAATACTAAATGTAGCCAAAATACTATACAATATTCTTCAATCCCTTTAGACTACTAGATAGTGACAAAAGATTGAAATGTGTGCATATATATATATATATATATATATATATATATATATATATACATACAAACATAAATACACGATATAAAATATTCTTCAATATTTTGACCACCAAAAGACTGTTATATACATTCTTGAATTTCATTTTTAACTATGGATTGGAACTGAAAGACCACTATAATCTTCAATGGCGACACATTGGTCAAGAAACATTTATAAGCCAACTACTATGATCAGATCCTGCTCTAGGTACTGACAATTCAAAAACAAAAAGGCAACATTCCCTGCCCTCTAGGAAAGTACATCCTACTGGTTCAACCTGTACAAAGTGGCATAAAGAAATGGAATGATAATAATTTGAGTAGGTAGTTCTAACAACTAGAGGTCTAAGAAAAGGTTTCTTGTAGGCCATGGATTTTGAGTTGAGCTTTGAAATAATGAGGGTGTATAAGAGGCAGATATGAGAAGAGAGTGCATTCCAATTTTAGAGCACAGACTATGTAAGAACATGTAGGTGATAAGTCATATATGAAAAAAGGAAAATTTGTCTCATCTGTATATGAAAAGGCATAATATATAATAAGTCTGGAAAATTAAGTTTGAATGAAGGTATGAAAGGCTTTAAATATCAAACAGAGGAGTTAGGATTTGATCTTAGAGATGCTAGGGAGCCACTAGAATTTATTGAACAGGGTCAGACATAAATCTTATAAATAACCTTTTTGTAGTAAAGTGGATGGTGGATTGGAGAGGGGAGATACTTCAGTCAGGGAGAACAATTCAACTTTTGCAATATTGCAAGAGAGAAGCGATAAGACTGTGTGAATAGAGAGAAGGGAATGGATAAAGGAAATATTTGAGATAATAATCACAAGACTTAGCAAGTGATTAGACATAGGAGCTATGGGAGAGTATAATGGAATAGCTATAAAACCGAGAAGGCATTTAAGTTCTTACACATAAAGGAGAGTTAGAAAGGAGTGGGAGGTGGGGGTGGTTTAAAGCTAGGGGCCCCCATGCCATTCAAAATAACTACAAAATACACAAAATATTTGGAGATCAAGCTATTGAAGCACATAAAATATGTGCATGGGATCAATCACTAAATAAAGAAATAAAGAACGACTTAAATAGCTAAAGGAATATTCAGTGAGCATGTCCTGTCCAGCGGGACAAAAACATAGTCCTAGAAGAGAAGAATAGGAAACGGGGGGACAAGAGATGCGAAGAATGGAGACAAGACAGGCTTTCTGATCAAGTGTCGTTTATTGTAGGGATAAGCATAAACTTATATAGGGTAAAATGGAGCAAGAAACAAAGGCCATAAATCCACAGAAAGTTCTTGTGACAGGAGTTATTCCAGAATGTAACTTGTGTGGAGACAGAATTCTTGACCCAGGGATGGTAAAAATATAACCTTTGCCCCAGGTATAAATTGTGTGGAGACAGGCTTCTTTACCCTAGGTGGGTATTTGCCTAGGAAATCAGCTCAATGATGGCTCCCCACATGAGCACAAGTAGGTCCTGCCATTATAATAAAATGACAATATTGCCAAAGTTGATTTACAGTTTTAATGCTATATCAATAAAATTATCAAGGGATTTTATATCAAATTCTATAAAATAATAATCATTTCAGTAGAAACCAGACTGAGAGTAATTGACAGGCCTCAAACCCATCAGTGAGTTGGGAGTAGCAATTAGGAGATAATGAAGACATGAAAGAAAGGCCCCATGGGGCCAGAACCCATCTGGGAATAATTTCTAAGGATCATTACCAGGCCCCATGTGAAGAAGGAACTGAGCAACAATATTTGTGCATTTGCTCTTGAAAGAGATCTTGGGGCAGCTAGGTGGCGCAGTGGATAGAGCACCAGCCCTGAAGTCAGGAGGACCTGAGTTTAAATGTGGCCTTAGACACTTAACACTTCCTAGCTGTGTGACTCTGGGCAAGTCACTTAACCCAATTGCCAAAAAAAACAAATAAATAAATAAATAAATAAAAATTTAAAAAAAGAAAGAAAGAAAAAGAAAAAGTAAAGAAAGAGATATTGCCAACTTTCTTGGAGAGAAGAGTAAAGAAATGAAAATGCTCCTCTTCAAGTCCCTGCCATCAAAGCAGTGTCAAAGCAGAGAAATCACAGAAGCCTCAAATGTCAGACCTGGAAAGGCCCGAGAGTCAGTCTCAAACTGAGACACAATGAATCCTCTCTAGGATAGCCCTGATATAAGGCCATCCGCTCTCTGCTTGTGGTCCTTTAGTAATGGGAAACTCACCAACTCCCAACTTAGGTCATTCCACTTTGGAAAACTCAGTTTATCAATATGTTGAGACAAACCTGAATTCCTGTAATCAGTCCTCTAATCCCTCAATCCCAGAAGCATTTGCGAAACACCTACTGTGTTCCAGGCGCTTTGTCTCTCCCTTTGATTCTAGTATCATTCTGAAGCCCCACAAAGTCTGATCCCGTCGCCCTTTGGCAGACCTTCAGGTCGGGGAGAACAGCTCTCCCTGCCCCTGCTGCTTCTCTTCTCAGAGGGAAAGGCAGCCCCTGAGATTCAGGGAATTTGGAGGCGGAGGGTCCCCTTAAACCAGACGGGCCTAGGGAGGGAGGTTCAGTGGGGTGCCCACAGTCCCCCAGAAAGTGGGGACTCAATGTGATTGCACATCGGGGCTCCTTCCACCCCATGATCCTCCTCCTTCCATCCGTTCCTCCTGGGTGGGGGTTTCAGGCCCCTCACCCTCCGTGCCCGTCCCCGTCCCTCCTATTGTGGATCCCAGAAATGGGCACGGCATTCTAGGCGTGGTCTGGCCAGGACCACAGGGGTTTACGGTTATTCCGGGCATGGTAATTTTATCCAGCCCTGGGATTTCACTAGTGGGAGGGGGCCCTCCAGCTTGTCCTGCTGCTCATGTCAATCAGCCAGGGAGTAGGGAGTTGCCTGGGACACAGAGGGGTCACCATTTACTCACAGTGACATGGCCAAGCCAGCAGGTAAGACACGGAACCAGGTCTCCCTGACTCCAAGACCGGACCTCTATTGTGTACCCCGGACTCCGTGGTGTGCTTGCATTCATGCAACTCGAAATCACCCTAGCTAAGTCACCTGCCTGGCTAGGCACAGAGCCCTGGACAAACAGACACAGATACACACCTCCTCCCATCCCAAAAAGGCAGGGGAAAGAAGAGTCAGAATCCCTCTCCCTAATCTTCACTGGGCCTATGACTGCCCCTTTCCCAATCCCAGTTCCTCCCTCAACAGGAACTCCTTTAAGCAGAGTCCTTGATACAGGCCATGTGCTAGAGCCACACATCTCCACCCATATCAGATTAAAATATCATTGGGAAATGTTTTCCCAAGTCAATTAAAATACAGTACAGGATAGATGTTCATTTGTTGTTTTGTAAATCAATCAACGGCCCACAGGGCCACTTATCTGAGTGTGATCCCACTGGACCTAAGCCAGTCCAGTCACAAGTCTGGTGCCAGAGATATTTAAGTCATCCATAGAAATAGAGAGTTACAAAGGAAGACACATGTGACAGTGGAAAGAACACTGGATTCAGAAGCTTTGGGTTCAAATTGTGAGGTCATCTACTTACATCCAAGATGTATGATCTTTGCTAAATCATTTCTCTACCCTGGGCCTCAGTTTTCTCAACTGTAACCAGACAGTGGACTAAAAGGTGCAGGGCCTTACTGATTGTGAGACTGTGGAAAGATCATTTCACCTCTTTACGCCTCATTGACATCTACTACTTGGGATGCAACACTTGCATCCCTCCTTTCTCTTTACTGGCCACACAGAAGCAAAATGACCTGTAATCAATAACGTGGGCTTGGCTAGCTACTGTCTATCTTTGTGAAACTCCTGATGTGGACTTTTAGACTTGCTTTCCACTTTTATATAGCACCTGCTGTGTGCCAGGCATTGTGTAAAGTACTTTACAAATATGAGGATACTGAAACAACCAGGTCAAGGGACTTGTCCAGAGTCATACGACAACTGAGTATCTAAGGTTATATTTGAACTCTGGTCTTCCTGACTTCATGCCCCATGCACTAAGTAGCTACCCCATAAAAGCAAACAACCAAAAGGTCTGGTTTGCCGCCCTCCTTCACTCTATCTCCGGTTACTTCAGGATAGACTGAAAACTGAATTTGGGGAAATTCTCTAAGCAGCTGGGCCTCTTCCCCAGGAGGAGTCCCAGGAATGCCCCATTCCTGGATACAAGAGGGGGAAAGAACCCTAGCCTGCTCTCTATTTCCTAGAAAAAGTTTGGATAAGAAATAAGGTTTATCCTGAACAAAGCTTCTTAAACTGTGGGTTGTGACCCCATATAGGGTTATATGGGGATCATGAAATTATGATTTATTATCAGTAAATTTTAGTTTGTATGTCTCTTTTATATATCCACATACCTGGGGTTGTGTAAAAATTTATTGCGCAAAAAGGGGTTGTGAATGAAAAAAAAAAGCTTAAGATGTCTTCATCTAGAGGAGAAAGAACATGGAGAGATTCTGAGGCAGACAAATGAGAGTACTAGAAGAGAAGAGAGAAGTGCTAGGAGACAAAGGCTTTCTTCCTCAGTCTGGACTCTCTTCTCTCCTTGCTCCTTACCTCTTACTTCCCACCTCCAGAATCATAAATACTTTCTTATACACACACACACACACATATCATGATGCTCTATAAAATATTTGGGAGCATATCTACCAAGATTTATCTATAGACTATATGAATCTAACAATAAAACACTCTTTGCATAAATAAAGACATGTCTAAATTTTAATTGTCTATGATTAGGTTGAGCCAATATAATAAAAATTATAATACTATCTAAATTAATTTACTTACCTAATAGTGTGCCAATCAAGAACTATTTTATAGAGCTAGAAAATATAATAATGAAATTCAGATAAACAAAAGGCCAAGAATCTTAAAGGTAATAAATGAAAAAAAATTGGAAGGAAGGGGGACCAGGAGTATCTCAAAATGTACTACAAAACAGTAATTATTAATATGATTTGATATTGGTTAAAATAGAGAGCAATCACTAGAACACGTTCGATACATTATATATAGAAGCAAACAATCAATCACACAGTGTTTAATAAACCTGAAGACCCCAGTTAGTGGGGGAAGGATTCACTACTTGACAAAAACTGCTGAGAAAACTAGCTAGCAGTCTGACAAAAATAGGTTAGGACCTAACACCAGATACCAAAATAAGCTCCAAATGGATATGTTCCATAAATATAAAAAGTCCCATCATAAACAAATTGGGAAAGCAAGGAAGAAATTACCTTTCAGATCCATGGATGGAGAAGACTTCCTAACTAAAAAGTAATAAGTAAGACCCAAAGATATAACATGAATAATTTTATAATATAAAATCAAACAATTTTTGTACAAACAAATCTAATGTAGTTAAAATTAGAAAGGAAACAACCAGACAAAATATTTTTGCAGCAAATTTCACTGAAAAAGGTCTCATATCCAGCATATATAAGAAACGGATACAAATTTATAACAGCAAGAACCATTTCCCAATAGATAAATGGTTAAAGGATAAAAATAGGCAGTTTTTAAGGTACGAAATTAAAAGTATCAACATCCATATTAAAAATGTTCTAAATTCTTAATCATTAAAGAAATGTAAATTAAAACAACTTGAAGTTTCAACCTATTCCCATCAGATTGGAAAATGTGACAAGAGAGGAAAAAGTTGGAGGAACTGTGGAAAAGAGGCACACTTTGGTGGAGATGCAAATTGGTCCAGCTATTCTGGAAGGCAATTTAGAATTATTCCTTTCCAAATTATTAAACTGTGACCCAACTATGTCAGTAATAGGCAAATACTCCAAAGAGACCAAGGACAGTAGAAAAGGACTTATGTATACAAAAACATTTATTACAGCTTATTTCATAATAATAAAGAACTGGAAACTAAGGGGATGTTCTTCTATTGGGGAATGGCTAAACAAATACTATTATGTGAATGTAACGAAATATTACTGTCCATTAGACATTAGTCATTAGAAATGACTATATGGGCAGTTTCAGAGAAAAATGGAAAGACTCATGAATTGATGCACAACAAAGTGAATGGAACCAGGAAAACAGTATATATACAATGACAGCAATGTTAGAGAGAAAAACTTCAAAAGACTTTAAAACTGGTCAAAGCAATGAAAAAACGACAAAATAAGTCATCTTCAGAAGACTGAACATGAAACAAACCACTCACCTCCTGCCAGAGACATGATGAACGTAAACTGCAGAGAGAGAGACAGAGAGAGAGAGAGAGAGAGAGAGAGAGAGAGAGAGAGAGAGAGAGAGAGACAAAGAGAGAGAGAGACAGAGAGAGAGAGAGAGAGAGAGAGAGAGAGAGAGAGAGAGAGAGAGAGAGAGAGAGAAAGAGAGAGAGAGAGAGATAGAAAGAGAGAGAGAGAGAGAGAGAGAGAGAGAGAGAGAGAGAGAGAGAGAGAGAGAGAGAGAGAGAGAAAGTTCTAGGCATGGTAAATATTGAAATTTGTTTTGCTGAAATATGCATGCTCATGGTGAGTGTTTTTTGTTGTTATTCAATATGATGGTGAGGATGTAATGTGAAGGGTAAATTATAAATGCATGTAAAATTAATTTTTTTTTTTTAATTGTTGAAAAAAAGTATAAAGGCTAGCCAATCCAAGGGAAGTGTTCTAGTGTTTGGGCAGATGGCTCCATCCACATCTGGACACTAACAAGTAGGCTCTGAATGGGGAGGAGCAACAATAGTTGCCTTTAGTATTCTTCTTCAGCTAAAGTAAGAAGGTTGTTCAGAGCTGGCCAGAATCATTTTTTGGAGGCCAGGCCATGGCTTAAGAAAGGACTGATGGGAAAAATTGTTCCCAGCCTATGCCCTCTAAGGAGAACTCATTCTCTTATTCTGCCATGAAATTGAAGACTTGATCCCTGCATCCCCTGGAAACTTTAAGTCATTGGGTTGTAGTGTTATCCATTGTTGTTGCCAAAGGCTGTCATAGGAGGGTGACCCTTAGTCAGAGGCTCCTTTTGAAATTAACAGTGCAGATGCCTTCAAAGACCTTTCTAGTCTCTGATCCATTGTCCCCTGCTCCCAAATAATCTGGAAACTTAAGTATTTAAAAATCCATTCCCACCTCCACTAGCAGACATCAACTTCCCAGATAAGCAAATAGGCTCACAAACTCAAAACACAAGCAGTTTTATTTAGAAGTGAATGAACAAACGAACAAATGAATGAATTAACAAGTGAAATGAATGGATGAATGACTAAACAAATAAGTATATAAAGAAATGAACAAACAAATAAATGAGCATTTGCTAAATGCTTGCTAGGTGCCAAGAACCATGTTAAAGTTGCAGTTACAATTAGTGCTCTCAAGGAGTTCCCACTCTAAATGGGGATCACAATGTACACAGAACCCACAGGTTGGATGGAAAGGCCAGAGCTACTAAGAGTGCCAATGGTAGAGCAAATGTCAAGGCCCTCTAGAACATATCAGGGAGCCTTCCCCTGCAGGTTGGGGGTGTGTAGGGAATGCCTCCATCACTCCCACCATCAAGAAAGATCTCCACCTTCTAATAGGCATAAGGGTCAGAATGGAGCAGGATTCGGGCTCCCTCCATCAGGGCTGGGGCATGGGAGCCCTGGCAGAAAGGTCACCTTGCTGGGCACCAGCGGCCATACAGGGCACACAGACGAGCAGTTATTGCCAGGGAGCTCTTTCCCTCCTTCCTCCTCCTTCCCAGCTCTCCCCCACCCACTAATTCTCCAGCCTCCATGGTTTATAGCACTGTCCGAGGTAGGGCTCTGGAAGGGCCAGGTGATGCTTCCCAACATTGGCCCTTCTGTGCACAGCCTGTGTCAGTGGAGGGCGGCTTCCTTCCTGAGCCTCTTACCAGCTGACATCAGTCACCGCCCCACCCCCATCACTGCACCTGGTCACCAACCTCTGCAATGCTTCCTGAAGGTCTCTTCAGCTCTCAGAAGTAATAATTATCCACTGCTGTTCCTGTTTACTCGCCACCACTGCTCTGTATCCTTCTTCACTTCTTCTTAGTAGATAGCTTCCACCATGGGGAAGACAAGACAATAATTATCCATTTTGCAGGAGAAAAAAGGAGGGGTGGGCCTGAGTCATGTGGTGGGGAGATGCAGTACATATTAGTTCTATCTCATAGCTTGTGGGTATTAACAAATTAAAAGCAATGACTTGAGGTCATGATAGTGGTCAGTGACTCTGACCTTAGTTCCTTAAAGTAGAACCCCCCTGGCATTCTCTTATCCAATAGAGTCAATGGGGCTCCTTGGTACTAACTCTGCTTTTGAGTTTGTTCATCTTGTTTTATTCTTTCTATACCCAAGAACAAATGTTTCCCAAATAGGAACCTGTGGCCTGATTCCCAAGGGGTATGTGATCAACCACTAGCCCTCCACACAACAGCCAATCATGTGCACTGTCTCCAACAAAATCATTCCCATCCAATACACCCGCACTCCCCAATTCCATTCCTCCCTCTGTGCTGTATAAGTTTCTCCCAATCTTTCCCTTTTGAGCCAGGTAGCAGTTGTGCAAGTACCATTGGGAAAATACCCTCCTTCTCTCATTCAGGCCTCCTTTTCTCCACTCACAAAGCATCGGAGAACCTGTCTGGTATCGGCCCATCTCTTACCTTTTGCCCGGAATATTGCTGTAGCTTTCTGGTTGATCTCCCTGCCTCCATTCTTTTCCCACAGCTGCCAATGGGACTTTCCTTTGCATAGGTCTGACCAAGTCACTTCCTTCCTCATTCAACTCCAATAACTCCCTATTCACAGTAGGATCAAATAACTTTGATCTTTATCTTATTTTTAATAGATAATCCTTTCTATCTATCAAATAGCTTTGATCTTTATCTCATTTTTAATAGATAATCCTTTCTATTTTTGTGTAAGCTTTATAATGAACACATTTAATATGTGTATATAATCTATAAATAAGAGAACACACACAAATATATGAAAGGAGCTATCAAAAAAGGTTTTAGAATCTGCCCTAGAATCTTGAATAGTCAAGAAAATGCTTTTTCGGTAATGCCCTCAATACTGGCTGATGACTGGGCTTTGGATGAGACTAGGACTCTTGTAGGGCTTCTTCCTCACCAGCCAGCCCTGGCCTTGGAATGAGTCAGTCTTGTTTCTTTCTCCTCCTGTCTCACCTCTGCCCAGTAAGGAAGAAACTGGACAAATAGACGGACAGAGACTAGGAAATTTCCCGTTAATTATAGCCCTAGCAACAACTAAGATGAGTTTAGTACCTGTCTGTACCTGACTATTCAAATATTTTCCTCAATGTTCTCATCTGCAGGAAATTGAATTTTCTCATTAGAATTCCCTTTTTACCCATAATCACTATGTCCAATTGTGACATATAGGTGGGAAGAGAGATATTCTATCTATCAATAGAACATTAATTGAATGTTGGCTAGTAGTCCGGCATCATGGTATGTTCTGGAAAAGGCAAAAACATTCCCTACCCTCAAGGAGTTCATATTCTAATTGAAGAGATAAAATGCAAATAATCAAGTACTTATGATTCTTATAATGTAAATTGGAGATAACCTCAGAAAGCAAGCCCAGTCCCTCTGGGGGACTGAGAAAAAAAGTTTCTTGAAGGTGGCATTTCATCAGGGACTTGAAAGATAGCTGAGAAGCCAGGAGACCGAGGTAAGGAGTGAAGACATTTCAAAAGTAAGGGAGAAAGCCAGTGAAAATGAAGGGAATTGTGACATGGAGTGTCTTGTGCAAGCAACAACAAGGACAGTTTCACTGAATAATACAATAAGGGAATAAATAAATAATTAAAGGAATAAAATGAAGTAAAAAAACAACAAGGAGCAGTGAGGTTGTGCAGGGCTTTAAAAACTAAACCGAAAACATTATAGTTGATATTGGAGGTAATAGATTTCCCTGAAGATTATTTAGTACATTGTGAGTCATGAATTTTAGGAAGGTCACTTAAGTAGTTGGGTAAAGGATGGATTAGAAGGGGGATAGACTTGAGGTAGAAAGATTAACCAAAAGGCTATGTCAATAGAGTGAGGAAGACAGGAGCAGTCTGCTAAAGAAGATATGGGACCCTAAACTAATCTATTTATTTAGTGCTATACCAATCAGACTCCCAAGAAACTATTTTAATGACCTAGAAAAAATAACAACAGAATTCATATGGAACAGCAAAAGGTCGAGAATTCCAAGGGAAGTAATGAAAAAAAAATTAAATGAAGGTGGCCTAGCTGTACCTGATCTAGAACTATATTATAAAGCAACAGTCACCAAAACCATTTGGTATTGGCTAAGAAATAGACTAGTTGATCAGTGGAATAAGTTAGGTTCACAGGGCAAGATAGTGAATAAAAATAGCAATCTAGTGTTTGACAAACCCAAACATCCCAACTTTTGGGATAAGAATTCATTATTTGACAAAAACTGCTGGGAAAACTGGAAATTAGTATGGCAGAAACTAGGCATGGACCCACATTTAACACCACATACTAAGATAAGATCAAAATGGGTCCAAGATTTAGGCATAAAGAACGAAATCATAAATAAATTGGAGAAACATGGGATGGTTTACCTCTCAGACTTGTGGAGGAGGAAGGAGTTTGTGTCCAAGGGAGAACTAGAGACCATTATTGATCACAAAATAGAACATTTTGATTACACCAAATTAAAAAGTTGCTGCACAAACAAAACTAATGCAAACAAGATTAGAAGGGAAGTAACAAATTGGGAAAACATTTTTTACAGTTAAAGGTTCTGATAAAGGCCTCATCTCCAAAATATACAGAGAATTGACTTTAATTTATAAGAAATCAAGCCATTCTCCAATTGATAAGTGGTCAAAGGATATGAACAGACAGTTTTCAGATGATGAAATTGAAACTATTTCCACTCATATGAAAGAGTGTTCCAAATCACTATTGATCAGAGAAATGCAAATGAAGACAACTCTGAGATATCATTACAGACCTGTCAGATTGGCTAAGATGACAGGAACAAATAACGATGAATGTTGGAGGGGCTGTGGGAAAACTGGGACACTGATGCATTGTTGGTGGAGTTGTGAAAGAATCCAACCATTCTGGAGAGCAATCTGGAATTATGCCCAAAAAGTTATCAAAATGTGCATACCCTTTGACCCAGCCATACTACTACTGGGCTTATACCCCAAGGAACTACTAAAGAGTGGAAAGGGACCTGTATGTGCCAAAATGTTTGTGGCAGCCCTTTTCATAGTGGCTAGAAGCTGGAAAATGAATGGATGTCCATCAATTGGAGAATGGTTGGGTAAATTATGGTATATGAATGTTATGGAATATTATCGTTCTGTAAGAAATGACCAACAGGATGAATACAGAGAGGCCTGGAGAGACTTACATCAACTGATGAGGAGTGAAATGAGCAGAACTAGGAGATCATTACACACTTCAACAATGATACTGTACGAGGATGTATGCTGATGGAAGTGGATATCTTCCACATAGAGAAGAGCTAATCCAATTCCAATTGATCAATGATGGACAGAATCAGCTACATCCAGAAAAGGAACACTGGGAAATGAGTATAAACTGTGAGCACTGTTTTGTTTAGTTTTGTTTTTCTTCCCAGATTATTTTTAGCTTCCGAATACAATTCTTCCTTAGCAACAACAACAACAACAACAAAATTCGGTTCTGCACATATATATTGTATCTAGGATACACTATAAGATATTTAATATGTATGGGAATGCCTGCCATCTAGGGGAGGGGGTGGATGGAAGGAGGGGGAAAATTTGGAACAGAAGGGAGTGCAAGGGATAATGTTGTATTAAAAAATTACCTATGAATATGTACTGTCAAAGAAAACGTTATAATTATAAAAATTAATAAAAAATAAAGAAGATATGGGAATATATGATCATTTGTACCTGTAGAGGCATTTGGCTTGGCAAGGAGAAGCGTCACCTCTTGATGTGAGATGTGGATGAAGGAATTATGGGAAGGATGCATCTGAAGAGTGTGAGCTGAGAGGGAAGGGAGAAGAAGAAGCTCTTAATGAATGGCTTCAATTTTTTTTTCAGCAAAAAATGAAACAAAATTCTCAGCTAAGAGGGTTTTGAAATGGGGCATCATGAGAGATTTAGAAAGGTTGGGGGAAGCCATGGGAGGATGAATGAAAAAGTTGGGAAATCCACAATGCTGAGTGGGACAGTGAATTGATTAAGAAGTGGTTACAAAGACTGCCTGGCTATAGGGAGGGCCCGGTCGAGATTATATACATAAATTTGTAGTGCAGCTAGTGAACACGGTGCTTCATCTTTGGTCAGCAGTACAAGAAGGCAGTGGATAGTGGGAGTAACTCAGTGTTGGGGTTTACAGGGCACAATTAATAACAAAGAAGGGAAAATGACCTAATATTGCCAGATAAGAGAGTTAAATTGGTTCACTCACCAAGTGATCAAGATGTCAAGGGAAACACTGTAACAGCCAGTGTAAGGGTGATGTTCTGAGAAGGAACTAAGAGGTGGAGGGCTGGAAAATCAATATAGGTCATATAGCTGAGGAAAACACAGAATAATAAAAAATTATGATCAAATAAGGGGATTTCAGAAATCATGAAGATGGAACAGTTGGGGTTACCATTCTAGCTGACATGGGGTGTAGGAATAGGTCCTGGGAGATGGATAAATTAAAAGACTGGGTTTGAAAAGTTGTTTGAAAGAATCTTGATATATATGTTAAAGTCCCCTGGGTGTGTTTGTGTGTGTGTGAGAGAGACAGAGACACAGAGAGAGCTTAACACTGAAATCATTGAAAAAGGAAAAAAGGAGGAAGAAGAATTCCTGGAGTTTGTCTTGATTTAATGACAAATAGGGACTGAATCTCCTCCAAGGAGGAAAGGATACTGAGTGCTGGTGGTAGAGGGAGAGTCTGTAAGTGGCAGTGCAAAGCAAATGAGCATTTGGACCCCTCCACCAGGACCAGTGATGGGGGGGGAGCAGGAAGGGTGGATTCTGAGAGAAGGTGCAGCCAGCGGTGGAAAAGGGTGGCCGGCAATGGTGTGTCATCAGGAGGGAGCCAGGTCTCTGTCAGTGCACGATGGTGGAAGAAATGGGGAAGGAAAAATTTAAAGAGAAAAGCCAGTTTCTTAGTTGTGGAGCTGGTATTGTAGAGGGCACTCGTGGAGAGGGTGGGCAGATCTAGAGCAGGATGTTGTAGGGACCAAGTGGTAGGGATGAAGAATGGGGTTTGTACAAGGTCATCCCCAGGATGGGGAAGACTATGATGGGGTGTGTGTCCTAACCATGGAGGGAAAACTTCACCCAGCTTATCAGTGCTTGGAGAGGAGTGCACTGAGGGAAGAAGCTGAAGAGATGGCTCAGGGCTCTCCTTCAATGTCCAACCTAGTGGTAGGTGCTGGTGGTGAGTGCTCAGAGGCATGGCAGGCCCACCTCACAGCAGGCTTCCTGAAGGAGTCTGAACAGGAGGCAGGACCTGGTCAGGGGAGGTGCACTGGTCTGGGGATAGCCTCCATAGCACTGGAGGAGAACCTAGGACAAAGACAAAGGGCCTAGAGAGGCCTGGATCTGCAGCTGATGAAGGGCCTCCCCACAGACAGGTGGGCTCTACCAGACCTGATGTGGTGGTGAAGGCAGAGGGCAGAGCCAGAGAAGCTGAAGCCGGGGCTCCCAGCCACGTCCCAGAGCCCACCAGCATTGGCCTGTAGTGTCCAGGCTGAAGGCAGACACATCCCTGAAAGTCTATCCTTTAGAGCAGGCCGGGCCTTCAGGCGCAGCCTCTTTGGCCATCATATCACCCCGCTGACTCTTACTCAGCCCACTGTCCATTGAGACAAGCCGTGTTTCTCCCATCTTGCATTTGTGAGCTCAGTATTTTGAATTCAAATGCCAGAATGTACATTGGTCTCCCCGACATTTGCCCTTCGTGGACACAGCCTAGTGCTCTCACTGAGCTGCCCCCTACCCATGTCCTTCTCAGGTTGATATCTGCCTTGCTTCCTGGCTACTCCCCAGCCCTCCTCTCAAAGCTGAGATAGGGAAATGCTCCTTTGTGGCAAGACCCCATGGAAGGAGGGCTTTTCTATTTTATCACAGTTTTAAATGGAGAGAAAGGAAAAAGGAGAATGAGGCACAGTGGCGAGGGATGGGAGGCCATGGACTGGGCCAAACCCATCCGACAGCAAAGAAAGACCCGTTGCTCGGGCCTGGCTCATCCTGGCCTCTAGGCTGCCCTGGAAAGTTTTGCTCTTCCAAGGCCAGACAGAGCACGAGGATCCAAGGATGAGGTTTCTCTTCACACTGAGGGGGGAGAAAAGAAAAGAAGGGAGAAAATCCAGAACCCCCCTAATTTTTTTCCCCTGGGGCTGAGGTTAAGTGACTTGCCCAGGGTCACACAGCCAGGAAGTGTTAAGTGTCTGAGGTCAGATTTGAACTCGGGTCCTCCTGAATTCAGGGCTGGTGCTCTATCCACTGCGCCACCTAGCTGCCCCCAAGAACCCAAAATTTTGAAAAAATGAATGTTAAACATTGTTTTACATATAAAGGGGGAAAAATAAAATATTAACTATATTCAAAATAACAACAAGAACAAGGGATTGCTTGGAGATGTATGGAGTTTCTTCTCTCCATGCCTTCTCCATCTGTCCATCTTCTTCCTAGGACTGACCACCTCCTCCCCCCACCGTTTTTTGATTTTTAGTGTTTTTGGATGACATTTTGCTGTTTGTGTTTATTCTTGTATAGGAAGCATTTTTCATTGGGGATGGGGCCCTCTTTTACAGGTTTTCCTGAAAGTATATCCCCTGTGGAGAGCCTGGGGGGGAGTCTTTATCCCCCCCTACTCTACTCATGGACAACTGAGTAACATCCCAGTGTTAGCATGCTTTTAACTGTTTACCCGCCTGCTTGCCTTTCTCTTTCTTTCTGGGCCCCTCTCAACACATCCCTTTCCCCACTTTTCCCTGCTTTGAGACTGGGTGGGATCTAAGGGCTGGACATCTTGCTCAGGTGCTGCTGCCATAAATGGCTTAAAGTTGTATTGCTGTCACCTTTGCTGAGTCCAAAAGAGATTAACTCTCTTCAAAGTGAGATACTTTTCTACAGCCAGGATTTCTGGTAAAGGTCTCATTTCTAAAATATATAAAGAGCAGTGTCAAATTTATAAGAAATCAAGTCATTCCCCAATTGATAAATGGTCAAAGGATACGAAAAGGCAATTTTCAGATGATGAAATGAAAGCCATTTCTATGAAAAAGTGCTCAGACAGAGCACGAGGATCCAAGGGTGAGGTTTCTCTTCACAATGAGGGGGGAGAAAAGAAAAGGAGAGAGAAAATCCAGAAACCCCCCAATTATTGATTAGAGAAATGCAAATTAAAACAACTCTGAGGTACCACCTCACACCTCTCAGATTGGCAACGATGACAGGAAAGGATAACGATAAATGCGGGAGGGGATGTGGGAAAAGCCGGACATTAATGTATTCATTGTTGGTGGAGCTGTGAAATGATCCAACCATTCTGGAGGGCAATCTGGAATTATGCCAAAGGGCCATCAAACTGAGCATGCCCTTTGACCCAGCAGTGCCATTGCTGAGTCTGTATCCCAAGGAAATCATAAAGGAGGGAAAAGGACCCCCGTGTGCAAAAATGTTTGTAGCAGCTCTTTTTGTGGTGGCAAAGAATTGGAAAAGGACTGGATGCCCATCAGTTGGGGAATGGCTGAACAAGTTGTGGTACATGAAGGAAATGAAATACTGAAGCTGAGGGAAACAAGCAGAACCAGGAATACATTGTGCACAATAACTGCAAGAATATGTGATGATCAACTATGGAAGGCTTGATTCTTCTCAATCGTACAGTGATCCAAAGGAATCCCCATAGACTTTGGACAGAAAATGCCCTCTGCAAACAGAAAAAGATCTAAGGAGACTGAACGCAAATCAGCACATGCTATGTCCACTTCTTTTTTCTGTTTTGTTTTGTTTTTTCTCTCTCCCATGATTTTCCCATTTGCTCTGATTTTTCTCAACATAATTCATAAAACAATGTGTATTAAAAATAAATAAACTACCACAAAGGAGCATATGCTCCCCCTCAGGGAAGAAGGCTTGGCAAGATTGCTGATAAGATGCCACCCTGACCCCCTGAAGCAGAATTGGCCCTGGAGACCACCTGGTTGAAGACTCCAGAACGATATCCCTTCTCTTTTGTCCTAGGGAAGGAAGAGATGAGGAAGCAAGGAACTAAGAAGGACTTGCAGAATACTCTTACACACACACCACAGATATTGTGAACATTACTGTCCAAAGCAGGGCTTGCCCCCACCAAACATCTGACCAATGATCCTTTAATTTAGCAGTGTAAGTTTTGCCAAGGGGGAAATCTGGCACCACTGAGGCAGGTTTCTGAAAAAGGGTATACCTGGCTTTCTCCCATATGTGATCTTCTCCATTTAAAATAGTCTTTAAGCTGCTTTTCATTTGCATCCTGAGCTGAAAAGTCAAGGCTTGATCAGGGGAGTAGCATGGAGTGGGGTATATTGGGCTGGATCAGAAGGAACAAAGCTGGAAAAAGGCTTTTCCCTTTCAGTATAAAAATGAAGAACAAGATTTATGGGCCCCTTTTAAGGAAAGGGTTCAGCTACTCTGCTGAAGATAGGTTAAGTAGTTTTGATGGTGGGTTGCATCTTCAAAAGCCCTCCTTGCTGAGGTCCTTATTCTGAGATACATTAGATGCCCCTTTCCTGCCATCTGCTCCCATGCCTGGGAGAGGGGACACAAAACTGAGTTCTCACATAAATCTGAGTTGAAGCTTTTCTCTCAGTGGAAGAGAACAAGAATCCCTCCAGCCCAGTCCTGGACAAATGACTGAAGTTCCAGAGTCAGAGAAGCCGGTCTCTCTGCAGGGCAGGGGAAGGGGAAGGATCCTTTCATTTCTGTTCCCAGGAAGATTCCGGGGAAGGGTCTGCCCAAAGGGAATCACTCAAAGAGAGGTCCCTCCCCAGCATTTTCCTGCCATCCTTGGCCGACCAGTAGTTTGGGGCTGAATGTCTCCCTTTTCTCCTCCCCAATTTTCTCCTGGGCCAGAGGGGAAGCCCTCTTGGGCTCTGGCCCCGGCCCCAAGGAAGGAGCTGTCAGAATCCAACCTTGGCCATTAGGGACAGGCTAAGAGGGTGGCCCAGACCAGACAGGTCCACGGCCACGTAAGGAGATCAAGTGCTCAGAACCGTTGGCACATAGCCCATGCCAAGCTCTCAGTCCTTTTCTTCCCTCGGGCAGTGGGTGACATTTCTGCTGGCACATAGGAAGGGGTCCTGCTGTTTGCCCAGGGAGCTCCCTACTTATTCTGCTGGAGCTCCCCATTGTCCCATCTAGTGCTGAGGGGTGGGACGTGGGGGGTCACATGACATGCTCCAAGGGGCAATCTATGGGGAGCCCGGGGGACTTGGGCAAGGAGGCCAGTCTCAGAGGTACCCAGGGAAAGGAGAGCCAAGGAGCAGAAGCAACTCCCTGCCTTCCTCTCTCCCAACCCTCCATCCTGGGCCCAGGGGAGCCAAAGACTAGACCCTTTTCCCTCCCTCCTTCCACTTTTGTGTGGCAGGGAGCTTACCCCCTCCTCGTACAGGGGCCCAGGCTACAGGAGCTCAGATGCGGAGTTGGAAACTGAGGCATCCTTGAAAGGGGAAGGCAAAAGGCCCAGCGGGGAAGTGAGGCTGGGCTGGGCTGGGGTGTCATCCCTCCTGCTCCAAAGCTTCTCCCTCTACCACAGCCCCTGACCTCACAAAGTCCGCCATGGAGGCACAGTTAGAAAGGAGCCCAGAGGGAGAGAGACGGGAGCGGATGGGCACACTGGGTCCTCCCTGGGGAACCTTTGTGGGACCGCCAGCCTGTTTTACCCCCAGGAGAAATTATTGAAACTCTACATTTCAGAATTACAAGTGGTTTGTTTAAGGCTTGACATGACCAACTCCACTTGATCTGTATTTGCCATTTTGCTATGTGCAACCTCAGCATGAACTGCAGTATCAATCTAAAACAGTTGGTTTCCTTCTGTATCTTCTTTCTTCCCATTTTTGCAACAGAGACTTAGTTGTTGCAAAGAACTTTAACAGTCCAAGGACATCTGCTTCTCTTCTTTATCTTGTCCTCCTAGTGATGTATGGCTCCCTTTGATCTAATGTGAGTAGTTCTGCTAACAAGGACACAATCCTCTATCTCCCTTGGAACTAGTGATACGTGTATCCAGAGGCTCCGTACCAAACAGCTGTTTCTTTTTCCCCCTGCCCACCTAATGAACAATATATATGTATGGCTCCCTCAAACACAAATGTCTTCGTAGCTAAATTGTAAAGAGACACGTTTCCATCAACTCCTGGTGGAGCGGGTCTCATGGCGAGTGAATAAAACGACAATATCCTTGTTCTATTGGCAATGGCTTATCAATGACTCCAAGGAGAGCCCAGGCGACAATATTGTCAGTCTTCCTTCGGTTGTGTGGTCCTAGAACTATGGCCTGACTGTGTGTGCTAGAACGGAGGGTCAAAGTGGGGGAACCTGCTGCCTTCTGCTGGAGTGGAGAAAGTGAGAAGGAATCAGAATATTCTCATCATAACTAAAATAGAGAGATGACGTTTCCTCCTCCAAGGGAGCCCCAATGCTGCTGCTTCCCCATGGGATGAGAGCATCACTCCTTAAGTCTCCTGGGCCTCCCCTTGCTCCGCTAGCTCCTTCTCTCTGGGGCTGAGATATCTCCTGGGGCCGGGGCCACTTCAAACCTGGGAACTTGCAGCTCTCCTTCCTTACTCCCCCCCCCCCCCCCCAGGTCCTGCCTCGGACACGCTGACGGGCTCCTTGGGACCAGCCCTGCCCCGCCTGAACCTCCCTGCCTGCTCCCTCCTGCCTGACCTCTGAACTTGGGTCCTGGAGGGACTGACAGAGAGGAGGCCTTCCCGGCGGCCCCCTCCCCCTCCCCGGGCGGTTCCTGGCCTGGGTTTCTCAGTCCAGGGCCCCTCACTGCATCCCATCTGCCCCTTCCCCTCCTCCTCCACCCCTGAAGTGACGGGCGGCTGCCACGGAATGCCAGAACCGGGCTTTGGGTCGGGGCCTGGTTCGGCTTCCCGGCTCCGACTTTCCCCCTTTGGTAACTTGGGGAGCCCGCCGTTTCGCTTGGGCTCTCGGGGTTCCGGCCCCCCTGTCATCCCTGCCAGGATGAGGCCCGGGGGCCCCTGTGAGAGGCTGCCCCGATCCCAGGGACACCCTTGGGGCCTCTCTGGGGGGGAGCGGAGGGAGGCCCGCGAGGCTGGGGGGGGGGCTCTCTCTGCCGCGGGGAGGCGGGGGGGGGGGGGTCAGGCTGAACGAACCCCCCCCCCCATGAGGCAGCTGCCCCAGGGGGAAGCGGCGGCCCCGGGAGGAAAGGACTCGCTCTCCCGCGCTGGCCGGATGCCCACGGGCCGGATGGCGTGCGGGGGATGGCGGCTCGGGCCGGGAGGGAGCCAGGCAGCTGCAGCCCCGCCCTCCCCGGGGGTCCGGAAGACTCAGAGACCGAGGGACGGCAGCCCCCGTACCTGAAGCCCTCCCCTCCCCCCGTGTCCCACCGGCCTGGGCCGCCCCTCC
Organism: Sminthopsis crassicaudata; assembly: GCF_048593235.1. Lineage (NCBI taxonomy): Eukaryota > Metazoa > Chordata > Mammalia > Dasyuromorphia > Dasyuridae > Sminthopsis > Sminthopsis crassicaudata. The sequence continues at coordinate 69,607,574 of NC_133623.1, forward strand.
CCGGGGTCGCTGCCGGCCCGGCCCCTTCTGCCCCGCAGACCCCAGCCCTTCCCAGGTTCCCCGGCGGCTCCCGCCCGCAGCCCGGGCGCGCTTCCCTTCCCGGCGCCTCCCATTGGGCTTCCTGCCCCGGGCCCGGCCCGCTGCCCAAGGAGCAGCTCCGGGGCCGCTGTGCCCGGGAGGCTCCGCCACACAAGCTCCCCTCAGGGCAAACAGCGACCGCCCGGGCCCGGACCCCCCCCAACCCCCCCCCCCCCCCCCCCCCCGGTTCTAGAATCGGCCCGGGCTTCTTTGTCCACACTGACGGCTGGAGGGACCCTAGAACCCTCTTCCTTCCCAAGAAAAAGAATGTAGCCCCCGCCCTCTTGTGAGGGGTGGATGAACTTATACAATTAGGGGAGGAAAGAAGCACAGATTTCAGAGGTGGAAGGAACCTTAGAGAGCCCTGGCTCCGGCTTTCCTCGCCTTTGGCGGACGAGGAATCTGAGCCACAGAGGGGTTCACTTATTTCCCGAGAGCCACACAGCATCGCCTGGGTGTGGCAGGATTTGAACTCAGGTCTTCTTGAGTTCACTGTAACCCTTGCACCCGGCTCCTATTAGAACCATTCTCCTATATTAAAAGAATTTTCCTCCATTCAAAGGGCACAGCGGTGCCTTTAGCAATCACAGAGTATTGGGGTGAATAATCTGAGAAGAACATTAAAATATACCCCAGTAGAAATGGAGGGGGCCTTCGAACAGATAATAAATATCCCAACTGGACAGGGGCTGAGCCCAGAGTATGTGCAATGTTAGACCTTGAGGCAACCTTGGAGTATAGAATGCCAGAGCTGGAAGGGATGTCAGGGAAAGTCAAGGACAAACAGCCCATTTTCAAGACGAAGAGACTGAAGCAAAAAGACAAGAAAGCAACTTTTTGAGCAATCCCAGCCCCAAGTTACAATCCCAGGTCCTAATGCCTGCTCTTTCCGAAGGCTTTGGGGGTTAGACAGCACTACCAGTTTCCTCTTCCAAAGGGCCAGTGCCTAAGGAGATGTGCTCCCAAGAGCCCTTTCAGGATAGCTGATCCCATTGATTCACTCTCAGTTATTTTTGTTTCTATATTTTTCTCATCTTTTCTCTAGCCAGTTGGTGATCCTTTTTTTTTATTATTAATTTTATAATTATAATTTTTTGACAGTACATATGCATGAGTAATTTTTTTTTTTTACATTATCCCTTGTATTCCCCCCCCCCTCCACTCCCTCCCTCCGATGACAGGCAATCCCATACATTTTACATGTGTTACAGTATAACCTAGATACAATACATGTGTGTAAATACCATTTTCTTGTTGCACATTAAGTATTAGATTCCGAAGGTATAAGTAACCTGGGCAGACAGATATTAGTGCTAACAATTTACATTCATTTCCCAGTGTTCCTTCTCTGGGTGTAGCTGTTTCTGTCCATCATTGATCAGCCAGTGGATGATCCTAATGGGGCTCTGGCCCCTAAGTGGATATCCCAGAGGGACCCCAACATCTGATTGATGGTTTGGTATCTGGATGGTGGGATCAGCTATCCTGAAAGGGCTCTTGGGAGCACATCTCCTTAGGCACTGGCCCTTTGGAAGAGGAAACTGGTAGTGCTGTCTAACCCCCAAAGTCTTTGGAAAGAGCAGGCATTAGGACCTGGGATTGTAACTTGGGGCTGGGATTGCTCAAAAAGTTGCTTTCTTGTCTTTTTGCTTCAGTCTCTTCGTCTTGAAAATGGGCTGTTTGTCCTTGACTTTCCCTGACATCCCTTCCAGCTCTGGTATTCTTGGAACTATCTATAATGGTCACTTTAGAGATGATAAAAGAATCTGAACTCGGAAGGACATTAGTTCTTTTTCCCCTCTGTCATATTACCAAGGGTTATAGAACTCCCAAGTCAGGGTTGGTCTCCACCACAGATAGAGCTTACAGAGACCTACAGTTCAGAGTTAAGCCTCCCCATGAAAACCACCAATCAAGTTCCAGTCCCAGTTAAGCCCACTATTTGGGTTCCAGGGACTCCCTGAGACCACCAATAAGATGCTAGAGCCCCAGTCAAATCACTGGATTCCAAGGCCCAGTGCGAACACCAACTGAATGTGAGCATCTTAGCAAGATCACTGCTTGGTTATAAGATCGAAGGCCATCAACTCCATAAAGAGGTGACTAGCCAAATCTCAGCCCTCCTATGTTGAGAGGATTCTAGCAAGATTAACTAGTGAATGTCATTATATTTTCCCCAAAACCCATCCTTTCTCCCCATTTGCTTTTTTTCTTGAGGAGAAAATTCTTTACATTCTTTAAAAATGTAGTTTGTTTCATTTTATTTTTGTTAATTAACAAGCACTTTTTGCTGCCTTTCCTAGGTGAGTAGAAATAAACATTTGAAGAATTGTGAAAATATAAACAATAAGACTTGGCAACAGATTGGATATATGGAATGGATTTCGTAATGAATCAAGGATCATACTAAGGTTGTGAAATTGGCTGACTGACTGGGAAGACAGTGGTATCATTAAGATTAATAGGGAAATTTGAAAGAGAGGAGAGTTTGGTGGGGGGAAGGGTAGGGAAGGCAATAAGTATTTATATAGCACCTACTACGTGCCAAGAATTTTTAATAATATCATCTCATTTGATGCTCACAATATCCCTTCAAGGTAGACACTATTATTATCTCTATTTTGTAGTTGAAGAAACTGAGGCAATCAGAAATTAGGCGACTTGCCCAAGATCACTTAACTTGTAAGTGTCTGAGGCCAAATTGGAATTGGGATCTTCCTGATTCTAGGCCCAGTGCTCTATCCATTGGGCCACCAGATATCTTTAAATGAGTCCTAAGCTTGAGATGCCTACCAGACATCTAGTTTAAGCTGTCCAAAAGGCATTTGGTGATAATGAGACTGAAGTCTGTGAAGGAAATTAGGGCTGGAGAAAAAAAAGTATGTGTGTGTGTGTGTGTGTGTGTGTGCATAAACACGAGCATATATAAAAACATGTGTATAAGAGCATATACACACGTGTATTTATAAACATATGTGTGCATATACATATACATGAACACGTGTAAATCTATATCACAGATCATACGTACGCACATAAATGTCTGTAAATGCACACTTGCCTAGAAATATATTACATATATAAACATGCATGTGCAATACAAACATTGATATGAGTATATACAGAAAAACATATGTGTGTATACACACGTTTTTCCTACATCCCTAATCTTTCTCACAAACTTCAGCCTCATATCACCAAATGTATACACACATATTTTATGCATGTGTATACACACATATGTTTGGAGAAGAAATGGCAAACTAATTTGCCAAGAGAACCAGTCTGAGAGGAGGAGACCCAAGAGAGAGCAGTGCCACAAAAATCTAAAGAGGAATGAATATCCTGGAAAAGAGAGTGATCAACAGAGAGGATAAAAAAGATGAAGATTAAGAAAAGACCATTAGATTTGGTGATTAAGGAATCAATTAATGACTTTGGAGATAGCACTTTTAATTGAATAGTGAGACTGGAAGCTATATACATTTTCTCTCCCATTAAAATATGAGTTCCTTGAAAGCAAGGACTTTTTTATTTGTATCCCCAGCATTTAGCACAGTGTTTTGCATACAGTAAGCCCTAAATAAGTGTATCAATCCTTCGTTTACTGAGTCTTCTCTAATAATTCTTCTCTAATAATGTCTTCTCTAATAATTTCAGCTGAGAAAGTGGGGAGTGACAGGAGATGATCCCTAGGATGGCTAGGATTTGAGATGCTGGCTAGTAGGGATGGTAGGCTCAAATGAGAATTTTAAAAGTGGATGGTGACAAGGGCATGTTTGTAGACAGTACAAAAGGAGTCAGAGTTAGGAGTCGGAGAAAGAGTGAGAATGATAGACGGGGCAATGTGCTGGAGAAGAAAGTATAGAATATAATCAAGATTTCATATAGAGAGGTTTGCCTTGGCAAAGAGAAAGGTCACTCCTTCATGTTAGACAGAAGTGATTGTGCTAGACAGATGTTAGTGTTAGACAGACAATGGTGGAATATGTCTGAGTAACATGATAGGAGGGGGAGGGAGAATGTGGGAGCTTTCAGCAAATAACCTCAAATTTTTAAATGAAATACAATATGAGGTCCTCAGCTGACAGGATGGCCACTGGAGACTTAAGTGTGTTGAAAGATATGGAATGGCTGCTGCAGTAAATGGAAGAAGGAATTTATTAGGGAAGTGTTAAAAGATTGCCTGGCTACAGAGAAAACCCAACTGAGATGATATGCCATAAATTTGTAGTGGTCACCATGGTTTCTTTTTTTCATGTTTCTTTTTAATATCCATATTTATGAATTAATTTTGTTTTCTATATCAGCTAAATTTTTTTCCCATTATCCCTCCCTTTCCTCTTTCCTAGGAAGCAATATATCAAAAATAACATTTTCAAATAATGAGAGACAAAAAAGAATTTTAAAAATTCAGCAAAATTGATCAATACACCAAAACTCTGTTGTAAACAACATAAGTGGATTCTGATTTCTAATCCATTCTGCTATCTGCTTCCATTTTAGATGAGCTCATCCCATTCACACTCATAATAATATATTTAATATATATATTATTATTATTATAGTAATTTACAATAATTACTAATTTTTCATCCATCCCATTTTCTTCTGTTTCTTCTCTCTTTCTGTTTATCCTCTCCCTGTTCAGAAGTCTATTTTGTTTTTAACCACTACTTCCTTTAATCCACCCTCCCTCTTACCATCCCTTCCCCTCTTTCTTATATCCCTCCTCTCCTATATCTTTTGGGTAAGTTTCATTTCTATACACAACTGAGGGTGCATATATATTCTCCCTTCTTTGAACCAGTTCCCATAAGTAAGGTGCAAGTATCACCCCCCTCATTTTCTCCTATTCAATAAAAGCTATTTCTTGCTTGCCTCTTTTACGTGAGATACTTTCCCCTATTTTAGCTTTCCCTTCTTCCTTCTCCCACTGCACTTTTTTCTCACCCATTCATTGTTTCAGAGATCATTCCAACATAATCAGCTCACAGCTATGCCCTCTGTGTATGTAAACTCCTTTTAACTGCTCCAATTATTTATAAAGTTCTTAGAGGTTATATGTATCATTTTTCCCATACAGGAATATAAGTACTTTAACTTTATTGAGATCCTTATGATTGCTCTTTCATGTTTACTTTTTTTTTTTGCTCCTTTATGATGGAAGCCACTAAATCTCTTGTGATCCATCACTCAGATTGGCTAAGATGACAGGAAAAGATAATGATGCAATGTTGGAGGGGATGTGGGAAAACTGGAACACTAATACATTGTTGGTGGAACTGTGAACTCCATTCTGGAGAGCGATTTGGAACTATACTCAAAAAGTTATCAAACTGTGCATACCTTTGACCCAGCAGTGTTTCTACTGAGTTTATATCCCAAAGAGATCTTAAAGGAGGGAAAGGGACCCACATGTGCAAAAATGTTTGTGGCCTCCCTTTTCGTAGTGGCAAGAAACTGGAAACTGAGTGGATGCCCATCAGTTGAAGAATGGCTACATAAATTATAGTATATCAATGTTACAGAATATTATTGGTCTATAAGAAATGACCAGCAGGAGGAATACAGAGAAGCCTAGAAAGACTTACATGAACTGATGCTGAGTGAAATGAGCAGAACCAGGAGATCATTATACATGGCAACAACAAGACTATATGATAATCAATTCTCATGGATGTGGCCCTCTTCAACAATGAGATGAACCAAATCAGTTCCATTTGTTCAGTGATGAAACCCATCTGTACCCAGAGAGAGAACTATGGGAAATGAGTGTGGACCACAACATAGCATTTTCATTCTCTCTGTTGTTATTTGCTTGCATTTTTGTTTTCTTTCTCAGGTTTTTTTTCCTTCTTGATCCGATTTTTCTTGTGCAGCAAGATAACTGTATAAATATATATACATATATTGTATTTAACATATATTTTAGCATATTTAACATGTATTGCACTACCTGCCATCTAGAGGAAGGTGTGGGGGGAAAGAGGGGAAAATTTGGAACGGAATTTTGCAAGGGTCAATGTTGAAAAATTACCCATGCATATGTTTTGTAAATAAAAAGATTTAATAAAATAAAAAAAAAACTTTACACTTTAAGTCCAGGGAGAAAAAAATATTCAGTGAAAGTCTCTCTTAGATCTCAGAGGGCCTCCTAGGCTGGCTACTGCCACATGTGCAAATGGGTGAAACTCTGTATATTCTGGTGCCCAAATACAAAGCTTGGAACTGTTCCTAACCTTCAGAAGTATAGATGGCGCTTCAGTGACTCTCATTTCAATTAGCCCCAACCAGGAACTTGGCTGACTTGTAAGCATCAAATGCAGTAATATAGAGAAACTGCTTTGTAACTGTAAAATGTTATATATAAGTGGCAGCTATTATTATTGTTGTTTTCTGCTTAGGAAATCCAGGACTACAATTCTCTGGCCAGATTCCTAAGCTGTTGTCATTAAAGTACCTTAAAAACCTAAAACCAAAATCTCGTGTGATCCTGACTGTGGCTTCATGATACTTGAATCATTTCTCTTTGGTTGCTTGAAGTATTTTCTCTTTGACCTGGGAGCTCTGGAATTTGGCTATAATATTCCTGAGAATTTTTTGGGGGGGTTTCTTTTAGGAGGCAATTGGTAGATTCTTTCAATTTCTATTTTACCCTTTGGATCTAAGATATTTGGGCAATTTTTCTTGAAAATTTCTTGAAAGATGATATCTAGGCTTTTTTTTTTTTGATGTGGCTTTTAGGTAATCTAATAATTTTTAAATTCTCTCTCCTTAATCTATTTTCCTGGTCAGTTGTTTTTGCAATGAGATACTTCTATTCTTCAAATTCTTTTGACTTTGTTTTATTATTTTTTAATGTCTCATAGAATCATTAGCTTCCACTTGCCCAATTCTATGGCATTATGCTAGAAGAATCATTTTCCACTCTTATCTTTATCTTGGAAGAGCCCCTGCTCCTCTGCAGCCCCAAGCACTAGTACTCTTCTTTGCTTTGGAGCTATCATCAGGACTCCTGATCCTTTGAAACCAACCCCCCCCCCCATCACTCCTCTCCACCCTAAAATTGTGACTCAGAACTGCAATGTGGGAAATCAACACCAGCTGTACCCAGTGCCAGTAAAGGGTACCCTAGACTCTTTTTTCTGACCAGTTGCTTAGCCCTCTTAACATGCCTTGGATGAGAGCTCCTGAAAACTGCTGTCGCTGCTTGTTGTATATGGACTCTGGAGAGGCCTCCACCCTGCTGTCACAATCTTCTCCTGCTGACCTAAGTTTTCTACGGCTGGAAAAAATGTCTCGCCCTAACATTTTGTTGGCTCTGCACTCCCAAAATTGTTTTTCATCAGCTGGGATCTTATTTATTATGTCTCAAAGCTTAAACATTGGTAAAAAAAAAGTTGGTTATTCAATTTAAATCACTGGTTTTACTTTGATATTCTTGACAAATTCAGTAATAATAATAATAATTCATTTACATAGTATTTCAAGATTAATAAAAAAACTCCTTAACAATCTCATGGGGTATGTAATACAGATATTGTTCCTTTCTTATCCAGAAGAAAGTTGAGGCTTAGGATAATATATCCTAAGATAGGATAGGATATATATAGAGAGACACACGTATATATATATATATATATATATATATATATATATATATATATATAATATATGTGATATTCATATCTATTCCCCTATCATATAAGCATGCAATTTATATATTATGCATAATGAATATTTATGTATATAGAGCATACATTTATAGTCCCCTATCGTATACATATTAATGAAAACTTATAAAACATTAATATTAATATTACTGAACAATATCTAATACATGCCTATCTTTACCTAATAATTCTCATATAGTACATAATACATATGTATATATATATATATATATATATATATATATATATATACATAAGACATAATATGTTGGTGTACAAAGACATTACATCCATGAAAGCAGATCAACAAAGCTATTTCCTCTCTTTAGGAATACCTTTATCCTCACCTCACAAGAGATCGGCAACCTGCCATCTGAAGATACATGTTCCTTCAGAGCAAGCCCATAAACTGCAGATGGACCTTAATCCCCTTGACCGTTATTGGTTGCTCCTTCGGGCCCTATCTATATAGGATAGTCTATATAGGATCAGTAGGAGAAGGACAGAGAGAGCATTCTTATTGGCAGCAGCAGAGGCAATCTGGTCAATATGTTATTATGCTACAAGATTCTCAATCTATGCAGGAAATTCCCAGTCTTAGTGTAGTCCTAAACTGCACTAAATTCTAAGGATGAGTAACTGCTGCACTCCAAAAATTAATTTGACTTATTAATTTAAAGTTGTAAAGGGTAAGCCAGTTAGAGAGGGAAGATTCTATCCATGACGATCCATATTCTCCCTCAAAAAGACCTTCCTGATAGTGTTTGATTTGGGAGTGACCACCTCTACAACAGGTGGGCTTTAGCACTGGTGCTGAAAAGCACTCTCTGATATTAATAATGTGGAAAGTAAGGGTAGGAAGTTATTCCCCACTTTCTCTGTTTCATAGCAGATTCACTGAGAACCAATTCTCTTTCAGAAGCCCTTATGCCACTAAACCTGGAAGTCAGTCTCTAAGCTAGCACCTGCATCCTTTGTCTCTAACTGGTCTTTATTAACTGCTAAGCTTTTTTTATGCATGACGTCTTTAGTAACTTCCTACTACATCCAGCACCTTGTCAGGTACAGGTAGAGTCTGCCTACACTTCATTTCAATGGACATTTATTTATTTATTTATTTACACATCTATTTATTTATTTATTTATTTATTTATTTATTTATTTATTTATTTATTTATTTATTTATTTATTCATTCATTCATTCATTCATTCATTCATTCATTCATTCATTCATTCATTCATTCATTTATTTATTTATTTATTTATTTATTTATTTATTTATTTATTTATTTATCTGTTTATTTATTTATTTATTTATTAGAGTAGGCAAGTGAGTCTGTCTTTATGGATCCCTTATTGATCATCTTGTTTTTAGTAGCAATTCCACTTAGGGTTTTCTTCTCGTTATTTGAGTTAGGGTTACAAATATTGTTAACTTTTTAGGAATCAGTCTTTCAATACCCTTTTATTCTTTAAAAATTTTAACAATAGTTTTTTTTTTTTATTTTCAAAATACATGAAAAAGATAGTTTTCAATTCAATGACTAATTAAGTTCCTGCTTTGTGAGTATTTTAAGCAAGGAGTGATAGAGATCCATAAGAGTGGATGGGTCCAGTTCCCCGTGTAGAAGATAAATACTAAGACAAAAAAGAAACAGTTCTTGCTCTCAAGGAGCTTACATTCCACCAGGGCAATTTTAAAAAGTGTATATTAACAAGTAAAGGGAACTTGGAGGAGGTTCAGGAAGGCTTCCTAGGGGAAGTAGCTAAGATACTCAACATTGAGAGGCAGAGATAAGAAAAGTTTGTTCTAGATGCCAAATTGTGGATGGACTTAAAGACCATGCAATAGCCCAACATGCTGCATTTTACAGAGGAAGAATATGGGATCCAACTAAGGCAGGGATATGCCCAAGTTACACAAGTAATAAATGGCAAAGGCAGAATGGAAAACCAGTTAATGATAATATTAGAGGGCAGAAAAGATGATGGGAATAGAAAGAAGGGGACAGATTGCAGACATGTTAAAGGGAATGAAGCAGCAGCCAGGTTGTACAGAAGATAGAGCAGTTTCAAGTGGAATCAGAAACACCTGAGTCCAAATCCTTCTTTTGATACTTGCTAGCCATGAAACTCTGGGAAAGTCACTTCTTTGTGCCTTAATTTCCTCATCTATAAAATGAGTAGCTGAATGGGTTGGTTTCTAAGATTCCAAGCCATGTTTTACTTGACTCATTCCTGCAATCAGTCTCCTGGCTTGTCCTGTTCCTTCTACTTCCTTCCCTGTTGCTTTGCCCCATGGAGAAACCTTGGTCCTATATTTTCCTTTCTCCCTCATCCTGAGTCAAAATGAGTCCACTGTTCTATTCTTGGGTGCCTTAGGAAGATAGCATTGAAATTAACAGGAAACATACTTGTGTGGGTCAAAATAGCTCAGAATACTCCCATCAGCCAGGAAGGCTTCATGGAGGAGGTAGGTCTGGATCTTGGTTTGTCTTACCTGAAGAGACAGAGAAGCAGAAACCATCCACAGGAACTTTATTGTTGTCTGATTCCTTCTCTAGGAAGGTTGTGATGCCAGAGAATAGAAGTGGCAAGATCTGAGTGGGTAATTCCTTGTCCTCTCAGGGAAGCTCTGAAATCTGCTTCCTGGGCAATCTCTGCCTGTTCTTCTCATCAGTATCTGTAAGGGAAAAAAAAACCCAGACAATTTATTTACAACAATAATAATTATTATTTTACAAATTTTTTCTCCCTATGATAGAGCCTGGAAAAGACAACAAAAGCTGAGAATAAATGGTACAAATAAAGAACAAACTGCAAACCAGCAGATGGAGCGAAAGTCCCAACCAAGGAAATATCTATAGGATTAATAGAGAGTTTATAAGGGCTTGCGGTTGTTGGTTCCATAAAGTGAGAAGGGAAACAGGTCTAGGAGGTAGAAGCTGATAGTGCAGGCTGATGGGAGGATAAAGGGAAAGCAAACATATCATGACTCCTCTGCAATATTCCAAAGGCAATTAATGGTAACCCAACTTCAGCACTGAGTCTGGAAAAAGTTCTGGGAGGACCCAGGCACTCATGAAAAGAGAATAGGGTATGTCTGACTGGCATCAAGAATGCCCGTTGGTACCAATATTTCTTCTGTGGTAGGAATGTGGAAAGCAAATGTCTTTTTTTAAATAGCAAGTTTTTTTTGTTTGTTTTTGTTTGTTTTTGTTTTGTGGTGGCAAAGAATTGGAAACTGAGGGAATGCCCATCAAATGGGAAATGGCTGGCTGAACAAGTGATAAGCAAAGTGAGCCAAACCAAGAAAATAATGTACACAGTAACACCAATTTGGTAATGGTAATCAATTGTAAAAGATCTAATAACAGTGATCAATAAAATGATACATCACAATTCCAAAGGACTCAGAATGAAAAATGCTATCCACCTCTAGATAGAAAACTGATGGATTCAGAATACAGATTAAAGTCTATTTTTTCCTTTTATTTTTCTTACTTTATTTTGGAATTTGGCTAATGCAGAAATAGGGTTTGCATAACTTCATATGTATTATGGGTATCATATTTTTCTTTCTCAAGGGGTGAAGGAAGGAGGGAAAATAACAAGAAAATTAAAAAAAAAAGAACACCCCTTGGCACCAACATATCACCTAAGGTAGGAATGTGAGTAGCAGAGAGGCTCTGGACATCACTGGTTTCAGTCATTTTAAACTTTATAAACAATGATTTTGGGAGCCAGTTACTATGCCCATTTTACAGATGAGGGGACTGAGCCTCAGGAAGATGAAGGCATTTGAATATAGTTAGGAAGTATCAGAGGTGGAATTGGAAGCAGGCTCTTCCCACTCCCAAAGTCCAGTACTCTAGGTATTTACAAAAGAATTCCAGAACTGAGATTTGGAAAGGAGTCCAGTGGCCATCTAGTCTAACCCACACAGAAAAAGGAATTCCTGATACTATAGATTTTACAAGTGACTGTGCAGCCCCTGCTGGAAAGGGGAACCCCCACTTCTAAAGCATCTAGCCCATCCCACTTTAGCTTAAATCATATTTTGCATTTTTCCAAGTGCTCCTCTCCCTTTTCCAGTCAGTCCCCCATTCCCACCACAGCTCACATTTATATAGTGCTTTGATATTTACAAATATTTTACCTACACAATCTCATTCATGCCTCTGTGGTGCAGCCCAGGGGCATGGGGGCATGATTTCTAGCATGGCCTTGGCAACAATACAGCCCCTGCAGCAGGTGTACAGCAGGTGGCAGAATCTGGTCAGTGGTTCCCTGTGGAAACAAACACTCGGTGATGTGATGTCCCCCAGGTTAATAATTGACACGATCAAGCCCTTATTGGGGAGGTTTAACTTCCTCAGGGTACTTTCCCATCCATGCCCTCTGGATCTGCGTGAGGAGGGGTACAGGAAGAGCTGTGTACTGTGATTTTCACTTTGGATTTAGGGAAGTAATCTTGTCGAGCCTGAAAAGGAGTGTGATTTGAGTATGTTTTAATTGATGGGGAATATTGATCATTAGCTCTCTTCCCATTTTAGAGGAGCTCCTTGAGAGCAGGGGCTCTTAATTCTGTACTCCCTGCCTCCTCCCCTCCCCCCTTAGCATAGTGCTTTGCACATAGTACGAGCTTCATAAATGCTTGCTTCATTCATTCTTTCATTTGTTCATTCATTCTCTCAGATTAAGGCTGGACATTACAGGACAAAATTGTCTAATAAGGGAGCCCTTTAATTCTCATGTACAGAAATTAAAAGCGGCCACTAAAAGAGTTGTGCCATTTCCCAAAGGCAATTCCCCCCCCCCCTTCCTCTCTCAACGTCTCCTCCTCCTCCTCCTCCTCCTCTACTTTTTCTTCCTTCTCGTATGTAATTTTGGGGTTAACTGGCTGCTGGTCGGCATTCTCACTCTATCCATCCATTCATTCATCTTTCCCTCTATCATCTCAGCAAAAGGCTCCGGAGCTGGGCAGCGGCGGGGAGGGGGGGCAGACCGCGGGGCGCGAGCGCGGCGGCGCGGCTCGCGGGGGACGGCGACACTGGCCGCGCAACGAAAGCACCCCCTCCCTCACGAGGGGCTGACGTTTTGCCGGGGTCTCCTAGAAACGCGCGCGCGTGTCTCCTGGTATACCATATAATAATAGCCAGCAGTTCCATCAGCATCTCGGTACACAGGCAGGCTGACGTCACCGCGCAGCTCCCTCCCCGGACTCGGACTTGGGAGAGGGGAGGGGCAGCGCCACGCGGCTCCCGTGCCCCCTTCCTTCCCCAGGCGGCCGGCTGAGGGCGTTGGGGGGGGCGACCGAACAGGGGGAGGGACGGAGAGAAGGTGGGGGGCGCAGCCACAGAAGGCCGTCTCTATGGTGAGTAGGAGGCGGGGACTGAGGAGGCGGAGAAGCGCGACCGCAGCGGCTCCGGCCCCCGGCGCAGGTACCAAAGTAAAGGCGGTCGAGAGAGGGGCTTGGAGAGGCGAATCTTTACTCGGCTCCATGAGAAGCTGCTGCAGCTCGCTAGTGTCCGACGGCTCCCCGCTACGCGCCCCGCCTCAGCCCAGCATGCCTGCAGCCCGTGCCGAGCAGAGCCCGCGGATCCGGGAAGTTTGGGCTTGCAACCTGGACGAGGAGATGAAGAAAATGCGACCCGTTATCCAGAAATACAATTACGTGGCTATGGATACGGAGTTCCCAGGTGTGGTGGCCAAACCTGTCGGAGAATTCCGAAGCTACGCCGACTACCAGTACCAACTGCTGAGGTGCAATGTGGACTGGCTGAAGATCATCCAGCTGGGGCTGACGTTCATGAACGAGCAGGGAGAGTGCCCCCCGGGAACCTCCACGTGGCAATTCAACTTTAAATTCAATCTGAAGGAGGATATGTACGCCCAAGACTCCATAGAGCTCCTGACCATGTCCGGCATCCAGTTCAAGAAACATGAAGAAGAAGGGATCGAGACCCAGTATTTTGCCGAGCTCCTGATGACATCGGGAGTGGTGCTGTGTGACGGGGTCAAGTGGCTATCCTTCCACAGCGGCTACGACTTCGGCTACTTCATCAAGATGCTCACCAACTCTCCTTTGCCCGAAGAAGCCCGCGACTTCTTCGAGATTCTCCGACTGTTCTTTCCGGTCATCTATGATATCAAGTACCTCATGAAGAGCTGCAAAAATCTCAGGGGTGGACTGCAGGAAGTGGCCACTCAGCTGGAGCTGGAGCGCATAGGCTCCCAGCACCAGGCAGGGTCCGATTCCCTACTCACAGGTATGACCTTTTTCAAAATGAGGGAAATGTTCTTTGAAGACCACATCGATGATGCCAAGTATTCTGGCTACCTGTACGGGCTCGGTTCGGGAGCTTCTCATGCCCACAGCAACGGGCACCCCGGGTTCCAGAACCGCTTCCCGGGTCCCTACCACAGCACCTACCCACCCACTGTCCCGAACAATTTCCCGAACGGCTACCCCAGCGGCTATGCCGGCGGCTTCCAGAACAACTACCCGAACGGTTATCAGCAGAGCTATCAAACTAACTTCCAAAACACCATCCAGGATATCCACAATGTCCACAATGTCCCAAATGTCCAATATGTCCAGTATGTCCAGTATGGCCAAGAACCAGAATGGACAGGAGACCAGCAAGGATTCGTGAGGTAAAATAGAAAACAGGGCTTTTTAAAAATGCCTAAACATATATAGGTTTTTATCTCCAGTTAAATCCCTTAATTAATACACACTGTTTATTTGTTTGTTTTTTAAACCCTGCCTTCTCAACCTGTTTTGTCTTTTGTCTTTCAATACTAATGATAACCATTCCTTCCTACCACAGCTCCTGATAGGTAGAAGAGTTTTCAGGTTGAATTTTGCTGTATATTAATTAATCCACCTGTTAGCAAGTATATGTGGCCAAGAGGGAAAACTCATATCTTACTCAGTCTTTTGGTAACTATATCTAGTTGGTCTTAATTTGGCCCCTGCCCCCCCTTCCTCTCAATTCCCAGATTACCAAGCACTGACTGTAATTTAATGCTTTTTTTCATTTTTGTCTCTTCCAGCATGCAAGAGATGCCAGAGTTTGAGGGTGAGGACCAGCAGTTCTACACCTATGGAGAATGAATCTGCTCACACTCCCTGTTTCACCAGAAGGTTGGAGTTTCCTTAATGTTTGCTTGAAAATTGATCATCTGCCAGTTTTACACAGCATTCCCTTGTTTTGGACCCACGGAGCAGGCTATGTTCACTGTGCTGCAAATTGTTGACTCAGTTAAGCTAACCCAAGAAGGAAAAGGAGAACTTAGTGACCGCTTTTCCTGATATTTCATCTTCTAAGCACCTCTAGTGTTCTTGGTTTTGAATTGGTATATGTATTAGGTCTGTGACTGACTAAATGTTTTAATCTACCTTTACCCCTTTCAGCAAAGTTCCCTGTAACTGGCTTTTCAAGATCTGTCAGGAGCATCAGCCTGAGCTTCTCTTGACAGCATCTTTCCTTTTATTTCCTTTTGGTCTTTTAATTCTAACATTTCTTTTTTCTCCCCCCTCCCCCTTTCAAATATAATCATGTTTACCATGTGTTTGATTTGATGATTCTGCAAGTCAACTTCATAATAGAAAGTCCAAAGAGAGCAAAGTCACCTTAGGTATATTTTATACCAAATTAAATTTGAAGAAATAAAATTGTGCTTTTGTAGTTGCTAGGAAGACAAAAGCAATTCAGTCTTGTTGTAAAACAACAAAAAAGGCCCTTAAATTACCTTGAATAATATTAGTCATCTGAGGACTATAATGATTATTTATTTTTATGTGTATATTTTTGCCATATATTTTCTATCTATTGACAGAAATAACTGTGAATTACTTTCTTAGCCATGCAGATTATGTGATCAGGTCAGAGCACATGAAGGAAGAATTTGGTCATCAGTAATAAATAATAGCCAGAAATGATGGATGGCAAGTGTGTATATGTATGTTACCTACACTTCAATCAGTATATTATCTGTTTTCCAGATGGCCGTGTCTCCCTTATCCTTCAATACTCTTTTCTCATTAAGTTTGTTAGAATCTTGACTCACTGGGAAACATGGATTGAATGAACTTCAAAGGAGTTTGGTGGTAGCGAGAGATGGCATTGGAGAGAAAGGAATATTCAAATTCCTTCACTGTGATGGAGTGGGAAGGAGAGTGGAAGTTGAGTTGGGGGGAGAGCAGGAAAATTAGTACAAGTGCAGCCACAGCCAGATCTTGGTGAGGGCAGGAAGAAAGAAGGAGCGGAAAAGGAGAAGCTGGTATCACTCCTAGTGCCCAGTCCAGTGCCATGTACAGATTTGATGAATGTATTGTTCTTAGACCCTCTAGCTTCCTTCTAGGCTCAGGCCAAGGGACATCTTCTGCAGGAGGCCTTTCCCAGCTCCCTCAGCTGCTAGTGCCTTCCCCTCGCATATTGCCTTCCATATACTCTGTCTATATATTGTTCGTGCCTAGTTATTTACAAGTTTTCTTCCCAATTAGAATGTGAGCTCCTTGAGAGCCGGGATAGTATTTTTTTGCTTTTCATTGTATCCCCAGTGCTTAGCACAGTGTTTGGCACACAGTAAGGACCTAATAAAGTTTGTTAATTGATTGCTTTGTCTAGTGTTTGTTGTGAAGTCTTCCCCTGAGATGGTTGGGTACATCCCTGGGAGATCATGTGTAGCGGGGTCAGGCTGTGGCTGTTTCCTGATGCCCCAGCTGTCCTCAGAGATGGTCAGCAGGACAGGGTCCAGTAGGAGACAGTCCCCCTGGCCCAAACCCTCATGCCCCCTGCATGTCCTAGCACTGGCTCATCAGGAGGTGGCCTGAAGGACTGGTCTGGGCTTTTCAAGCCTAAACACTGAGTTCTGCTTCTCCCTCTCTCTTCTTTTTCCTTTCTGTTCTTTCTCCTGATTCCTCTTCCTCCTTCCCCTCCTCTCCCTCTTCTTTCACCTCATTTCCTTTCTCCCTCCTCCTTCCTCATGTTTTCTTTCTACCTTTCCCTCCTCCCTATTCTCCCTTTCTTTTCTTCCTCCTCTGTCCTCCTCCTGTTTTTTTCATTGCTCTGGCTCAGGGATCCTGGTATTGGCCTGAAATCCCCTGTGCCGGCTACTGCCATAGACTTATCCCAAGTTGCTACAGAGCTGGCAGCCTGATCTCCCCTTCTGCAGAAAGGTTCCATAAGGGGAGCAATTTGACTGCTGAGCCCAGAAAGGGGAGCATCCTAACATACAATGAATGTACTTTATGGAAAGAAGTGGGTCTGGATTCCCTCCTTGGGGGACAGCAGGCCTCAGCAACAGGGACACAGAAGGGGGCCTTGGGGAAGAACTGAGGAGAAGAGCATGGACGTAGAGCACATCAAGAAAGATTTTGGTCAGACACAAGAAAGAATTGCTCACAAACTGGTTTCAGCCTCTTAAGGACTTTCACATCCCCTTAAGTTCCCTCCTCCCCACCCTACCTCACACACACACACACACACACACACACACACACACCCATCACTGAGGTAGGTGGGACAGGTATTAATATGCCCATTTTATAGAGGAAAAAAATGAGGTATAGAGAGCTGGGGTGACTTGCCCAAGATCATAGCACTAGGAAAGTGGCAGCCCCAAGTCTCAACCCCAAGTCCCCAAATCTCAGGCTCTTTCCACTCCCCCTTGTTTGTAGGATACTTGGTGGCTATTGCCTAAAAGCAAAAGTCACCCCTGCAATTCTGTGAATGAGCTGGTTCACACCAGAGCAGAAGATTGCTTGTCTTCTCTGTCTGTTGGTCTTACTACTTCCTAGTGAGCACATGCTACTTACTAGCTGTGTGACCTTAACCAAGGCTCTTCCCTCTTCAGGCCTCAGTTTCCCCCCTCTGCAATCCAAGGGTTTTCTGTCACTAGAACATTTTTTTCATAGTATTTTATTTTTCAAATATATGCAAAGATAGTTTTCAACTTTCACTTTTGTAAAACCTGTTGCTCCAAATTTGTATCCCTCTCTTCCCCTCTCTCCCCTCCTCTAGACAGCAAGCAATCTGATATAGATCAAACTTATTTCTATATTCATCATGCTGCACAAGTAAAATAGATCAAAAAGGAAAAATACATAAGAAAGAGAAAGAAACAAGCAAACAATAATTAAAACAAGCTGAAAATGCTATGCTGAGATGCACATTCAGTCTCCACAGTTTTCTCTGGATGCGGATGGCATTTGCCATCAAATCTATTGGAACTGTCTTGAATCATTTCATTTAAGGTTGAAGAGAGCCAAGTCCATCATAGCAGATTATCACAGTCTTGTTACTGTGTACAATGTTCTCTTGGGTCTACTCTAAGTTTTTCCAGGTTTTTTCTGAAATCAGCCTGATGATTGTTTCTTATAGAACAACAACATTCCATTACATTCATATGTCATAACTTATTCAGCCATTCCCCAACTGATAGACATCCACTCATTTTCCAGTTTCTTGCCCCTCCAAAAAGAGCTGCCACAAGTATTTTTGCACATGTGGGTCCTTTCTCATCCTTTATACTCTCTTTGGGATACAGACCCAGTAGGGTATGCTAGATCAAAGGGTATGCACAGTTTTATAGCCCTTTGGACATAGTTCCATATTGTTCTCCAGAATGGTTGGATCATTTCACAACTCCACCAACAGTGTATCAGTGTCCCAGTTTTCCCACATCCCCTCCAACATTTACCATTATCTCTTCCTGTCATCTTAGCCAATCTGAGAGGTGTGAAGTGATACCTCAGAATTGTCTTAGTTTGCATTTCTACACTAGAGGATTTCTATACAAGGTCCTCTGACACCCAACGCACTGCTCTTTCCATTATAGCCCAATTGTCTGTGCTGGTTTCTTTCTGCAACACTGCTTTGCCAGGATCCATGACAGCCCTTTTGATCCCTGCCCCCTCCATCCATGAGTAGATGACTCCCCTACTTTTTCTTCATGTCCCCTTATTCCACAGAATGTTCTGGTCTACCCAGCACTCAGAGCCCACCCAGGCTGACTGATCACTGATAGTTCCCACCAACTTCTCCATCCCTTTCCCTTTCCACCCAGAATCACTGGTCCCCAGCTCCCCAGGGTCCAGGCCCAATGTCTTAGAAGCTTTTATCATTCTTAGGTTCCCAAGGAGGATCATACTTTGGGACAACATCTACTCAGAGGCCAATCCTGTCCCTCAAGCTGGGCTCACCAAGAATAGAACCGTTACAAAACATACTTTTACAGAAACACATTTAGGGTATCATTGTTTTCAGTGACAGTGAATGTGGGCCGGGGCACTTCTAATACAAAAAGCATTGGGGAAGTGCTATCTGCTTCTCAGAAAATGATTTCTATTGGAGTGGCCAAGGTCTGTGTCAAGGTTTAATGTTCCATGTGTCTCCCAAGCTATGTATGACATTCTCTGACCCCAGGCCCCTCCCAGTTCTGACATTCTTTGTTGTAAGGTCCCTTGTAGCTGATTAGGGGAGAGCCTGAAACTCCTGAAACACCCTCCAGGAAAAACTACACTCCCTCCCCACTAATGCAGGTTGTCCCTTCTTTGAAACTTAAGGCAGTAGTGTCACCTTGAACAGTGGTGTCAAATAGAAACTGAGGCCACTAATGTGGACATAAGAGTCCTTGCTGCAGGCAATATTGACTTGGTGTTTAAATTGTTTTGGTCTCTGTGTTTCAGTGTCTTCTTATTTATTTTATTAAATATTTCCCAATTACATTTTAATCTCGTTCTGGCCCCGTTTTTGACACCTCTGGTCTAGAGCACAGAGAGGTTAATTGACTTGCCCAGGCTCACATTGCTAGTAAATATCCCAGGCTGGACTTGAATCCAGGTCTTCCTAGGTCTAAGGTTGGCACAGCACCCAAAATGCCAAGGCTGCCTCTCTATGATGGTCATAATCACACCAAAATAACAATAACTTGTACTTCTATCATGCTTTTAGCTTTCTAAAGCACTTGTTTCACAAAAATCCCATGAAATGGGAACTGCAAGTGACATTATACTTAATTTTAAAAATTCAACTATTTTCAATGAACTTTTTCTCTCTCCATCCTACCCTTTCCTTTCATAGTGACAAAAAAGAAAAGAAAATGCAGCAACCATCCTGTTTAAAAAAACAACAGCACCAAAAAGCATAGGAATAACAGGATCTTATTATAATATTCATTTAAAAGCAAGAGCTACCATATTCTTTCTTTTTTAAATATATTTTTTCAAAATACATGCAAAGATAGTTTTAAACATTCAACCTTGCAAAATCTTGTGTTCCATGCCCTATACCAAGATAAAGTTGAAATGGATTTATGATTTAGACATAAAGGATGATGCTATAAGCAAATTTGGAGAACAACAGATCTGTGGAGAAAGAAGGAATTTATGGCCAAAGAAGAAATAGAGTGCATTATGAAATGCAAAACGGATAATTTTTATTAAATTAAATTAAAAAGGGTTTTGTACAAACAAAACAAATGCAGCCAAGATTTGAAGAGAAGCAGAAAACAGGGAAAAGTTTACATCCAAGAGTTCTGATAAAGGTCTTATTTCTAAAATATATAAAGAATTCACTCAAATTTATAACAATATAAACCACTCTCCAACTGATAAATGGTCAAAGGATATGAACAGACAATTTTCAGATGAAGAAATTAAAACCATTTGTAGTCATACGAAAAATGCTCTAAATCACTATTGATTAAAGAAATGCAAATGAAGACAGCTCTGAAGTACCAGTATACACCTCTCAGATTGGCTAAGATGACAGGAAAAGGCAATGATAAATGTGGGAACATTGGGACATGAACACATTGTTGGTGGAATTGTGAACTGATCCAACCATTCTGGAGAGCATTTTGGAACTATGGCCAAAGGACTATCAAACTGTAAGTACCCTTTGATTCAGCGGCACCTCTACTGGGGCTATATCCCAAAGAAATCATAAAAAGGGAAAGGGACCCACATATGCAAAAATGTTTGTGACAGTCCTTTTCATAGTGGCAAGAAACTGAAAACTGAGTGGATGCCCACCAATTGGAGAATGGCTAAATAAGTTATGGTATATGATTGTTATGGAATATTATTGTTTTATAAGAAATGATTCATGGGAGATTTCATAGAGACCTGGAGAGATTTACATGAACTGATGCTAAGTGAAATGAGTAGAACCAGGAGATCTTTTATACATGGCAAAATCAAGATTATATGATGATCAATTATAAAGAATGTGGCTCTTTTTAGCAATGAGGTGATTCAAGGCAATTTCAGTAGACTTGTAATGGAGAGAGCCATCTGCATCCAGAGAGAGGACTATGAGGATTAAATATGAATCACAACATAGTATTTTCACGTTTTTTGTTGTTGTTTGCTTGCTTTTTTCCTTTCTCATTTTTTCTTTCCTCTTTGCTTTTATTTTGTGTGTGTGTGTGTGTGTGTGTGTGTGTGTGTGTGTGTGTGTGTGTATGGTGTGATAATTGTGGGGATATGTATAAAATTATTGCACATGTTTAATATAGATTGGATTACTTGCTGTCTAGGGAAGGGGGTGAGGGAAGAAACGGAGAAAAATTTGGAACACAAGTTTTCTTCAAGGGTGAATGTTGAAAACTATCTTTGCATGCATTTTGGAAATAAAAAGCTATTATTAAAAAAGAGAAGAGAAAGTATATTAGGAGAAATCAGCAATAAACATTTATTAAGTAAAAAAATTTTACCAATTTGTGTTCCAAATAAACATAGGAGGGGGTAGAGGGAAGGGAGAAAGATTTGGAACACAAGGTTTTCAAGGGTGAATGTTGAAAACTATACATGTATTTTGAAAAATAAAAGGATATTACTCTTAAAAAAACAAAATGCTGGTTTTTGCTTTTAGATGAACATTACTTATCATAGGAAAGATCCAGTTATTCTTATGCTTTTTGTTATTATTTTTCAACATGATGGTTGCTGCATCTTGTCAAAAGTGCTCTTCAGAATTTATTTAGATAATCATATGTTTTTATGTTATTAATATTCTTATTATTATGTTGAAAGGGCAGCTAGGTATTGTAGTTGACAGAACCCCAGGCATTAAGTCAGGAAGGCTTATTTTTCCTGAGTTTAAATCTGGCCTCAGACACTCCCTAGCTGGGTGATTCTCTACAAGTCACTTAACCCCATTTATCTCCATTTCCTCATCTGTAAAATTATCTGGATAAGGAAATGACAAACCACTTTAATATCTTTGTCAAAAAAAAACCACAAATGGGGTCTCAAAGAGTCAGACACCATTAAAAACAATTGAGCAATAACAATTGTTATGTTTTTAGATTAAAACATACTCCGCTTCCCCAGTATAAATCCAGCAGTTATACTGTACAAGTCTTGTGATATATTGCAATAGTGTCATAGCAAATAATTTGTTGTAAATATTTAAATTTATGTTTGAGTATGTCTATAGTTTTGTTTCTGTTTCTGACTCTTCCTGGTTTAGGTATCAAGACCATATTCATATCATGAAAGGAATTGGATAGACCTTGGACCTTGTTTTACTTGAATAGTTTATATTATTTCTTTCCCAGAAAACAGCTATTAGTTTAATGATATTTTCCTTTTAATTTTTCTTTTTCTTTTTTTCTTTTATTTATTTATTTTTTCCTGAGATAACTGGGGTTAAGTGACTTGCCCAGGGTCACACAGTTAGGAAATATTAAGTGTCTGAGATCAGATGTGAATTCAGGTCCTCCTAACTTCAGGGTTGGTGCTCTATCCATTTCGCCACCTAGCTGCCCCCTTTTACTTTTTCTTAATCTGTTTTTTTTTTGATTTTCAAAATTCATGTTTTGAAATTTGATTGGAATTTTAAAATTTGTGAGCTTTTTTAGGTGTTGTGTTAATTGCACAACCAATTAATTAATATGCTCTTTTTCTCTTTTGTAGATGAAAGTATTTAGAACTATAAGCTTTTTCTCTAAGGACTGTTTTGGTAGTATCTCAAAATTCGTCATGCTTTCTTATTAATTTCATTATCTTTAATGAATTTATTGATTATTTATCTTACTTTTACTTTGGCTCACCCATTCTTTAGGGTTAAGTTATTTGGTTTCCAACCATTTCTTCATTTTTATTCCTATTCAATCATTTCCAGAGGTCTACCACTTCCTTCCTTCCTTCCTTCCTTCCTTCCTTCCTTCCTTCCTTCCTTCCTTCCTTCCTTCCTTCCTTCCTTCCTTCCTTCCTTCCTTCCTTCCTTCCTTCTCTCCCTTTCCCTCTCTCTCCCCCTCCTTCCCTCTTTCCCTGCCCCCCTCTCTTTTTCTTTCTTAGTGAGGCAATTAGGATAAAGTGACTTGCCCAGGGTCACAATGCTATTGAATGGCAAGTGTTTGCTACTGCATTTGAACTCAGGTCCTCCTGACTCTAGGGTCTATGTTCTCTCCCATAGCAGCTCTGGACCCCGAGAGGTCTACCATTTCTAAATGATTTAACTCATCTTAAATGAACTCAGATCCTTAAATTATTTCTTTATCACTTATTGGGGGTTAGATTTCTCTAGTTTTGAAAGGGGGTACATTGAGGTCCCCCACTATTATAGTTTTACTATCTTTTTCTTATTATAACTCATTTAACTTTTCCTTTAAGCATATAGGCAATATATCAGTGCATATACATATTATTGACTATTATTCATTGTCTATAGTACATTTTAGCAAAATGTAGCTTCTTTGTTTTTTAATCAAATTTATTTTTCCAGTTTCCTCCTCTGAGATCAGTTTAAAATATATTTCTTGAAATATAATGTCTATTTAGAGTAGGAAATGAGGAAATCAAACTATCACTCTTTGCAGATAACATGATGGTATACTTAGAGGACCCCAAAGACTCTGCTAAAAAGCTATT
Organism: Sminthopsis crassicaudata; assembly: GCF_048593235.1. Classification (NCBI taxonomy): domain Eukaryota; kingdom Metazoa; phylum Chordata; class Mammalia; order Dasyuromorphia; family Dasyuridae; genus Sminthopsis; species Sminthopsis crassicaudata. Next base: position 69,631,220 of record NC_133623.1, read on the forward strand.
AGAAATAATTCAGAATTTTAGCAAAGTGGCAGGATACCACATAAATCCTCAGAATTCTTATATATCACCAACAAAAATGCAACAGCAAGAGATACAAAGAGAAATTCCATTCCAAACAAATGTTGAGAGTATAAAGTATTTGGGAATCCATCTACCAAAGAATAGTCAGGAATTATATGAGAAAAATTACAAAACACTTGCCACAAAAATAAAGTCAGATTTAAATAATTGGAAAGACATTCAGTGCTCTTGGATAGGACGAGCGAATATAATAAAGATGACAATACTCCCCAAACTAATCTATTTATTTAGTGCTATACCAATCAGACTCCCAAGAAACTATTTTAATGACCTAGAAAAAATAACAACAAAATTCATATGGAAGAATAAAAGGTCGAGAATTGCAAGGGAGCTAATGAAAAAAAAAACTCAGAGGAAGGTGGTCTAAGTGTACCTGATCTAAAGCTATATTATATAGCAGCAGTCACCAAAACCATTTGGTATTGGCTAAGAAATAGACCGGTAGATCAGTGGAACAGATTAGATACAAAGGACAAAAAAGGGTACATCCATAACAATCTAATCTTTGACAAACCCAAAGATACCAACATTAGGGACAAAAATTCATTATTTGGAAGAAACTGTTGGGAAAACTGGAAATTAGTATGGCAGAAATTAGATATGGAGCCACACTTTACACCATATACCAAGATAAGATCAAAATGGGTCCATGATTTAGGCATAAAGAATGAGATCATAAATAGATTAGAGGAACAGAGAATAGTCTACCTCTCAGACCTGTGGAGGAGGAAGGAATTTATGACCAGAGGAGAATTAGAGATCATTACTGATCACAAAATAGAAGAGTTTGATTACATCAAACTAAAAAGTTTCTGTACAAACAATACTAATGCAAACAAGATTAGAAGGGAAGTAACAAATTGGGAAAATATTTTTAAAAGTAAAGGTTCTGACAAAGGTCTCATTTCCAAAATATATAGAGAACTGACCCTGATTTATAGGAAACCAAACCATTCTCCAATTGATAAATGGTCAAGGGATATGAACAGACAATTCTCAGATGATGAAACTGAAACTATTTCCACTCACATGAAAGAGTGTTCCAAATCACTACTGATCAGAGAAATGCAAATTAAGACAACTCTGAGATACCACTACACACCTGTCAGATTGGCTAAAATGACAGGAACAAATAATGATGAATGTTGGAGGGGACGTGGGAAAACTGGGACACTGATACATTGTTGGTGGAGTTGTGAAAGAATCCAACCATTCTGGAGAGCAATTTGGAACTATGCCCCAAAAATTGTCAAACTGTGCATACCCTTTGACCCAGCATTGCTGTTATTGGGATTATATCCCAAAGAAATACTAAAGAGGGGAAAGGGACCTGTATGTGCCAAAATGTTTGTGGCAGCTCTTTTTGTTGTAGCTAGAAACTGGAAGTTGAATGGATGTCCATCAGTTGGAGAATGGTTGGGTAAATTGTGGTATATGAAGGTTATGGAATATTATTGCTCTGTAAGAAATGACCAGCAGGAGGAATACAGAGAGGCTTGGAGAGACTTAAATCAACTGTTGCTGAGTGAAATGAGAAGAACCAGAAGATCACTATACACTTCAACAACAGTACTGTATGAGGATGTATTCTGATGGAAGTGGAAATCTTCAACATAAAGAAGATCCAACTCACTTCCAGTTGATCAATGATGGACAGAAATAACTACACCCAGAGAAGGAACACTGGGAAGCGAATATAAATTGTTAGCACTACTGTCTATCTACCCAGGTTACTTATACCTTCGGAAGCTAATAATTACTGTGCAACAAGAAAAAGGTATTTACACACATATATTGTATCTAGGTTATATTGTAACACATGTAAAATGTATGGGATTGCCTGTCATCAGGGGGAGGGAGTGGAAGGAGGGAGGGGATAATTTGGAAAAATGAATAAAAAAAAATAAAAAAAAAGAAATATAATGTCTATGCTATTATGTTGGACATGGTTTAAATTATCTCTTCTTGATCAGTGTGCTATGTCAGTTTTTTTTATGAGATATCTTATATATTTTTCTTTTTTATCAGAGTTTTTAACTTTGCTTTAATATTTCTTGTAGTTTCATGCAGCTGTTAACTTCTACTTAGTACATTCTAATTTTAAAGAAATCTGTAGCTTTCATAAGTTTTCATAACTCCTTTTGTTAAGCTATTAATTTTCCTTCAAAGTCTTTTTCTACATAATTTTAATTTCTTTTCCAATTCTTTCCTATAGCATTCTCATTATATTTTTAAAAAATTATTTAAATTTTAAAAATACCTGTTTCATTTCTTCTAGGAATTCTATTTGAATTAATGTCTAAGTTCTGCTTTACTTTGAAGCTTAACTTGTAAATGTTTTGGAGTCATTCTCCTCATCTGAGTTTCTGTCCTGGTCATCTCTGTCACCATAATAGACCTTAATGGTGGGATTCTTTTAGCTTCACATACCAAATTCAGATTTTGTGTTAGGTCCAGGCACTAAGTACTTCTAGAGAAGGCAATGACTGAGTTTGGCTTGTGTTTTGTTTTGTATGCTCTTGAGTCCTACTGCTGCTTTCTTGAGGTAGTCCAGTCTTCATCAAGGGCCTCTTGAGAAGCTTAGACTGGGACTTACAAACTTTGTCTAATCTACTAGGAAGTTTGAGCCTGCTCTTCTGGTCTGGGCTTTGTAAACTCCTGATCTAGGTTTAGAATTGGGGAACACAACTGTAAATTTGCCTTTTGTTGAATATGCAGGAGATTGTTGCTGACCCTGATCATTATGGGCAATCTGAAAGCAGTTTAAAGCAACTGAATTTCACTCTGTTTTGTTTTTTTTTGTTTGTTTTGTTTTGTTTTGTTTTGTTTTTTTCTGAGTTCCTTACAGTGGTCATTTAGTTTCAGGCTTGAGAATAGGCAAGGAGTAAAATCTCAGTCACCCCACTACCAAGGGTCAGACTCACACAACTAGTGCTCCCTTCTGTTCCTGCTCTTTGCCCAGTAAATTATCTTAGATCCACAAGTTTCTTGTTCCCTTGTCCAACACCCTAAGGAGTAGGTTCCTCCCTCATTCTGTACTGGATCTGTGCCCCAGCTCTAAGGTCCAAGTGACAGAGCTGCTTGTTAGCACCTGTTTCTTTTCCTTGAACAGTGTCAGGTCCCTCTGCTATATCTAGGTCCTTTTCCAGCCTTAGTGCACAGCTGTTGGCTTCAGTTCAGTTCCATGTTGGAAGACTGTGTGTGGTAGTCTCTTGTCTCCAGTGTCCACAGACCATCGTCTTCCTATCCAATTAAATACCAATCAGTGCAAGTAAGGGGTCACATTATTCAACTTCATTGTATTTTATATTGTAAATATGCAATGAAAAAATTTCAAATATGTTTTTGTCTGATTATCAACATTATATAGTAGTAAAGTAAAAGAAAAATGTATTTCAGATTTAAGTTTATCATTAAATAGTAGAGTAGTTGTAGAAAACAAAAATTTAAAAATTACTGAATGTCATATCTAAAATGCCTGCAATGATATGATAAAAACATTATTATTGCCATTTAAAATATTTTAGCAGCACAGACTAAACTTGTTTTTCTTTAAGTCTTCATATAAATATATATATGTATGTGTATATATATATATATATATATATATATATATATTTACACACACCAATATATACATACAGATGCACATGCATAATATGTCAGTAAAGGCAGAGAGCTTTATCCACATTTAAGTTCATATTTTCATGCAATTAACCAAGTATAGTTAGATGACCTGAGGGCATTATCCAAAATCAGTAATGCCTTAAATAAGATATTGTTGTCCTTGCAATATTTTTCAATAAATGAAATAAAACAACTTGAAACCTAGTCTCTGCAAAACATCTCCAATTACCCATGCTTTCCTATGTGACTTCCAAAGAATTGGAAGTGATCATGAGTATTTAAGGATTGATTTCAATTTAAAATTCCTGTCAGAATTACATCCAAATAAAAGTGTTAGGTGAATCCATACACCTTTTAAATACAAGTTGAGTTTTTTCTTTCTTAGAAATTAAAGTTCTAGAAGAAAAGAAGAAATCAAGTTTGTTCTATCCACATTAAAATTTGTTGATCAGTATATCCACCTTCTTTGAGTATTTCCTTCAAAATATCAGAATCTTTAGCTGCTGCAGCCTCACGCCTATTGCCTTTCTCTTCTTACTTTTAATTTTATATAATTTTAATACTTTTGATTTTATATAATTGGACTTGATTTTTACTGCAACCAATGCTTTCAGTAAAAGTTTCTTCACTATCCACTTAATTTATATTTGTTTTCATAGTTTAAATAATCTTGAAATTTTTGTCTGAATGTCATGTTGTCTCATTATTATCATTATCTTTAATAGAGATTTAATAAATAAATAAATACAATACTAAATTATATAATTAATATTGTATATAACAATTAAATTACATAATGTGTAAAATTAAATATAAGAGTGAATAAATTAATTAATAAATAATGAAATTACTTGCCTCAAAAATTAAATTAAAAAACCCAATCTAGCTTGTAAGTATCTTAGTAATAACTTAATTTGGGCTCATTATATAGGACATCATATGATTTTATAATTTGCTCTAAACCAAATTCGACATTATTTGAAATTGCATTAATTGCAGCCTAAATGTAAAATTTGGGCTGAAAAAATAACTTATTGTGATTATTTTTTGGATGTCCTAATCAGGATTTATTCTGGCATGATTTCTCGAGTTTTGTTGGGTTAATTGTCTTGGGGAGCTGGGCAGTACTACTTCCCCTAATTTGGCCACCATGGATATGGCCTCTATTGTATCCATTTTCCAGATAAAAAAAAAAAAAAACAAGGTTGAGAAGATTTAATGGTAACATAGCTACTAGTGTAAATGTCAGGACCTAAACCCCCAAGCCCTAACTGTTACATCCACACGTTTACTGAATTTGGAATTCTTTTTGTTTGTTTGTTTTTTGGCTTTTTTTGCTAATAAAACCAGGAATGATTAAGAAAATGAAGGAGGGGCAACTAGGTGGCAGAGTGGATAGAACACCAGCCCTGACGTCAGGAGGACCTGAGTTCCAATGTGATCTCAGACACTTAACACTTCCTAGCTGTGTGACCCTGGGCAAGTCACTTAACCCCAATTGCCTCAGTCCCCCCCCCCAAAAAAAAATTGAAGGAACTTCTGCAATCTCTTTCCCTGAAGATTTTTAAGAATCTTTTAAAAAGGTCACATATCCCACCCCAAATAAATACACACTTTTCTTTTGTCTCAACCAAAACAGTGATTCATGGAGATAGGAGAATAGAGCAGATGACTTGTAGAGGCCCCTTCTACATGTTTATCTTGGATTGAAAATTGGTCAGGAGGGGCAGGCAAGAAGGCAGCCCTGGCTCAGTGAACTGAGAACTGGAGCCTTATTGGTCCTGCTTCTTGGTGCATCCCTAAGACCATCTGTGAGTTCTGTTTCAGAGAAACTGGGCCTGAATTGTCAAAGTTTCTAAAGTGGAAGAGGGGAGGATGTAGGGCCCTAAGAAATCCCTACTCAACTTCCTCAGATCTCTCCTCTCAAGGGCATCCATCTAAAACCCATGTGTTCAGATTTAAGAAAAATTCAGGTGGCTACTTTGCAGAAAACATGGGAGGGAAGAATTAGCCAAGGCAAATAGGATCCCAGGGTAGAGATTTTTTACAATGGATAGAAACTCAATGGATCTTTCTGGTTCACAAAATCTTAATGTCTTGAATTTTGCTGAGAGTGGGCTGGGAGAGAAGGAGAAGGGATCTTAGAGATCTTCTATTCCAACTCCCACCCAGTGTAAGTAACTCCTCCAGAGCATCCCCAGTATGTTGGGGAATCTGGGGATATAGCATCCCCAGCTTGCACTTGAAGACAGTGTGTAATGGGAAACTCACTACCTCCTGAAGAAGCCTCTTTCATTTATGCCGAACTCCGATTATTTCTTATGTTGAACCAGAATCAACCTTCTTATAACTTATCATTAGCATGTGAAAGTCTTGATGACAGGGACTGGCTTTATTCCCCACATTCTGCACAATGTCTGGCACATAGTAGTCACTTTACAAATACTTGTTGATGGTAAGGAGGAAAGCAGTGGAAGGTGGGAACAATCAAGGTTGGGGTCTGGAAGGGTAAAGTCTTTGAAAGGCAAAAGTACAGAGGACTCTAGAAGACAGTGAAGAGTTTATCAAGAAGTCATGATGGGGAAGGACAAAGGATGTAGCCAGTACAAGGGGATACTGGCCTGAAAAAACTGACAGGTGATGGGACTGGTGGCCACAGTGAAGAGGAAGAAGAAGGTTTAGAGTTTCAAGGCAAGAGACGGTGGTGGAATGACAACAGAGTATGCTCAGATAAAGGAATTTCAGAGTCCGTGATCGCAGAGCAATTGTTGGTGGAACACTTGCGGGTGATGGCAAGATCAAGGGTATGACCATCTCCGTGCCCTAGTAGGGTGGCCATGGGAAACCAGTACATTGAAAAATTGGGAGGCAGCCTATGTGGTGGGATGCACTCAGTGTATTGACTTGTTTTAATGAAATTTGTTTCTTTGTTTCAAGCGAAGGAAACAGGAAAGGAAAGCAGAGAAGGATACTGTTGAGGACAAGGGAAGAAGCAACATTGTAAAAGGTAGCAAGAAAACAAGCCAAAAAAAAGGTAATTTGGAGGATGAAGTTAGGGAATTGAGGGGAATAAGGAGCAAACCCATTTTCCCAGTAAAAAAGGAGGCAAATTCATCTCCTGAGTAAAGTGGTTGGAGAGGTCTTAGGAGTTGGAGAGGAAATGAGGTTTGGAATGGGTCTCAAAAGCTGGCCAAGGAAAGAGGAAGAGATAGCAGGAAGGCCCCAAGTGAAACTGAACAGCAGAAACCTGTAATGGACCCAGCTAGCCCAGTCACCGCACTTCATTTAGAACAACTGAGAAGCTCAGGAGAATGGGGGGAGACTGGAGGAGTGGAGGGACAAGGGACAAGAGAGTCAAGAGAGGAGGAGGATCTGCAGTTCAAGTGGACAACTCTCCAGGGTCATTCCTGAAGTTTTAAAAAGTGAGTAAGTCCAGGGTCTGGGGGCTAGGAGACCAGAGAGTGGGGGGGGGGGACAGAATTGATGGTGACACGGAAGAATAAGCTAAAGACAACTGGATTCGGGGGAGATGAGAATGACAAGAGGGGGCAGGAAAAGTCACACAAAGGAGACAGGTGATGAGGGGGATGGAGAGGGAAGAGGAACAACACAGAGGGAGGAGAGGGACACTGAGAGTGGGGAAGGATAGACAGGGGTAAAAACACATGAAGAACAAGGGGAAAAACAGACAGGAGTGAGGAAGCAGATGGCACTTGGAGAAGACTGGGGTATGTATAGGAAAGAAGTATCAGAAGGGACATGGAGAGGCAATGGACGCAGGGAAAGAGGAGCAGCCAGTCAATAAGCATTTAGTAAGCTCCTGTGAGATACCAGGCACTGTGCTGATTTCAGGGGAAATGAAGATGAGAAATATAAGGTCCCTAAAGGACTTAAAGGCACTCACATTCTAATGAGTATATTATTTATTAAGAGTTTATTATTATTTATTACATGCAAACAACAGTGCATATACAAGACAAACAGGAAGTAAATTGAGAGAGATTAATTAATGTCAATGGAGAGAATTAGGAGGAGCCTATTGAAGAATATAGATACAAACAAGAACAGAAAAAGAAAGCATTTGTATAGTTGTCCCCAAGTTGAAGACATATACATAAATAATAATATAAGGGGGTTAAACTAAATGATCCCTCTCACCTCTTGACATGGAATTCTGGGACCTGGCACTCATTTCCTTCATGAATCCCAGTATCAGATTCCTTGTGATGGATTTTAGACACCCCGGATGGCAAGGACCCATCTGAGAGGGAGGTGGGATAATTTTGTTTGGGATTCTATTTAGGGTTAAGTGACTTGCCTAGGGTCACACAACTAGTAAGTGTCTGAGGCTGCATTTGAACTCAGATCTTCCTGACTCTAGGCTTGTCACTCTAGTTACTTCACTGTCAAATTGCCCTCATGTGTTTAGAAACCAGTATAATTCAAGGTAGGATTCAAATTAGATTATGCACTCCAATCCGTCCTCCATTAAGTCACTAAACTGGTTTTCCTAAAGTACAGCTTCACCTATTCAATAGTTTTTATTGGAGGCCCCCCTTTGGCCTTCCGGAAAATGGTCTTTTCCCGATCTAGAGGACCATGTGAGCAAAGGATTACAAAGCTGGGAGAAAACAAGCAGAGAGTAGATTCAGTAGATTATCCCCATCCAGGAACTAAATATATATGGACAGGGGACAAACCTTTGCTCAGGAAATGAAAGAATATTTGATGACTTAAGAGAGAGACAGTAGAAATCATTGAAAGAATCATTGAGAATCAAGGGCTTGGATTCAAATTCTGGACCTCTGAGACTTCAGGCAACTAGAAATCTTCCTAAACTTCCTCATGGATAAAGTAAGGAGAGTTGGACTACATGGCCTCAGAGATCCGTTTCTCGTTCTGACATTTTGTATTCCAATGGTCCTTCCAGCTCTGGTCTACATTAATGAATGAAGCATTTATCAAACACTTACTGTGTGCAAAGCTCAGTGCTAATCATCAGGGATACAAATACTAATATTACTAATAATACTCATACAAATAGTAATACTAAAGGAAGCCTTTCCTTGCTCTCAAGGAGCTGCCATTCTAATGCAGAAGACAACACTTATGGAAGGTTTCAGATTTAAGTGAGTTGGAAAGGCCCCATGGTCTTCAACATGTAATGGCAAGGCAGGGAGTAATGGCTTTTCCACTTATAAAACTGGTTTCTAATGTTGACCCCTTTAACGTGTCAAGGGCTTTGGGTAGAAGACCATTCTTTTCTGGTCTTTTGTAGATGTGGCTGTAGTACCTGAAGGAGCAGTTGCCAGGCTGCCTGCATCCCCACCGGAGGGGCTGCCCCAAATGATGGCTGGGACACTGCTGGCCCAAGGGTTCAGAATCCTTGAGCGTCTTCATTAGTCTATGGGAGATGGGGTGGTAGGGGCAGCAGTGGTTCTACTTGGCTGACATATAGTGCCTCCTCTCAGGGAGGGAACCCTCTCCCTCAGGGTTCCATACTTCTTCGATAGGCTGGCCTGCCTTTCCAGAAAATGGGAGTTTCTGTTAGGGCAGCTAGACCCTTCTCCACAGGAGTTGATTTCCCTGTCTGATAGCTGTTGGAGATCTGGTCTAGTTCTAGACTGGTGGCCAGGGGTGTTGCTGTTGTGTCTAGGGTTCTTGAGTTCACCAGCCTGTTGGTGGTCATTACTGCTGGGGGTATGAGGAAAGTAGGCCCTTTTCCATAATGATATCCTCCGATTAAAACCTCCCACCCCCAACCAAGGCCAAATTAAATGAGCCAAGAGGCCACCTATGCCTCTCCCCACTCCGAATGGCATCTTTACCCACTTCTGTCTCTTCTGTGCTGTGTGCTGAGTGTATGTATATATATATATATATATATATATATATATATATATATATATATGAACTGAAGGGGATAAAGAGAAAGAAACCCAAGGAAACAAGTTATTCCTTTTGTATAGGTTCTCTTCATTATTTCCGTATTTTTAAGCACATAGAGAGCTGGGCCTGGAGTCAGGAAGACCTGAGTTCAAGTCTGGCCACAGACACTAACTATAAGACTCTGCCCCCTGATTACCTTCATCCACAGGAGAAGGAAATGGTAAGCCATTGCAGTATCTTTGCCAAGAAAACCCCATGGATAGCAGTGTTGTGCTATGGTTCATGGTGACTTAGACAAAAGGAAACAACAGCAACTCCTTACTTTACTGACACTTGGAGGGAGCGGTTTTCAGTTGGGAATTTTAGGAGCAGCTCACAGCCAGATGCTGAGAGAAAATCCTGGGGCCCAGCAATACCCGCTGGAGTAAAGTGCCTTGGGTGGTGTTGGGGGGGGGGGGACAAGGGACTCCTTTCTGCTGCCGGTTCTAGAACATTGCTGGCAAGTACCCAAAGCGTGCCTGAATTCAGGACCTCTGGGAATCAGAATGCTAAAGATAGGAGACCCAAGCCTATAGGCTGTCACAGCTGGAAGGGATCTTATCTTCTATATTAGAATGGCAGCTCCTTGAGAGCAAGGAAAGGCTTCCTTTAGTATTACTATTTGTATGAGTATTAGAATTGGGAGAGGGTCTTTTTTTAAAAACCGTGTAGTTTCACTGATTATCTCAGCCCCTTCGAAAGAGGTAGTCCCCAACTTCAAAAAATGATGTGAAAGTAAAAAATGTGAGTGCTGATAAATTGAATCTATGGGAAACAGAATTTGGTTCCCCTCACTGCCACAAACTACACTTGTTCACTAGAGACTACTGAAAATACACTTTTCTGCATATAACTCTTTTTTCCCCTGAGACAATTGGGGTTAAGTGACTTGCTCTGGGTACCACAGCTAGGAAATATTAAATGTCTGAGACAAGATTTGAACTCAGGTCCTTCTGACTTCAGGGCTGGTGCTCTATCCACTGTGCCACCTAGCTGCCCCCCTGCATAGAACTCTTTTTAAAAAAATTTTTTTGCATATAACTCTTTATAAAAAAAACAATAATTCTGACAATATGTACTTTTCCTAACACAGTAACCATAAAATAGTCCATAAAAAGCAGTACACAAAATAAAGCTGGCAACATACGGAACATTTTTTCTTACCAACAATTCCTCACAATTCTATGACACTCAGAATTAGTATCTCAATAAAATAACATTGATTTCAGACAATATTCACTTTTATAACACATGAAATCTACAATATCATCTATTTTATACAATAAATAAAATTCTTAAAACTAAAACTTTTTTTTACCTGAATCTTACCTTGAACAGGTAAGAGCTTGTTATGAGGGTGTTGTACTATATGGTATATAACTAAAAACCTCTTTACCTCGGCCTCCCTCTGGAAACCAACTGAGAGATTGCTGGGACTTTATCATTTCTGTCTGAAGACCCTGAAATTGGTCTTGATACCACCTTAGAGCCCGAAGGACACCCACTGCACTTTAGGGGCATAAGTGCAACATACAATCTGAGTTTTAAAGGCAGACAATGAAATTACAAAGAATTCCCAAGGAGCTCTTTACAACTGTCAGGTGAACAATACCAGTGAAGTACCTAGAAGGATGCCAGCCACTCCAGAAACTTGTTCTCATTGTACCTCTCTTTTTTTCTCTATTGGACATAGCCACAAATTTGTAAGGCTGCCAGTGTCAAAGTGAAAATTAGGTTACTAATAAAATCGTGCCAATGCTTGAAGGTGTGGAAGTTAAATGTTCAAATATTGAAGATTGATTGTAAATACCTTGCTTAGCTAAGAATAGTTAATTGAATCAGTCAATCAATCAGAACCAAGTGTGAACAGGCGCTCTCTCTCTCTCTCTCTGTCTCTCTGTCTCTCTTTCTCTCTCTCTCTCTTCTCTCTCTCTCTCTCTGTCTCTCTCTCTCTCTTCTCTTTCTTTCTCTTCTCTCTCTCTCTTCTCTCTCTCTCTCTCTCTGTCTCTCTCTCTCTCTTCTCTCTCTTTCTCTTCTCTCTCTCTCTCTCTCTCTCTGTCTCTTCTCTCTCTGTCTCTCTCTGTCTCTCTCTCTCTTCTCTCTCTTTCTCTTCTCTCTCTCTCTCTCTCTCTCTCTCTCTCTCTCTCTCTCTCTCTCTCTCTCTCTCTCTTTCTCTTCTCCCTCTCCTCTCCCCTGCCCTCCCCTCCCCTCCCCTTCTCTCTCTCTCTCTCTCTCTCTCTCTCTCTCTCTCTCTCTCTCTCTCTCTCTCTCTCTCTCTCTCTCTTCTCCCTCTCCTCTCCTCTCCTCTCCTCTCCTCTCCTCTCCTCTCCTCTCCTCTCCTCTCCTCTCCTCTCCTCTCCTCTCCCCTCCCCTCCCCCTCCCCTCTCTCTCTCTCTCTCTCTCTCTCTCTCTCTCTCTCTCTCTCTCTCTCTCTCTCTCTGTCTCTCTCTCCACACACACACACACACACACACACACACACATATCTTCTGGACTCAATCAGAAGTACCACCTTAAGGGACTTGGTCATGTCCTTAGGAACTTGTACAAAAGAGAGGAACCATCCCAGAAAAAGATCAAGATTGCTAAGGTTAAAGGTAGAACAAAAGGAGCAGAGTCACAGAAAACTGAGTGAAGAACTAGTAGACTGGGTCAACCAGTCACAGGAAAAAGAGAAAGTAGGACTGAGCTCTGGCAGAGAAGGAAAATGTCAAAGATGGACACTGCTTCTATGAGCATCTCAGAGTAGAAGACCCAGCTAATACCACCAATTACTCAGTACTTGAGGCCAAGGAAAGTTTCAAGAAGAGGTCTTCTCCTTCCTCAGCTTTCCCTTTTAATACCTGTCTAGTAGGAGACCCTATAGCAATCTGCTGTTCAGTCACACAAAGGTGTGATGAAATTTTGCCTCAACCACAGAGGCCGGGGATTAACAGAGACAGATATAAATGTAAATTTAGGCAGAGAGCCTCACCTCCCTCATACCGTTTCACCTGAAAGAAATTCCTTAAAGCGGCAGAAGAGAGAAGCGTGAGGACTGAGGCATTCATGGCTCACTTTTAAAATGAGCTCATGATTTTAAGATGATGTCACACTTAGATAACAGATCATGGAATGTCAAGGCTGGGAACATCCTTACATCAGAGAATGTGAGATGTGGGAGGACTCAGAGATCAGAGAATATGAAATGACCCTGGAAGACAGAATGGCACTGCTCCAGAAGGACTTCTGAATATAGTTAGGTCATAGCAGATGGGTCCTGAGCAGACAGAGAGGGAGCTGGGAGGATTCTCAGAAGACTAAGCATCATTGCTGGAAGGACATTTGCTCAGCTTGTTTTAGGGATCTTTCCCATCAGGTCATCTTGGTGAAATGAGCAGCCCCACTGGGAGCGGAACTCATGGGGCAGCTAGGTGGCGCAGTGGATAGAGCACCAGCTTTGAATTCAGGAGGACCAGAGTTCAAATCTTGTCTTAGACACTTAACACTTCCTAGCTGGGTGACCCTGGACAAGTCACTTAACCCCAGTCTCAGGAAAAAAAAATGGGGGGGAGTGGAACTCAGGCCAAGTGTACAGGCATAATTCTCTAGCTCTTTGATTCACCAGTACTCATTAATACTATCCTCTTTCTCCCACTTCCCAGGACATGGGATATGTGTAGTGCAAATGAAACCTACCTTATCTTGGAATGAGCCCCTTCAAGAGATTTTTAGTCAAAAATGAATAAATACAGTTAAAATGCATTTTCCCTATTGAGGTAGCTTAGGCCCCGACCATTGTCTAACTGACTGACGCTAGTTGACTAAACTCTATTAAACAATGAAAATGACTAAAGAGGCAACTCATTTAATCAATGTAAATATGAAAGGATGAACATCTAAGCCCCAACTGCTCAACCACTGAACACCCAGCGTTGTCCACGCGAGGGGAAACAATGAGGTCTGCACCCAGTCCTTCTCCATCAGAAGGTCCAGATCAAGGTAGCCCACCCACTTTTGTTGAAGTATAATTTCACTAGAAGAATAACATAGTGTTCAGATAGGCAGCATCCGTTAATTCCAAACAATGGTTGTCATGGTGATGGATCTTTTTCCAGTTGCAAGCCCTCATCCTAGCTCATGATCAGGTCTGTGTTGTGATCCCTAGTATATGAGAAGGGTGGTGTTTGTTGTTTTGCTTTGGATTGCCGGGTTTGTAATGATATAAAATCATTTGGGGGCTAGAAAATATCAGGAAATACTCACATATGCATGTACGCACAGTCTATATCTTGAGAGACCGAGACAAGGAGAAAGAAATTAGGTTGATAGGAAGAGACAGAGACACTGAGAGACAGAGATAGGCGGAGTCAGAGAAATGGAACGAGAAATATAGAAAAAATGTAGAATTGTACGATAAGAAGATATGTAAAACACATGTATTGTATCTAGGTTATATTGTAACACATGTAAAATGTATGGGACTGCCTGTCATCGGGGGGAGGGAGTAGAGGGAGGGGGGGATAATTTGGAAAAATGAATACAAGGGATAATATTATAAAAATATATAATAAATAAATAAATAAAAAGAAAATTAAAAAATAAATTAAAAAAAAAAAAAGAAGATATGTAAAGAAACTCTTCCTACCAAACTTGCAGCAGGAATAGGAACACATATTTTATCCATCATTCCTGAGTCTCTCAAGATCTTATTGATCACTTCCTAGCTGAGTATCAGCAAGTTTGTCCTTAGCTCAAATCTCTGACTGATTTTCCCAAAACAATCTCTGTCTGAACTTTAAGGCATGTGGTGCAAATGAAGTCCACCTTATTTTGGAATGAGCTCCTCTCAGTGATTTTTTTCAAAAAAAATGAATAGATACAGTTAAAATGCATTTTTTCTCCTATTTAGGTAACGTAGCCCCCTACCATTATAAACCATTACATGTGCTTTAAGGATTACAAAGCCCCTTTTACAAATCTCCTAGGACACATGGTATTGCATACACTTTCAGATCCTATCACATTGTAGATCAGTTTCTCTTAACTACTTTTTTGGAAATGAAAGTTCTTTTGAGAGGAATATTAGCAAATGTATAGTGTAAAAACTTAAAAAAAAACAAAAAAAGAAAAGCAGTAATGGTAAAATAATAATAACGATAAGAGTACTGAAATAGTACTTTATAATTTGGGAGCACACTGGGGAGGTAAAGGGTCAAGTATTATTATGCCCATTTTCTAGATGAAGGAACTGAGCTTCAGAGAAGAGTAACATGTCTCGAGTATCTCCTTCATAGACTTCATGAAACTGTGATCTTTCTAAAACAGGTCCGACCATTTCACTATCCTCAGACCATGAATTCCAGTGGTTTCCTAACACTTGCAGAATTAAAGATAAAATTCTCTGGTGTGTAAAGAACCAGGCCCCTTTCTATCTTTTCCATCTTCTTCTATCTTCCTCCTCTCCAGATATTCTAGGATGCAGTGATACTGGCTTCCTTTCAGTTCTTCCAACAAGACCCACCATCTGCCAACTCTGGGCACTTTCACAGGCTATCCCTCCCTCATGCCTGGAATTCCCTTCCCTCCTCACCTTGGCCCTCAGTTTCTCAGGATTTTTTCCAAGTCCTTAGAGAGAGTCTCCCTTTCCGAAAGAAGCCTTTCCCAGTCTTCTTTATTGCTTCTGCCTTCTTTCTGTTGATCATATCCCATCTGTCCCAGGATAAGCTATAGACTTATTTGTAGATGGTTGTTCGTATGTTGCCTCTCTCAGTAGACTATGAGCTCCTTAAGGTCAGGAAGGTCTTGTGTCTGTATATTTCTAGTCTCAGCACAGTGCCTGGCACAAAGTAAGTCCTTGATAGGCTTCCTGAGACGGTATTAACATCAGATCACAAAACATTTAATAGAAGTGCTGGGGTTGTTCTGAGATCATAGATTGTTAAATTTGGGAGCACTCATAGATCAGAGAAGATGCAATCCCGGAAATAGGGATGTGAGAGGTGGTAGGGTCCTCAGAGAGTGCTCTTTGTCAGAGGATGTCGTTGCTTGGAGGGACTTTTGACAGTACTAAGACAAACAGAGTTGAAAGGATCCTTAAAAGACTGAATGTCATTGCTGAAAGGACACTTGCCCAGAGAGCTTGTGTTGGGGGGTCTTCCCCATTAGGGAGCAGCCCCACTGGGAGTGGACATCAGACCAAATCTATGGCATAAATCTCTATGATCTTAGATTCTTCAGAGCTAATTTCTCTTTTCCTCTGATATTTAGCATGGTCATGGATGTGCGTGTGTGGTGGAATTGAAGTCTACCTAATCCTGCCATGAGGTCCTTCTCTGATTTTTAGTAGTAATAGACAAATAAAAATATATTTTCCCTGGCCCAGGTAGCACAAACAAGCCCAGGTAAGCCCAGCAGATCTTAGTCCACTACCATTGTAGAACTGATTATTATTAACTGCTTAGGTTCATTTAGTCATTGCAAATGACTAAAGAGGTGAATCACTGGATCAAAGTAAATATCAAAGGATGAACCAGAATACAAGCCCCATTTGCTATACAGGACAACCACTGAGCCCCAGGAGATTTCATCCTTGCTTGTCCAAGCAAGGAAAAGTAATATGATGTTCTTATTTCTTCTCCAACAGAAGGTTCTGATTAAGGTAGTCCACCCACTTTTGTTAAACTATAATTGCAACAGGAAAAAATATAATGTCCATGAAGGTAGCATCAATTGATTCCAATCACCGGTTGCCAAGGTGATGGATCTGTCTCCATGGATACCTGGAAGCCTGAGTTCCAGGAACTAGCAGCTTATCAAGATTGTGTTATGATCCCCAGTACAAGAGGAAGGGAGGGCTTCTTCTCTGCTTTGCTCTAAACTTTCAAGTGAGTATGACTTAAATCATTAGGGGACCACAAAAATGTCAGAAGATATCCACACAAGCAGATAGATGTAAATACAGGCATATATATTGAGAGACAAAGTCAAAAAGACAAATGAGACAGAGAGAAATGCAGAGATACCAAGGCAGAGAAAGAGACAGGTAGAGGCAGAGCTAGTTATAGAGAAAGAGAAACATAGAAATTGCAAAATTGCATGCATGAGAAGATATAGAAAGAAGCTCTTGCTTCAAGACCTGCAGCAGAAATGGGAACAGGGGACTCTAATGGTCTCACTGATCCTCTCCTAGCTAGGTGCCAATAAGTCTATCCTTAACCAGCCAAAATATTCAATGGAACTTTTAAATTTTTCCAAAGACAGTCTTTGGATTTTATGAAGACCATCACAAGTCTTATAAGGATTACAAAGAACTTTTCACACATCACATTTAATTGTGTCATGGTATATTGTATATACCATCGGATTTAATCACACTGTGGGTTTATTTTACTTAACTTTTTTCTTTGATGAAAGTGACAATTTTGGGGGACAGAAGGGAATATCAGCAAATGACTGAAGTAAAGACATTTTCTCAAAGTAAAAGTAAAATAAAAAAGGCAGTATGTTACGGTAATGATAATGGTAATGTCATGGAGATAATACTTGATGGTTTGGGAGGAGACCAGGGAGGTAAAGAGTACAAGTACTATTGTCCCCATTTTCTAGATGGAGAAACTGAACCCTTTAGAAAGGAAATCACCTGCCTCAGTCTCTTCCACAGGTGACATTCAATAAACATATTTTGATGATGCATGTTGTACTACTATGCTGTAAGCAATGATGAGCTGAATGATTTTAGAAAAACATGGATGCTAGGTGGTACAGTAGATAGAGAACCTGCTGTGGAGTCAGGAAGACCTGAGTTCAAATATAGACTCAGACACTTATTAGCTGTGTGATCCGGGGCAAGTCATTTCACTCCAACATATAAAGATGAAATAATGAAGCATGAAATAAACAGAACCAAGACAACTTTGTATACGGTAACAGCAATATTATTCAAAGAGCAACTTTGTATGACTAAATACTTAACTACAAAGGACCTATGAAGGAAGATATTATCTACTTCCAAAGAAAGCAGTGATAAATAAATATGCATAGTACGGTTTTACATCTATATCTATATTTATTTATATATCTGTGTCAAATAGTGGCCTTCTCTAATATGGAATGAGGAGTGAGGGTGAAAGATAGTTCCAAATAAAATCTTAATAAAATTTTTAAAAAAACATATTTTTCACATTAACTCTCTCTCCAAACTAGTCAGTAAACCCCAGTGGCTCCATAATACTTCTAGGATCAAATATAAAATCCTGATTGTTGTGCAAATGGATTTTTTTCTACCTTACTGCTCTCCGGGTACTCTAGGATGCAGTGATACTGGCCACCTTTTGGTTTCTCCAACAAGACCCACCATCTGCTAACCTTGTCCCTCATGCCTGCAATTCCCTTCCCTCCTCACCTTGGCCTTCAGTTTCCCAGGATTTTTTTCAAGTCAAAGAGAAAGTCTCACTTTCCGAAAGAAGTTTTTCCTAGTTCCCCTTCTTTCCGATGATTTCATCTTATCTATTCCATACATTACTTATTTGTCGATGGTTGTTCGCATGCTGTCTCTCCCAGTAAATTGTGAACATCTTGCTTGCGAGGTCTTTCGCCTTTCTTTCTACTCTTGGCGTGTATTCCCTGTCACTGTGCTCAACACATAAGGTGCTTAATGAATGCTAATTGATAGGATATTAAACTGAGATCGCAAAACATGATTGCCGGGAATGTTATTAGAGTTTTAAAACCTGAAGCACTCATAGATCAGAGAATATGTACTGTCCGAAGTGGACCATAGGACCATAAACATGAGATGTCAGAGTTGTCGAGGTCATGTAATATCACAGAACACCAGAGTTATTAGGGTCCTCAGGCTTTGAAGAGAACTTTGCGTAGAACTTGACTTTTTAGCACTAGAAGGATCCTCAGAATTTGGAGAGAACTTGGAGGGTCCTTAGAAGACTGAAGTCATTGATGGAAGGATATGTTCCCAAGCTCACACAGCTCATACTAGGAATCTTTTCCTTTAGGAGACAGCTTATCTTAGTGGGGCCATTTTGAGTGGAACTCATACCCAGACTATTGGCGTGATTCCTTAGGATTTTTGATTTTTTAAGAGCTCATTAATCTCATCCTTTTTCCCACCACAATATCTGACCTGGGGCAGGATATAGAGTGTGTGTGATGCAAAGGAAGTCTACTTACTACTGAAGTGATGCCTTGACCATGAGTTTAGTGATAAATTAATAAAATAAAAATGAATTTTTCATTAACGAGGAAGGACACTTGAACCCATGTAAGCCTAACAGAGCTTAACCCCTGCCACTGTAGAAGTGACTGCTGCTAGCTAGTTTGGCTCAGTCACTGTAAATGATGAAAGAGGTGAATTATTCACCAATGTAAATATGAAAGGATAAACAGGCAAACTCCATCTGCCATGTAGTCCCAAAACCAAAGCCCAGGATGCTTGACCCTGACTTGTCCAAGTAACGGAAAGTAGAATGAGGTTCTTCTTTCTCCAGTAGAAGGTTCAGATCAAGGTAGTCCACCTCTATTGAAGTAGAATCTCATTAGAGAAAAAAATTGGTGTCCAGGAAGGTAACATCAGCTGATTCCAATCATTAGTTGTCATGGTGATGGGTACATCTCCATGGATACCTGGAATCCTGACTTACTGGCACTCAGGCTAGTTCCTTATCAGGCCTCCATTCTGATCCTTAGGCAAGGAGAAAGGGAGAGCTTCTCCCCTAATTTACTTTGGATTGCCAAACCGGCACCCCCTGAAATCACCAGATATTACACATTCACATATGTTCCTAAGGAATATATGGAAAGAGACAGAGAATAGATCCAGAAATAGGGACAGAGACACAGAGATAGAAAAACAGTCAGAGAGACAAGCAGAACCAGAGTCAGAGATGAGAAACAGAACAATAGACGCCAACTGTAGAACAGGTGCATAAGAATTCCCATAAAACATGCAGCTGTTGTTCCAAGACATGCACCAGGGAACAAACATGCCATCCATCATCCCAGGTATTCTGGTGACTTCACTGATCACTGCCTAGCCAGGTGCCCAAAAGACTGGCCCTGGCCCAAAGACATAAGGGAACTTTGAAGTCTGCCAGGACAGGCTCTGAACTTGAAGGAGGGCTATGTGAACCACTCCCACAAGCCCTTTAAGGACTACAGAGCACTTTTCACAGGCCTCAGTTGGTCCTCACAAGACCCCCAGGAGGTAGTTAGTGCAAGGATCATTATCTTCATTTCCCAAAGGCATCAGGAGGTCACACACTAGTAGTGAGGGCTTCATTCCACTCTTTGTCCCAGCATTCTCCTGACCTGCAGAGCATGCCTTGGGAGACTTGATTCACTCAGGCTCAGAATTCCCTTTCTGGGGCTGAGTGTCCTCACTGATGAATGGGCCCATCTTACCTAGCTAGGCCCAGACCAGGCCACGCTGCTGGCCTTGCCAGTCAGCCAGCCACCCCGGCCATGCCTTGCCAGTCAGCCAGCCACCCTGGCCATGCCTTGCCAGCCAGCCAGACACCCTGGACATGCTTTGCCAGACAGCCCGACACCCCGGCGGTGGCTTTGCCATCTGCCCATGAGCCAAAGAAGAGGCTCTCTGCCTCAGACAGCTTCATGCTTCTCTGTCATGTAATAACTAGATGTGTGACCTCAGCGCTAAGGAATGGGGGGGGGGGTTCAGACAGGCCACCTCCTCTCTGAATCTGTCTTCTCAAGTGTAAAATGGATTACTGATCCTGGCATGAACTCCCTATTGTAGGGTTGCTGAGAGGACAGGTTTAGCAACCCTGAAAGCTCCGAGATAACATCATTGAGCTCTGGAAGGCCTGAAAAGCACCTTGGGTATCTTAGGATAGAGGTGGGTTGAGGCAATCCGCCATCAACCTCTTCACCTCATTTTTCCACTCCCTGTCTTTAGTGGGGAGATCCCAAATCAATTGCTCCATCAGGTGTATGGACTAGGTCTGGCCCTCTCTTCCATTTCAGCTGGATGACACAGGAAGTCAGCCCTCTAGGGTTATGGGACTTGGTCATTCCCAGGGGGGTTGTATAAACCCCTCAGGCTACTTTGGGACCAGGAGACTGAGCCTGTGGCTGTGGGGTGGTAGAAGCCTGCAGCCACGACCTGGAGAAGGAAGCTCTTGGAGGGAGCCGTGGGTGATGGAGAGCATGGCTCTCAATCTCCTCTGAGCGGAGGATTTGGACTTTTTATTTGACATCCTCACAGTGTGCCCAGCTGGTGGAAGTGTCTGGATGAGGTCTTGAGGACAGATGGAATATTATGAGGAAAAGGGTCTACAAGGCTCCCAGCAAGGTAGCTACACTCTAATTAAAGGGGACACCCTGGGGGCTCCACAAAGATTCCCAGTAGCTGGGTGTTACCCTTTAGCCACATGTGGTTGCAAAGCGTGAGACCATTTCCTTCAGGTCTCTGTGTTACTGGTGGGAGGTTGTGTCACGGTGTCTTGAACCAACTAATTACGTCAAGTGGATGAACTGATATCAACTATGATTATGGGAGAAGCACAATGTTGGGGCTCTTGCCATTCCTTTCCCCCAACACTTCTGGACTAACTCTAGAAGAGATGGGGAGATGCAGCAGTGGCTCTCTGGGGACCTGCAATGCCAGTATGAGTGGGGATCCCGAGAGTATCTCCAGAGACTGGGCTACCTACAATGCTCATTATCTCATTATCTCATCTGATGCCTGCATTTTCCTGCCCTCCTGGCAGTAACAATTACTAGTCTGCCCTAGGCCCAACAGAGTACCTTTGACCACTGACCTTTGCAGGGTCAACTCTACCTGGCTCGCCTCCTCTGAGGCCTTCAAAGGTCTCTGGCCACGATCTCTTGAAGAGTAGTTTAATAATTTTCCTATGGATATTTTACAGATGAGGAAACTGAGGCTCAGAGAAGTTAGTTTACTAACATAGGATCACCCAGCTAGGAAGAGGCAGAAGTGGGATTAGAATCTATGCTTCTTCAGACTTCAATCTATCACTCTTTCCACTATATTTCACGGCAGTTTTGTCTTTAGTTTTAAAAAATAAAAGGCTCTTACACTGATCATTGGCTGATATTCATTCCCCAAGCAGAAGTCATTTCTGACAATGAAAATTAGTTAAGCAAAACTGTCCCCCACTCTGACCATATCTGAAAATGTGCACAGTATTCCACATCCGCCCCCTCCGTACAAAGGAGGAAGACCACATTGCCTCTTGGAGAAATAATTCAAGGATTCTCGGAGGCTCTGATGAGGATCTCCCTCACCAGGCAATCCCGTCACATCCCACAGATAGCTGTATGAGTTGATGTGGCCAAGAAATCCAGCTCATTGTGGCCAGCCTTCTGGTTGCACCTGGGCTGGTCAGAGGACCTTAAAGCTCAAAAGGACCTCAAATTGTCCATTCTACAGAGGAGGAAACTGAGGCCCAATACAGTTAAGTAACTTGTCCAAGGTACTGTCCATCAGAGGCAGCATTTGAACCCGGGACCTCTGACTCAACAGCTGCCAGGGTTCTTTCCACCATACTGTTCTCCCTCCCAGGGACAGGCCCAAGCCCAGATTTGTGCCTCAATCACAGTTTCCTCAGGGAATGTCCGAATTTGGCTTCTGCAGATCCACAAGGAAAGAGAAAAGGTACCTTAAGTTCCCTTTAGCAATCAGGTTAATAACATAACAAACATAAGACAGCCTTTATTTTTACCGGGTGGAAAATGCAAAGCACAAAGGATCTGCACTTGGGCACAATGCCTGGCACGTACCCAGCAGGCACTTCACCAATGCTTGTTTGCTTGGCTGGGCCCATAAGAATGTAGACACCTCTCTTCCCCCTCCAGTGGTCCTGTCTCCCCAGGGTCTGTCCTCGGTTTGAGGTCTCCCATCCACCAAGGAGGCAGCCTTGGGATTACCCAGAATCCCCTGCTCTCCCTCTGCCGGGGTCCACCTTCCCACGGGCTTAGATGTCCAGATTGAAGGCCCTCACCTCCACCTCCTCCCAAATGATGCTCTCACTCCCATCTCCCAGGGCTGTCGGGGGAAGCCCTTTGCAAAGCTGAAAGCTTAGAGAGACCAGAGCCATGGCCGCTCTTTGACTCTCCCGGGGTCTCTCTGTTGGCAGGATGGTGCTTGGGAGAGGCTCACGGATGGGCCTCCAGCCCCAGAAGGGAATTAAACAAGCTTCCCCTAGGGCTCAAGGTGCATTCTGCTGAGCGAGGTGCCGGCCATTCAGTGGCCAGAGGCCATCAGCTGCCCCAACAATTAATTAGCACCATGGGTTCCAATCCAACCCAAGGCCACAGATCCCCAAACATTTATTAAGCGCCCAGTTCGGTCCAGGAATTCTCCCAGATACCAGGGAGAGGAGCAATGAGGGAAACAACCCTGCTCACGAGAGCCATGAATCCTTCTGGATCTCCGGGCCTGATAAACCATATTTATAAAGGAGATAATGGGGTTCCATTATCCCACAGGGGAATTGATGAGATCATCAAATGAGATAGTATGGAAGAAGAAGAGGACCCAGAATAGACACTCACAGTTAGTGGACATGGGCTAGAAGAAAATCCCCTGAGGGAAGCAGAGAACAAATGTTCAAATAAATATGTGGAGAACTAGGAGAGAACAGTGTTGGAAAACCAGAAGAGAAGATGATATCAAAGGGTGATCCACAGTGTCAGTATCTCAAGGACATTGATGATACGAGGCTAAATTTGCTGCTTTAGAATAAAATCTCGAGATCACCCTTTCTATTACTCTCATTTTGTGCATTTCTGTGTGGCCCTCTCTGCTCATGGACTTGATTGTTGCCTGTTTTCTTAGAGACTATCTCCAATGAATTACTGGTTCTCTAATACTGTTCTGCTTCCTGAGATGCATCTGCTATTTCTTATGGTACTGGGCTTGGCTGACTTTGTGGGATACTTTTTCCCTCTCGTTCCCCCTCTGTTTTTAATTTAAAACCATCCTAATGAGATGTGCAAGACTCCAGGTAAATATATGTAACCCTGGTTAGCAATGTCATCC
The DNA here is from genome assembly GCF_048593235.1 of Sminthopsis crassicaudata. Lineage (NCBI taxonomy): Eukaryota > Metazoa > Chordata > Mammalia > Dasyuromorphia > Dasyuridae > Sminthopsis > Sminthopsis crassicaudata. The sequence goes on from NC_133623.1 coordinate 69,654,876, forward strand.
TTAAAGTAATTATAGAGCCTGTTATTGTCCCTTGAAGACTGAAATAAGAGACTAAATCTGCCTCTTGGCAATTTCCCCCATATCCTACCTGCTCTAAGTTTCTTCCTTTTAGGGTTAAAGAGAACAGAAGTTCCGTGCCAGGCACTAAGCTAAACACTTGGCATTTAAAAAAAGGCAAAAGATGCTCTTGCTCTAAAGGAGCTTATAGTCTACAGACAAACATCTATAGAAAACAAGACAATATACAGGATAAATTGGAGATAATCAACAAAAGAAGATGCTAGCCATAAGAGGGACTGGGAAAGGCTTCATGTAGAGGTGGAATTTTTATTGGGCTCAAGAAAATGGGATCAAGAGAATTCTAGTCATAAGGGATGGCCAGTAAAAACACTGGGAGTTAGGAGATCTCTCATCTCCTGAGTATCATATTCTTTTTTTTTTCTCTTGATTTTCTTTTCTTTTTTCTAATAAATATATTTATTTTTAATACACATTGCTTTATAAATCATGTTGGGAGAGAAAAATCAGAGCAAAGGGGAAAAACCAAGGGGGAGACAGAAAAAACAGAAAAAAGAAGTGGATCTAGCGTGTGTTGATTTACATTCAGTCTCCTTAGTTCTTTTCCTGGTTGCAGAGGGCATTTTCTGTCCAAAGTCTATTGGGATTGCTTTGGCTCACGGAATCACTGAGAAGCACCAAGTCTTCCATAGTTGATCATTGCACATTCTTGCTGTTATTGTGTATAACGTATTCCTGGTTCTGCTTGTTTTGCTCAGCATCAGTTCATGTAAATCCCTTCAGGTCTTTCTAAAATCAGCTTGTTCGTCATTTTTATAGAACAATACTATTCTATTACCTTCATATACCACAGCTTGTTCAGCCATTCCCCAATTGATGGGCATCTATGATGAGTGTCGTATTCAAGGAATTGCAAGGAGGTCAGTGTAACTGCATCTCAGAGTATGTGGGGAGGCAGCTAGGTTTAAGAAGGTTCTTAAAGTTGGAAGAGGCCAACTTATGAAAGACTTTAAAAACCAAACAGGATTTTATATTTGATCCTGGAGATGAGAAGGAGCCATTGAAGTTAACTGAATAGGTTGGTGACCTGTGGTTTAGGAAGATTATATTGACACCTTGGTAGAGTATGGAATGGAGTGAGAAGAAACTGAAGGCAGGGAAATTCATCATGAGGTTATTCCAATGGTTCAGGCATGAGGGGGTGAAGGACTATACTGGAGTTGTCTCCGTGTCAGAGAAGAGAAGAGGGGAATATAACAGAGATGCTAAGGACAGAAATGATAACACTTAACTGATAGGTGTGGGGGGAAATAATTTATATTGTTTGGGAAGAATTATTACACTGTTTAAATTCAACCTTATATGATTACAAGTTGCCCACACCCAGAATGGCATGACTTCAGTAACTCTCTACAATTGGGATTAAGTGACTTGCTCAGGGTCACACAGCTAGGAAGTATGAAGTGTAGCTGGAGATAGCTACAAAGTATTTTGGATTTCCCTAGTCCTGGATCTACCCAAATCATTCTTTGTTGGAGTTACTAAACCCAGGGGTTGTGATAGGTTCACCTAAGCTTATGTTTCAGCTTACTGTTATTTGGGTTGCACAAGGTACCCTGGTCTAAATCCTCTATAATGTAAACCTTCTAGCTCCTTTCCAGTTTTCTCTTCTCTAACAAATATCTAATACATTTCTTGTTAAAGTTATTTAAGATTTGGGGGTTTGTTCGCACAAACAACAAACCACAAGGGTTCCCTGGGTAAAACCTAAAGTCACTCTGAGACCATGGAAAGTGAATAAATCTCTGTATTCTAGCAGTGAGCATGGGTTGGACTGACCAAAATAGAAGCACAGCAAACACAGTAGGAACCTGTTGAGTTCCCTTAGGTTTAGGTTGGAAGCTGTCTAAGCCCTGATTCCAGCTATCTAGAAAATTAAGGGGGCAGCTAGGTGGCGTAGTCAATAGAGACACTTCCTACTTCCTAGCTGTGTGACCCTGAGCAAGTCACTTAATCCCAATTGCCTCAAGAAAAAAAAAGAAAGAAAAGAAAAGAAAAAGAAAAGAAAAGAAAAAAGAAAATTAAGGGCTATGCTTGGTCTTAGCACAGAAAAGAACCAGGCTGCCAATAATGCTGTTGGATTATGAATTCTTTAAGGCAGTCAAAATATATTTGAAAATGATGAAGTATTTAATTGGGTATATTTTGCTTCAAAATGGATAAAGTTTTGAAGACTTGCTATTTGGGCATTGTCACAAGATAGTAGCATCCCTGATGATACCATACTGTAAAGTTCTAAAGTAATAAAACTTTGAGAAACTAGGACCACTCCCAGCCAAAGTGGGGGAACTTAAAAGTTTGCAAATAATAAAGAGTGAGGGTTCTATCTGATATAATTTGGCTATCACTTATGAAAATTATGAAATTGTACATGTTAATAAATAATATTCACTGAAGCTACATCTTAAAGCCAATTTAGTAATGACAGACCTTTATATTCAAATTAATATTTTGCCTTCAGAGTTAATAGGCAATTCACATATCTGTTAATTTGGAGTCATTCAGTACCCAGCATTTTTCTGGGGTTTTGAGTGTTCACTATTTGGGTGAAACTCGAGAATATGATTATTTTTAAATTTATAAATGAAGGATAAATAAGATGTCTTTTATGGGCTTATTGTTAATAGTTATTGCAACATGAAAAAATAATAAGAACAGCCTCGAGTTATGATCAATGACATTTTCTATTAGTGAAATTTTGCTATTTAGGGTAAAATCTCTTGGATCTGTAATATGATATTGTTCTGAGTTTTGATTTTAGGCATGATTGTCTGAATTATTTTTAAGTCAATACTCTACCATTCAAGAGGAATGCTATATGCTGCCCAAAGGGAGTGAAATCTGAAAACTGCTACAGGTGGAGGTCTGTGCCTGGAAAAGTTAAAAGGACAATTTCATATCAACAAAAGTAGGAGCTTGACTCAGTTTATCCATTGTGCCCTTTCTTTTCTGAACAGGAAATTTTCCCACCTAATGCGCCTAGCTAGGATAGTATGTAAATAATGTGGAATTTTGCTGTATTATTGACTTTCAAATGTTTCACACAAGATATATATAGGCCTTAAGTATGTTTTAGCAATAAGTTTTCGAAACAGGATTAAGGATTTTACATGCAAAACTGCATTTAATTTTAAAAAAAATTAATGTATTTTTTTTCCTATTTTGAAATCTTTGATAACATTCAGATTCAAAAGGGCTCATTTTGCAAATCAGGCCCTCATGGAGCCTTTTAAAGATTCTGTTGATATGAGATACAGGGTTCAAAGGAAAAAGAAAGAGTAAGGAAGCGGTAGATAAAAACTGAAATTTTCAGAAGGTGAATTATAGTTCCTAATTTCACATTCTTATAACTTTAATGATAATAAAGATTAGCTCCATTAAGTTTGAGCTATTTTTAACCATATGAACTCGTTACTGGAAAAACAAACTTAGGAGGTTGAAGTAAATTATATTGAGTCTTGTTACTGGTAGATTTTTAACCTAATTGCCTTGGGAAATCTCTGCAAGTGACTTGGAACCAAAGAAGCAGATCTGCTAGGAGGGGTCATATCTGGAGCTACCCTGAGAAAAAGACTTCTTCCAGAATCATCAAAGGAAGATGCTTCCAGGGACTAGACAAAAGCACTAGAAAAATACAGATACAACTCAAAATGTGGTATCTGATTATATGGATATGGGAAGTCAGTTACCAGAAACAAGGAGACTTGATGTTATTTAATATTGATGATTATCATTTCTAATATAATAAATGTTACTTTGGCTTTTTTGTTTCATAGTGTTTATGTTTGCTTTCAGGAAGCGTATGCCCCAAATGCTATTATTTAATATTCTAGGATCAGAACCATTCCTCCTGAAACTTTTTTGGTTAACTGAGACTGTCTTTCTTCTCTTTTTAAGAACCTTCCTCAACCGAAATGTGCCTTACAGAATAACAACATCAAATCATTGATATTCCTCAAGTAGAAGCCAAAGGGAAATTTGAAGCTCCAAAAATGATTTAGTTATTTCCCTAGTTAACCATATAAGAGTTTTCTTGCCTAGATTGGTGATATGTAAATCTCCCCTCTTAGTCTGTCTATTGTGAATCCTCTAAATGTAGTTTAATCTGTAACCTGACTTAGTTTACCTATAGAAACTATCTAACAAGGTTTGTCTCTTTAAGGGATGTATGATATTTTGATATTACTTAACTCATAATGTTCAACTTTTTGACATTGTAGGAAACATGGGATTTTCTGTGATACTCATGGCCATAGCACACTTGTTTCATAAAAGTATAAGTTTAAGCTCCCCATCTTATAGTCACTAATATAGTGGCTATACGCTTATAGCTTACTCAAATTGACCCCTTTGTTCTTGTTCTTGTTCTTCTTGGTCTTCTTCTTGGTCTTCTTCTTGTTCTTCTTCTTGTTCTTGTTCTTGTTCTTCTTGTTCTTCTTGTTCTTCTTCTTCTTCTTCTTGTTCTTGTTCTTCTTCTTCTTGTTCTTCTTGTTCTTGTTCTTCTTGTTCTTGTTCTTGTTCTTGTTCTTGTTCTTGTTCTTGTTCTTGTTCTTGTTCTTGTTCTTGTTCTTCTTGTTCTTCTTCTTCTTCTTCTTCTTCTTCTTCTTCTTCTTCTTCTTCTTCTTCTTCTTCTTCTTCTTCTTCTTCTTCTTCTTCTTCTTCTTCTTCTTCTTCTTCTGGTTTAAATGCATTTTATTTTAGACAACTTACATGACATGTTTTTAAAAACAATGCCTCGATCCCTACCCTTTCTTAAATTAATTATATCAAGCTTTAGACATGATGGATAATATGAAAGATAATTCCATTGTTTTAGTGAACTCCCTTTGATTCTTTAGCCCAATCTTTCTGTTTTTGTAATTATGATCTTGCTAATATGAGAATATTAGAGAAGGAAAAGGAGATCATATGGAATTATGGATTATATGGAAAAAGAGAAAACTTGTGGAGAAAAATATTTTATTATATTATTGGGGGAAATGATTAATATAATATCATACTAATTAATAATATAATATTGTAATAACTAATGATATGTTATTATACTAATTAATATTACTAATTATACTAACTATACTAATTAATATTAATGTAACATTATTCTATATTCAACCTTATTGATTAAAGATTGTTCACACCCAGAATATCACCTGACCCTAGAAACTTTAGGAATGCTGGAGATGGTAACAAGGTGTTTTGAGTTCCCACAGGGTTGAATACACCCATGTCATTCTTGGGTTACTACACCCAGAACTTGTGACGGGTTCACCCCAGTTTGTGTTTTGGTTTACTGTAGTTCCTGTGTGAGCACTCTTGTGTAAATACTATATAATGTATACCTCCTAACTCCTGAAAGAGAGAGATATATACCTCCTTTCTGGTGCTCTCTCCTCTATGAAGTGGCCTAATAAATATCTTTCTAAAACTTTTTCAAATTTGGGGGCTTGTTCCCAAGAAAAAAGATTAGATGTGAGAGGTGAAATTGTTAGAAGTCAAAGATGACACCTAATTTCCAAGCCCAGGTGACTGGGAGAATGGAAATATTTTAGAAACAGTACAACTAGGTCCTGATTAATGTCTCCATTAATGAAGTAGTCACATATGATCAATAATTTGCATTATTGAAAGTTATTATTTTGTAAAATATTGTAATTTATTCTAGCCCAATGGAAATATGTATTATCAATCCAATGTGATTACTACACAAGTAATTACTGCACAAGATTCATTATTCTCACTAATACTAACTGGAACCTGACTGTAATCAGGAAGTTAGGAAGGGGAAAAAGATAATTAATTGTTTTGTACATGATGAGTTTGAGATTTCTGCAAAACATTTAGGTCAAAATGTCCAAAAGGCAGTTGGAGATGCCATTGGAACTGGAGGCCAAGTGAGGCTTTAGGATAGACAAATATGTCTGAAATCATCTGCATAATGAAAATAGTTTAATCCATGGGAACTGATGAAATAATCAAGGAAAATAATTTCTAGAGAAAAGAGGGTTCAGGATAAAGCTTTGGGGGACCCTCACACTAAACAACTGTGACTGGGATGAAGATCCAGCAAAGGAAACTTGAGGAGAGGTCAAAGAGGAGGAAAATAGCACTGTTACAAAAACCATAGAAAGAAGAAGGTATCAAGAAGACAATTACCAGCAGTATAAATGCTACAGAGGGATCAAGAAGGTAAAGATTGAGAAAGGGCCATTTGATTTGGCAATTAAGAGATCATCAGTGACTTTTGAAAGAGCAGTATCTTTGGATCAAGCTAAACTGCAGAATTAAGAAAAGAGTGCTAGGAAAGGAAGTAGAGGCATCCATTGTAGACAGCTTTCTCAAGGAGGTTAGCCCCCAAAAGGAGAAGAGACATGAGAAGAATGCATGGAACAAGTGATAGCTTTTTGAAAATGGGGAAGACATGGGCATGTTTGTAGGCAGTAGAGAAGTAATAAATAGAATGGGAGAGATTGAAGAGCAGCAAGAGTAGAGATGATATAGAGGGAGCAATCTGTTGAAGAAGATGGGATAGAATGAGATCACTTTTGCATATGGAGGGATTTTCCTTAACATAAAACAACCTATCAAGAAAGTTCTTGATGTGGCTCTCTTCAACAATGAGATGAACCAAATCAGTTCCAATTGTTCAATAATAAGGAGAACCAGCTACATTCAGCGAAAGAACTATGGGAAATGAGTGTAGACTACACTAGAACTTTCTTGATAGGCTGTTTTAGGCTACAAAAATACTTCTTAATATCTCTAGAGAACATCAAAAAAAGGAGTTTTCATATGCATCACAGGGTATATATGGCATAGTTTCCTCCTAAGCCATTGTGCTTCTCTATGACTCTTCTTTCAATGCCTTTCTCGGTTACCATGGATTCAATGGTCATCAGTATTCAGAAACTCTGATAGATATAGCCAGCCCCTCATTTCTTTCCTGAGCTCTGGTCACATCTCAAAATGCTGGTGGGTCACTCAAGAGAGAACATCCGACTTAATTCCTTGAAGCACCGAGGTTAAGTACTGATTTATATACTTACTAACTCTATGACCCTAGGCAAAAAAAAAAAAAAAAAAAAGATTCCTCAGTTTTCTCATCTGTAAAATGGAGAAAATAATAACATCTACATCACAGGCTTCTGTTCTGGATCCAATGAATTAGTACATGGATAGTACTTTGAAAATCTTAAAGTGCTACATATAATGTTAGCTAGCATCTACTACTACTACTATTACCACTACTACTACTACTAACTATTACTACTAGTACTAGTACTAGTACTACTACTACTACTACTACTACTACTACTACTACTACTACTGATATTTCCAGTAGGATATTCCACAATTATTCCAAACTTTATCAACATCTTTATTCCATCCCTGCTGGGGGGGTTTCTATTTCTTTTGAGGGAAACACAAGCTTTTCAGTTGCCCAGGTTCACAACCTTGGAGTCATCCTAGACTCTTCCTACTCACAACCTCTCCAAATACATTATATTACCAAGTCTCTCCACAACTTTCTACACTTTTCATCAACATTCCCTTCTCTATTTCCTCTGGGGGGGAAATCTCCCAAGGCTGCAAATTACAAGAAATAGAGTGACTAAATTTAACAACTTAATTAAAAAATAACAAGTTGTGCAAAAGATCAGAAAAAGGATCTCCAAATACAAAGGAAAGGAAATTAAAATAACACAAGACAAGTTAACACCTATCAACAAAACAGGAAGAAATGGAATAATGTTTTCCAAAGAGCAATGGAACACAAGATATGTTCAGCATGACTTATCCTGCAAATCTGAGCTTAATCATAAATGAAAAAGAGAGATTCAATAATTAAAAGGCATTTGAATTATTATAAAAAAGAAAAATTAGACGTAAAGAGGTTGTTTGCTTTTTGAACACTCTCAAAACGACAGAATTGTAGAAGGAGTGGATAGAGTTACAACAGTGAGACTAGTAAAAGATTTCTTTCTAAATGTACACAAGGAGACAAGTAATGATAGGAGACATCTAAAGATAGGTAAATGTGACACAATAAGTTCAGTGAAGGAGCATACCTGAGGAATTATGGACAGAATATGATATCTACCTATAGGTAAATCAATGTTTTTTGTGATACTACATTATAATATGGGAATGGACATTAAATGAATGTAGAAATATGTAATATGCTCAGGTCAAATTGAGGGGAAGATGACCCTTGTGGTCTTAGTAAGTAAGATAAAAGCCTGGAGGGGAATAGGTAAAGAGGAGGAGAGAAGATTGAAAAAAGTGGGGAAAGAAAAAGATCTTACTTTGGTGATGGGAGTGTGTTCCATTGATGAATACCCCTATGGGCATAGAGAGATACTCTAAAGGGAGTTGGAGACCTTTTGCTGGGTATGGTTTGGGAGATTTGTTGCTTCAAAATTTCATTCCTTGGGTATAAGGGAACTGGAACTCCTGGGGGCATAGACCATCTAGGGGAGAGGAAGGACATGGACTCAAGAGAAACATTGAAGACAATGAGGAAATAAAGGTAACAGGGAAGGGTATAGATAGGACAGGATTGCATAATCAGGGATGTGATGGGAGAGGGGCTTTACCATAGGGCAGCTATGACACCTGTAATAATGTGCATTGTTCTAGAAGTGAGGCACAATGGAATAGGGGAATCCATGGGGCAAGCTTTATAAGGCAGTAGTAGAAATTACTGAGAAGGGAGAGTCTAGAATGGATACTTTGGAAGTTTAATTGCATGAAGAATGCAGAGTTGAGAGAGAAAATAGATAATTATAGTAGTCATAAATCAGAGGCTGAAGATTTAGAAAGAAAGAGGAGATGGATAATTAAGCAAATTTAAGAATTTTGGGGGGAAAGAAGCAAAAAATAAAATTGAAAAAACTAATATAAAGGACTAGTTGAAGGTAGGAAGAGGGTAATCTATTTGGCTGAAGGAGGGGAAGAAAAAATTCTATATAACCAACTAAAAACAGGAAAGGAAAAGTAATGAATAAGCAAAACCTTGAAGGGAAAGTGGCAACAAACAAAAGGAGGGTGTCGGGTGAAGGGAAAAGAACCAGTGGAAAAAGGGTCACCTTTAAAAAGATTAAGATAAAGTAACTATCTTAATAGTACATGTTTACAGCTGAAGAGAGAGAAAAAAACTTAACATGAAAAAATCCAGTACTAGAGACAGAAGAAATATTAACTTTAAATGTTAAAATTAGTTAAATGTAAAGTTAAATGAACTTTAATAAATATTAAACAATTTAATAAAATGAAAAAGAGTGACAGATTAAATAAGCACCAAAACCCCTGCAACCTATTGCTTACAAGAAACATGTTTAAAAAACAAAGACATGCACAAAATAAAAATGAAGGAATGGAAATTTTTTTTTTGCTATATATATTAAGTCAATCAAAAAAGCAAGAGTTGGAATCATGCTATCTGACAAAGCAAAAACAAGCATTCAGGAAAAAACAAATAGCAAGGAACTACATTATACTGAAAGGAACCATAAACAATAAGCCTATATTTTCCAAAATATCTTAGCATCCAAATTTATAAAAGAAACCTAAGCTACAATAAAACATAGCTAGTAACATGATCATGACAAGAGACTTCAATACTGGTCTTTTAGTTTCAGTTAAGTTTAGTAGAAAGGTAAACAAAAGGGAAAATAGAAAATGATCAAAATTCTGGAGAATCTAAAAGTTAAAAAGATGTGTGGCATCTTCTAAATGGGATTGCAAAGGAATATATGTATTTATCAGTATACTACTGAACTGTTATAAAAACTGACCAAGTACAAGGGCATAGAGATATTGCAAATAAATTTAAAAAGACAGAAATACTTTATATATCCCTTATAGACCATATTGCAAGAAAAATAAAAATTGGTACAGGGTTCACAAATAAAAAATACAAACCCAAATAGAAACTCAGCAATGAGTACTTCAAAGAACAAATATAGAATCAATAACTATGTAAAAGAAAATGGTAATGTTGAAACAAAATACCACAAATTCTGAGACATAGCTAATGCAGTCCTCAGGGGAAAATCTATCCACAAATATACATTAACAAAAGAGAAAAAAGAGAATTAATAAACATAATTTAAAATAAAAAGCTAAAAAATAAATAATCCAAAAATAAGATGTTAAAACATTAGAGGAGAAAAATCATCTCAAACCACAACCAGAAAAATGATAAAGGTAAAAGCCAATTCTTTGAAAAGACTAATCAAATTCAAAAGCATTTAGCTAATCTTATGAGAAAGAAGAGTTAGTAGCAGACAAGGTAAAAATCTCAACAAATCCAGAAGGAATAAAAAAAGAACATATTATGAAGTTACATACTAAGAAAACTGAAAACAAAAAAGAAATGGAGAAATATATATATATATATACATATATATATATATACGTATATATATATATACATATATATATATATATATACGTATATATATATATATATATATATATATTGCTGAGGCAAATGGAGTTAAGTGATTTGACCAGGGTCACACAGCTAGGGAGTGTTAAGTGTCTGAGACCAGATTTGAATTGAGTTCCTCCTGACTTCAGGGCTGATGCTCTATCCACTGCGCCACCTAGCTGCCCCCTAGGAATATCTTTAAAGATATAGCCCAAACTATCAAATCAGAGAGCTTAAATTAGTCAATATCAAAAAATAAAGTAACTCTAGCTATAAAGAAATTGCCAAAAACAAAAGTGCCTCCTGGTCTTGATGGATTTACAGGAGAATTCCATCAAACTTTTAAAGAACAATTAATACCTATATGTGACAAATTATTTCCAAAAGCTGAGGAAGAAACCATTATCAAAATCCTTTTAGGAGACAAATATAGTACTAAAACTAGCGAAAGACAAAACACAGAAAAATTATAAGCCAATATAATTGATGGATATTGACTTAATTTTTTTTTTTTGCTTTTTGCTGAGGCAATTGGGGTTAAGTGACAGGGTCACACAGCTAGGAAGTGCTAAGTGTCTGAGATCATATTTGAACTCAGGTCCTCTTAGGGTGCTCTATCCACTGTGCCACCTAGCTGCCCCTTGACTTAAAATTTTTAAACAAAATCCTGTCAAAAAGACTAAAGTGCTTTATTGAAGGAATCATTCATTATGACCAACTGAGGTTTATATAAAGAATGCAAGGATGGATCAATATTAGCAAAATAACCAACATATAATTAGCGGTATTAAAAATCCAAAATCCAAAACCATGTGGTCATCTCAACAAGAAAAAACTTTGACAAAGTACAACATTTTATGCTAAAAACTATAAAAAGTATAGACATAGAAGTACTTTAAAAATATCATTAAAAGTATCCAAAACTAAAAACATTCATCATACATAGTAAAGATATATCAGAACCTTTCTCAGTGAATACAAGAGTGAAGCAACAATGTCTGTTCTCTTTACTATCTGATATAATTCTAGAAATACTAACAATGATAAAACAAAAAATTAACACCTTATACCATATTCCACATTAAGTTCTAAATAGGCAAGTGACCTTAATATTAGTTAGTAGTCATAGTATTAAAATTTTTTTAAGGAGAAACACAGATTATATAACTATTACAACTATGGCAAAGAGATATATTATTTTTCCTTAAATATATTTTCTTTGTTAAATATTTTATAATTTCATGTAAAATTATTTTAACATTATTTTTAAATATTGTGATTTCAAATTCTCTCCCTACTTTTCCTTTTCCCTCCTTGAGGAGTCAAGCAATTTGATACTAATTATACATGTAAAGTCATGTAAAATGTTTGCATATTAGCCATGTTGCAAAGGAAAACAGACAAAAAACAAAACAAGAAGAATAAAGTTTAAAAAAGTATGCTTCAATCTACATTTAGAGTTCATCAGTTCACTCTCTGGAAGTGGATAGCATTTTTCATCATGTGTCTTTTGGAATTGTCTTGGATAATTTGTCTTGTAGCTAAGTCTTTGACAATTGATCATCTTTACAATTGCTGTTACAATGTTCTCTTGTTCTTTTCACTTTACTTTGCATAAATTCATATAAATCTTCCCAGATTTTTCTGAAGCCATATGCCTCATCATTTCTTATACTACAATAGAATTTCATCACAATTACATATCATAAATTGTTCAGTCATTCCCCAATTGATGGGTATCCCCTCGATTTCCAATTCTTTGCCAACACAAAAAGAGTTATTTTAAATATTTTTTGTACAAACAGTTCCTTTTCCATTTTTTTTTCTATTTTTGGGGGGATACAGAACTAGTAGTGGTATTGCTGGGTCATAGAATATGCACAATTTTATAGTTCTTTGGGCATAGTTCTAAATTGTTCTCTAGAATTGTTTGACTAAGTCACAACTCCAATTTTTCCACATCCCCTCCAGCATTTTGTCATTTTCCTTTAAAATCTTGCTTATCAATTTGATAGATGTTGGGTGGTATTTCAGAACTGTTTTAATTTTCATTACTCTAATCAATCATGATTTAAAGCATTTTTTCATCTGACTCTTGATAGCTTTGTTCTCTTTTTCTTTAAAACTAATACCGGTTCACATTCTTTGATGATATTTCACCTGGGAATGGCTCTTTATTTTTATAAATTTAGCTCACTTCCCAATATATTTGAGAAATCAGACCTTGATTATCAGAGAAACTTTCTCAAAAAATTTTCCCCTAGCTACCTGTTTTACTTCTAATTTTGGTTGCATTAGGTTTGTTTGAGCAAAATCTTTTTTTATTTCATGTAATCAAAATTGTAAAGAGATGTATTCTTAACCAAACAAAAGATTACAATTACAAAATATAAAATAGATAAATTTGATTACATACAGTAAGCATTTCTGCAGAGACAACATTAAAGCACATGAGATAAGTAGGGATGTGATCAAATGGGAGAAAAGAGTTTGCATCAAATTTCTCTAAAAAAGGTTTGATATTCAAGATATATAAGTGAGTAATAAATATTTATGACTAATAGACATTCCTCAATAGTCAAAGGATATGAACAAGTCTCAAAAGGAGAATTCCAATTCACAATCTTATGAAGAATGCTCCAAATCACTAATAAGAGAAATGCAAATTGAAATGACTCTGAGGTTTCACTTCACACCCTGCAAATTTATAAAAATGATAAAAAATGATAATAAAGTTAAAAGGATTTTGGAGTGCAATAGACACATTGGACCCATTAATGCATTGTTGGTGGAACTGTGAAATAGTACAACCAGTTTAGGAAACATTTTGCTCTATTGTCTAACACAGTGACTAGAAAACACTTCATAACTTTTTACTGACTAAATGACTTATGACTTTGATGCTTTGATCTATTTGTCCACTTCTTTCCTGTCCTGGTCCTCATTCCCCCATCTATAAAAATGAATAAGAGGGGGCAGCTAGGTGGCACAGTGGATAGAGCACCAGCCCTGAATTCAGGAGGACCCGAGTTCAAATATGGTCTCAGACACTTAACACTTCCTAGCTGTGTGACCCTGGGCAAGTCACTAACCCCAGCCTCAAAAAAAAAAAAAAAAAAAAAAAGAATGAGAGTATGCTACTTCATCTCTAATCCCTCTGCTCACTCTTAATGTCTGACCCCTTGGACCAAGACTGGTAGGCCCTAGAGGTGGGTCAGTGGTGACAGAACTGTTATGTTTAGAGCTAAAGAACTTTAGCTCAAATGTAAATCCTGCTCCTTTCTAATTGTTTGACCCGGTCCTTTGTTCTTCATCGTGTAGTAGGATGAGTAGTGACTGGAGTGCATGTGCATAAGTTTCACTTCCAGCTCTGACTTTTACTAATTTGTGATCTTAGGCAAGTCATTCTCCTCCCATGGCTTCATTATTCATCTGTAAAATGAGAATAACATATTCTTTTCTATCTTTGGTCCATTGTAGGGGAAGGGGAAAGGGAGGTAGGAATGCGATTGTTTTGTAGCCCTCCCACTGTGCCTTTGACCAAGAAGTGATTTCTCCCATTTTATTCACTAAAATGAGTCTTTGAGGAATGTGCATGTCCTGGTCAGGGTATGGGTAGATTAATGAAAAAGGGGCCCTTTGTACCTGCTATTGCTTCTTTGGAGCAAGCATCATTCATTCCTCTTGGACTGTGTCACACACCCTTTCACGTTCCAGTATTCTGTGAAAGATGCTTTAGTCACCCCCTTCCCAGGGAAGTATGTTGATGACTTTCTAATTTTTCCCCCAATAATCTTAATGGAACACGTGACACATGTTGGGGCAGACTGAGCTCCCGTCCCCTCCCCTTCCTTCCTCCCTTCCTCCCTTCCTTCCTTCCTTCCTTCCTTCCTTCCTTCCTTCCTTCCTTCCTTCCTTCCTTCCTTCCTTCCTTCCTTCCTTCCTTCCTTTCTTCCTTCTTCCTTCCTCCCTTCCTCCCTTCCTTCCTCCCTTCCTCCCTTCCTTCCTTCCTTCCTTCCTTCCTTCCTTCCTTCCTTCCTTCCTTCCTTCCTTCCTTCCTTCCTTCCTTCCTTCCTTCCTTCCTTCCTTCCTTCCTTCCTTCTTTCCTTCTTTCCTTCCTTCCTACCTCCCTCCTTCCTTTCCTTTTTCCCTCCCTCTCTCCCTCCCTCTGTCTCTCTATGTTTCTTTCTTTCTTTTTCTGTTTTTTTTTTCCACAATGGAAGCAGGGAAGATGGAGAGAAAGAAAATAAATGTTTGATGATTGAAAAAATAAAATTTAATAAAAATTTTACAATTTTAAAAATTAAAATTAAGGGAAGGGTGGGGGTAATAGCCAGACACATGAGTGGGGCCCAGTAGGGCTGGGATATTCAAAGGCAAGACATGGGACAGAAAGGAGATGCCTCAAAAAGTCAATGGGATACTATACGTAGTGGGTATTGAGAGAGGCTGTTATTAGGGATGATGTTACCAGGTCAAACACACCTTAATTATTCTGTACTAATTCAATTTCAGGTTTGCTGAATGTAGACAAACCTTCTCATCACAGAAAACAAAGGAAAAGAATACCCTGATTAATGAGGTTACATTTTTTTTTTTAAAACTAGCTTAAATTGAATGTTGAAATGTTGGAGATAAAAAGGGACATTATGAATTTTTAAATTGGAAAACCCAGAGGTCACTTCATCTATTCACCTGGCTTCACAAGGCATACAATTCTGTCTTTTTTGTAGCTTTTTTATTTTCAAAACACTTGCAAAGACAATGCTCAACATTAAAAATCTCGAATTCCAATTTTTCTCTTCCTCCCGCCATCTCTAGACAGTGAACAATCTAATACATGTTAAACATATACAATTCTACCACACACACACCTCCACGCCTATTATTCTGCACAAGAAAAATCAGATCAAAAAAGGGGAAAAAATTGAGAAAGAAAACAAAAAGCAAGCAAACAGCAACAAAAAAGGTGAAAAAACTATGTTGGGATCTACATTCAGTGCCAACAGTCCTCTTTCTGGGTGCAGATGACTCTCTCCGTCCCAAGTCTATTGGAATTGTCCCAAATCACCTCAGTTATACAGTCTTTATGGTTATGGAAGAAAATGATGTCAAGTACAAGATGCCCCCTCTTAAGATTGTAGACATAAAGGGAAAAACCAGTGGGCTTAGGGAACTCATAGAAGAATTACTTTTCCAAACTCCAATAAACAAAAGAAGAAATAGCTTTAAATAGCTCAATATCAGAATAAAAAAAAACAAATTCCACCAACTTATTTTTCTTATTGTTATAGTTAACATTTCTAGTACAATATTTAGTAATGATAGTGATAATAGACAATCTTGCTGATATTTATGGAAAGGCTTCTAGTTTATTCCCTTTACAAATAATGTTTGCTCTTGGTTTTAGATAGCTACTACTTATCATTTTAAGAAAACCTCTATTTATTCCCATTCTTTCTGGTGTTTTCAAAAACTAGGTATTGTATTTTGTCAAAATCTTTTTTTTTTTAAGGAAAAAAATTGAATGAACCATAAATAAAATTTTGAAGAAAAAAATGCTCAGGATCAGCTGGATTTGCAAAATTCAAACATTCAAAGAATTGTTAATTCTAATGTTATGCAAATTGTTTTCAGTAACATGAAAAGGTATCACTGAACTAAATTGTATTAAATCTTATTACTAGAATTATCTAGGAACCTCCACAAGTGATTGGAACCAGAGAAGCAAAGCTTCAGAGCTATTCTGAGAATGATATGAATTTCAGAATGTCTAAGAAAAGATATCCAGGGACATGGAACATCTGGGACTCAAAATGTGTTAATTAAGTGGATACTGCGAATGGATTATCAGGATAAAAGGAAACTTAATACTGATGATCATTTTTCCTAGTGTTTATGTTTAAGCTCTCTTGCTTAATTTGGGGACATTTAAATTTCCCTTTTCAAAATTAGTACAACATGAGCTCTCCAAGTAATTTGATCTAAAAACTGACATATAATTTTGATTACGAATTTATGAAAAAACATAAGATTTGGCTTCATAAATAAGTGATCTATGGTGAGGAGAAAAGGTTGCCCAGACCCCCATAAATCAAAAGAGGGAAAATTAAAGGAATTAGTTCATCAAGTATTTAATTGTAGAAACTGAATGAACCACACTGACTCCATTTTATGACTCAATTCTGGACTTAGCTTAGTTTTTATTCAATTGTAAGTCTAGTCCAACTTCTTTCTTGTGAAAAAAAATTTATTCAATTGTAGGAATTGGGAGATAATCTTATTATATTCTTTGAACCTAGCCCTGTATGAGTGGGGGAAACTGAACCACTTTTTCTTGCTGCTTAGAGACCCTTAACTAAGGAAGAAGGTTATACTCACAAGAAACTCAGTCAGGTCCAAAGACTGATGCAAGTTTTTATTTTATTTTACTTTATTTTATTTTTTTACACTTGTACATCACAATCTATATGTCTTAACTAAAAACTGACCCCCATGCTGATCAAATTGTTTCCATGTTCCCTTGATTCTTTACACACCTTAGGGAGTGAGACAGACACCTCCTTTTCTGAATTCAAGGGATTGCACCTATTCATTCTCCCCACCCCCACCCCTTGAAAGATCTCTAATCTTTTATCCAATTAGAAATCAAATCACGTGGGGTTGTATTGTTTCCATTTAATTAATTGGCCTTGTTTGATGAATTGTATTTAATATACAAAAGTCTGTCTCCCCCCCTGTGTTCAAGGTCCAGACCTAAGCTGTGGAGGTCTGGTCCTGATTTATAATGCAATTGGCATGTATTGCTTAATAAATTAATATACGCAGAAGATTAAAACTTTATTTTCCTCAGTCACTTTACCTTTCACTTGTAACAGAAAGAAGGCAGCTAATTTGAAAGCAATCCCAGAGTAAATTTTTAAACAACTACACAATTTGCCATTATAGGATTTGGAACTATCCTCAAAGGGCAATTACATTGTGCATACCCTTACATCCAGCAATACCACTACTAGGTCTATATCCTAGAGAGATGAAAAAGTAGGGGAATGGACCTCTATATACAATAGTGTTTATAGCAACTTTTTGTGGTGGAAAGAATTGGAAATTGGAAGGATGCCGATCAAATGGGGAATGATTGAACAAATTGGGATGTATGAATGTAATGGGATATGATTGTGCTATGAGAAATGATGAGCAGACAGATTTCAGAAAAACCTGGAAAATTTTATATGAACTGATGCAAAATGAAGTATGCTGAGCCAAGAGAATATGGTATAGAGTAACAGCAACAACGGAGGATGATAAACTATGAATGACTTAGCTCTTCCCATCAGCAGTATTCTTACTACATCAGTAGTGTTCTTTCTAGAGCTCCCAAGTTGGGGTGCCAAAATGTACTATGCACACTAGGGTGCCAAAATATACCATCCAGACTAGCTCTCTGGAGGATCTCAGGACCAGAATGGAGGAATGATGAGGCGGGAGACTCATGAGGATGGTCAAACATGGAGTCCGTTTATTTCAAGATCTCTCAGCCCTTAAATACCTTAGTATTCACTGTAGCAAGCAGAGCATGTGCCAACTGCAGAGCCATCACATCACCACAGCACACTGCAGTGTGTTAACTATGAGCACTCTGCTATTGATATGTCAATTCTTCTCTTTACTGTAAGTATTCCTTGCTTCAAGTAGAACACACGTGGTCACCCCTTCCTTTACTTCTCAGGAAGGCCGAGAGCCCTTAGGAGAGATGGAGAGCCAAACCAGACATTGTCAGCAGGTTCCCTCTGGACTGAGGGATCTTATACCTCACCCAGAGTTCCCCCACTGTTTTCGGGCCTCTACAAACATAGTGATCTAAAACAATCCCAAAGGACTCATTTGAAAAGTGCTATTCACATCAAGGGAAGGTACTTGTGGAGTCTGAATATAAATTGAAGCCATACTATTCATTTTCTTTGTTTGTTTTTTTCCCCTGTTTGGTCTGGTTCTTAATATAACTGCACATCTATCAATTTGCTTACCATGTTATGGAGAGGGAAAGGGAAGGAGGAAGGGAGAAAATTTGTAATTCAATATTTTAACATGTATGTTAAAATTTGTATTTATGTGTCACTGGAAAAATATTATTTGAAAATAAAAAAGTATGTAGTTTATATTTTAGCATTTAGCTGAAACTTAAATAGTTGCCTCTTATTAAACCCCTTGTGATTCCCTAATTCAGAGAATTTCCCCCTCTGACCCTTTTAACTTCTCTCATCTCAGGTCAGGTTCTCAAACAAAGGTACCAGGAGAAAAATGTTGGAAAACCTGAATTGTATTCTGGTCTCAGAAATGTATTAGCTGTGTGATTTTAAGCAAGTAATTTTATCTCTGCTTGCCTCAGTTTCCTAATTTGTACAGAGGAAAATAATAATGGCACCCACCTCTCAGGGTTGTTGTAAAATTCAACTGATATAGAGATCACAAAGTGTTTAATAGTGTGACTGGCATAAAGTAAGCACTATATAAATCCTGACAAATATTATTATTATGTCTTTAATTGATATAATTGTTCTCTACTTGATAATGCTAAAGTGGATTTTAGATGTGTTTAGTTTAAAATACCAAACATGGTGAGATTAATTTTTTTTACATGGGATAAGTTGGAAATGCATTTGGCTAAACTGACATCTAACTGACTTTTAATATATTTTGTTTCATGTTTAAATATGTGCTATTGTATATGTTAATATTGTATTTCAAAATTCTCTTCCATTGTGAAATTTGGGAGATTACATCAGAAATACAGTTAGGGGGGCAGCTAGGTGGCGCAGTGGATAGAGCACCAGCCTTGAATTCAGGAGGACCCGAGTTCAAATTTGATCTCAGACACTTAACACTCCCTAGCTGTGTGACCCTGGGCAAGTCACTTAACCCCAGCCTCGAGAAAAAAAAAAAGAGAAATACAGTTAGGCAAATAACTTTTTTTAATCTAAATTCTTTATTATGTAGATTATGAATTGAAATTTTGAAAGGATGTAATAAAAATAGATATGTGAAAATTGTTAAGTATTAAATGAAGTATATTTTGTTTTAAAACAGATAATAAAATTTATTATAATAAAGAGTAAGTTTTCATTTGAAGTTTTGGCTATCAATTATAAAAATTATCAAACTATATTAGGGTGATTTAAAAATATAACTTCAATACAGAGTCAATTATCAGATATTTCCATCTGTCTGAAACCCCAGAAGGTGGTTAGTTTCAATTTATAAGTAAAGAATAAATGAATTGGGGAAACATGAATAAAGATATTCAAACTACGTTGTGATTAGTGAAATTTTGATATTTGAGGTAAAAATCCTCAGGACTATAATTTGATATTGTTTTGAGATTTGATTATTATATGGATGGTTGTGTGAATTATGATGTAATCAATAATGGAAAATGACATGTCTAAGAAATGGTAAAAGTGATCTCTATGACTGGGAAAAGTTTTGGGGCCAATCAAATAGGATTTCTTGACTCAGTTTTTCCATTATGTTTTTTCCTTCTGAATAGGAAATTCCCTCCTCTCCTCCCCTTTCCTCCTCCCACCCCTGTTTAATCCTGAGCCTTGTTTTTGATACCCTGTGACTACATGATTGATTGTGAGATATAACTCATTGCTGGAATCAAGCAGAGATAAAGGAGCTTCCCCCCTGTTATGGTATGACATTGTTAAAATTATGTCCCTTTTTTTTCTCTTGATAGCAAATTTCTATAATCAGGGCAAGTGAGTAGTAGAATTGTACTTTTATAAGTACAATACTAAATCTATTAATAAAGAGATTGATACTGAAACATCTCTGGGTTAGTATAATAAGATGCAAATATGAAAAGATTTATAATTTTAACTTGCATTTGTGGTCACATTTTATACTAGGGACTATATCTCCCAAAAGGGGAATTAGACAAGGTAATAAGACAAAGATATAGTGCAAAAGTATTTTAATTAAATAGAATAGTAAAATTTGAGAAAGAAACAGGATTAGGCTATTTTCTCTAAGAACTATATACACATTGGCTTTCAAATGCATCCACTCTGGAAATTCAGGCTTTGGATATGTTTTAGTAATAAGCTCTCTAATTTGGACTAAGGATTTCACATATAAAATTGTAATGATAACTGTAAAGAAAATGAAATGAATCCCCATTTTAAAGTATCTATTTGATCATTTTAAAAGGCAGAAGAGTTTATTTGACAGTTAAATCGTTATGAATTTTTAAGATTCTTATGTCGGGTACCGGGTATAAGTAAAGATAAAAACAGCAAATGGCATATTTAAAAACAAACAAGCAAACCAGAATTCTCTAAAGTTTTGAGTTTGGAGAACCAAATTTAGGAGATTGCACTAAATGACATTGTCTTATTTCTAGGAGAATTATCTAGGGACCTGCACAAGTGACTTGGAACCAGAGAAGCAGAGTCCCTTTCAGAGTTGTCCTGAGAATGCTGTTAGTTATTTAACACCCTACAAATCCAATTTCCAATGTATTATTTTATGGAGTAGAAAAAATAAAAATGAAATACAAGTGGAGGGACAAAAGTTCAAGAACTTCAAGTTTAATCATCTAAAAGGGTCATAAGAAGCAGTTCTATCAGTAGGAGAAACAAAAGTATGGTACAAAGTAGTAACTACTGAAATAATTTTGTACTGCTGAAAAAATGAAGGGCTTGGTCAGCAGAACAGATCAGATATACAATATACATAACCAGACACAGTGTTACAATGCTCAATTAACTCAAAGGCAAGAGTTAGTTTGTTAAAAAAAATTTTTTTTGATAAAAAGCGCTCTGAAACCTCTGAAACCTGAAAAGCTGAAATTAGTTATGGACCCAAAAATGAGAAAAACAGAACTATAAAGCCTTTTAGGTCTTAGGTTAAACTTAAACAACTTTAGGTTGACTTAAACAAGTTGTGATAAGTAACTCTCAAATCTACCTATCTTGCCCCAAATTCTCTGTTGATCCCCAATCTCTCATCACCAACTATTTTCAGACATCTCAGATTGAATTTCCAGGAAGCATTTTAACCCCAAAATGTCCAGAATGACACCCCCACACACTTTTCCTGTTACTGTAGAGGTTAACATCTTCCTTCCAGGCTCACAATTTAGGGATCCCCTCACTGTTTTTTCATTTTACTCCATTTCTAATCTGTTGCCAAAGCCTGACAATTCCACCTTTATACCTATCTCTCTAACACACTCCCTTCTCTGACAACGCCACCATTGGCTGTCACCATCACCCACCAACATTATTGCTTGCTGGTGGCTTGGTATGCCTCAAATTTCTCCCCAATCCATGTCATTCTCCATTCTGCCACTGAAGAAATTGAAAGAATTAGGACAGCAAGTAGTTAATTGTGGGAATTGTGACTTCATCTTATGCCTCAATTATGGGGCTAGTTCACTTTTCTTCCAATTCAGTTATAGGTTTAGTCTAAATTCTGTCTTGTGAGAAATCTTTATTTAATAATGGGATCTGGGGAGAAAACCTTATTCCAGGGTTTGAACCCAACCCCGTGTGATCAGGAAGCAGGACCACTGCTACCTATTGCTTAAAGACCCTTAATGGAAGAACCAGGTTATGCTGACCAGAAAGCCAGCAAACCCAATGAGTTTTCTCACAATTGTACATCTCAAGTAACCCATACATCTTCATCTAAAAACCAGCCCCATACTAATTGTTTCCAAGTTCTTTTGATTGTGTCCAGACACTTTTTTTTCTGAATTTAGGGAATTGTACCTGTTCACTCTCTTCCCAACTTGGAAAGTCCCTTATCTTAGAACCAATTAGAAATGAGATTATCTGATGTTGCATTGTTTTCTTTTCATTAATTTGCCTTGTTTGATTAATTGTTTTTAATGTAGAAAAGTCCTGTATTGGGTTCAGCCCTAAGCTGAGGAAGGGGCTTCGTCCACATTTGTTGGGCAACTGGTGTGCATTACTTAATAAATTGATATGCTCTGAAGCTCGAACTTTTGTTTTCTTCAGTCATTTCATCTTTTGCCTGCCACGCACTGAAGTAATATTCTTAAAGCGCAGGTCCAACCATGTCACCAGCTTATTCAATAAACTCCAGAAGCTTTATCCTAAGACTTAGCATAATGCCTGACACATAATAAGTGCTTAATAAATGTTCAATAATTAGTTGGTTGAAACAAGCAATAGGAAAGAACCCAAAATAAAAATGGACAATCTTGATTATGTAAAATCAAAAAAAGTTCTGCATCAGCTAATCTAATACATTTTAAATCACTGCAGTAAATTTTTCTGTTAAGTGTTCCATATCTATGATACATAAAGAATTGATTTGAATTTTTCAGAGTGAGAGCCATTCTCCAAGAGATAAAATGGTCAAATGGCACAAAGGATATATCAACAGGCAGTTTCCAAAAGAAGATATTCAAGGTATCAATAAGCATATAATACAATACTCCAAATTACTAATAATTAAAGAAATACCAATGTTTCAATTTGGGAATCAGTGATTCTGCCTCAAATTCATCAGAATAAAAAAGATGAAAAAGTGGAAATGATAAAGTTGGAGATGTAATGGGAAAATAGGGATACTAATGCACTGTTGATGGAGATGTGAATTGGTCCAACCACTCTAGAAAGCAATTTAAAACTGTCCTCCAAAGTTAATAAACTGTGCATACATTTTAACCAAACCCATAGCATTACTAGGCCTATTACAAGAGGACCCACATACAGAATTGTTTATGACAGTTTTTTTTTTTCCCAAAACTGAAAACTAAGGGAGCATCCACCTATTGGGGAATGATTAAACAAACTGTGGTGTTTAATATATTGAAATATAGTTGGCTCAATAAGATGCAAGGAAATTAATAGTTTCAGAGGAAACAGGGAAGATTTCTGATTAAATAGTAAGAAAAGTGAACAAAACTAGAACAATGTATGTGGCATTCCAGAGGGGAAAATAAGCAACTTTTAAAGATCTTAGAATTCTGATTAATGTAATGATAAACTCAACTTCAGAGGGCTACAGATGAACCATGGCACCCACCTCCTCCAAGAGAGATTATAGGCAGAAAACTCAGAACGACACGTGTATATCAGAACTTGACCAGAATAGGAATTTGTCCTACTAAATCATGTGTAACAATTTTTAGAGTTTTATCCTGTTATTGTTGCTATTGTTTTGTTTTGGAGGGAGGTGGTAACCAGAGGAAGGAATGATAAAAACTTTTGCAAAAACATCTTTTTTGTTAAAGATTTTTATTAAAAAGTGTCTTTAAAAGGCAGTTAAATCAGTTACAGTTTCAAATGAGAACTATCCTTTTTCCCTTATCAGCTATTTAAAATGGGGAGCTATAAAAAACGAGTTCCTTTCTGTATCCAGTTCCCTGATTTAGGAATGTCAAAAGAAAGGGCAAAATTCGTAAGAGATGGTTTTTTGCAGCATTAAGGACTTTAGAGCTCTGATCAATAACCAATTTCACTTAATTCTCCTTCTGACACAAAAGGGGGTATATTCTCGAGATGCAGAATAAACCATAACATTTTTAGACATGATCCATGTGGGGATTTGTAGCTGCTGAAAGTTCTGTTTTATGGTTCTTTTCTAATGGAGTTGAGTGTTGGAATGAAAGGTCAAGGGGAGATAGGAACTGCAAGAAGGAGAAAAAAAAGTGTGATTGATAGTTTTTGTTTTTTTGTTTGTTTGTTTGTTTTGTTTTGTTTTTTGTTTTTTAAGGGAGGTACAAAGCAGAGCCAGGAAAGAGCACAGACACCTTTGAAAAGTATTATTATGAACAATTATTAAAATGGATTATGGACTTGAAATAACACAAGGAAGAGGTCTGCAGGTTCATGCGTAACCCCCAATTTAAACTGCTTGATTATGTACATCGGACTGTCCCGTTTATCAGGTGTCTGCCAGGGGAGGATAGACCAAAAATCAGTATACAATTGAATGAAAGTCCCCAGAGAATGACTGGGAAGGATGGTTTCCCATACTGGCTCCACTCCTGGTTTCTCCCCCTCTCCCCCTCAGCCCCAGAGAGAAAAGGGATGAAGGGAACCATGAACTCCCTTCTTTGGGACACCTGCGGGGGTGGAAATGTATCAGAAGCTTCCTCCCCCGTCCCTCGCCAGCCAGAGGGTTGGCAGGAAGATAGATCCTAGCTGGGGGGTGAGAAGGGGAGAAAGAGTGAGAAGAACAGAACAGAGGTGTGTAGGGGAGCATGCGCGTAGATGGGGAGGGGGACACAGACACAGACACACAGAGACACACACACACACAGAGAGCTGACATATTCGCGCACGCGCACTCCCACAACCGCATACAGACGCAGGGAAAGCCGCCCATTGGACAATGGGGATCACGACCAGGGAGAGGGGGAACTACGTTTGAGAAAAGGATCTGACAAAAGTGGGGAACGAGGCATGCGCTGACAAGTCAGGAGGCTCGGTTAATCTCGGCCAATGAAAGAGAGGGACGGGGCTGACCGCCCACGTGTGGCTGGGAGGCCCTGCGACCTCTAGTGGGGATGGGCGGACCGGGCCGTAGGCCCTCACGGGATGTTCTGGGACAGAAGCAGCGTTTCCCTCCGCTCCCAGGGCAAGGGCTCGGGTCTCTCAGCCGGTAGAAAAGCCCGAGTTCCTTTCCACCAAAAAGTGGACCGACCCGGGGAAAGAGGGGAGGAAAACGGGTCCCGCGGACGCTAGAAGCACCGGAAACAGAACTTGGGGGCAGGGGCCAGTGAGGTGCGATCCGGGGGCGGAGCTCACGGCAGGATAGGGGGCGGGGCCTCGAGAGGAGGGAGGGGCCGGGACTAGATGAGGTCCAGCCGTCAGTCCGCGGCGTGTGGGGGTGGGGCTGGGGGTGTGCCCCAACTCGCGCGTGCCGGGGGGCCGGGAAAGCTGCTCCTGGGACCCCGTGCGAACCCCACCCGATAGTGAAGGGGCCGACTTTAGAATATCTGGGCAGAGTTACCTGAGAAGGGCGTTCACTTCCTGTACTCCTCCCCCCCACTGTGTAATCACAGAGAACCCGGGGCGGGGATAACGGGCAACTCGCTGACACGGTCTATCATTTCATCCAATACCATCGTGACAAGGGGGACCGCGTGCGCCCACATTTGGGGGGGACTCCTCAAAGCTCGACCTACGTGGGTACCCCTTGTCTGCCTAAGCACTTCCATCAGGAAAAGGAAAGAGCAAGAACAGACGCGGCCAAAAAACCGAACTGGCCAAGAAGCCGCTTCACAGAAGAAGTTCGGAGGATGCGCAGACTCAAAATTGAAATAGGGAAAGCGGCGGGGAGCTTCGAACAAACAAACTAGAGGGAAGTTGCCAAATCATTGGCTGCTGTGATTATTTTTGAAAAAGGAAAAGCAAATGGCAGAATCACAAATGCGAGAATAGCATGGAGGAAATGATGAGAAACTATTTTGTCCTGGTATTTGCCAACATATCTGATCATTGGATAAATATTTGGTACCAAATATAAAACACCTGCACAGAACAAAAAATAGAGCATGAAAATAGCCCAATCATAGTAAAAGAAATGAAATAAGCCATAAATGAGCTTTGGGGAGAGGGTATCAAACACTTTGGGAACTGTTAGGTGGTACAGTGGAGTCTTTCTGAGTTTCAGTCTGGCCTCAGATACTACGTGGGTGGTCCTGAACAAGGAAGGCCCTGTTTGCCTCCATTTCCTCGTGTGCAAAAGGAGAAACAGCAAACCACTCTAGTGTTTTTGCCAAGAAAACCCCAAATGGGGGTTCTTCATGAAGAGTGAGATATGACTGAAGTACAAGAAACTCTGATTTTAAATAAATTGCAAGAATAGGGAAAGAACGGGTCTTTCAAAATATATAAACCAGGGACAGAAATAAAGCAGAAAATGAAAAGCAGAATGAAGAATATCAGAATTAGTGAGCACTTTAGAACACAGAAACAAACAAACAAACAAAAAGGATCATTGGAACACAGGATTGGAGCAGACAGCGAACTAAGAACAAACTGGAGGGCCTTTAGAATCCATTTGTCACAGTCTGGAGGGGGCTTGGGACATGGATTGTCAGAACAAGAAGAGACCTTTACAAATAGAATGTCAGATTTGGGTTTGATCTTTGACTCTAGAACATTAAAAGTGGAAGAGACCTTCCAGCTTTAGTGGTCTCACTGGAAGGGATTTTAGAACATTTTATGTCAGGGCTGGGAGGGCTCTGCAAATAGAATGTCAGAGGTAGAAGGGACATTAGAACACAGAAAGTCATAACTTGGGGAGGACACTTTAGAAATAAAAATGTCCATACAGAATGTGCAAAGTGTACCAACACTAATGTTCTGTGCACAGAACAGTGTCAGAATTCAGAGGGACCTTGAAACACTGAATGTCAGAATTGGGAAGTAAAAGTGTCCCACCTAGAAAGGATATTCTGTGACCCAGTGTCATAGACTTTAGTCTGTGATCCCTTTAGGGATCTCAGAACAATATCAGAGCCGAAATGGGGAGGGAGAGTATTACAGCTTTGAGACACCCGAAGACGGAGAATATCAGAACTGAAGAGAACCTTAGAGCTTCGTCAGAGCCGGAAGGGACCTTAGGACCTAGAATGTCAGAGCTGGAAATGACCTTCAAATATCAAAGCTAGAAGAGGCCTTAGAATATAAATCAGCATGGGTGCCCATGAAGTATACACACTGCCCAGCTTCCATATAACTATTGGAACAAAATCTTCTATTTACACATAGAACAAAAAAGGATCATAAGACCCCATGAGAAGGAACAGTATGTGTCTTCTACAATAAGCATACACAAAATCAGCCACCAGCAGCATCCCTACCCTGACCACCCACCCTATTTTGTGACCAACAAGTGTAGTCTGAGGCAGCCTCCCAGTGAGGAATACATATAGTCTGTGAGACTCTCAGACCACAGAGGGGTAAGAGTGTTCTTGGAGAAAGACCCAGGGTGTTTAGCCCTCGAGGAGAGTCCCTTGGAAGCCTCTAGGAAGCCAGTGGGCCACAACCAGTACTGTGCTGTAATACTTAGACAAGGACAGCCCAAGGGCACTGAGGGTCCTAATAATTGATTCTGAGGGTCCTAATAATTGATTCTGAGAGCCCTGAAGATTAAAGATCCAAATGGGTCTAACACCAGGAAATGGAGGTCAGCACAGAACCCCAGGCAATGTTGAGACAAGACCAATACAGGAAAATAAGCCCACTCCAACATACAGCAACAGGGCAAAGGCCGTCTCTTTCTCAAAGCACCAATTTGAGGACTAAAAGTGGAGAAATGAGTATATCAAAGAAAATAACAAACAATAGCAGTATTGCACATCTCCATAACAACTACATATAGAGACACAAAGGAAAAAGTGAATTTTCCACAAAGACAGCATGAATGCCTAAAAGAAAAGAAGCAAGAGGTAAACACTGAAGTAAAATTTCTATAGGGAAAAATACAGCAAGGAGAATAGGTAATTTAGAAGACCAACATATGGACTCTGAAAACAAAATTGGAGACTCTATGAGATGGCAAGAAATTTTAGACCAAAATTAACAATTTGAAAAGTAAAAGAAATTTTACTTATATAATACCAAAACAACTGACCTGCAAAACAAGTCAAGGTGAAAATTTAAGAATCACTGGATTCGCTGAGGTACAGTAGAATTAGCAGAACCAGGCAAACACTATCTGATCAATACTGTGACCAACCATGGGTCAACCAACTAAAGAATCAGTGAGGAAGCATTTTATAGACTTCTGGTGTAAAGATAATTTTGCTGCCATAATCAATTTTATTAGTATTTACTTAACTCATGTTTTTTACTAAGTATGAATGATTGCTTTAGGGAGTTAAATAGGACAGAATGGAGTTTGAGTTAATAGGAGTTTTTTGTGTTAGAATTGAATTAGCCATTATGTATTGATGATTATATTATTTCTGTTCGATCTGGGAGCAGTAATCTTTATGTTATTATTTTTAATTTGTTGGGGTTTTATAAAGCTCACTCATAATAAGATGGGAAACATAAGTTTATATGTACTCTGATTGCTCTACCAACCTGTTCTCATCTTTCTCTCCTAAGACCTCTTATTCCCTGAGAACAACAATATTGAAATTAAGCTAATTAAAAACTCTATAATGTCCTCTTGGAGCTCAGATGAAAGGTAGAGTCAACCTATGTGGCAAACGTTATTTTTAAGAAATTGCCAACCTTCAGCAACCACTACCCTGATCAGTCAGCAGCCCTCAACATAGGGGGCAAGACCCTCCCTCCACTAGCAAAGAGATTACTACTCATGGGAGTCTCAAATTATAGTTAGTAGGTTTTTTTGATTGTTATTAGCAATAAAGAATTTTAAAATTAGCATGTGTATATTTTTTAGAAATAATACTATTGTCCATAGTATTAATAGACTACAGTATAGTGTAAACATAACTTTTACATGGACTAAAGAATGAAAAAATTCATGTGGTTCTCTTGAAATATTATTGCAGTGGTCTGAAACTAAACCCACCCAAGGTATGCCTATAACTTGTATGAGGAAGGGGAAAAAGAACTCTTATTTATATATATATATATATATATATATATATATACATATATATATATACCCATATATACACACATATATATGATACACACACACACACACACACACATATATATATATATATATATATACACATACATACATTCATATAGTCCATATAGTATCTCATTTAGGCATACCAGTAACTCACCAAAGTAGCTAATAGTTCTTAGCACTGAGGTTAGCTCCATCTTACAAGTATGGAAGCTGCAGCACAAAGAGTTGACCTTTCCTATGGTCACACAGCTAATAAGTGTCTGAGGTGGGATTCAGGCACACCTTTCTGCTGACCTCCAGGTCCAGTGTCCTTTCTGATTTCCCACACTATCTCATGAATACCAAAGCTTGTCAACATATTGTCCCAACAGTGGCAAGCCCCCTGAAGTTCAGATGCATCTGAGACTGGTAGAAAAATTAAGGAACTGTAAAAAATACCCTTACTTCTATTATTAAGAAAGGAAAAACAAGATGAATAGGATGTTGATAATTTATGGAAGATTCAGAGACTGCTCCTTGACTTTATTCCATTTTCTTTGCCCAAGAATTTGGCCTTTGGTTAGGGAAGCACAAAACAAAAACGGTCCATAAGGGGCAGCAAAGAAAGCCAAGTGAGGAGATAGGAAGTGCTGTGAGGCAGAGGCAGCAGGGCCCATAGTGGCCAGTTATTTTCCTCAGTTATTCAGACTGCTCTCATGTAATGAAAAAACTTGCAGATGTGATAGTTGAAGAGGTAAGTGACAGTGATATTGGAATACTTGTGGAGACCAGAAGAGGTATCCTAGTACTGGAGAGGACCAAAGGTTCTCCTGAATTTCCAGAAAAAGGAGATAACAGCACCTGCAAACTCCAAGCCATTGAGCATGGCTTGGATTGCTAAAAAAAATTCTAGAACAGATAACGAAATTGATGGCTATGTAAGACATTGATCTGAACCGAATTTCTGCCAGAATGCTCAAAAAGCGTCCACATGGAACCATAACAACTGGTAATTAAAAGGCAGACCTGCTTCTTTGCAGTTGATTGGGCCCTGTTGTAGGAAACTGGGGGGCAGGAGCAGCTGGGGAGCCTGAGAGTTGGGAAATGGAGTTTCATGAAGGGGCTGAGTATGCTCACAGGTCATAGGATGTTGCAAGTTTCCAAGATGACCATTATCCGGGGGACCTGGAGTACCTGAGTGAGCCCAAGCAGCTAAGAGAAGGGTGCTTGTTAGGATAACAATAGTGATAGGATATGAATGTATGATTGATATGAGGAATTCCCAGAGGAAGAAAATCCTAATCTCTAATGTTATCGACAACTTTTCAGCAATTTTATACTCTTGGAGCACTATATATATATATACATATATATACATATATATGTATATATATATATATATATATGTATATATATATATAAAATTTTTAAACAAATAAAATCGGATTTAAATAACTAGAGAGACATTTGTTCCTGAGTAGGCAGGGCCAATATAATAAAAATGACAGTTTTACCCAAACTAATTTATATTTTCAATGCTATCCCAATTAAATTAGCAAAAATTATTTTGCCAAATTAGAAAAAAAAATAACAAAATTCATTTGGAAAAAATAAAACGTAAAGAATATTAAAGGAAATAATGAGAAAAAATATAAAGGAAGAAGGTTTGCAGCACCAGATGTTAAACTGTATTATAAAGCAGTAATTATCAAAATTTTCTGGTACTGGCTAAGAAATAGAAAGGTAAATCAGTGGAATAGACAGTCAATTTATAGCAGCAAATAAACATAATAACCTTGTATTTGACAAGTGTAAAAACTTAAGATTTGGGGATAAAAATTCATTATTAGTAAAAAAAAATGGGAAAACTAGAAAGCATATGGCAGAAACTGGCATGGATCAATATCTCACATCATTTACCAAGAAAAGTTCAAAATGTATATATGGCATACATATAAAGAGAGAGTTTACAAGAAAATTAGAACATGGAATATATTACTTATAAAACTTATAGTAGGTCCACAAATTATGAATAAACAAGAGAAAGAGAGCAAAATTAGGTGTAAAAATGGATACTTTGTTTGCATTAAGTTAAAAATTTTTTAAAAATTGAGCAGATAAAAGTCTGATATCTCAAAAACATAAATATTTTATCAGATCTGTAAGAATACAAACCATTCTCCAATTGATAAATGGTTAAAGGATATGAAAAGGTGGTTTTCAAAATAATTTATAATCATATGAAAAAAAAAACCTAAATCATTGATTAGAGAAATACAGATTAAAACAACTTTGTGGTATTATTTTACACCTACCAGGTTGGCTAAAATGATAGAAGGGGAAAGTAACAAGTGTTGTAGAGGATGTAAAAAATTATTGGAACACTAATTCATTGTTGGTAGAATTGAACAATGATGTAACCATTTTGGAGAGCAAGCTATGCTTATGTTCAAAGAGTTACTAAGCTACCTATTTCCTTTGTTCCAACAATACCACTATTTGGTCTATTTCCAAAAATGATTAGGAAAAATGAAAAAATATATATGTTTTAAATTGTTTATAGCAACTCTTTGTGGTGGCAAAGAACTGGATTTCAGGAATTGCCATCAGTTGGGGAGTGTCTGAACAAGTTGTGGTACATGATTATGAAGGAAGACTACTATTTTTTAATAAATGATGAGCTCAATGATTTCAGATAAAACATGGAAAAATTTGTGTGAAATAATGAAAACTGAAATGAGTAGAAACAAGAGAACATTTATTTAAAGAATGACTTTGAATAAATAAGTTATTCTGATTATTATAAATACTCAAATTAACTATAAAGGACTTATGAAGAACAATGCTTTCTAAATTGAGAAAAGGAACAGCTGCTAAATAAAAGTATGTATAGAATAATTTTACATACATATATATTAGATACCTTATTTTGTCTAATGGTAACCATTTGTAGGTCAGAAAGTGGGGGGGAAAGAAAAAAAGAAATTTACATGATAATTCAGTTTCATATTTGAAAGGAATAGCATGTTTTGCATAGTAGATTTGCAGTAATCTTTTAAATTTTATTATACTGTTTTGAAAAAGCTTGTTTTATTACACAAAATTTTAAAATGAAAAAAATGAAGACAAATTGCTAATTATTGACACTAATGCAGTATATAACTCTGGCCACCAGGGGGCTACACTCCAACACTGAATGGAACCATGCTGAATTATACAGTTCCTTCTTGCTCCTGGACCCTAGTGGGAACTGAGAGACTGGAGATATTCTAGGCACTACTTGTCTAGAAAATCCTTCACTGACTAATCCCAAATTCTTCAAGGCAGGTGGAGCCCAAGAATCATCCATCATCAAATGGAAGCGATATATTCAGAGTTAAGCCAGGCCAGGCCCAAAGGAAGTTAGCCACCTACATGAGACCCTTGTTTAGCCTCAGGTTGCTACAGAAGTTAATCTTGGTGGACCTCCAGAGAAATCCCCCCCTTGCAACCTGGGACTCTTGGTTTGCTGAGCTCCCAGAAGTAGGAGATGCTTGGCTCTCAGATGGCACAGATTTCCTTAAACATGGTCACACTCATTGGAATATCACAGAAGTGGATAGATCAATATGAGTCCCCCACAGAATCATCTAGTCTACCTCATGGTAGAACTCCAGACAGTTCTCAACCTGCTTGACTAGTCCTCCACAAAGGATACGCTTCTCTTCACTAATTACTGTGCAATAGATAATAGTTTTGCTGTGGGGTCGGGCCAGAGACAGTTTACCAATTAAATGATCAATTGAGGAACCTTGTTGTATGGAAGTGTCTCCTCAAGTTCAATAATTGGACACTCTATATATAACTCATGTCTTTGCCCACAACAAAGGATCATTCCCAGAAGAATGAGCAAGTTGATCAGGACTGGGAAGCTCAAATATTTCCTATCATTTCCCACCTGGCTATATCATTTCAACATGTCTCTCAACAAGATAACATTCTCCCCAGCCTTCTCTTCCATTTTTTTTCCTGCTTTGTCTTTCCCCATTAGGTTGTGAGTGCCATGAGATCAGGGACTGTCTTATATCTGCAAGTTTAAGTACAGTCCTTGTACATTGTAGATACTGAATGAAAGTTTATTAAAATTTGATCCATGGCCCTCTCCAACAATGAGATGAACCAAATCAGTTCCGACAGAGCAGTAATGAACTGAACCAGCTACACTCAGGGAAAGAACTCTGGGAGATGACCACTACATGGAATTCCCAATCCCTCTAATTTTGTCCGCCTGCATTTTGGATTTCCTTCACAGGCTAATGGTACACTATTTCAAAGTCCGATTCTTTTTTTACAGCAAAATAACTGTTTGGACATGTAGACATATATTGTATTTAACTTATACTTTAACATATTTAACATATATTGGTCAACCTGCCATCTGGGGGAGTAAGTGGGTGGTAAGGAGGGGAAAATTGAAACAAAAGGTTTTGCAATTGTCAATGCTGGAAAAGTACCTGTGCATAAAATTTTTGTAAAAAGTAATTAATTAATTAAAAAAAGTTTGATCCATGGTAATGTGAAAACTATATAACATATGAGAAGCCTCCACTTAACCCATGATCACTGTGGTACCCATCCACAAAGAATATGAAACTTCTTGTCTCCAGTGACACATCCGAAACCCCCTGCTATTAAGATACCATGTGGGGTATGGCCAGCATCCTGATGGCCAATTAATAATATGAGACCAGGGTCACGATAAAGAGACCTTGGGTATATTCTGATGGCTGTGGATACCTATCCAGGTCTGAGGAGGGGTCACCACAACATTTATGGCATAATCTGTTGTTGAATACAGACAATGGCACAGTTTTCACATCAGTGGCCTCTCAGGCAATGAGAAAAACCATAAAATGTATCATGTCTATTCCATATCCCACCTCAGTTACAAGAAGTAAGGACTGTGAAATGACAGAACAATCTATTCAAATGAGCCCAAAACACAGTGGATACTAAGCAAAGCCTGAAATACTGGATCAACAGGTTTTCAAGAGCAATATTGCACTCTCAATACTGCAATTTCAAGAAACTAACAGTTGTTACCCCTCTCTTGTCTCTTTGCAAACCCTGTGTCAGAGGATAGAAAAGGAGGCAAAGATCATATAAAGCCAATACTGGAAGTCATAGTCCAGAGGATAGATGCTTCTGGTTGTATTAATATATATTCAGACATCCCTCTCTTTTCTTCCACCAAAACATGAGACATTGGGGAGTACGGATTTTTTATGTCAGGCTCCACAAATATAAGGGTGGATACTACTTTAGTACAATCACTCAAATGGGGAAAGTGTCCATTGTATTTTCTCTCCCCAGACTCAGTTATTTTTCCTCAAGTGCCTGAGGAACCTCAAGTGCAGTCAGGGGAACCCACATGGAGCAGTAATTATTTAGGAAATTATTGTTCTTGTTCATCCACTCTCAGAAGGGAGTGGACCAATATGATGGAAAGATTCAGGGTATGAGAGGTGATTCCCAAGAAGAAATTGGCTCAGGGGACAGACAATAGCTAATGAAAGAAAGAAAGAAGATATTCAGATTGGTTGGACAGGAAGCCACTGGACCCAAAACATTAGAAACAAATAAGGAATGGGAATGGGTGGGGAGGAGATTATTAATTATTCATTTGATTAGCTGATCAGTTAAAATGATTAATAATGCCTTTCTCCTACTCTTTCTCTTGATGATTTCCTTGATTTACCTGATTGATTTACCTGAACCTCATTGGTTCAACATTGGCAACTGATTGACCCAGGTGGTTGCCTTAACAGGGAAACTTGGGGTATACTGGGTTTGGGACATAGGAATACCTGATGGAAAGATACAAGGTTTTGCATTTAACTCCACCCAGAATGCTCATCTATACATACACTCACACACACACACACACACACACACACACACACACACACACTCACATACACATATATCACCCTTCCACTAGAGGAATATTTAACCTGTGGCTTATAATTCCTGAGTGAAAAATCAAACAAACAGGACTTCAGCCAACCACCTGATAGTTAGCCAACAAACCAACACCTCTGGGGTGGAAAGACCAGTTTTGGATACAGTTAGAAAATACTCTGTGCAAATGGCATCTCCAAAATATTTATCAATGTCACAGACCAACATGGACCCTTCCCTTCACTCATGTTTCTTCCTCAGTTTTGGGGAAAATTAGGACCAGAAATTAAATGCTATCCTTGAGGCTGTTGCAAACATTTCCTCTAAATTTAAAATGGCTCCTCTTATACAAGTCTGGGAGGCTTAAGGCTTATTTATTTCCAACTGTAAAAATAGCAAGTTGTTGAAATTATCCCATAAACTTTCTAGTGGTTCACAGTTCTAATTCTCCCTTCCTGACTAGGCCTTCTTGGTTAATACTGAGGGATCTCTCTGACTACAGGTCTATGTTCCCATGTGGCTCTATCCCCGGTTGAGTTGCTCTTCATCTTTCCATGTCCTCCTATCCTCTATTTGGTTATGAGAATCAACAAAACATTTTGAGCCATTCTAGTGCTGCTAAATGCGATATGCATTACAAAGAATCACCTCAAATCTACTTTTAATTTGCATGACACCAACCTCTGTGTCTCTTCCCTCCACTAGCTCTATCCCATGTTCCTCAGGGTTGAAACCCTCTCTCCAATCAGTTGCTGAGTTTTGTCTTTACCCCCTTCTCAGAGTGTCTTCTATCCATCACCTCTCTACTCATAAAACCTCATCATTGTTTCCTAGACTATTCCTATTTGATTTTCCATATCAGGTTTTCTCTCTTCTCCGAGTCATCAATAACTAAAACTCTGGTCAACCAATCTATTCAATAAACCTTAGCGGTTCCCCAATACATTTAGAATCAAATATAGACACCTCTGTCATTTAAAGCCCTTTCAACCCCATCTATATCCTACTTATATAGCCTTATTATATACTACTCAATAATTATACCATTAATCAGTGCTAAGCAATGGGGATACAAAAGAGGCAAAAGAAGTTCCTGTCCTCAAAGACCTCCCAGTCCAATGGGGGATACACACAGACAAATTATGTACAGGATAAATAGGAAATAATGAACTCAGGGAAGGAACTAGAAGGAAAAACTTCTTATAAAAGATGGGATTTTAGTTGGAAGTCAAGGAAAGCTAGAGAAGCTAGTAGACAGAGATGAAAAAGAGAGTATTCTATACATAGGAGACAGCCTGAGAAAATGCCAGGAACTGAAAGCTAAAGTGTCCTGTTTGAGGAATTGCCAGGAGGCTGGTTCAGAGATTATGGTGCAAGAAGACTGGAAAGGTAAGAAGGGGCCATTCCCCTTCAGGAACTCTGTTCAGCAAGTTTTACCTGCTTACCGTTCCTCAGATGTGACACTTAGTTTTCCCATCTACATATCATTGCAAAGGCAGTCCCTCATGACTGGTACAAAGTGGGCACTTAATAAATGTTCATCTGATGGTCAAAAGCGATGTTGTATTTTGCTGAAATATATAGCCCTCTGATTAATAAACTTATTTAACAAACTTCTGTGTGTCTCCTGTACATCTGATATCAAACAGAATCCTCTCTCTGTCACTTAAAACCCCTCAGATTTTAGTTATATCCTACCTTGTAAGCTTTATTATATACTATTCTCCTTCATGTACTTTACTGTAATTACCTACTTATTGTTCCTTACACATGACATTTAATTTCAAAATGTTCCCCATAGTGACTACTATATGCCTGGCATGTAGTAGCTTATTAATAAATGTTTATTGAATTGAATTGATTTGAAAATAAATGCATAATAAATGCTTGTTGACCAATGAATTGACATTGAGGACCATAACAATCTTTCATTGACATCTGGTGTTCAAACAGGATGCTGCAATTTAACGTTTAGGATAAAGAAAAATGTCTTTAAAGAAAAAAAAAGTGAGCATCATTTCACGACCATTTTTAGGCTGTTGGCTTGTGTCCAACTCCTATTATTAGACTCAAACACCTTCTACAATCTACTTTTATTGGATTTCAGCCTATGAGACAGTTCACTCTTGGTTAAGGGAAACATAATGGAGCTAAATAAAGCTCTGAATTTATGACAAGAATTGAGTCATAAATTCCTTCAGGGTAAATAGGAATAAGAGTAAATCATCAGTATTAAAATTATCTATGAAACTTTCTATGATATCAAAGATCACCTGATAAAAGATAAGAATTTGTAGCAGTAGAACCACTACTGAGCTGGTATCATCCTTCAATGAACCAGTTAATCAGGTAAGACATTAATGTTGCCCACCCAAAAAAGTAACATTTAAAGCCAATAAATAAAAGAATATGGGTAATCTTAGTTTTGAAGAAAATCTATGAAATACCAAAAATTTGACTAAGACTCAATCACTGTAAAAATAAGTAGGTAAGTATCTGTCCAGGTGTCCAGGGCTAGTGAAAACAAACAAAAAAGAAGAAAAAAAAAACCTCAATAGTCCTGGGAATACACAAAATCAGATAGCTTGGATTTCAATTCAGCTTCTCTACTTCCAAATCCTGAACTGTGTTCACCATTTGTTTCTTACTGTTCTCTTTCTTTCTTTCTTTCTTTCTTTCTTTCTTTCTTTCTTTCTTTCTTTCTTTCTTTCTTTCTTTCTTTCTTTCTTTCTTTCTTTCTTTCTTTCTTTCTTCCTTCCTTCCTTCCTTCCTTCCTTCCTCTCTTTTTCTTTTCTTTTCTTTATTTTGCTGAGGCAATTGGGGTTAAGTGACTTGCCCAGGGTCACACAGCTAGGAAATGTTAAGTGTTTGAGGCCAGTCAGGTCCTCCTGACTTCAGGGCTGGTGCTCTATCCACTGCACCACCTAGCTGCCCCTCTCACTGTTATTTTTCATCTGAACAAAGCCATTTCACTCTTTCCCTCCTTCTCTTCCTTCCTCCCACTCTCTCTTTTTTCAGGAAATTCCAATATGTTGTATATCTATGACCACAGTTCTTTCTCTACCCTGTCATTTCTTTAAGATCTTCAATGACTCCATGGGATCACAGGACCCTAGATGTACAGCTGATTTATCTGAGAGCACACAGCTAGTAAGTGTCTGAGGCAGAATTTGAATCTGGATTTTTCTGCCTTGAAATTCAGTGCTGTATTCCCTGCATTCAGCTGCCTTCTATTCTCTCATCTCATTAAGTTTCTCTCATCTCTCTCTAATTTCTAAGACTAAAGGTATAAGAAAAGGTTTGGGTTTTTTGATATTAAAGATTGTTAGTGATTGAAAGGAGACAGCTTTGTTCACAATGGAATATTCCCATTTAGAAAGGGATGAAGAACATGGTATCACAGCAAGAAGACTAATTTGAAGGAGCCATATTAGAAGATCAGTTCAACTACTAAGTAAAATGACTAGAGCTGTAGCTTCACTTTATCTGATTTTCTATACTCCACGATTGTTATTATTTTCTTGTTTTTAGTACTGGATACCTAGGAAAATATTCATCCGCATGTCTGAAGTTTGTTAAACTTTTATCATTTATCTTATGTATCTCCTTCAGAGATAAGATCAACCATTTTCTTGTGTCCATTTCTTCCATTTTTGGCTTTTTTTGGGAGGGTAACATTAGCACTTTACTTATTTATCATGTATATTGTATGATGTAAGACAATCTGAAGGGTTTATGGGGAGCAACACTATTCACCTCCAGAAAAAGACTAAAGAAGTGTTGGTAAACCAGTTCCTCTACTCTTGAGTCCCTCACCAACTGCACTTTCCAAGTCTCAACTTTAGATCACTTTCACTATTTATTAAGTGCCTACTACATTCCAAGTCATGCTTTAAGTTGGTCAGATTGGCACAAATCTTTCCTTACTCACATCCATTCTCTCTTCAGTTTCCAATTTTTTTCCCCTAAACCATAGGTACACTGTGTCACACACACCTACTCAATTTACCTCTATCTGTCTTTCCAAACTTCTTACTCTATCCCACTCCACTAATTATCTCCTCCCCTTCTTACTCCCCATCTTTAATCCGGTAGCACTAGTCTCCTTGCCAAAATTAGTCTTCATCATAAATCATGCTCCATATTATGCAATAAATCTAAAATGGATACATCACCCCACTTTTACAGCTCATAGCCAATGCAGATTGAAGTACTTTTCACTTTATTTTCCTTACCTTTTTTTTTTTTGCAATATGACCAATACTGAAATGTGTTTTGAATTATTTCACATATATAATTGATATCACATTGCTTATTTTCCCAATAGGAAGGGACGAGAGGAAGGGAGACAATTTGGAACTCAGGATTTTAAAAAATGTTTAAAATAAATATAGAATATATTTTAAAACCACATAGATTATAGACTAAACCTACCTTAATTCTGTTTTCATTGCTATGAAGTCTTTTGTATCAGATAACCTTTGACATAATGGAGAAATGGTTAGGTAAGATTGATGTCAACATCAACCAAGTTTGTATTTACTCTAAAGGAATTCATTACTTATTTCACTTCACAAATTCAGAACTTCATGTGGTCCTTTTCTGCCTCTTTTAACCAGGAATAACTTGTCATATGCCTTAAAAATCCAATAAGAGCATGGCTTGCAATGAGTCAGAATGTCACACTAAAAGCTGACAAGAGCAAAGTAAAAGTGTAATATTCACGTTGGCCACGAGATGGTGATCTCATTGCATAATTTATTCTTTTTTAGTCCAAAATTTCCAATAAATTGCAGTATCACTTTTGACCACTATATGTCAGTGAAAGATTGTGCTATAATTTTCACTGGCAATGAACTGGTTAATCTCTTCACCACCCCACCACCACCCCCAAAGCTAGACTCCATGGTAAACCAGTTCCTTTACCCATGAGTCCCTAGCTGACCTTCCAAGCTTCAACTTTAGATCACCCCACTATTTATCAAGTATCTACTACATGCCAAACCCTGCTTTTAGTTGCCATAGATCTTTCCCTGCTCGAGTCCTTTCTCCCTTCAGCCTCCAAAGTCCTAAACCACAAGTCCACTGTGTCACACACACCTACTCAATTAACCTCTACTTATCTTTCCAGTCTTCTTCTACTACCCCCTTCTAATTGTCTCCTCCCTTTCTAATTCCCCATCTTTAATGTAGTAGCACTCACCTCCTTGCCAAAATTAGTCTTCGACATACATCTTGAAGCACATGATGCAATGAATCTAAAATGGATACATCACCTCAGTTTTAAAGATCATAGCCAGGAAATTGGCAAAGATGACAAAAGAGAAGAATATCAATATTGAAATGACTATTGAAAGATAGGCACACTGGAGGATTTTGGAGAGAGCTGTACATTTTCCCAAAGATTTCCATTTTGAAAAGCAATATGGAATTAGACAAATAGTGACTAGCATGTCAATACCCTTTGAACTTAGAAGTTCCATTTAGGGTTAAGACTTATGTTTTGATCATTGATACACATGATTTGTGTGCTTAACACATGATTTGTACATTTAGGTTTGATGAATGAATGAATCTAGAGAGTTGTTCTTAGGCTACACCATTACAGAGGTCAATGAAAAAAATTAAGTCGTCATAATGTTTATGGAAGTTCTTTTGGTGGTAGTAAAGAATTGCAAAGTAAATTCCCATCGATTTGGGAATGGCTAACGAAATTGTGACATATAAACACAATGAAATGTGAATGTGCCATAAGGAAGGATAATTATGATGAATAAAAATATTATGGGAAGTCCTACAGGAATAAATCTAAATAATTCTGAGTAAGGTAGGTAGAGAAAAGAAAATAGTGTAAATGGAAAGAAATCCAATATAAAACAATTGAAAGTGAAAAACATAGAATTAAAAAGATCTGAACATGTCCCCTGTAAGCTGAAAACTTCTGTGGCATTGCAGAAGTGAGAGGTATGAAATTTTTTCATATGTTTTCAGTCAATTTTGCTAATTTTTCTCTCATTTTCCTATAAAAATATCATTATATACAATGGCTCTCTAAATACTTTAAGACACTACACAAATGTCAACCATTTGATGAACAGGTCTCTTAGAATGAATGACAGAAAGTGCCCAGAGGGCTCAGTTGTAAGGGAAGTCATTCATACTTTCAACAATATTCTCTCAGTGAGACCTCTTTCTGCCTTTCTTCCCTACTGAAACCCTTAGTGATTCCAAGGAACCCTAGCTCTTTTATGCAGGGTTAGCAGCTTCTGTCAAGGTGATTTTCCAACATCTCCTGGTTAAATG
The DNA here is from genome assembly GCF_048593235.1 of Sminthopsis crassicaudata. Taxonomy (NCBI): domain Eukaryota; kingdom Metazoa; phylum Chordata; class Mammalia; order Dasyuromorphia; family Dasyuridae; genus Sminthopsis; species Sminthopsis crassicaudata. The sequence continues at coordinate 69,696,217 of NC_133623.1, forward strand.
GAGAGGTCATGCCAGAAGAGGACCCAATCACGAAGATCACGAAGTGTGTGTGTATGTGTGAGAGAGACAGAGAGAAGCAGAGAGACAGAGAGAGAGAGAGAGAGAGAGAGAGAGAGAGAGAGAGAGAGAGAGAGAGAGAGAGACAGAGACAGAGAGACAGAGAGACAGACAGAGATAGACAGAGAGACAGAGACAGAGATAGACAGAGAGACAGACACACAGAGAGAGAGACAGACACAGAGAGAGAGAGAGAGAGAGAGAGAGAGAGAGAGAGAGACAGAGACAGAGAGAGACAGAGAGAGACAGAGACAGAGAGACAGACAGAGATAGACAGAGAGACAGACAGAGAGAGACAGAGAGACAGACACACAGAGAGAGAGACAGACACAGAGAGAGAGAGAGAGAGAGAGAGAGAGACAGAGAGACAGAGAGAGAGACAGAGACAGAGAGAGACAGAGAGACAGACAGAGACAGACAGAGAGACAGACAGAGAGAGACAGAGAGACAGACAGAGAGAGACAGAGAGACAGAGACAGAGAGAGACAGAGAGACAGACACACAGAGAGAGAGAGACAGAGAGACAGAGAGACAGAGAGAGACAGAGAGAGACAGACACACAGAGAGAGGAGAGACAGAAAGACAGAGGAACATGGAGAGACACAGAAAGAGACACAGACCATCTTCTGAAGTTCTGAAGCATGTAAGTGACCCTCGAGTCGAGCTACCAAACTCCCATCATGCTGGGGAAGGAGGATGAGTTGCTGAGAGGTGCAATGATTTGGGTCACATAGAGCTCACATTGATCGCTCACTTGTCTTAGATGCAATTAAACGGGCACCTTCTCAGTCAGGGACCCTTTTGTTTTTCAGGTTTAAACAGCTCCAGCTTTTGGCACCGGAGTGGCCCTCAGCTTTGTGCCTTGCATGGAGCTTGTGTCCCAGGAGACCCTCTGCTGGGCCTGTTGCTAAGGAGATTCCTGTCCAGGCGGGGAGGGTGGGGTGGGGGTGGGGGACTAGCCAGCCTCAGGGGCCCCTTCCAGCTCTGACTTCCTGGGATTCACCTGAAAGGGAACTTCTTCTGCTGACACTTATTCTCCCCTATGCACACAAGGATTTGAACCCAGGGAGACAGCCTTTATATCTTTTTGTACAATGTGCGCAAACACACACACACACACACACACACACACACACACACACACACACACACACACACTGTTCTGGACTCACACTCAGAGCCTGTCTTGCTTTGTAGGACCCGACAACGCGGCTCGTACTTTGCTAGCCCGGGCTTCAGCTTCCTGTTCTGAGGAGAAAGAGGACACCTAAAATGCTGTGGTCCTCATCTGCAAGGGACAGCTTGACTCACCACAGCATCCCCAGTGGGTGGTAGGAGGGTCCCGGGTGCCCCTGAAGCAGGTGAGATTGCTGCAAGAGCCGACAAAAGCTCTCACATGACGGGGGAGCTGCTGGAAAAACCTGGGCTAAGAAAGCGTCCAAACTGTGTGATGTGACACAAGCCCCAGAACCTCTTTCAGGCCAGGGCCCCTGGTAATATCAAATGGGAAGCACGCTGGCATTTGCTCTCCCACAGGGAGATGGCCCTTTGTCCCCCTTGGACACTTCCAGAAATACAAGTTGGTCTTATCCCAGAAGCGCTCCATCCTGGAGGTGAGAGAGAAAGGAGAGGGAGACAATGAAGAGGAAGCTTCAGCAAGGGCCAGGCCTGCCCAAGGAGTGAGTGCCACAGCCAATAAGAACCAAGGAATAATAATACATGGGGAGAGTGCAAGCCCTAGGAGGAGAGGCCTTCCGAGTGTGGGAAAGGAAGCCTAGAGTCTGAGCCAGCAAGAGAGGGCCAGGGGCAGGTGGGGATGGGAACAAGAGAGGGAGAAGGGATTTCTCATACCTCTCAAAGAAGGGGAGCCCGAGAGCAAAGGCCGGAGGAAAAAGCCAGGCCTGCTCCGAAAAAGCCAGGCCTGCTCCTATGGGAGACACCGGTGTGCCTCCAGACCCCCAAGATGCAAAGCCTGCGAACGTTAAATAAAGGATGTCCCTCTGAGAAGGAAAGGGCAGAAAAGAGATGCAGCAATCAGCTCAGCTTTCATTATGTTAAGCCGGCGTTTACACTCCTCTAATCCCTCAATCCCAGAAGCATTTGCGAAACACCTACTGTGTTCCAGGCGCTTTGTCTCTCCCTTTGATTCTAGTTTCATTCTGAAGCCCCACAAAGTCTGATCCCGTCGCCCTTTGGCAGACCTTCAGGTCGGGGAGAACAGCTCTCCCTGCCCCTGCTGCTTCTCTTCTCAGAGGGAAAGGCAGCCCCTGAGATTCAGGGAATTTGGAGGTGACAGGGTCCATTAAACCAGAGCAGACGGGCCTAGGGAGGGAGGTTCAGTGGTGTGCCCACAGTCCCCCAGAAAGTGGGGACTCAAAGCGAAGTCCTGATTGCACATCGGGGCTCCTTCCACCCCATGATCCTCCTCCTTCCAACCGTTCCTCCTGGGCGGGGGTTTCAGGCCCCTCACCCTCCGTGCCCGTCCCCGTCCCTCCTATTGTGGATCCCAGAAATGGGCACGGCATTCTAGGCGTGGTCTGGCCAGGACCACAGGGGTTTACGGTTATTCCGGGCATGGTCATTTTCTCCAGCCCTGGGATGAACGTACCCCAGCTTCCGTCCCTGCCTTTATTGGTACCAGCTGAAATCTCCCTGGCTGAGGCAGCTAGGTATAGCGCACTGGACACACACGCACACACGCATGCACACCCTCCTCCAGACGGACAGGCGGGGAGGAGAGGGGTCAGCGCTCCCCACCACCCAAGCAGGCGTTGGAGGCGCCCTCTGCCCCCGCGGTGCCCTTCCCCCGCCCTTGTGTTTACTTGGCCTGAGGGGTGCCAAGGGGAGCGGCGTATTGACCCCCCCCCCATCTCCATCCCCATCCCCCCAGCCGCTCCTGCCCCACTTCCCCTCGCTCCGGCCCGGGGATGCAGAAGCGGGCTGAAGGAGCCCCAGCGCAGCGGCTGCCCCGCTTACCTCCTCCGCTCCCGCGAAAGACTCGGCGGAGCCCCGGGACAAAGCAGGGGCTCTCCCCGGCTGCGGCGCGGCCCCGGAGAGGTCCGGAGGCAGGATGAGGGAGCCCGGAGCCCGGGAGGAGGGGGAGGGAACAAAGGCTGCCTGCGCCGGGCTGGGCACTTCCCTCCCGCTCTCTCTAGGACAAAGCCGCCCTCCCTCCCGCACCCACCCAGATACTCACGTGGCCGCAGCCTCTCCTCACACCGGGAGAGCCGCACACATTGTTCCAATCGCTCCCCACGCCGCGCTCGGGGACGCCGGGCGGCCGGGCTCGGCCCCTCGGGGCTCTCCTGCCCGCTCCGCCGGAGCGAGGAGCGCGCGGAGCGCGGGGCGCGGCCCCCCCCCCCCACTTGGCCCGCCCGGAGCCGCCTCTCCCCGTCCTGCCCTCGAGCTGCCGGGAGAATCGGCGTTTGACAGTCCGCTCCCCGCCCCCCGCCCCCCCCCCCCCCCCCCCCCCCCGCAGCAGCTTGAAGGCTAAAGCCCATCGATGTTACCGAGAGCTGCAGGGCTGCGGAGAGCCGCTCCACGGGGCTGCCGTCAGGAAAGCGCGAAGAGGCCCGGGGCTCTTGGCGAGCTCCCTCTGAGGGGGGGTGACAACGCTCGCGGGAGGGGCACCTGCAGGGAGGCCCGGGCCGCAAAGGGAGCGGGGCAGACCCCAGGGCCCGGGGCAGGGAGCCACCCTGCGGAGCCCGGGTCCGGAGGGGCCTGCCCCCGTCACAGGGAAGGCGTGGGGTCAGAATGGAGCAGGATTCGGGCTCCCTCCATCAGGCTGGGGCCTGGGAGCCCTGGCAGAAAGGTCACCTTGCTGGGCACCAGCGGCCATACAGGGCACACAGATGAGCAGTTATCACCAGGGAGCTCTTTCCCTCCTTCCTCCCCCTTCCCAGCTCTCCCCCACCCACGAACTCTCCAGCCTCCATGGCTTGTAGCCCTGTCCTAGGGAGGGCTCTGGGAGGTGAGGGCCGGGTGATGCTCCCCAACATCGGCCCTTGGTGCACAGCCTGTGTCAGTGGAGGGCGGCTTCCTTCCTGAGCCTCTTACCAGCTGACATCAGTCACTGCCCCCTGCCCCCACCACTGTACCTCCCTCCCTCTGCAATGTTTCCAAGGCAAGCCTCCCATGCATGCCAGGTAGACCCAGAGGCCACAGGGGCCACAGACAGAGCCCTTATTTCAGGCTTCCACCCTCCTATGCCAGACACCCAGGACAGAACAGAGACCATCCTCCCGCTCCCCCCACAGCTGACACGCCCTCTCCTCCAACAACCCACCCACGGGGAAGAACTCCTCACTGTACTCACACCCCTTTGTCCATGACTCCTGCAACCTTAGTCCTCCCTCAGATCTAGGGGATCTATCGCCCCTTGCACCTCCCAAGCAGCCTCCAATTATGAGGCTCACTGTGATTCTTGGCCTCCTCTCTCCCAGCCCCCAGACTCTGGGTCTCCTGATCACATCAGCATTTCCCACTGGGTCCAGAGGCCCAATAATTTTTATTATCAATAAATTCCAATAATTCCAATAATTATCCAATAATTTTTATTATTTTTTCCCCCCTGAGGCTGGGGTTCAGTGACTTGCCCAGTGTTAAGTGTCTGAGACCAGATTTGAACTCGGGTCCTCCTGAATTCAGGGCTGGTCCTCTATCCACTGCGCCACCTAGCTGCCCCTGGTTCTATTTTTTTTTGGATCCATCATTTAAGATTTCACTGGTACATCTCCAGTTGTGTCTGCATCTTTTATTTGTTATCCCTAACCCTGTTACTAAGTTTATGGCATTATGGCCCAAAAAGAATGCGTGAAATAAAATTAAACTGAGGTGAGGAATTCTGAGCTTTATCAATTCCTTAGCAGGGCGTGGACCTATTGACAAAAGACATCAAATGGCCACCTCAGTTAGGCCCCTGACCCAGAGGAGACAGAGCTCCTTTTTATTAGCATAGAACAAAGAATAGAACTGGGTAGGTGAGGACAAATAATACAACTGGTTACAGGGCTGGCAGCATTATGGGGATGAAGACATTATTAGTTGGGAATTGGGAACAAGGCACTAGCAACAACTCCTTCCTTCCCTACTGTGACAAAGAAATGTCCAATGTTTGAGTCCACTTTCAAGGTTACATTTTGGACCAGACTGCTTTGAATAAGAAATCAGATGATCTTGACCCCTTGATGTCCATCTGTATCTCGCAGGGACAACAAATTTCCTTGAGGCAAGAAACTGAACTTCTAAATTTATGTCCTAAGCAAAGGGACAAACAAATATGACTTGGGCAAGTGTACAAAATGTGGCAATAATATGGAATAAAATCGATTACACAATTGAGTCAATAATCATAGACATTAGAATCACTTTAAGTTAACCATTTTAATGCAGAATCCATTTAATTTCTTCATCTGCCTTTTAAAAATTTTATTTATATTATTTAAAAACAGAATAAGAAAAAACAAAAAACAGAAAAGAATACAAAACAAACAAACAAAAACCAACAGAACTTTGCTAATGCCCAGCAAAACACCATCTGCCTTTTTAAAATTCTGTTTGCAATATCTTTACCCAATTTATCAATTTTTATAAAAGTTCTGTGACACATAGAAGTAGGTATATTATTTAGTAATTTCATTTGGAATATGTCATACATCTTTTAACTCCAGACATTTGTCAGTTCCACGCTGTCCCTTTTGTTTACTTTTTTGTTAGAGTTATCCAAACTGATAGAGTGTCACTGAAGTCTCCCTTATTTTTTGTGTTACTGCCTATGTCTTCTCGAAGCTAAATGAATGTTTCCTTTATGAATGCGGATGCTTAGACCGTTGGAGCATTAAGTTTACTAATGATAGTGGTTTGCTGTCTATGGTTCCTTTCAACATAATAAACTCTCTGTAGTTTTTGAATATTTCTTTTTGTTTTTTCTAAAAGTAGGATGGCAACTCCTACAAAATAAAACCAATTTCCCCCCTTCCCCAAGTTATATTTTGCATGTATCTTTGTTTTTCAATGTGTTTCTTGCCCAGTACATCAGGCGTTTATTTGGTTTTTTTTTCATTCAGTTTTTGTATCCCTTTCCAAAAAATTATTTCTTTCCCTCTCTTCATAATCCATTTTCTGTTTTCATTTACATTAGACTCTCAGTCTCTGATTCATGACCCCTCTAATTATCTGGGTTTTTTTATTTTCTGTAATCAAAGATGTGAAGGTATCCATTCTAGACTCTCTATTCTAGTGATTTTCTGCCACTGCCCTGTAGGCTTAGCCCAAAGATTCCCCTTTTCCATTTTGCCTCCCAGAAAAATGTCCATTTTTACACTTTCCCATGGTAGGGCCCCTTTCCTGTGAATTTTTTTTTTTTTACAATGCAGACTACAACTTGTCTATACAATTTCTGGTTGACCACTGTTCTACATTTGGCTGGAGATCTCCTCCTAGTGCCCATGGACCTCATGCCTCCCTCCCAATATAGAACAAGTAGACTTTGAAGCACCAAACCCCTCAAGCTTTATTCAGTATCAGGCCCTCATCTTCTAACCATTTTTCTTCCCCCTTAGAAGCAGTTGTCAATGAACTCCTTTCCACCTCCAAAGTGAGACCTCCTTCCTTCCCTCCTCTTTCAGCAATCAGCCTTCTCCCCCACTCCCCCATAGACTCTTTCCTTTCTGAAATTACAGAGGTCACCCACCCCACTGCTAACTCCTTTTAAGTACCAGCACATCATGATGAGGTCCTGAATGGTGGGTCGGGTTGGCACAGAGAAATTGGAGCTTTGATGAAATTCTTTGGGGCAGGCAAGGAGAAGGCTCTGATGGAGATCACTTTAGCTCCACGGCCCCTGCCTCTGGGGAATTTGTCCAGTCAGAAATCCAAGTCATGTCAAACCCCTTTGGCCAACACAGCATGGAAGTTGTGGGCAGCCTCACCCCGCTATGTCCTGTCAGAGATCCCAATCATGTCCCTGAGATTAAATTTTCCCTATAAATATACTCAGGGTCCCTGCCATACTCACTGCCCTCCTTTGGGTCAGTCCTCCATGACACTCTTTATTGGGGTGTCTTCCTCTGTCCCTTGCTACATGGTGCCACTCCTAACCCCACTGTGCTTCCAACCCCACTTCTCCTGACAGCCAACTGCCTCTTTTAGGGTGCTACGTCCCTTTCCAGATTTAGCCTAACAGCTAAGGGCATGCCCCCACTTCATGGGGTGCCCCTTTCTACTGGGTATTTGTGAGTTCTTTTTTAAATAGCTTTTTTTATATACAAAATATATGCAGGGGTAATTTTTCAACATTGACCCTTGCAAAAACTTCTGTTTCAACTTTTCCCCTCCTTCCCTCCACTCCCTCCCCTAGATGGCAAGGAGTCCCATAAATGTTAACTATGTTAAAGTATATGTTAAATACAATATATGTATACATATTTATATAGTTATATTGTTTCATAAGAAAGATTGGATTTAGAAAGAAGATAAAAATAACCTGAGAAGACAAAAACAAAAGTGCAGCAAATAATAACAAAAAGAGTAGAAATGCTATGTTGTGGTCCACACTCATTTCCCAAAGTTCTTTCAATGGGTGTAGCTGGCTCTCTTCATTACAGATCAATTGGAATTGATTTGGATCCTCTCATTGTTGAAGAGAGACACACCCATCAGAATTGATCATAGAGTATTGTTATTGAAGTGTATAATAATCTCCTGATTCTGCTCATTTTACTTACTATCAGTTGATATAAGTCTCTCAAGCCTCTCTGTGTTCATCTTGTTGGTCATTTCTTATAGAACAATAATATTCCATAACACTCATATACCATAATTTACTCAGCCATTCTCCAATTGGTGGGCATCCCTTCAATTTCCAATTTGTAGCCATTATGAAAAGAGCTGCCACAAACATTTTGGCACATACAGGTTCCTTTCCCTTTTTAAATATCTCTTTGGGATATAAGCCCAGGAGTAGCACGGCTGGATCAAAGGGTATGCACAGTTTGATAACTTTTTGGCATAATTCCAGATTGCTCTCCAGAATGGTTGGATTCTTTCACAACTCCACCAACAATGCATCAGTGTCCCAGTTTTCCCACATCCCCTCCAACATTCATCATTATTTTTTCCTGTCATCTTAGCCAATCTGACAGGTGTGTAGTGGTATCTCAGAGTTGTCTTAATTTGTATTTCTCTGATCAACAATGATTTAGGACACCTTTTCATATGACTAGAAATAGTTTCCATTTCTTCATCTGAGAATTGTCTGTTCATATCTTTTGACCATTTATCAAACAGATAATGGCTTAATTTCCTATAAATAAGAATCAGTTTCCTATATAGTTTGGAGATGAGGCCTTCATCAGAACTTTTAGCTGTAAAAATGGTTTCCCACTTTATTGCTTTCCTTCTAATCCTGTCTGCATTTGTTTTATTTTTACAAAAGCTTTTTAACTTAAAATAATCAAACTTTTCTATTTTGTGATAAATAATGATCTTTAGTTCTTCTTTGGTCACAAATTCCTTCCTCCTCCATAGGTCTGAGAGGTAAATTATCATATCTAATTCATTTATAATCTCAATCTTTATGCCTAGATCATGAACCCATTTTGATTTTATCTTGGTGTATGGTGTTAAGTATAGGTCAATGCCTGGTTTCTGCCATACTAATTTCCAATTTTCCTAGCAATTTTTGTCAAATAATGAATTCTTATCCCCAAGGCTGGGGTCTTTGGGTTTGTCAAACACTAGATTGCTGTAGTTATTGACTATTTTGCCTTGTGAACCTAACCTATTCCACTGATCAACTAGTGTATTTCTTAGCCAATACCAAATGATTTTGGTGACCGCTAATTTATAATATAATTTTAGATCAGGTACAGCTAGGCCACCTTCCTTTTGATTTACTTTGAAATTGTTGACCTTTTGTTCTTCCAGATGAATTTTGTTGTTGGCTTTTTCCACTAGAATCTGAGCTTCTTAAGAACACAGACTATCTTTCTTTTGTTTGTTCCCCCAACAGTTTGCCCAGTATTTTGCACACAGTAAGCCCTTAATAACTGCTTCAATCCTTCATTCATTGAGTGTAGCTGTCTTCTCCAAAGAATTCATCTGAAAAAGTGGGGAATGATATGGGATGATAGCCTGGAATGATAAGATCTGAGATAATGGGTAGCAGGGATGGTGAGATCAAGAGAGATTAGTAAAGGATAAGGCTGACAAGGGCATATTTGTAGACAGTGAATGATGGGGGAAATGTGCTGGAGAAGACAGAATGTAAGGTGAACAAGGTCCCATATAGAGAAGTTTGCCTTGGCAAAGAGAAGAGTCGCTTCTTAGAGTCAGACAGAAGTGAAGGAATAGATAATGGGGAAGATTTCTGATGACATGAGGGGAAAGAGAGAAGGAGCTCTCATCAAATGACTTCATTCCTTATGTGAGATAAGGTCCACAGCTGAGAGGGTGTAGTAGGGAAGCCATGGAAGACTTAAGGGAAGAAGAATAAATTTGGAATGGTTGCTTTGTAAGTGGAAGAAAAAAACTGGATTAGGGAGGTGTTACGCTGCAATAAGGACTCGGTTGAGATTATATAGTATAAATTATAGTGGATCCAGACCAGCAGTCAGTCAGTCAAGAAGGATTTATTAAGCATGTATTATATGCCAGGCACTGTGCTAAATACTGAGGATACAAAGAAAGGCAAAACACAGTTCCTATCCTCAAGGAGCACATGATCTTAATAGGAATACAGCATGCCAATAGCTCAGTACCAATAAAATATATATGGGGTTAATGGGAAATAATTAATAGAGGGAAGTCACTAGGATTGAGAGGGATTGGGAAAAAGCTTCCTGCAGAAGATAGGATTTTATCTGAGACTTGAACAAAAGCAGCAAAAACAGGAGGTAGAGATGAGGAGGTAGAAATCCAGACATAGGAGACAATCAAAGAAAATACCCAGAGGGGAGAGAGATGAAGTGTCTTGTTCATGGAACAGCCAGGAGGCCAGTATCACTGGACTGAAGAGTACATGGAGGTATGGGCTGGGAAGGTATGTAAGAAACTGGAAAGACATGGGGGATGGGATTGAGTTATTTTTTTTTTTTAATATTTTTTTATTCATTTTTCCAAATTATCCCCTCCCTCCCTCCACTCCCATACATTTTACATGTGTTACAATATAACCTAGATACAATATATGTGTGTAAATACCATTTTCTTGTTGCACATTAATTATTAGCTTCCGAAGGTATAAGTAACCTACATAGACAGTAGTCCTAACAATTTACATTCACTTCCCAGTGTTCCTTCTCTGGGTATAGTTATCTCTGTCCATCATTGATCAACTGGAAGTGAGTTGGATCTTCTTAATGTTGAAGATTTCCACTTCCATCAGAATACATCCTCATACAGTATTGTTGTTGAAGTGTACAGCGATCTTCTGGTTCTGTTTATTTCACTCAGCATCAGTTGATGAAAGTCTCTCCAAGCCTCTCTGTATTCCTCCTGCTGGTCATTTCTTACAGAGCAATAATATTCCATAACCTTCATATACCACAATTTACCCAACCATTCTCCAATTGATGGACATCCACTCAACTTCCAGTTTCTAGCTACTACAAAAAGAGCTGCCACAAACATTTTGGCACATACAGGTTCCTTTCCGCTCTTTAGTATTTCTTTGGGATATAAGCCCAATAGCAGCAATGCTGGGTCAAAGGGTATGCACAGTTTGACAACTTTTTGGGCATAGTTCCAAATTGCTCTCCAGAATGGCTGGATTCTTTCACAACTCCACCAACAATGTATCAGTGTCCCAGTTTTCCCACATCCCCTCCAACATTCACCATTATTTGTTCCTGTCATCTTAGCCAATCTGACAGGTGGGCAGTGGTATCTCAGAGTTGTCTTAATTTGCATTTCTCTGATCAGTAGTGATTTGGAACACTTTACATATGAGTGGAAATAGTTTCAATTTCATCATCTGAGAATTGTCTGTTCATATCGATGGGATTGAGTTATGAAGGGCTTTGAAGGCCAAAAGAGGATTTTGGATTTGATCTTGGAAGTAATATTTAACCATTGAAGTTTATTGAGTATGAAGATGACACAGACAAGTGCTTTAAAAGGGAAATCCCTTTGATGGTTTAAATTTTATTTTTAACATACAATTTATTGATTACTTTTGTTTTTTACATTACCTAAATTTTTTGACATATCCTGTTCCTTCCCTTCCTTTCTCCCAGGCAGCCACCCCCTGTAACAAATAATTTTGTACAAAGTATAATACCTTTGGACCTCCCACTTCTGCAAAGGAGTTGAGGGAGGTATCATCTCATATCTCTTCTCTGGAGTTATGTTTCTTCTTTGTCTTTCTGCAATATTCACTTTTGGTTGTTTTGTGGTGGTTGTTCTTTCCATTTATATTAGTCTAGTCACTATGTAGATTGTTTTCTTAGTTCTATTAACTTCAGTCCCCATCAGTTCATGTGGATCTTAACTTCCTGTATTCATCACACACATAATTTCTTTTTTAAATAACTTCATTTTTCAAAATACATGCAAATATATTTTCATCATTCAAAACCTTGTGTTCCAAATATTTTCCCCTCCCTCCCTCCCTTCCCCCTCCACTAGACAGCAAGTAATCCAATATAAATTGTTTAATTTATTGCAATTCTTCTAAATATATTTCCACATTTATCATGTTGCACAAGAAAAATTAGATCAAAATGGAAACAAATGAGAGAAAAATACAAGCAAACAAACAGCAGCAACAACAACAAAGGTGAAAATACTATGTTGTAGTCCACATTCAGGCTCCATAGTCCTCTCTTTGGATGCATAGGGTTCTCTCCATCACAAGTCTATTGGAATTGTCCTGAATTACCTCGTTGTTGAAAAGAGTCAAATCTATCAGAGTTGATTATCACATAATCTTGTTGTTGCCATGTACAGTGATCTCTTGGTTCTACTCACTTCATTCAGCATCATTTCCTGTAAGTCTCTCCTAGGCCTCTCTGAAATCATGCTGCTGATCATTTCATATACCACATCTTATTCAGCCATGCTCCAACCAATCATCATCCATTCAGTTTCCAGTTCCTTGCCACTACAAAAAGAGTTGCTACAAAATTTTTTTGCACATGTCGGTCTTTTCCCCTTTTTTTTACAATCTCTTTAGGATACAGACCCAGTCGAGAAACTGCTGGATTCAAGGGTATGCCCAATTTGATAGCCCTTTGGGCATAGTACATACATCATTTCTTAACAGTGCAGTAATATTCCATTATATTATTGTACCACTATTTTTCTAGCCATTCCACAATCCATGGGTGCTTTGGGCCAGAACTCTGTACTTGAAACAAGGATTCTTACAAGGTGCTAACTCAGTGGAATTGATAAGCCAATGGTTATTTAGTTTAGTAGGTTCAGTACATGTATTTAGTATTTAATATAGTTCTACAAGATTCACACCTATGATAATGTAATTAGAATAGAGCATATAAGCTGGGACAAACTCAGCCAGGGGGAGACTCGGAGACATTCACTCTATCTCACATCACCGTGGTGGCTGGCCTCCTGTATTTCTCCACTGAGACCAAGGCCTAGCTAAAGGCCACAAGAAAGCTAGCCCAGCCCCAGCAAGGAGACAATAAAGAATTTAGACTGTAACACCTGACTAGTCTCGTGATGATTACTCAACTGAAAGGAAGGCTGCTCCAAGACCTCCAGAAAACCAACCAGAACACTACACATGGGCATCTATTTTGTTTCCAGTTCTTTGATACTCCCAATGAGCTACTACAAGCATTTTGTGGTATATGTCAACTTTCTTTTTACCAGTGACTTCCCTGAGGTATTAACTTCTTAGTGGAATTTCTGGGTCAAACAGTATGGATACTTTATTCACTATGTATTGGCAGAGTATATAGAGCGACTACTTATGTGCATATATATGGTCACTATATTTTACATATATGTGCACATACATACGTGTATGTACATATATATGAGAAACTTTAGTTCCTGCCAGGAGGGAAAGCAGGAGGTTAGGGCCAGAAACTTGGCCATTTTGCACCTCTCCGACATAGAGAATACTTGGCTAGGAATATGTCTATCTGTTTCCTTAAACATTATTAGTCTAGGAATAGGCATGCGATTTCTATTTATCATCAAATAAAAATCCTGGTAGCTGTAGATGTAGTATGACATCTTCCTTCCTCAATAAGTTCAATAGCTGGTCCACAATTTTTTACTCTTCCCCAACTCCTGGCTTCATACTAAGAAACTTCATTATACACACTGACTCTTAAATACCCTAACCACTTAGGTCCTCTACCTCCTGACCTTCCATCAGTTATTCCTCCATCCCACTTCAGTCACACACAAAAATTGTCCTTAGTAGGACACCAAGGATCCTACTCTTAATCCCACGAAACTAATGATCTCTTAGTTGCCAAATTCAATGATCCTTTTAAGTCTTTGTTCTCCTTGACTTCTCTGAAGCCTCTGACACTGTTGATCACTCTGTACTGAATATTTTCTTTTCTCTGGGTTTTCAGGCATTCCCCTCTCTCCTGGTTTTCCTTCTACCTATCTATCTATCTGGCTTCTCCTTTTGTCTTCTTTGCTGGATCCTCCTCCAGATCACATCCTCTAACTGTAGGTTTTCCTCAGATGTCTGTCCTGGGTTCTCTTCTTTTCTCCCTTTAGACTATTTCACTTGATGATCTCATCCGCTCTCATGTATTTAATTCCCATCTCTATGCTTTTGATTCTCAAATCTATGTTATTGCGCCTCAAATTCTTTCTTGTCCTCTAATCTTGCATCCCCAACTGCCTTTCAGACATATTGACTTGAATGTCCAGTAGACCTCTTAAAGACAATATGTCCTCTATCCAGGCTGTTGCCAAGACCTGCAAATTTCACCTTTGCACCATCTCTTACATATACCTCTTTCTCTTCTCTAAAACTGCCACCACTGTGGTGCAGGGCCTAATCACCTCACCCTAGCTTTATTGCCATAGCCTGCTAGTTAGTGAGTCAGCCTGCCTCTGATCTCTCCCCATTCTAAGTCCATCTTACATTCAGCCCTTTTTGGTAAAGCACAGATCTGATCCTGTCATTCTCCACTTAATAAATTCCAGTGGTTTCCTTTTGCCTATAAGAGCAAATAAAAATGCATTGTTGGGCGTTCAAAGTCCTCCATAATTTAGCACTCTTCTACTTTTTGAATATCCTCCTAGTTTTCTCTCCAGCATGTACTCTCCAGTGACTGGCTTCCTAACAGTTCCATGAGCAAGAAACTCTAACTTTTTACTCTCTCTGCATTTTCTTTCTTTTTTTTTTCCGGCATTTTCTCTGGCTGTCCCCCATACCTAGAATGCTCTCCCTCCCCAACTTGGATTACTGACCTCCCTGGCTTCCTTTAAGTGTCAACTTAAATACTATCTTTTTAAAGAAACTTTCCACAATCCCTCTTGATTCTTTAATTATTTCTTACTTGTCTTGTATGTAGTTTGCTTTGTATGTATTTGTTCTGATCTTCTCTCCCCCCATTACATTGTAAATTCTTGAAGTCAGGAGGGTGCTTCTTTTTGTGTTCTCAGAACTCAGCACCTAATGAATGTTCTTTTGATTGATTGATTGATAGGGGGAATAGTTTTCAGATTCAAGCCAACTTCTGATCACACTGTTTAATTGAGGAGAAACAGGATGCAAGCTTCATTTTTTATTTTATTTTTAGGTTACACATGTCCAAAAATATTAAACATTCTCACATTACTCATGTTGTGAAAGAAGAATCAGAACAAAAGGGGAAAAAGCCATTAGAAAAAAAAAGTGGAAACAATATGTTTTAATCTGCATTTAGACTCCACAGTTTTTTCTCTGGATGTGAATAGCATTTTCCATCATGAACCTTTTTTAATTGTCTTGAATCATTGCATTGCTGAGAAGAACTGAGTGTACCATAGTTGATCAGAGTGTATTAACACAATGTTATTGTTTCTATGTGCAATGCTCTTCTGATTCTGCTCACTTCATTCAGCACCAGTTCATTTAAGTCTTTCCAGGTTTTTCTGAAATCTGCCAGCTTACCATTTAGCTACCTCTAGTTCACCATTTCTTATAACACAATATTCCATTATGTCAATATATCACAACTTGTCCAGAGATTCTCCAGTTAATAGATATCCCCTCAATTTTCAGTTTTTTGTCACCAAAAAAGAGCTGCTACAAATATTTTTATAGAAGTGGTCCTTTTCAATTTTCATGATCTCTTTGGGATAGAGACATAGTAATGGTCTTGCTGGATCAAAGCAATTATATCCTATATCCCAAGCTTTATATCCTAGGTTTAACTCCCAATCAAATACATGTTCCACAATGAACACCTAATATTAGGTAGCCAGGAAATCCATTTATCCAAGTTTATAACAAAACAGAGAAATTAGAAAGCATACATAGGAAAATATATACAAGGAGCCTTCCCACTGGGAGCAAAGTAACAGCTCAACTAAGAGTGAGTCCTAAATCTAACCAAAGGGGAGGTTCTGCAAAGCTTCTAGTGTAGCAAGCTGGGGATAGGGACATAGTGGAGACTTCCAGTTCTTTTTATGTCAGCTTCTTCTCAGTCTTTTCTTTTAGCAAATGATTCAGTATTGGCATCTACCATTTTTTCTCACAAAACTGAAAGCCAGAAGTGCCCCAAACCCCCCCCAAAAAAACTCCAACAAACTGAAAAACTCTAAGAGAAATGAACTCATTTCTCCAGCTTTCATCAGTTCCATCCCCACCTCTTTTGCAAATGAGGAGCATTGATTTTCATCAACAAGGAGAGATTGAGATTAAAGCTAAATTCAAATAATATACATATGTATATTATTTTCCAGAATGATTGGTACTGGTTCACAACTCCTCCAACAAAACACTAGGTTGCCTATCTTCCTACAACTCTTCCAATATTGACTCGACATTTTTTGCCATCTTTTTCAATTTGCTGAATTTGAGATAAAACCTCAGGTTTGTATTGATTTGTATTTCTCTCATTATTAGTGATTTAGAATATACTTTCAAATGGTTCTTAATGGTTTATTTTTCTGAGAACTGTTCATATCCTTAGTAACTGATTTATCGGGAATAACTTTTGTTCTTTTACATGTATACATACACATACAAATGTATTTGTACATTTAGACATAATGCATATATAAATACACATATGCCTACATGTATACATTTACATAGAGCATATATATTCACACACATTTATGTAGTATGTGTATTAGTTTTCTATATAACTTGGATGCAAAAGATTTATCTGAGAAATTTGATACAAAGAGTACAAAAGCTTTTCAATTTCATATAATCAGAGTTGTCTATTTTATCTTTTATAATTGTCTCTGTGTATTGTTTAGTTAAGAATACATCTCCTGATTTTCACTGATCTCTCACATCTTTCCAACATAGGAATTATGCATAGAGATTACGCAATTTCAGTTGTCTCTATGTTCTAGGATACCAAGATCCATAATAGGCTATTAAACAAAATGAGTTAACAGCAGAGAAAGCTAATTCCCTAATCCTTCACTTGCTAGCTCCTTCCTGTAATATTCATTTTAGGGCTGGGCTATATTTGCTGACACGTGGACTTGAGACAGAATTCAATTCTCCCTTCCCCCACTCTCCACCCCCATCCCATTCCCACTCTCTGCTGAGGAAAATCAAAAGGCAGAAGCTTACTCTAGCATGACTTTTCTCTGTGCTGCAAGAGAGCTTAGTCAGAAAACTGTTGAACAAAGGGAACTGGGTCAGGAAATGTGTGTGTGCTTTGTAATGTAAGTCTGAAGAAAAGGACCAGCATATGTCCAGAGCCAGTTCTGTCTCCCCAAAAGTAATTTGGTTATGAGAATAAGGCAGACGAAATGTGAATTATGCTAAATGGGAGGAGGCTGAAATGGCTTTGAGGTCCAACCTTCAAGAAAACTTACCTTATATTGATAAGGTGAAGAGTTAAAAAGTAATCATATAAGGAAATATAAAGCAAATAAGACTGAAAATACCTGAGATCTCAGAAGGAAGAAAATTCAATTAAAGACCCAAAGTATAAGCAAATAAACTAACAGAAGATATTAATAACAGAAGACAATAAGGTCTACAGATTAGCTAAAAGAATTCAGACATCTATGAATAAATATCGCAAAGGAAAGGAAAGTAATTAAAACCTATTGAGCCAGAGAAACCTGTTGAATCCCAATAGAACATGGAAACATAGCAGGATGTTTCTGAATAGTTTAAAATAAGAATCATGAAAGCAGAATTTATCATCTGCCCAGTAAAAAATAATTGGCAAGATAGAAAAACTGAATCTACAGTAGCAAATCTTATCAAAGAAACAAGAGAGAATAACTAATTGGGAATAGGTAGAAGAGGAAAATGATCTGGAAGAAGAGAAGCAAAAAGAAATAGTGTTAAAAGAAAATATGATATACATACAAGCAATACATACCATCTTCAGGAACAGGATACAATAGAGTCAAGTTGAGGCTTATAAGACTCCTAGAAGAACATAATGTCAAAAAACCTAAACACCATAATAATACAAATAAAGAAAATTATCTAGAATTTATGAAAATTCTGAAATTATAAAAACAAAGTTCCTATTGAAAGAATCCACAGATTGCCTCCTGGAGACAAAAAAACAACAACAAAGTTATGCTGCACATGGTTAAATTTAATAATTCCAATGGCAAACAACAAATTCTGCAAGCAACCAGGAAAAAGGCCTTTGAAAGGAAAGTAACGACAAATTGCAAGAAGGAATGTGCAAGGTAATATACTCTACAAACGTGAGCTTAGCCATTAATGGAAAAAGATGGAACTTCAATTAAAAAAGAGGTATTCAAAATATTCTTTTGGTTATATGAAAATGAAACCTTCAACACAAAATTAGTGTACTAGGATAAGAAAGGAAGCAACTCAGTGGGAAAGAATCTTTGTATCAAATTTCTCTAATAACATTCAATTTCTCTAATAACAGTTTGGTATCCAATGCACAGAAACAATTATCATATAAATATACATACACATTGTGCATATATATCACATATATAGATCATATATGCATATAAGCATTTATGGCCAAAAGCCATTTTTCCAATCAGTAAATGGTCAAAGAACTTTAATAAAGATCTCTCAAAAGAACTACAAACCATTAATAATCATTTGAAAAAATGTTCCAAATTGTACCAACAATTTGCAAATAAAATTGCTAAAATTTCCACGTTTTAACCCCAAGATTTCACTCCTAATGTTATACCCCAAGAAGAAGAAAATACCCATATACATCAACATATTTCTAGGAACACACTGGTAATAGTAAAGAACTGGAAAGAAAGTTTGTGCCCATAGACTGGGGAATGGTTGTGGCACATAAATGCAATGTAATATTTCTGCACCATTAGAAGTGCAGATAGAAAGTATACATGAAGACTAATATATGAACATCAAGGGACTGTGGAGGAATATTCATACATAAAGAGAACATATCAGTATTCATATGTATAGATGTCATGAGAAAAGAGGTGAGCACTCATACATGTCATAATGCACATGAAACTCATTTAAGATGAGTTATACACAAATATTCCATCATCTCTTTTCAAAAGCTTTCTCTTATGAGTTAAGGTTCTTAGCCTGTTTTGCTTTTGTCTGCCTGATCTCTCTACTTTCCAAATCAATAAGATCTTTCTGAAGATAGTCTTGAGGCCCACTTTTGTTTTTTCACCATGATTACTAATTTATAGAGATTAAAAAGATTTTTAGTGAAATTATTGTATCAGAGGTGCATTTGAATCTGGGAGAGTGGGAGAGTAGGAGAGGATTTCAGTGTTTCTCTGTGTGTGCTACCATATCCAACAAGTCCAAAACACACTTTTCCCCTATTAACCAGGAGTCCTCTATAAACAGGAGACAGCCATCTTATATAGGCCAACATTTCCAAGCCCCAGGAAAATGTTCAAGTAGGGCTCTGAGTAAAACAGGTAGGGCCATTCCTGTTATTTTTTACAAATGGAAGAATCCCATTCAAGGGAGACAGAATGAGTGAGAGAGTGAGAGATCTGCTCAGTCTCACCCTGCTTAATATATTTCCCAGACAGGCACAAAATGAGTGTGCATGGATTGGTTTGCCCTTCACAAACCCACAGTTATCAATGAAGCCTCCCCAAACTCCTATGTTTATGGAGATCTGCCCCTCTGCTTTTGGCTAGTGCCTTCTCAGAAATAATCAAAACTTGAAGCTTGTCTGTCAGAGGAGAAAAGGTCCAAGATGAAAGCAAATTAGCCTAGATGGCAATAAAGACCTGGCTCAAGATCTGAGTCTGCAACTTTCTGGCCCTGAGGCCTTGACTGAGGCCCTTTCCTCCTCTTGAAGTCAGTTACAAATAAGGTTGAGCTCTGAGGTCTCTTTTAACCATTTATTCTATTCAAACTCTCCCTCCATTACCATACCCCTCCAGCAACCCCTCTCCCCCAGCAATCCACCTCAGGAGAAACCCCTGCTACTCTAATGCTTTCCCTGAGGGCAGCTCTCATTCAGCAAGTTCTGGCCTTATTCTAACCTTAAAGACTGAAGTGAAGCCCATGGTTCTTCCTGATTGGACCTCTTGAACCAAAGGTGCCTCTCCCCATCTTACAGTGATTAACAAACCTCAAAATACAAAGGACTGAAAGACCAAGATCTCATCGAAATAAAATCCATTCTTTTTCCCTACCATGGACAGCAGTCCTGTTCTCTGAGGCTTGTGTTTCCTGGTCCCTTGACTTCCGTGCTCAGGAGCCTGGGCTTCAGGGGTCTTTGAGTTGATCTCCTCACATCTTCCTCATTTTTTTGACCTGAGGACTGTTTTAGCTGTATTCCATGAATTTTCATAAGTTGATTCATCCATTTTCATTCTACTTTACATAATTATTGCTACTATAATTTGTTCTTTGACCCATTTCTTATTGAGGATTTCATTGTTAAGTCTCCATTTGAGTCTGTATCTTTTGTTTGTGGTCCCTGAAGTGATTACTGTTTTTACTGAATTATGGTCTGTAAAGGATGTGTTTACTATTTTTGCCTTTTTTTACATTTGTTTTTAATGTCTCTGTGCCCTAATATATAGTCCATTTTTGTAAAAGTTTCATAAGATGCTAGGAAACACATCTATTCTTTGAAAGTCCTGTTTTAGAAAATGCCATAAATCTTTTCCCTTTAGTTTCCTGAGCAATTTGTTCATTAGTTTCCCTTTCTTTTATCTTTGTTAAATTTGTCTAAAACTAAGAGACAATAAAATTACCTATTATTATTATATTACTGTCTACCTATTTGTAATTTAGTTAAATTTTCCTTTATAAATTAAAATATTATGACACTTGGAGCATCTAAGTTTATAATGATATTGGTTTGTTGTCTATAGTTCCTTTTAGCATCAAGTAGTTTTTTGTTTATCTCTATGTTGTGAATTTTTGGTTTTGTTTTGTCAGATAGCGTGATTGCAATAAGTTTTTTGGAGAGGGATTCACTGGATGCACAATGGATTTTACTCCACCTCCCCATTTTTATTCTGTGTGTCTTTGTTTGTTAGGTGTATTTCTTGTAAACAACAGATTGTGGGATTTTGTTTTCTTATCCACTCTCACTTGCCTTTGTTTTATTGAATGGCTTAATATACTTATATTTAAAGTTATGAGAGTTTCATTTATATTTACTTCCATTTATCTCCAATATTTTTTCCTGAATTAGCATTTTTCATTGTTATTCCTCTTCTTCTGTAAAGGCAGTACTTTGTCTCTTGAATTATTTTTGTTTAATTTACTTTAAGGCACAGGCTGTTTTCATTTCTCCCTCAAACCTCATCCTCCTCCCATTTGTCACCCCTTCCCCTCCCTACTTTTAAAGATTTACTTGACCTAATATTTTTTCCTCTCCCATTTACCATTATCTAGTTCTTTCCCTCCTTTTTAAAACCCTTTTTAAATTAACTTTATAATTATAACTTTTTTTTGACAGTACATATGCATAGGTAATTTTTTACAACATTATCCCTTGTACTCCCTTCTGTTCTGAATTTTTCCCCTCCTTCCCTCCACCCCCTCCCCTAGATGGCAGGCATTCCCATACAGATTAAATATCTTATAGTATATCCTAGGTACAAGATATATGTGCAGAACCGAATTTTGTTGTTGTTGTTGCAAAGGAAGAATTGGATTTGGAAAGTAAAAATAACCTGGGGAGAAAAACAAAAAATGCTCACAGTTTACACTCATTTTCCAGTGTTCCTTTTCTGGGTATAGCTGATTCTGTCCATCATTGATCAATTGGAATTGGATTAGCTCTTCTCTATGTTGAAGATAAACACTTCCATCAGGATACATCCTCATACAGTATCATTGTTGAAGTGTATAATGATCTCCTAGTTCTGCTCATTTCACTCCTCATCAGTTGATGTAGGCCTCTCCAAGCCTCTCTGAAATCATCCTATTGGCCATTTCTTACAGAACGATAATATTCCATAACATTCATATACCATAATTTACCCAATTGATGGGCATCCATTCATTTTCCAGTTTCTAGCCACTACAAAAAGGGCTGATGGCAAACATTTTTCTTTCTATCTTTTTAAACTCAGAATTAAGAAGGTAAGTAAATCCCACTTCCTCTCCTCATCAACTTTGTTTTATTCCTTAGATTTAAAATTTTTATTAATTCTACCTTTTTCTAAAAAATTTCTCTCATTCTCCTTATTTATCTTCCCTTTCTGTCTATTCTAGCCTTTTTAATTTAAAGCCCTAATCCTTACTAATTATCTGTATTCCTCCTGAAATTAAAACATAAATGTATTCATCTATTTTGTATCTCTTCTTCTAAACTGTTCTTTCATCTATTTCTTTGAGAGACTCATGACCAGCAGTTCAAGTTTTTATATTCTATTGGTTATTTATGCTGTGCAGGCCATAAATTCTTCTTCCATGATTCTTATTTCTTTCTTAAACCATCGTGGTATTTCCTGGTTTTGTTCCAACAATATGTTGTTACAGAATCATGGCTTGAGTGAGAATAGAGGTAGGATGTACTGATAAGCAATGGAGTAGTAGAAAGGTACATGAATAAAAAGACTGAGAAAGAGCCATGGGACTTGGTATTTTTAAGAGGTTTTTATTGTAACAGAAAAATTATTAATATGATGACAGAAAACTGTTCATACCAAATGTAATATTAACTGTCACTACCTCTTAATGATCTGAGCAATGTCTGAATTCCAATAATGTCCTTACATTCCTACGGTTAAGATAATGTCAGCAGGCTTAACTGAAGTCCTAAGTCCCCCAACCGTGGAATTTTAACTTGTAAAGGAGCTTAGCTGGAGCTCAATCTAAGTTCCCAAGACCTTGTCCTTTTCTGTTGGGATTCATAGCATGAAGGGGACAAAAGGCAGAATGAAGTAGTTTTCCTTGCTTGGATTGCTGAGGGAGGCTGGCATCTCATGACTAGGTCTTGCTACCTCATACTACCTTCTCCACCTTTTCTTCTAAAAGTATCAGAACCTTTTTCTAGGGCCTTTGGATTGTAAAATCTATTGTGCTCTGCGGTGGCAGGTTTGCTACCTGTTATCTCAATTAAAGATGCTTTATTCCTCCACTTCTAGTTTTGATTTATTTTGGGACTTGACAATGGATAACCTTGAGATGGAAATTTTAGTAAAGTGGTAGGGGTGGAAGCCAGATTGCTTAGGACTGAGAAGTGTGTGGGATGTAAAAACATGGATGATGGCTTGAGAGAACAGGGCAGTAACTCTTCAGAGGAAAGAAAACTTCAAGGTGAGGTCCCTCCTCCATCTTTCCTTTTTTAATTTTCACGAGATGGAGAGAACTAAAAATGCAGTGACTAAGCATACACACTCTGCTCTATCACTTAGGCACGCATTCACTGATCTGCATTCTCTTGGGGCCAATCACTGATCTGTCCCTCTCACCACCTCTGAAATGCTATGAAATGAGGCAGAAGAAGATAAATAGAAACACTAACAAAGAGATTAAGGGATGGATTTTTAATTCTCTGTCTCCTTACTCTGGAACCATGAATGATTACTTCACAGTATTGAGATTGTGAAAAATGGAAAGTAATTTACAGGTTATTTAGTCCAACCCCATTATTTTAGAAGGATTAGCAAGAATTGAGGACCATAGAGGGGAAATGCTTGATCCAGAATAGGAAACTGAAGGAATCAGCTCCTCTGACTCCTATCTAGGACTCTTTCCCCTTCCCTCTAAGGAGATTTTCTTTGCTTCCTCTCTGAGGGCCCTATTCATTGCCCTAGGTGAGTTTCTTAACACTCTTTCTCCTATGATGAGCCTCCCACTGATGTGTTATCTAAATTCTGCTGTCCCAGACACATAGTGGGGCCAAGACTGATTAGAATTGCAGGGCACATATTTCTAATCCCCTTGTTCTGAGTCTCCGGACCATGTGACTGAGGAAAGGTTGACCTCTTGGGCTTGTTTCTTTCACATAACCCTGCTAGCTCCCTCAGGGAAAAAGAGGGGGGATTCAGAAGTGGAGATTTTCTCTTGGAGAATCAGAAAGCTTTCTTCTACAACCAAGTACATTAGCATCAGTCCCTCAATGGCTTACTTTGATGAGTACCATCACAAGCCTTTGCCATATATTCCCTTAAGATCTGCCATCATTTATAGCCTCCCATCTCCAACTCTTTATTGACTTAACCCCTTCCTTGTTCTCTTCTCTCCTTCCCTCTTCCTGGCCCCCTCTTTTTTTCCTCTCTCTCTCTTTCCCACTTTCTGTGGGCTTCCCTCTATATCATGTTTTAGACCTCCTAGTATAATTAAAATAAAGAAAATTTCATCTCGAAGAACAAAAGTTAAAAATTTCTATGGAAAAATAAAAATTAAAAAAAGGAATGAAGTGTCCTAGCAGTATCAGAATTTATATGAGATTATAAAGTAGTAATCTTTCCTCCTGAAAGTTCCCTATATCAATGAAATAATCCACAATTTTAGCAAAGTTGCAGGATAAAAATAAATCCACATAAATCATCAGCATTTTTATACATCACTAACAAAATTCAACAGCAAGATATATAAAGAGAAATTTCATTTAAAAACTGACAATAGTATAAAATATTTGGGAATCTATCTGCCAAGGGAAAGTCAGGAAATACATGAGCAAAGCTACAAAACACTTTCCACACAAATCAAGTCAGATCTAAACAATTGGAAAAATATCAAGTGCTCTTGGAGAGGTCAAGCGAATATAATAAAGATGACAATATGACCTAAAATAATCTATTTATTTAGCACTATACCAATCAGACTCGCACAAAACTATTTTAATGACCTAGAAAAAATAACAACAAAATTCATATGAAAGAATAAAAGGTCAAGACTTTCAAGGGAATTAATGCAAAAAAAAACCCATCAAATGAAGGTGGCCTAACTGTTCCAGATGTAAAATTATATTATAAAGCAGCAGTCACCAAAACTATTTGGTATTGGCTAAGAAATAGAGAAGTTGATCAGTGGAATAGGTTAGGTTCACAGAATAAAATAGTCAATGACTAACAGTCTAATATTTGACAAGCCTAAAGGTCTCAGCTTTTGGGATAAGAATTCACTATTTGACAAAAACTGCTGGGAAAATTGGAAATTAATATGGCAGAAAGTAGGCTATGACCCACACTTAACACTGTACACCAAGATAAGATCAAAATGGGTTCATGATCTAGGCATAAAGAATGGGATTATAAATAAATTAGAAGAACATTAGGATAGTTTACCTCTCAGACTTGTGGAGGAGGAAGATATTTGTGACCAAAAAAGAACTAGAGATCATCATGGATCACAAAATAGAAAATTTTGATTATATTAAATTTAAAAGTTTTTATACAAACAAAACTAATGCAGACAAGATTAGAAGGGAAGCAATAAACTGGCAAGATATTTTTACAGTCAAAGGTTCTAATAAAGGCCTCATTTCCAAAATATATAGAGAATTGGCTCAAATTTATAAGAAATCAAGTCATTCTCCAATTGATAAATGGTCAAAGGATATGAACAGACAATTTTCAGATGAAGAAACCATATTTCTAGTCATATGAAAAGGTGCTCCAAACCAGAATTGATCAGAAAAATGCAAATCAAGACAGCTCTGAATTACCACTACACACCTGTCAGATTGGCTAAGATGACAGGAAAAAGTAATGATGAATGTTGGAGGGGATGTGGGAAAGCTGGGACACTGATACATTGTTAATGGAATTGTGAATGGATACAACCATTCTGGAGAGCAATTTGGAATTATTCTCAAAAAGTTATCAAACTGTGCATACCCTTTGATCCAGCAGTGTTACTACTGGGCTTATATCCCAAAGAGATCTTAAAGGAGGAAAAGGGACCCACATGTGCAAAAATGTTTGTGGCAGCCCTTTTTGTAGTAGCTAGAAAGTGGAAATTGATGGATGCCCATCAATTAGAGAATTGCTGAATAAATTGTGGCATATGAATATTTTGGAATATTATTGTTCTTATAAGAAACAATCAGCAGGATGATTTCAGAAAGGCCTGGAGAGACTTACATGAACTGATGCTGAGTGAAATGAGCAGGACCAGATCATTGTAAACTTCAACAACAATATTATATGAGGATCAATTCTGATGGAAGAGGCCCTTTTCAACAATGAGATGATTTAAACCAGTTCCAATTGTTCAGTAATGAGGAGAATCAGCTACCCCTAGAGAGATAAGTATGGGAAAAGAGTGTGGACCACAACATAGTATTTCCACTCTTTCTGTTATTGTTGTTGCTTACATTGAATAACACAATTCTGTTATTGTTTGCTTGCATTTTTGTTTTCCTTCTCAAGTTTTTTTTTTACCTTCTTTCTAGATCCTATTTTTCTTGTGCAGCAAGATAACTGTATAAATATGTATACATATATTGAATTTAATATATACTTTAACATAGTTAACATCTAGGGGAGGGGGTTGGGGGGAAGAGGGGAAAAGTTAGAACAGAAGGTTTTGCAAGGGTCAATTTGGAAAAATTAGCCATGCATATGTTTTGTAAATAAAAAGCTATAATGGTAAAAAAAAAAAAAAAGAATGATATTATAGACAAATTAGAAGAACATAGCATAGTTTATCTCAGATTTGTGCAGGAAGAAGGAATTTGTAACCAAAAAAGAACTAGAGATCATTTTTTATCACAAAATAGATAATTTTTATTATATTAAGTTAAAAAGTTTTTGTACAAACTAAACTAATGCAGACAGGATTAGAAGGGAAGCAGTAAACTGGGAAAACTGTTTCACATCCAAAGGATCTGATAAAGGCCGCATTTCTAAAATATATATTGAATTTACTCAAATTTATAATGTTCAAGCCATTCTCCAATTGATAAATGGCTAAAGTATGTGGACAGACAATTTTCAGATGAAGAAATTGAAACTATTTGTAGCCACATGAAAAGGTGCTTCAAATCACTAATAATCAGAGAAATGGAAATCAATACAACTCTGAGATATCACTACATATCTGTCAGATTGGCTAAAATGATAGGAAAAGATAATGACGAATGTTGGAGGGGATGTGGGAAAACTGGGACACTGATGATTCTACTGAGCTTATATCCCAAAGAGATCTTAAAGGAGGGAAAGAGACCCACATGTGCAAAAATGTTTGCGGCAACCCTCAAGGCAAGAAATTGGAAAATGAATGGATGCCCATCAACTGGAGAATGGCTTAATAAATTCTGGTACATGAATGCTATGGAATATTATTGTTCTGTAAGAAACAACCAGCAGGATGATTTCAGAGAGGCTTGAAGAGCCTTACATGAATTGATGCTGAGTGAAATGAGAAGAACCAGGAGATCATTATATCCAGCATCAACAAGACTAAAAATGATCTATTCTGATGGACATGGCTCTCTTCAACAATGAGAGGATTCAAATCAGTTCCACTTGTTCAGTGATGAAGAGAGGACTGTGGGAACTGAGTGTGGAACACAATATAGCATTCTCACTCTCTCTGTTATTTTCTTGCATTTTGTTTTCTTTATCAGTTTTTCTTTTCCTTCCTTCTTGATCTGATTTTTCTTGTGCAGCAAGATAACTGTATAAATTTGTACACATATATTGGATTTACCATGTATTTCAACATATTTAACATGTATTGGACTACCTGCTCGTTAGGGGAGGGGGTGGGAGGAAGGGGCAGAAAATTTGGAACAAAAGGTTTTGCAAGGGTCAATGTTGGAAAAATTACCCATTTATATGCTTTGTAAATAAATGAAAAGAAAAAAGAAAAAAAAGGGACCCATATGTACAAAACTGTTTGTGGTAGCTAACTTTTCATAGTGGCAAGAAACTGGAAACTGAATGGATGTCCATCAGTTGGAGAATGACTCAATAAATTATGGTATATAAATGTTATGGAATATTACTTTTCTATAAGAAACAATCAGGAGGATGATTTTAGAGAGGCCTGGAGAGACGTACATGAACTGATGCTAAGTGAAATGAGCGAATCAAGAGATCAATGTACACAGCAACATCAATATTATACGATGACCAATTCTGATGAACATCCAACAATGAGATGACTGATGCTGGTTCCAACGATCTTGTGATGAAGAGAACCATCCACACCCAGAGAGAGGACTGTGGGAACTCAATGTGGATCATAACATAATATTTTCACTCTTTTTGTTGTTGTTCACTTACATTTTGTTTTCTTACTCATTTACTTTCCTTTTTGATCTGATTTTTCTTGTGCAGCAAGATAACTGTATAAATGTGTTTACCCATTTTGGATTTAACATATTTTAACATGTATAACATATATTGGATTGCTTGTCATCAAGGGAAAGGGGTGGTGGGAAGGAGGGGAAAATCTAAAACACAAGACTATGCAAGGGTCAATGTCGAAAACTTATCTGTGCATATGTTTTGAAATTTAAAAGCTTTAAAAATAAATAAACTGAAAATATAAAAAAGGAAAAGAAAAACATAGACTAAAAATTCCAAGAAAAGTTAAGAAAGTTTTTAAAAATATGCTTTGATCTGCATTCAGACTTCATCACTTTCTCTGGAGATGGGTAGCATTTTTCAACATGAGTACTTTGGAATTTTCTTGGATCATTGTATTGGTGAGAATAGCTAAGCAGTTGGTCATCATACAACATTGTTACTGTGCACAATGTTCTCTTGCTTTGGCTCATTTCCTTTTGCATCAGTTCATATAAGGCTTTCCCAAGTACTGGGGAAAGCATCGTGCTCATCATTTCTTATACCACAATAATATTCCATCACATTCTTGTGCCACAATTTGTTCAGTCATTCCTCAGTTAATGGGTATTCCCTCAGTTTCCAATTCTTTGCCACACAAAAAAAAAGAGTATCTATAAATATTTTTGTCTGTATAAGCCTTTTTCCTTTTATTATCTCTTTGGAATACAGATCTAGTAGTAATCTTGCTGGTTGAAAGGGTTTTTAGCCCTTTGTGCTGTAAAACTGTGCATATTGCTCTCCCCTCACATTGCTCCAGCACCACCACCATAGTTTCAAATTGTGCTCCAGAATGGTTTGGGTTAGTTCAAAACTCCAACAACAACATATAAATGTCACAATTTTCTCCATTTTTCCATTTTCTTATTATGCCATTTTAGCCAATTTGATAGGTATGATAGGTATCTCAGAATTGTCTTAATTTGCATTTCTCTAATCAATACTAATTTAGAGCATTTGATCACATGACTCTAAATAGGTTTGATTTCTTTATCTGAAAACTGTCCATATCCTTTTACAATTTATCAATTAGGGAATGATTGGATTCATATAAATTTGACTCAGTTCTCTATATATTTAAGAAATGCAGCCTTGACCAGCAGGAGGAATATAGAGACCAGCAGGAGGAATAGAGAGAGGCCTGGAGAGACTTAAATCAACTGATGCTGAGTGAAATGAGCAGAACCAGAAGATCACTGTACACTTCAACAATACTGTATGAGGATGTATTCTGATGGAATTGGAAATCTTCAACATAAAGAAGATCCAACTCACTTCCAGTTGATCAATGATGGACAGGGGTAGCTGCACCCAGAGAAGAAACACTGGGAGGGGAATGAAAATTGTTAGCACTAATATCTGTCTGCCCAGGTTGCATGTACCTTCGGATTCTAATGTTTATTGTGCAACAAGAAAGTGATATTCGCACACATGTATTGTATCTAGACTATATTGTAACACATGTAAAATGTATGGTATTGCCTGTCGTCGGGGGGAGGGAATAGAGGGAGGGGGGGTAAATTGGAAAAATGAATACAAGGGATAATATTATAAAATATATATATATATATATATAATAAAAAAAATAAAATAAAATAAAATAAAATAAAAAAAAAAAAAAAGAAATGCAGCCTTTATCAGAGAAACTTCTACACATTTTTTCACAGTTTATGATAATTAACATATATTTACTTTCCTCATATTTCCCTTTCTTTATCCTTCTCTTTCTATTTTATCTTGTCCCTCCTCAAATGTTTTGCTTCTGTCACTGTCTCCCCAAATCTGTTACCCCTTCTTATCAGTTTCCCACCCCCACTCTATGTATCATTTCTCTTTTCCCCTCCCATCCTATTTCCCTATAAAGTAAGAAAGATTTCTACACCCAACTGAGTGTGTTTGTTATTCCCTTTTTTGAGCCAATTCTGATGAGAGTAAGGTTCAAGTGTTATGTGCCACCACCCCCATCTTCCCCTCCACTATATTTTCTTGCCTCTTAAATGTGAGGTTTTTTACCCCAATCTACTCCTCCCTTTACCATTCTGCCACTGTCTTACTCTTTCTACCCCTTAATTTTATTTTTTAGATATCATCCCATCATAACCAACTCACACTCATGTCCTCTATCTATACTCCTAAATGTCCTAATAGATATACATTTCCTAAGAATTACATGTATCATCCTATGTAAGAATTCAACCTTATTGAACCGCCTATGATTTTTTGTGCTTCTTTTGAGTCTTATATATGAAAGTCTACTTTTCTATTCAGCTCTGGTCTTTTCTTCAGGAGTGCCTGAAAGTCCTCTGTTTCATTAAATTTCCATTTCCCTCCATAAAGGACTATATTCAGTTTTACTGGGCGGATAATTCTTGGTTGTAATACTAGTTCCATTGCCTTCCAGAATATCATATTCCAAGCCCTTGGATCCTTTAATATAGAAGCTGCCAAATCCGGTGTATTCAATATTAAATATTCAACAATATTTGAATTGTTTCTTGCAACATTTTCTTTTTGGCCTGAGAGCGCTGAAATTTGACTGTAATTCCTGGGATTTTTCATTCTGAGATCTTTCAGCTGGTGAGTAGATTTTTTTCAATTTCTATTTTATTCTCTGGTTCTAGGATAATCAGGAAAATAAGTTTTCCTTGATAATTTCTTGAAATATGGTTGTCTAGGTTCTTTTTTTGATCATGGCTTTCGCATAGCCTAATAATCCTTAAATTATCACTTCTCAATTTATTTTCCAGGTCAGTTGTTTTTTCAATGAGATATTTTATATTTTCTTCTATTTTTTCAATCTTTTGTTTTTGTTTTATTGATTCTTAATGTCCCATGGAGTCATTATCATCCATATGCCGAATTATAACTTTTAAGAAATTATTAACTTTAATGATCTGTATCTCCTTTTCCATTTATCCAATTCTACTTTTTAAGGAGCTGTTTTCTTCAGTGATTTTTTATAATTTCCCCCCCATGAGACTAATTTTGCTTTTAAACATACTCTTTTCTTCATTGGATTTTTTTTCATTTTACAATTTAGCCTATTCTTCTTTTAAAGTGCTATTTTCTTCACTATTTTTAATATATTTTTTTAACCAAGCTATTGATTCTTTCCCCATGATTATCTTCCACCATTGTAAATTCTTTTCCTGATTTTTGTTCTATCTCTTTTATTTAAGTTTTTAAATCCTTATTGAGTATGTCCAAAAAATTGCTTTTTCTGCCTAAGACCAATTAACATTTTCCTTTGACGCTTCAGATGTAGTTGTTTTGAATTTGTTGTTTTCTTTAGAGTTTGTTTTTTGCTCTTCCCTGTCATCATAGTAACTTTTCTGTGGTCAGGTTATTTTGTTGTTGTTTCCTTATTTTTCCAGACTATTTCTTAACTTTTAATATATTAAAATTAGACTCTGCTCCAGGGGAGGGGCACTATTCCAAGCTTCAGTTTTTTTGTACTGCTGTTTACAGAGCTAGTTCTAGGTGTCTAAATTTTCAGTTGTTCCAATGAAAAAAAAGTCAGATGAAGGTAGTCTCTCTGTACCTGATCTAAAGCTATATTATATAGCAGCAGTCACCAAAACCATTTGGTATTGGCTAAGAAATAGACCGGTCGATCAGTGGAACAGATTAGGTACAAAGGACAAAAAAGGGTACATCTATAGCAATCTAGTCTTTGACAAACCCAAAGATACCAACATTGGGGATAAAAATTCATTATTTGAAAAGAACTGTTGGGAAAACTGGAAATTAGTATGGCAGAAATTAGATATGGGTCTACACTTAACACCACATACCAAGATAAGATCAAAATGGGTCCATGATTTAGGCATAAAGAATGAGATCATAAATAGATTAGAGGAACAGAGGATAGTCTACCTCTCAGACCTGTGGAGGAGGAAGGAATTTATGACCAGAGGAGAACTAGAGGTCATTATTGATCACAAAATAGAAGACTTTAATTACATCAAACTAAAAAGTTTCTGTACAAACAATACTAATGCAAACAAGATTAGAAGGGAAGTAACAAATTGGGAAAATATTTTTACAGTTAAAGGTTCTGACAAAGGTCTCATTTCCAAAATATATAGAGAACTGACCCTAATTTATAAGAAATCAAACCATTCTCCAATTGATAAATGGTCAAAGGATATGAACAGACAATTCTCAGATGATGAAACTGAAATTATATCCACTCATATGAAAGAGTGTTCCAAATCACTATTGATCAGAGAAATGCAAATTAAGACAACTCTGAGATAGCACTACACACCTGTCAGATTGGCTAAGATGACAGGAACAAATAGTGATGAATGTTGGAGGGGATGTGGGAAAACTGGGACACTGATGCATTGTTGGTGGAGTTGTGAAAGAATCCAGCCATTCTGGAGAGCAATTTGGAATTATGCCCAAAAAGTTATCAAACTGTGCATACCCTTTGATCCAGCATTGCTGCTATTGGGCTTATATCTCAAAGAAATACTAAAGAGGGGAAAGGGACCTGTATGTGCCAAAATGTTTGTGGCAGCTCTTTTTGTAGTGGCCAGAAACTGGAAGATGAATGGATGTCCATCAATTGGAGAATGGTTGGGTAAATTATGGTATATGAAGGTTATGGAATATTATTGCTCTGTAAGAAATGACCAGCAGGACGAATATAGAGAGGTTTGGAGAGACTTACATCAACTGATGCTGAGTGAAACGAGCAGAACCAGAAGATCACTGTACACTTCAATGCTGTATGAAGAGGTATTCTGATGGAAGTGGATATCTTCAACATAAAGAAGATCCAACTCACTTCCAGCTGATCAATGATGGACAGAATCAGCTACACCTAGAGAAGGAACACTGGGAAGTGAATGTAAAGTGTTAGCACTATTGTCTTTCTATCCAGGTTACTTATACCTTCGGAATCTAATACTTAATGTGCAACAAGAAAATGGTATTTACACACATATATTGTGTCTGGGTTATACTGTGGCACATGTAAAATGTATGGGATTGCCTGTCATCTAGGGGAGGGAGTGGAAGGAGGGAGGGGATAGTTTGGAGGAATGAATACAAGGAATAATGTTATAAAGGGGAATTGCTCATGCATATATACTGTCAAGAGGAAAGGTTTTATAATTATAAAATTCTTTTAAAAAGTATCTAATAAATAATTTTTCAGTTCTTCCAAGGTGGTATGAGCTAAGGAGTGCCCATTGCTTTCATCTTTGAGTGAACACAAGCACTGTTTTCTGACCTGGAACTATGACCAGGGTTCTCCTTCCCCTGCAGACTCTCTAGTGTGGTAGTTTTTTCCTTTTCCTGGGACCGCAATGTATGGGCAATGAAATAAAATTCTAGACCCAGGGTCACCTTAGGATTCCCTATAATTTCCTTGTGATCAGTTGTCTGACCCCTGCACTGTCTGTAGGCTAAGAGCTCTAAGGTCACTGCTAGCCATTCAGTCACACTCAAAGACTGCTACTAATATGCACCAGACACAGACACAGAGTAATAGCCAGGAACGGCACTCAAAGCCTTTTCATCTGTTAGAACTCTGGTTCTGCTAACACAGCCTTCAAAATCCCAAGATTAAAAGTGCATCAGCTGAGATGATTAAAAGGTCTTAATCATAGACAAGCAGCCAACTGGGGCTCAACTTAGTCACATGCAAGCACCTGGCCCAGGAGAGAGCACTCTATACAACCCAAGCCTTCCTCCATTTTCAAGATCTCCCTAGCAATTATAATAGTCCCAGCAAGGTAGATCACAGTATAAGGAAAATGAAAATAAACTACTTAGGCATTCAGCAACTTAGAGACAGAGCTCTAGATTTTTTTCTTGACTGTGTCCTGAAGGAATTTATTCATGGACTTACTAAGGGTAGCCACAAAAAGGGAGATTGGAACCAATGAATTGCAGGCAGGAAGTATGGTTTCCAATCTTGAAATCTTAATGGAAAATTTATTGAAACTCATTGAAATAAAAGCTCCAAAGAAAGAAAATGGGAGGAAGAATAAATATGAAAACAGGGAAAGTGTTGTCAGTGAGTCCCCAGTTTGTCCTCTCCCTGTGGGGTGAGCTTTGTCCACAGGAAGGTTGTCTGATAACATGCCTTTCACTACTTAGGACCTTGAGAGGCTCCAAGAGAAATCAAACAACCTGAGACATCATTGAAACCAGAGGTGCCAAAGGCATGGAGCACACAGAGCTAATACAGAGATCTCTCTAGCAATAGAGTTCCATGGGCTTAGAAAGCTCATAGAAGAATTACTTTTCCATACTCAGATAAACAAAAGAAGAAATAGATTGTTAAATTGTCTAATATAAAAAAGAAACTCCTTCCATTTCTTTTTCTTGTCTTATTGCTATAACTAGTATTTGTAATACACTACTGAATAATGATGGTGACATTCTTGCTTCATCCCGATATTAATAAAAAGAGTTCTTGTTTATCTCCTTTACAGATATTGCTTGCTCTTGGTTTTAACTAGATATTGCCCATCATTTTAAGAAAAATTCCATTTATTCCTATACCTTCTATTTTGTCAGAAACTGAATATACCATAAAAGAAATGCTAAAGAGAAAACACCAGGATCAGATGAATTTTGCCAGTCAAAGAACAGTTGATTCTAATGATTATGCAGATTGTTTTGCATAACAGAAAAAAGGGTGGAGCAAAGATGGCACAATAAAAGCAGAGTCACTGAGCTCTCCCACAAACCTCTCCAGATTCCTAAATAATGACTTTAAACAAATTTTAGAGCATTGAAATACACAGAAAGATGGAGTGGAACATATTCCAGCAGAAGACATCTTAGAAGCAGGAAACGTCTGTGACACCAGTTGGGGGGTGGGCAGCATGCAGTTCCAGTGCAAGCCAAATCATCACTCAATATGGGTACAGAAATCTTGGAAAAAAGGGAGAAGAGGGCAGGGTGATTGAAGAGATGGCATATTGAGAGAGAAGATGGTCAGTAGTAAAACACTCTTGAAAAAGGTTAGTGTGAAAGAAGAAAGAAAATAGAATAAATAGGATACAGTTATTTATAGTAATTGGCTAAAGTATTTTGAAGTGGGTTTCTCTGATGAAGGTCCCATTTCTCAAATGTATAGGAAACTGAGTCAAATTTATAAAAAAGGAGCTATTCCCCAATTAATAAGTGATCAAAAGATATGAACTTTGTCCAAAGGGCTATAAAATCATGCATATCATTTGACCTAACAATACCACTACTAGGCGTGAATATATATTAACAAAAGATTTTTTAAAAAGGAAAAGGATCTATATGTACAAAAATATTTATAGCAATTATTTTCTTAGGGTAAAAAATTGGAAACTGAGGGGATTCCATCAATTGGGAAATTACTGAATAAATTGTGGTATGTGATTATGATTAAATATTATTGTTTTATGGGAAAAGATGCACAACATGATCTCAGAAAAACCTGTAAAATCTTCCATGAACTCAAGCAAAGTGAAATGTACTGTGCACAAAGTAATAGCAATGTTGTGGGATGGTCAGCTGTGAATGACTTTGCTATTCTCAGCAATAAAATGATCCACAACTACTCTAAAGGACTTAGGGTGAAAAATGCTATTCATATCCAGAGAAAGAACTGACTGTGTCTGAATACAGATTAAAGCATGTTCCTTTTTTTAAAAAAACTTAATTTTTTTGAGGATTTTTTGGAAGTCTTGGAAACCTATGTTTTCTTTCATAATATGAGTTTTATGGAAATGTTTTGCATAACTTCAAATGTGCCTTCTTAAAGAAGGGCGGGAGTGGGGGAAGAAGGGAGAGAATCTGGGACCTAAAGTTGAAAAAAATGTAAAAAAATGTTTTACATGTAACAAGTATTAAATATTTAAGTAACAGACAAAGATCAATTAAACTTTTATTAAGTATCTAATATTTTCTAGGCACACTAAGCACCAAGGAGACAAAAAAAGGCAAAAGACAATTTTTTCCCTTGAGGAGTTTACAATCTAATAGAGAGACAACATGCAAACAAATATATATACAAAGTAAGCTATATACAGGATAAATAGGAAATAATTAATAGAAAAGAGTCAATGAAATGCATGCTGCTTACGGAAAGCTCCTTGTTGAAGTGGATTTTAGTTGAAACTTATAGGAAGTCAGGGAGGTCAGTAGTTGGAGAGGAAAAACAGTGTTCCACACATGGGGGAGAATGCAAGAGAACTCTTGGAGTTGAGAGGTGGACTGTCTTGTTTGTCAAACAGGCAGACCAGTGTAACTGAATCCAATAGTATGTCTTGGGGTTTAAGATATCAGAAGACTGGAAGGGTAGGAGCTGATGAAGGGCATCAAATTTTAAACAGAACATTTTTTTATTTTCAAATTTACTTTTAATTTATGTAACAGAACAAGCATTTCCATCACATAGTACAATAAAAAAGATGATTGCACACGAAACTGCCAATGTACTATGTGCAACTTGCTATTCCTTTCAAATATACAATCATGAAAATTTCTTTTTTTTTCTTTCCTCCCCCACCTCTGTCCTTGAATTGGCTACCATTAAACACAAACTGGTGTATCTATCTATCTATCTATCTATCTATATCTATATCTATCTATCTATCTATCTATCTATCTATCTATCTATCTATCTATCTATAAAATCATTCTAATACATTTCTATTTATTAGTTCTTTTATGGATTTACATAGTATCTTTCTTCATATGATCTTTATAGTTAATTTGGGTCTTTATAATAGTCAAAATAACTTATTCATTCAAAGTTGTTCTTAAAAGAATATTGCTGTTGCTGTATACAATGTTATCTTGGTTCTGCTTATTTTGCTCTTCATTATTTTGTGCAAGTCTTTCCATATTTTTCTAAAATTATTAAGCTCATTATTTCTTATAGAAGAGTAGTATTTCTTCACATCATATATCACAACTTGTTCAGCTGTTCCCCAATTGCATCCCTGCCATTTCCAATTCTTTGCCACTACAAAGAGAGCTGCTCTAAACATTTTAGAATTTATGGGTTCTTTTCCTTTTTGTGCAATTATCTCTGGAAATAGGTAGTTTAATCATTTTGGGACATAATTCTAGCTTGCTCTCTAAGATGATTTGGCTCATTTCACAATTCCACCAATAATGAATTAGTGACCCAATTTTTCCATATTCTCTCCAAAATTTATCACTTTTCCCTTTGATCATTTTAGCCAATGTGATGGATATAAAGTGAATAATGCAAAGTTGTTTCAATTTTCATTTCGTTGAACAATAATTGAATTAAAGCATTTTATGACTATAAATTGTTTTGATTTCTTTATTGGAAAATTACCTGTCATATCTTTTGACCATTTATCAATTAGAGAATGACTACTACTCTTCTGAATTTGACAAAGTTCTTTATTTATTTGAAATATGAGACCCTTATCTGATACACTGTCTATAATTTTTTCTCCCAACTTTTTGTTTTCCTTATGATCTTGGTTGCATTTGTTTTATTTGCACAAATTTTTTTAATTTAATGTAATTGAAATTATTTGTTTTATACCTGACTTTGCTCTCTCTATCTCTTGTTTATTCATAAATTGCATTCTGTATTTGTTCCTGTAGGCAACAAGAAGCCACAAAAGTTTATTGAGTGAAGGGACATGATCAGATATGGGCTTTAGGAAAATGACAAATACCAGTTCATACAAAGCAGAACCCTGGGGCAGAGCAGTCTCAGTGTGGTGGTGCAACCTCCATGGGGCAGAGAGTTTGCCAGAGGAAGTAGACAAGAGAAGTTCTGTTTCAATTGGAAGCAAGAGAGAGAGAGACAGCAAGGCCCAGGCAGCTAACCACAAATGCCAGCATAGACAGCACAGAGCCCCAGGGTACTGCTGACTTCACTCCCAGCCTCAGGAGTGAATCAGCACTGACCCAGTCCAGCTGTGGTCATTTGGAAAACTTCTCCCACCCTAAAGGCAGACCTTAACTTAGCTTTGAAAATTGAGTAAAAAAGTAAAGAGGATGCTAACAATTGACAGTTTTTATGGCAAAAGAGAACAGACTTCAAACCCCGAGGAGAATAAAGGCAGATTGTCTCCAGATGAAGTCTCAAAAGGTGTTATAATGTGGTTCCCATCATACAAGGCTCTCCTCGAAGAACTTAAAAAGGATCTTAAAAGAGAGCTAAAAGAAAAATGGGGAAAGGAAATGAAAGCTTTGCAAAAAAGTTTGGGAAAGGCAACACAAAATAGACAGTGAAATGGAAAAAGCATACAACTCATTAAAAGATTTGATAAATTGGGAAAGCAAGCAACTGCCAGAAAAACAGAATTTGTGAAACAGAAAAAGAAATAAATTCTTAAAAATTCTTAAAAAACAGAATTTGTGAAGTGGAAAAAGAAAATAACTCCTTAAAAAACAGAATTTGTAAAATGGAAAAAATTCCACAGAACAAAACAACTCATTCAAAAATTCAGTTGGACAAATACAAAAAGAAATAAAAAAAAGTAAATGAAGAAAATAACACACTAAAATTCAGAATTGAACAAATGGAAATGAATGACTCAATAAGACAACAAGAATCCGTCAAGCAAAACCAAAAAACATGAAAAAATAGGAAAAAATGTAAAATACCTAATGGGGAAAAAACTCACCTAGAAAATTAATCTAGGAGAGACAATCTAAGGATTATTGGACTCCATGAAATACATGATGAAAAAAAGAGCTTAGACATTATCTTTCAGGAAATTATCAAAGAGAACTGCCCGAATATCATAGAAACAGAAGGTAAAATAACCATTGAAAGAATTCACTGATCACATTCTGAAAGAGACCCCAAAATTAAAACCCCAAGGAATATCATG
The DNA here is from genome assembly GCF_048593235.1 of Sminthopsis crassicaudata. Taxonomy (NCBI): domain Eukaryota; kingdom Metazoa; phylum Chordata; class Mammalia; order Dasyuromorphia; family Dasyuridae; genus Sminthopsis; species Sminthopsis crassicaudata. Next base: position 69,734,943 of record NC_133623.1, read on the forward strand.
GCTAAATTTGAGATCTATTGGACCAAGGAAAAAATATTAAAAGCAGCCAGAAAGAAACAATTGAAATACCAAGGAGCCACAATAAGGATTACTCAGTACCTAGAAGCTTCCACTTTAAAGTATCGAAGGGCCTAGAATCTGATATTCTAAAAGGTGAAGGATCTTGGAATGCAGCCAAGAGTAAATTACCTTGCTAAACTGAGCATTTTCTTTCAGGGAAGAAGATGGATATCCAATGAAACTGGTGAATTCCATGTATTTTTAATGAAAAGACAAGAGCTAAACAAAAAATTTGACCTCCAAATATAGAACTCAAGAGAAGCACAAAAAGATAAAAAGGAAAAAAAAACTCTTGAGAACTGTATTTCTGTTATGGGTATACATTTAGACTACATGTATAATCTGGTTTTACTGGCATAATATAAAAAAAAAACTAGAGATGGAAAGGAAATTGTAACAGAAAAAAAGGGGGAAAAGTGAAGGTAAAATGTGGGACATTGCATCTCAGAAAGAGGCAAAGAAAACATATTATAATTGAGAGAAAGAAGGGAGGGAAATGAATATTGTGTGAATGTTACTCTCATCAGATTTGGCCCAAAGAAAGAATATTAGATATATTTGGTTTCACCTAGAAACATCTCTCATCTTATAGAAAAGTGGGAAGGGAAAGGGGAAAATGGAAGGGGTAGGCTAAACAGAAGGGATAAAAGAAATAGTAGGGGAAAGGTATAAGAAAGGGAGAGGATCTCTAAAGGGGGAGGACTGCTTGAGACAAGTAGTGCTCATAAGTAAAATATTGGGAAGGAGGGAAAGGGGAAAAGGAAAGAGAAAAGTATAATTTGGGGGTTAATAAGATGGCAGGAAATACAGAATTTGTAGTTTTAATTTGAATGGGGTGAACTCTCCCATAAAGTATAAGTGGATAGCAGACTGGATTAAAAGCCAGAATCCTACAATATGTTGTTTACAAGAAACACATTTAAAGCAGAGTAATACATACAGAGTAAAGGTAAAAGGCTAGAGTAAAATCATATCAGAGGATATGAACAGACAATTTCCAGATGAAGAAATTGAAACTATTTGTACCCACATGAAAAGGTGCTCCAAATCACTAATAATCAGAGAAATGGAAATCAATACAACTCTGAGATATCACTACATATCTGTCAGATTGGCTAAGATGACAGGAAAAGATAATGACGAATGCTGGAGGGGATGTGGGAAAACTGGGACACTAATACATTGTTGGTGGAGTTGTGAAAAAATCCAACCATTCTGGAGAGCAACTTGGAACTATGCTCAAAAAGTTATCAAACTGTGCATACCCTTTGATGCAGCAGTGTTACTACTGGGCTTATATCCCAAAGAGATATTAAAGAAGGGAAAGGGACCTTTATGTGCCAAAATGTTTGTGGCAGCTCTTTTCGTAGTGGCCAGAAACTGGAAAATGAATGGATACCCATCAACTGAAGAATGGATGGATAAATTATGATATATGAAGGTTATAGAATATTATTGTTCTGTAAGAAATGACCAGCAGGATGATTTCAGAGAGGTCTGGAGAGACCTTCATGAACTGATGCTGAGTGAAATGAGAAGAACCAGGAGATCATCATACATGGCAAAAACAAGATTATATGATGATCAACTCTAATGTGGCTCTCTTCAACAATGAGATGATTCAAACCAGTTACACTTGTGCAATGATGAAGAGAACCATCTACACCCAGAGAGAGAACCATGGGAACAGAGGGTGAAACACAGAATAGAAATCTCACTCTCTCTCTTATTATTTGCTTGCATTTTGTTTCTTTTTCCTCAGTTTTTCTTTTTCTTCCTTCTTGATCTTATTTTTCTTGCTCAACCGGATGGCTGTGTGAATATGTATACACATATTGGATCTAGCATGTATTTCGGCATATTTCGTATGTATTGGACTGCCTGCCGGGTGGGGCAGGGTATTGGCAGGAGAAGGGGAAAATTTGTGGCAAGGGATTATGCAGGGATCAATGTTGGAAAAATTACCCATGCATATACTTTGTAAATAAAAAGCTTTAATTAAAAAAAAAAAAAAAGAAAAGAAAAAGAAAATCACTTTAGTGACTGAATGGAGGATGGATAGGGATGGGAAGAGAGTTGAAATTGGTTTACCCACCAGCAAGCTATTGTAGTAATCAAATTTTGAGGTGATGATGGTCTGCACTAGAGTCAGGGCAGTATGGAAGAGAAAAGAGGGCATATTTGAGAAATGCAGCAAAGGTCTTTGTAACAAATTGGATATGATGGGTTAGAGGTATTTAGAAATCCAGTATTACTCCTAGGTTTCAGAGATTAGTCTTGATATATATTGGTCTTGATACAAAAAGCAGATAGAGACAAAGTAGAGAGGAAATTCTAGGCCATAAAACCAAAAATAATGAACATTTAAAAATTATGTTAGTAATACAATTATAAAAACACACTATAATATCAATAGATACTGAAAAGAATTTTGAAAACCTCCAAGACTCTTTCTTGCAAAAAAAGTCAGGAAGTATAGGAATAAAGGTACCTTTTAAAATAGTAAATAGGATTTATCAAAAACATGTCCATACATTAAATGCAAGTAAGGACATCCATTATCATGAAAACTATTTAACATAGTCCTAGAAATGCTAATAGCAGCAATAAGACAAGAAAGCTAAATTGAGGAAGTAACTATAAGCAAAGAAGAAACAAAATTATACCTTTCTACAGATGATGATTTGCTTAAATAATACAAGTCAGACAAATATCAAATATTAAATTAAACAATTAAAATACAAAGTTGTAGGATATGAGATAAATCCTCCAAAATCAGCAGCATTACAGCATGATAGCATCAAAACTTAACAGGCATAGCTAAAAGGAGAAATTACACTAAAAATAACTAAAAATTTTATATATATGTGTGTATATATACATACATGTATATATATGTATATATACATATATATGTACATATATACATATATGTATATATACATATGTGTATATATACATATATGTATATATACATATATATATACATACACAAACATACACATTATAAAAACATACCTATACACATATGCACACTTACATAATGTGATAAAATATTTGGGAGTTTATCTAGCAAGATGTACCCAGGAACTGTGAATCAAATTATAAAATATTCTGCAGAAATATGGAAATCCTAAATTATTGGAGAAATATTCATCATCCAGGTCAAGCCAATATACCAAAAATGGCAATACTAGTGATGTGATTATAATGCTGTATGTCTTTAGATTATGTTTTCCTAATTTTTACATTTCATGGCCCTGATGCTGGCTCCAAAAGAATGATCTTATCTTAGTTTACATTCCAATGGTCAGTTATAATGAGTAACAATAGTAAGGTGAAACACCCAACATATCTTACCTTTAACCTCAACTAATAAAATTAGCATATCAGTGACATCCTGGAGCATCTACAAAATTGCCTATTTCTTTCCCACTTCTTGCTAACTCCCTTGGCCTGCAGTCAATCGTGTAATAATAATAACATCTTTGCTTCTTGATTTGGAGATGGGTCTGAGTCTGCAAATCCTTTTGAGAAACATCCAGACACAAGGCCAGAACTCCAATATTTTGAGTTCAGCTCTTGCATCTCAATACTACTTAAATAATTCAATGCCATGCCAAATTACCAAAGTGTTATTTTATAGAATTAGAGAAAATTAAAGTGAAATTCATAAGGAGGAACAAAAGGTTAAGAATATTAAGGATAATTATTTTTAAATGCAAAGGAGGGGTTCTATCAGTAGCAGAAACCAAACCATAGTATAAAGTAGTGATTATTCAAACTATTTGGTACTGATGGAAAAACATAGAGAAAATAACAGATTAAGTATACAACATATAGAAGTAACCAAACAGTTTGGTCAAAGACAACAATTGATCAAATAAGGACTCACTGTTGATAAAAAAAGTACTCTGGGCACAACTAGGTGGCACAGAGGATAGAGCACCAGCCCTGAAGTCAGGAGGACCTGAGTTCAAATATGACCTCAGACACTTAACACTTCCTAGCTGTGTGATCCTGGGCAAGTCACATAACCCCCAATGCTTCAGCCAAAAAAAAAGTGCTCTACAAACGCTGAAGTGGCTTGGCAGAAATTGGGTAAAGAATAATAAGTGATAAGGGGCCAGAAACTGGAAACTGAGTGGATGCCCATGAATTGGATAATGGATGAATAAATTATGGTATATGAATATTATGGAATATTATTGTTCTGTAAGAAATGACCAACAGGATGATTTCAGAAAGGCCTGGAGACACTTACATGAACTGATGCTGAGTGAAATGAGCAGGACCAGGAGATCATTGTATACTTCAACAACAATACTATATGATGATCAATTCTGATATATTTGGCCATCTTCAACAATGAGATGAGCCAAATCATTTCCAATAGAGCAGTAATGAACTGAATCAGCTGCACCCAGTGAAAGAACTCTGGGAGATGACTATGAACCTCTACATAGAATTCCCAATCCCTCTATTTTTGTCCACCTGCATTTTTTATTTTCTTCACAGGCTAATTGTACACTATTTCAAAGTCCGATTCTTTTTGTACAACAAAATAACTGTTTGGACATGTATACACATATTTAATTTATTCTTTAACATATTTAACATGTATTGGTCAACCTGCCATTTGGGGGAGGGAGGAGGGAAGGAGGGGAAAAATTGGAACAAAAGGTTTGGCAAATGTCAATGCTGTAAAATTACCCATGCATACATCTGGTAAATAAAAACTATAATTAACAAAAAAACCTTAAGATGCAGAAAAAATTTTATAAAGGATTATTAGACTCCATAAAATAAAACACATACATATATGTGTATATATGCATTACATATGTGTATATATAAGTCTGGACAATATATTTCAATAAGTCTTTAATAAAAATAAAGAATTGTTTTCTAGAGTGAAAAGAAAAGAATAATAAGTGAGAGGAGCAAGTTGACTAGGACATTTCAAATCAATAAAGATTTCCTGACTGAACAAGTAATAGACTGGATGCCAAAAGATAAAATGAAAAATTTTGATTGTATAAAATCTAAGTTTTTACACAAACAAATGTAATGGAGTTAAAATGAGAAAAGAAACAGGTAAGTGGGAAAGATCATTGCAGGATATATCTCTGATAAATTATATACACACATGTATGTGCATAGATAGAGAGAATTGATTATCCTTTATATCGATAAGCCATTCTTTAACAGATGAATGGTCAAAGAACACAAAAGATACAAACAGTTGGTTTCAAAGGAAGAAATCCAAATGATTACTTGCTATATGAGAAAATGCTCTAAATTTCTAATAAATAAATAAATGCAAATGTTTTAATTTAGAAAATTAAAAGAACAAAAATTCAGAGATTTAAAAGTCTGATTAACAAAATGTTATACCATGACTTTAGCAGGCTTAAGAAGAGTCATCCTATATACTATAAGATATTTAATATGTATGGGAATGCCTGCCATCTAGGGGAGGGGGTGGAGGGAAGGAGGGGGAAAACTCTGAACAGAAGGGAGTATAAGGGATAATGTTGTAAAAAAATTACCTATGCATATGTACTGTCAAAGAAAATGTTATAATTATAAAAATTAATTTAAAAAAAATAAATAAAAAGAAACCCCAGCCAGGGTTTGGGGAGGGGAGCTTGTGTTGGGGGAATAAAAAAAAGGAGTGCGTGTGTGTCTGTCTCTAAAACAATACTTTGTGTGTCAAACATCCTTTCTCATGAGAAAGAAATAAAGTTTTTCTTGCACTCAAAAAAAAAAAAAAAAGAAGAAGAAGAAGAAGAGTCATCCTATCCACCTTTTATAGAAGAGATCATAGACAAAATCCAAAGAGAAAGAGAGTCTGGGCTTGACCAATATGGGAATTTTTGTTGCTAGACATTAAGGGTTTATGATTGTTGTTGTTCTGAAATGGGAGTTGGGGGGGGGGAAGAGAGGGGAGGGAGGAAAGGAGACTAAATGAAGGGTAAAGTGATTGTTCTTTTTTTGTTCATTTTCGGTCCTGCCTGACCTTTAGTGACTTCATTTGAGGTTTTCTTGGCTATAGAATTGTATTTCCATATAGGAACAAACACTTAGAGAATGGTCACATTAGCTACTCTAGTTAGACAAAATATATTGAGCCACTTAACTGATAAAAATTACCATAAAACAAGAAATGGTGAAAGGTAATTGCAAGCACTGAGTAAGCATGCTTAATGAGTTACATAATACTAACTTCTCATTTTTCTGCCATTTTTGAACATAGGTTGTATGTCAAAGGAGGGGGAACATATCAAGGAGAAACATGTAATGGGAGTACTAAGAAGTCTGTTCACTTTATCACCCCATCCAATAGGACAACAAGGGAGAGGCCTTGTGCTTCAGGATAGGAAAAAAAGAGGTTCATTCCCACGTCTATAAGCGTGGATATGATTCTGAGCTGACTACCCTCTTCTTGAAGGAATCTTACATAAACTAAATTACTCCATACACTCCTGAGTCCTTTTTATCTTTGTAGCATATTTCTAACATTGTCAAAGATACTGGAATGGTTTGCTCTTTCCTTCTCCAGGTTATTTTACAGATGAGAAAACTGAAGTAAGCAGAGTGAAGCGAGTTGCCCAAGGTCAGTCACACAACTTACAAGTGTATGTGGCTAGAATGAACTCCAGAAGATGAGCTTTCCTGATTCCAGGCCCTGCACTTTATCCACTATATTACTTAGCTGCTTGGGGTGAAATGTTAAAGGCTTGCAAAAATCAATTTCATAAAATTTTCCAAAAATTTGTCCCTGAAAGCTTATTAAAGCAGACACAAGGCCCAGATCCTTGCCCATCTTTCTCTCCCTTTTTTCATTTATCTAACATGAATTGTGCAAACTTAACCTTATAAAGAAAAATTCTGCCTGTATCCTGTTCCTTGATAAGGAGCAGCAAAGAAAAGGCTAAAATTCCTAAAAGAGATGGTTTTTGCAGCATTAAGGACTTTAGAGCTCTAATCAATAACCATTTCCACTTGACATAAACTGAGATTTTTGGGGGGCTGGAAGCCTGCAAACTCCTAGTCAAGAGGTTTCATGCAATTGGATATCTTCAACAATCACCCTCCCTTGAATTGCCACAAACAACTCTCAGTGGCTCAAACTCCCAGTTAAGTAATCTCATTCAATTCTAAATTGAAGTAATCTATTTGGAAATCAGTCTTTCAGGAGTTGGCCCCCATCTCCCAGGCCAAAGAGCAAAGCAAGCCCCAATATATCTATAGGGCTACATGCCCAGATGTCTTTGCAGAAGTCCTAAACAGGATTATGCTTGCCAATGAAGAACATAGGTTCTTAGCTATACTTCAAGGACTTTTTGCCCACTGGGGAACATATTCTCTTCTCATTGTTAAGTTTTGTTATCTTCCTAACAGGACCTTTTGACTAAAAGTCTGTCTTCCTAGCAAGCTGGCTTCTCAGTACCAATAAATCCCTTTTTGCCACATAGATTTTGGGTTTTCTAATTCTTTGGCATAGGATCTGCGGCTCTGACCAGAGGGGATTCCCCACCCCAATTATTGCCCCTCATCCCAACTACTGCTAACTTCATCATTTGCTCCTCATCACATTCAATCAACCTTCTGACCCAAAGGGAATATATATGCTCAAGATGTTATATTTTATCAAACATTTTTATAAATGATCCATATGGGGATTTGTCTTATTTGAGAATACCTATCTGCTGAAAGTTCTCTGTTTTATGGTTCTTTTCTAATGGACTTGACTGTTGGAGTGAAAGGTCAAGGGGAGATAGGAACAGTAGGGAGGAGAAAAAAACAAGTATGACTGAACTGGTTTTTTTTTTTTTTTAATGAGAGGTATAAATGCAGAGCCAGGAAAGGAGCACAGACACCTTTGAAAAGTATTATTATAAACAATTATTAAAACTGATTATGGACTTAAAGCAACACAAAGAAGAAGTCTGCAGGTTCATGTGTAACCCCCAATTTAAACAGCTTGATTATGTACATGGGAATGTCCCGTTTAGGAGGCGTCTGCCAGGAGAGGATAGAATAAAAATCAATAGACAATTGAAAGTCCCGAGAGGACTGGGAAGGATGGTTTCCCACTCTGGCTCCTCTCCCAGTATCTGACACTCTCTCAGCCCCCGAGAGGAGAGGGATGGAGGAAACCACGAGTTCCCACCTTTGGGGCGCCAGCGAGGGAAGTGGGGGGCGGGAGGGGCGAAAATAATGCACCAAGGAGGTCAACCCTAGCTGTGGGGAGCCGGAGGATGAAGAAGAGTTGCACGGGCACACTTAAAGACACAGATACGCGCACGCGCACTCCCACAGCCGCATACCGATGCAGGGAAACCCGCCCATTGGATAATGGGGATCTTGGGCGGGGGAGAGAGGTGAAAGAACTTCTGGAGGCAGGGTCCGACGCAAGTAGGAAACGAGGCATGCGCTGACAAGTCAGGAGGCTCGGTTAATCTCGGCCAATGAAAGAGAGGGACGGGGCTGACCGCCCACGTGTGGCTGGGAGGCCCTGCGACCTCTAGTGGGGATGGGCGGACCGGGCCGTAGGCCCTCACGGGATGTTCTGGGACAGAAGCAGCGTTTCCCTCCGCTCCCAGGGCAAGGGCTCGGGTCTCTCAGCCGAGAAAAGCCCGAGTTCCTTTCCACCAAAAAGTGGACCGACCCGGGGAAAGAGGGGAGGAAAGCGGGTCCCGCGGACGCTAGAAGCACCGGAAACAGAACTCGGGGGCAGGGCCCAGTGAGGTGCGATCCGGGGGCGGAGCTCACGGCAGGATAGGGGGCGGGGCCTCGATAGGAGGGAGGGGCCGGGACTAGATGCGGTCCAGCCGTCAGTCCGCGGCGTGTGGAGGTGGGGCTGGGGGTGTGCCCCAACTCGCGCGTGCCGGGGGGCCGGGAAAGCTGCTCCTGGGACCCCGTGCGAACCCCACCCGATAGTGAAGGGGCCGACTTTAGACTATCTGGGCAGAGTTACCTGAGAAGGGCGTCCACTCCCTGTACTCCTCCCTCCCCCAGTGTAATCACAGAGAACCCGGGGCGGGGATAAAGGGCAACTCGCTGCCACGGTCTATCTTTTCATCCAATACCATCGTGACAAGGGGGGACCGCGTGCGCCCACATTTGGGGGGGACTCCTCAAAGCTCGACCTACGTGGGTACCCCTTGTCTGCCTAAGCACTTCCATCAGGAAAAGGAAAGAGCAAGAACAGACGCGGCCAAAAAACCGAACTGGCCAAGAAGCCGCTTCACAGAAGGAGAAGTTCGGAGGATGCGCAGACTCAAAATTGAAATTGGGAAAGCGGCGGGGAGCTTCGAACAAACAAACTAGAGGGAAGTTGCCAAATCATTGGCTGCTGTGACTTTTATTCAATAGCATTTTATTTTCCAAATTACATTAGTTTTCAAGACTAACATTTTAATAATAGCTTTTTATTTTCAAAATACATGCAAAGATACTTTTTAACATTCACCTTTGTACAACCTTGTGATCCAAATTTTTCTCTCCCTTCCCCCTCCCCCCTCCCCTAGACAGCAAGTAATAGGTAAACCGTGTGCAATTCTTCTATACATGTTTCCACATTTAGCATACTGAACAACAACAACAACAAAAATCAGATCAAAAGGGGAAAAACGAGAAAACAAAACAAAACCAAAATCACACAACAACAAAGGTGAAAATGCTATGTTATTATCCACATTCAGTCCCCATGGACCTCTGTTCCATCACAAGTCTCTTGGAACTGGTCCGAATCACCCCATTTTTGAAGAGAGCCACATCCATCAGAGTTGATCATCACATAATCTTATCGCCGTGTACAATGTTTTTTTTGGTTCTACTCACTTCACTCAACATCAGTTCATGTATTTCTTTCCAGAACTTTCTGAAATCAGCCCATTCATCATTTCATATAGAGCAATACTATTTCAGCACATTCATAGACTATAACTTATTCAGCCTTTCTTCAACTGATGGGCATCCACTCAGTTTCCTTGCCAGTAACAAAAAAGGCTACTACAAACATTTTTGCACATTTGGGTCTTTTTCCCTTTTTAAGATCTTTTTGGGATACAGACCCAGTAGAAGCACTGCTGGATCAAAGGGTTTGCACAGTTTGATAGCCCTTTGGGCATAGTTCCAGATTGTTCCCCAGAATAGTTGATCAGTATATTGTGATTATTTTTGAAAAAGGAAAAACAAATGCCAGAATCATAAATGAAAGGGCACACCATGGAAGGAATGATTAGAAACTATTTTGTCCAGGTATTTGCCAATTTGTAAAAATACACAACACCAGATGTAGAGAACAAAAAACAGAGCGTTAAAATACCCAATCATAGTAAAAAAAAAAAAAAAAATGGAAGGAGCTATAAATGAGCTTCCAAGTGGACAGAACTCTCCCTCCACAGATAAAAAATATTTACAAGTGAATTCTATGAAACATTTAAATAGCAACTATCTCATATATATATATATATATATATATATATATATATATATACATATATATATATATGCAAGAGTAGCAAGAATGGCTAAACAAGTTATAGTATATGATTGTGATAAAAAATTTAGAAAAACATGGAAAGACTTGCATCCAGTAATGAAGAATGGAATTAACCAAATCAAAAGGTTATATATATAGTAACAGTAAGATTGTTCTTTCTGGAAATGATAGGGAGCCACTAGAGTATGTTGAGTGTGTGTGTGTGGGGAGGGTATGTGTGTGACAGAGACAGACAGGGACAGAGAGGTTCAGAACAGCATGTTAGAAAAATCTCTTTGGGAGATGAGTGGAGGATGGATAGGAGTGAGTAATTACCTGTCAAAGCAACCACAAGACTATTGCAACAGACCAGGTATGAGGTTCCTTCATTATAGTGGTAGCTGGGCATGTGGAAAAAGGGAAGTATACAAGAGTATAAGAAGCATGTAAGAATATATGAAGGTGGAATCATCAGAACTTGACAACACATTGGATGCATGGGGTGTATTTGAGCGAGGAGCTGGGGTGGACATGGAGGCTACAAATCTGGATGACTGAGAGGACAGTGGAATTCTCAACAGTAATAGAGAAATTTGGAAGAAGAGAGAATTGATGAGGTTTTTTGTTTGATTTTTAACAGGCTGACTTTGAGATGTCTATGGGGTATCTGTTTTAAGATCATGAGAATATAGTAAATAAAGGAAAAACTAGGAAGTTAGGGTCTTAGAAGGGACATCAATATGTAGTTTGTAGTTCTCTAGCCTGCCCTCCCCCTAGATCCACACAGCTGTCATTCATTTCTGTTTGTGCTTCCTACCCAGTACACAGTTGAGGTTATTCTGAATTCTCGATACTTAGTAGGGCTCTATAGGGCTTCAGGAATCTGGGGGATGAGTTGGCATAAATGATAGTCAGAAATGATAGGGTGGGGAATGGAGAGGTAAGGTAAAGAACTTCCAGGAATGTTTAAATTCTTTTTCTGTATTTTATTATTCATTATTTCTATGTCTCTGTGACCTGCATAAGTATGTTGTGTGTTAGCCAATATTTACTGAAACTTTAGATATATTTACTTGATCTGAAATGATGACATTTATCACTATTCAATGTTATCAATATTATTATACTATTAGTTGAATGCTGTTAGCTTAGTAATCTAAATTTTGAAGGTCTGTTGGCACCTGTGTCTAACATTCAATTAAGGGGAGAGGGCACCTATTTCTCAATGCTTCCCAATTTGTGATGTAATCCTTTGTAACAGAAGCCTTCCATTCTAATCTCTCTAGATAGCGACCACCAATGAGATGCCTCCCCCTCCCCTTCTCAATGCTCTCTGACTTATGATATAATCTCTTGTATAAAAGCTGTGCATCTTTCCTACTTCTTTAGCTTTCTCTTCCTTATCTCGTGATGGGACAGCTAATAAACAACTTTTCTGCCTTCTACTGAGTGATCTCGGAGTAGTCATTTTGGGTAAGGGTCTTCTACATCCCTCACAATAGAATCCTCGCTTTTTGCCCTACCCTGCTTCTTGGACTATTAGAGGAGGAAGAGAGAGAGGGAAATACAAATATCTGACACATTTACTAGTCAATTTTATTTAAGTTATTTACCTTCCAATTGAGTTTCTGTCATTTGAGTCAATTAAGTTTCTATCATATATCTTCCCTCCCCCTCCTTTCCAGGAACCTCATCCAATTTTGGTGTCTACTGGATACTCAATTCTCTCCTATGGCTCCAAGGAGCTATAGCATGCACATCAGACAACTCAAATAAAACTATTTTTATAGATGGGATAAACCAGATTGAGGATAACTGACAGGGCTCAGACCCCTCAGTAAGTTAGGGGATGTCTATTCCAAGTATGTGAAGGCTTCCCTCAGGAATGGGCAGATGAGAACAATGGCGGTAACTGACACAAGTGATGTAGAGTACTTAGAGCTCGGTCAGACATCAGAGATGCCAAGGTCATCCGCTGCATCGTGAGCCTTCACTGGTCTTCTTGACTTGTATCTTGCCCATGGACCTTGATGACTCTGGAAGAGAGAGTGAAGTGGATAATTTTGTACAATTCTGCCTCGTTTAAATCGAATTCACTTGCAAAATATCACTCTGTGATGTCATTAGTCCTCTTTGGAAAGGAAAAATGAAAAACAACATATTGTCACCTATGTTCTATGTCCAATCACATACAAAGAAAATCTGTTGCCAACAAAATCCTGGTTTGCTGAGATTAATGGTGCCGTGGACAGAGATTTAGTAATAGGTTAGCATTCCTTTCAAGAAGAAGAAGACACAAATATGCTTCATTAAGGCTGAAGGTCAAAGGGATGGGCAGTGTGAAAGAGAAGGAAGGGCAAAGACTGCTCCTATTTGGAGCTCCAGCATACAAGATACCTCTGTGTACACACAAGTTTCCCAAAACATGTCCCAAGACTAAAGGAAAATGATCCCTTAAAATACCTAACTTCTCCCTTCACATCACTGCACTCAGGCCTCTCTCCTGATGTCATTCCATTTATGGTGAACGAACTAGATTAGGGTAGGTCTTGGTTTCCAGATAAAATCTCCCATGGGACCAAAGATCTTATGCCTCTATAATTATCCAGGGGTCACATGAAGAGACTTGTTATTTTGGGGAATTTTGAACCCTGGAACTCAAGTCACTCTAGTCCCCAGGGATTCATATCCATGAGATACTAATCTATCAATGAGATGGGCAGTAGGAACAGTTCCCACAAATCAGTATGCATTATAGGAATTGATATTAAACCAAGTTATTAGTTTGAATCTGCACCCGGGATAGCTGCCCTCCCAGTCATCTTATTACAATCTCTCTTCTTACATGGCAGGTGTATTTCCTCTACCAAGAGTCATGAATTTTTCCCAATCACCTCATATGCAATTAAGGAACTCCTTGTGGAGTAAATATCTTGTTAAGACATTAGAATTCATGCTTATTCCTACATCCTCAGAGGTAAGTGAACCAATACAGTGGAAAGATTCCGAGTGAAAGGCAGGTTCCCAAGTAGATGGTAGCTATCCTGACAAGTAATATTCTGAAAATAATGAAAGGAGAGGAGATGTTCAGATTAATGGGATAAGAAGTCACTGTACTGGAACATCAGGGACAGATAAAGAATGGGGGACTGAGGGAATAAGGAGGAGAACTATGAGCTTAGTCTGTGTCTCTTTTACTGCTTCTGTCTCCTTACAAATAACATGGATTGTACTTGACTACTAATGAGAACACCCCATTTGCCATCCTCTGCCTCTTGCTCTTTATTTTGCCTTGATTTACTTAATTGATGACCTATCCCACTGGCTTAGCACTCTCACCTTACCATGAAGATACTAATAAATTTTTTGATACTACTGGGTTATGCCTGACCTGAGCTCTTCAGGGGGCTCTATCATAAAACCAGAATACACTAGTGAGACTGGTTGCCTATACTACGATATCCATGGCCTGCTGATTGTGCTATTCAGCCCCAGGAATACCAGATGGATAGATCCAAGGCTTTCCATTTAACTCCCCCCTGTGTCCATTCCCTCAAGCAGGAGCAGGAATTAGCCTCTAAGTTATGAATCTCAAGTCAGGAGCCAAACTCATAATATGTCAGCCCATGAGACCACTGACCTGGGGCCAAATGAAGGGTTTGAATACAATGAATAGCAATGGATGTATCACTTGTTTATTCAGCTTTACAAATGGCATTTCTGAAGTGTTTGGCAATATCATAATTCATTGTGCTCCCTTTCCCTTACTCATGGCTCTACATTTTGGAAGAAAATTAGTGTCAGAACTGAAACAGTTCTTGTGGTTATGCAACAAATTGCTCCCATCTCTGTAAGTGTTCAGTCCCAGAGCTTTTTAATTGTGTTAGAGGTCCCCTAATTGCATGAACATTCTCTTCTCCAGATACTAGTTTTAAAGTAAGAACTCTATTTTAGCCAGTACCTAATACAATCATATATATATATATATATATATATATATATATATATATATATATATATATATATTCCTCCTGCCCCAGTCCCTAACAAGGATAGCACCATTAGTATGGAGGAGAGGCCATTTACTATATGCAAGGGCCCCTTGAATCCTGAGTATATTGGTTATATAGGGTCTATAGGTCAATATTCCAAGAGTTATTCAAGATACTGGGTTCCCCAGTCAGGGCCTTCCTATTTTAGAGGCTTATGAGATAGAATATATAATCTGCAACTTTTCAGTCAACCACAGCCCTTATAGCCAATGGAATGGATAAGGTCATTATTACCTAGGAGGAAATAAAAGGTTTTAACTACCTGACATTGATGATTTTAGATCAGTGTATTGCCCTGAGTTATCTGTTAGGTAGTGAAAGATGTGTCTGTGTCCTAGGCAACACTTCCAGTTGCTCTGAGATGAATAGCAGCGGAGAAATAGAAAAGTCCCTTAAGACGATAACAAAACAGGACATGGTCAAGGAGAAAGCTATGGGTTTTGTTACCCTAGTCTGGCATAGGCTCTTGAGAAAAGTGGCTCAGATGCTTTCTATAATCAGCCACCAAAATCCTCAACCCAAATGTCATTATATTTACATTGATCTAACGTGTCCAGAGATGTAGCCAATGGATCTCACTTCAGCCACTTACTATGTTGAGTTTCCCAGGTGACAAAGGTTATGGTGAAGCAGTCCAGGATGATAGGACAAGGGAAGTGAAAGAAAAAAACTACAAAAGTCCATGGCTGCACTCTCTCATGCCTGGCTTCTATTATCCAAAGTCCCACAAATTTGCTAATTAGGTACAGTTATAATTCCATTTTCCTTACCCCGTAGTTAATATTTGGATCCTTCCTTTTTGCAGCAAGTATATTTTGACACGGAACCCTATCACTAACTAAATTGCTGCCCACTGCCCAAACCTTTCTATGTTGTTCTATGTTCTATGTTGTGCTAATCATGAATGCAATATCCAATGTAATCAATCAACCAAAGCTGAGGGACACAAGCCTTTACTTCTGTTCCTGCCCACTAGCTCTATCCCATAATCCTAACTCTTCTTCGGACTTTATATCCAATAAGTTACTAAGTTTTGTCATAACTAACTCCTCAAAGTATCATGCATTCATCCTCTTCTGTCTATGCACTCAATCTCATCGCTATTGCAATAGCCAAGTTGAACTTCTTGTATCAAGCATTTCCTTCTATACCATCATCCACTCAGCTGTCAAAGTTATATCCCTAAAGCACCGCTTAATAAACCAAACTGTTTAATTGTTCAATAAAGTCCAGTGACTCCTGAGTAGATCTAGGAACAAATACAAATGCTTCTTTTTGTCATTTAAACCTCATTAAACCTTGACTATCATTTCATCCTTACTATATAATATTCCCTTTCATGTGTTCTACTATTCAGCTAAATTTGAATGCTAGCTGATCTTCACACATGGCACATCAACTCCTATCTGCATATCTATGCAAAATGTCCTCCAGGACTAACTACCACCAGTTATTTAATAAATGAGTGTTGACCAATTTAGTTGCCATTAAGGAACATAGCATAATCTTTTGGTGATGTCTAGTGGTCAGGAAAGATACTGCAGTTTACTGAAAGTTTTAGAACAGACAAAGAATAGAAAAGGTCAACGGCAACATTATGTTGTGGCCACTTTTAGGCTATCTTGTGTCCATCTCCTAATATTATATTCTGACTTATTCTAGAATCTACTTTAATTGAATTTTAACTGATGTGACTGCTCATTCCTGGGAGACAGATTGGACTTAAATGAAGCTCCGAATTTATGAAGAGGAATTAAGTAATGAATTCTGTCAGTAAAAATAGGAACTCAAAATAAATCATTGATATTATAATTATTTATTAAATGCCATTTGATAAAGGATAAGATTTCAAAGCAATGAAAACTGATTTCACTCTATAATGTATATGTTAACCAAGTAACCTATGATTACACATAATTTCATCTGATTGCAATATCATGTGATTGCTATTGCCTACTCCAAAGAGTCAAACTTGAAGGAGATAAATAGCAAACAATGTCTGATCTCAATTTTGGAGGAAATTTATGAAAGAATTATCAAAAATGTGACTAAAATAGTATCAATGTCAGAAATATGGGTAAATAAATGGATAAGTGATCAGAGCTAGGAAGAAGAAAAAAGAGAAGGAGAAAGAGAAAAAGGAAGAAGACGAGGAGGAGGAGAAAGAGGAAGAGGAAAAGGAAGAGGAGAATAACAGCAACAACAATGATAATCCTGGGAGTATATAAAAGCAAATAGTAAGTGAAATTATAGCTATAGTCATTGCCCTCAGTAGTAGGGTTTTTATTTGAATTCAGCTCCTTTACCTCCAAATCCAGTTTTCTTGCCCCTGAACTATGTTATCCATCCCTCTCCAGTTGTGATGCTCCATTCTGAACAAAGCTATCTAGCCATCTCTCTGTCTCTTTCTCTCTATGTTTTTCTTTTTCTCTTTGTCTCTGCTCTGTCTCTGCCCTTTCAGATACTTCTAAGCTTTTCAGATATATAGTCTGGGTACACTTGTGTAAATCTCCCTCTGCCCAGTTATTCCTTTAAAGTCTTAAATGGGTTCCAAGAATCATTGTTCTACATCTGGAGTTGGAAGGGACCCCAGATACCATCTAGTCCCAAGTTGCTCATTTTATAGAGGAGGAACCTTAGGTCCAGTGAGGGGAAATAACTTGTTTTGAAATCATCTACCTCTTATTTGTGATAATCAAATCAAATAATGATGGTAAAGCATTTAGCACAGTAGCTGACACATACTAAGTGCCAAAAAAAGATTATTACTATTACACAGCTAGTAAATCTGAAACAGGATTTAAACACATGTCATCCTGACTTGAAATTCAGTGTGGTATATACATAATCCTGCTTCTTCCTATATTCTCATCTCATTAAGCTACTCTCATCTTTCTACAAGTTACAAAACCAGAAATATAAGGCATTGGTTTCTTTTTAAATGTTAAAAATAAAATAAATTCCCCCAAATTTAAAGTTTCCTTTAATAAACTTTTAATATGTAGAAATTGGCCCGAATAAAATAACACTCAATCCTGAATGAATGGATTCTTTTACTCCAATTTTGTTTTTTGCTAAAATGAGTGGTTTGAAAGGATTTATATAGCAGCTTAATTTATATCAACAGATATAAAAATCATTTCAGCATCAAAGATGCTCCCCTTATATCCTGTCATGGAAACAACCAAATCCAATAATGGTTGCACGCGTGTGTGTGTGTGTGCGCGCACACACACACACACACACACACACACACACACACACACACACATACATTCTGTCTACTAGAATCTGATGGGAAAACACAATCTCCTTTTCACCCAGATCCACAAGTTTGAGGATTTCTATAAGAGACATCAACTTGTCAAATGAAGTCATCAAAGATCAAAAAGATTCTATGAAACTGTGATCCATGATAATCCCTTCCCAGAAAAAAACTCATTCTTCCTACAGGTAAAACAGAATAATAAAACAGACTCAGTTGCCCTTTCCTGCCAGGTAACAGGATCATTGACTGTAAATTTTTTAGACTTATTAAAGAGCTGATGTAAATTTTCCCTGAGTATTTTGTTCTAATGTCCACAGCAAGATCTGGCATGAGAGAGAGGTTCAGAGATTTCTTGATTGATTGGCCCCAAACCCCTCATATTATCCACGGGACCATATTTGATATGTTTAAGTCACACAGGAGAAGGAAAATCTTTGTCTATATGGAGGCATTAGGACAATTCTGAAAGAAATGCTTAGGCTCGAAAACAGTGAAAAAATATTGAGTTTATTATAAATCAAATCTGAATTATAAATTTCTTGTTTATTAGATTTTGAATTTGTTCCACTCTCGAAAAAGAGACTGTATTTATTGAGCCCCTATTGCCTGTTCAGCACAGGGCTGGGCTTTATGAAGGGGTGAGGGAGGAGAAAAGAAAAGGGGAACCACTCCCTTGAAAATGTTGGCTAAACTTGGTTCCTACACAGAACCTCTCTGTACCTTAGTTTTTCCTCTGTAAAATGAACAGTTAGAATAAATAATCTCTGAGTTCCCTTCCAGATCTCAGTCTAAAATCTTATGCATGATGTGGGCTATAATTTGCCCTCCTTTACCTCTGTTTCTTTCTCTGTAAAATAGGACTAGATGGTTTCTGAGGTCCTTTTCAGTTCTAGAGTTGCACACATTTAGGAGCTTAAAGAAATAGGGAGGAAATTGAAGCACCATATTTAGAATACATTGGAGAAGCTTGGTAGTGAATAAAAAGAGAGGGGAGAAGGAAGAGGGAGAGAGATGGAAATAGAGGGGTGGAACAGAGACAGAGAAACACACACACATAGACAGAGAGACAGACACAGAGACAGAGAGAGACACAGACACAGACACAGAGACAGGATGGAGAGCAACAACAACAGAGACAGAGAAAGACAATGAGAGAATACTTTGATCAGAATGGAGTACGACAGCTGGAGAAGGCTAGAGAGCATAGCACACAGTGACAGGAAGGAGAGATTTGGAGGCAGAGGAGACGAATTCTAATCCTATCTCAACTACTGAGAACACTGATTCTAACTATAACTATTTACTATCTGATTTTATATATTCCAAGGATATTGCTTTTTCTTTTTCTTGCCTTGGGACCCTAGGAAAATATTGACCTACATGCCTGATTCAATACTGGTAAAGTTTCCACAAAGTTTTGATAGAGAGATTTCATCAATTTCCTTTAAAGCTAAGATCAAACATTTTTTCTCTTTGGTATTTATTTTCTCTGGCTCTTTTGGGTGGGTAACATTAATATTTGATCAGCCCAAAATGTTCATTGTAGGATGAAACTAGAGGGTCTCCACTGCTATGAACTTTTATCCTGTATCAGATAACCTTTGATGTGATGGAGAGTTGAAAAGACCATTTTGATCTGAATTTCTATTTAAACAAAGAAATATACTTCATTTGTTAAATTCACAATTCCAATTGGCTCTGTACTGCTTTCTTTAAGCAGGAGGAGCTGTGACATGGCAAAAATCGAATAAAAG
Organism: Sminthopsis crassicaudata; assembly: GCF_048593235.1. Lineage (NCBI taxonomy): Eukaryota > Metazoa > Chordata > Mammalia > Dasyuromorphia > Dasyuridae > Sminthopsis > Sminthopsis crassicaudata. Next base: position 69,754,572 of record NC_133623.1, read on the forward strand.
TACAGTTTGGAAAGTGTCAGAATATAATATCAGAAACGGCACGAGATTGCCAATTAAAAGTATAATATTTATGAAATTCCCAGAAACTGCAACGCTATTCAGTATCGCTTTTTGACCACTAGATGTCAAAGAAAGACAATACTATAATATTCTTCAACATCATTTCTGACCACCAGATGTCACCACCTGGTGCTATAATTACTGTGTTATAATATTTAGTAGCAATAAATCAATCAACAAACATGTATTAGGCCTCTATTGTGCTCCAGGTTATACCTACATTTCTAGACAGACACAAACACAATCCTGAAGACAACTTGTACACTTGTAATTATTACAAAACAAAAATACATAATAATTACTGAGAAGTATGACCTTTACGAGGTAGAAGAGGACTCGCCTGGCTACTCATTTCCAGGAGTAAAAGGCCCACTCCCATAAAACATTGCCTATATTTTTGGACATTATCAAAGTATTGATTAGTTCATTGAATTTTCTTTTTCTCCTCTTTAAAATGTTGTTTGTAATATGGGATGGTTCTCTGTGGACTATAAAGTACTATGTATATACAGAACAGTGAATGGGAAGGGTAGGGAGGGCTCAGTGGTGATGGGGACCCTTCCTTCCAACAGTCCTGACTTAATTTCTTTCACACTCTCACATGCAGGTCCCTGCCCTTCCTACCTATTAACTTCTTTTAGCCCCAGTTTGCTCATATGTAAAATAGGAATAGTTCTGGCCTTCTTTACCTTATGGTTATTATCCCCAAAAGTCTCTATCTTGCAAACAGGAAAGGAAAGGAAGGAAACTAAGAGATTTCAGCACTATTGAGAGATGGCAGAAAACTGAATACAGCCACCAACAGGTGCCAGGAAACACTAGGCTTTTGAGGAGAGCTGGGAAGTGAAGTGAAAAATGAGCCCTAGGCCAGCAAGAGAAGGGCAGGGACAGGTGGGAATGGGAGCAAGAGATATGAGAAGGGATTTCACATACCTCTCAAAGGAGGGGAACCACAGAGCATGGACATGGAGAAAAAAGTCTGGCCCAACCAGAGGCAAGATACTGGTGTCCTAAAGACCCCTGGGAACAAACAGCATGCAGAAATTAAATAAATGATGTCCTTCTAAGAAGAAAAAGGCAGAAAAGAGATCTGGCAGTTAGGAGCTCATGAAGATGAGACAGAAAGGGCCCCACAGATAGCACAAAGTCCTCCTGAGAACACTCCCTAGGGCCCAGCACTAGGTCTCATATGAAGAAGGTGTGAGCAAGAGCATTTGTGTATTTGCTCTTGAAAGAGATGTTTCCAATTTTCTAAGAGAGAAGATTAAAATAGAGATGTCTCTCCCCACAATTCCTCCCATCAAAGCAGTGCCAATCTCTGCTTGTAGTCCTTCAGTCATAGGACTTCAGGAAGTCTCAATTTGGGTCATCCCACTTTGGAAAACTCAGTTTATCAATATGCTGAGACAAACCTGAATTCCTGTAATCAGTCCTCTAATCCCTCAATCCCAGAAGCATTTGCGAAACACCTACTGTGTTCCAGGCGCTTTGTCTCTCCCTTTGATTCTAGTTTCATTCCGAAGCCCCACAAAGTCTGATCCCGTCGCCCTTTGGCAGACCTTCAGGTCCAGGAGAACAGCTCTCCTTGCCCCTGCTGCTTCTCTTCTCAGAGGGAAAGGCAGCCCCTGAGATTCAGGGAATTTGGAGGTGACAGGGTCCATTAAACCAGAGCAGACGGGCCTAGGGAGGGAGGTTCAGTGGTGTGCCCACAGTCCCCCAGAAAGTGGGTTCTCAATGTGATTGCACATCGGGGCTCCTTCCACCCCATGATCCTCCTCCTTCCATCCGTTTCTCCTGGGAGAGGATTTCAGTCCCCTCACCCTCCTAAATGTGGATCCCAGAAGTGAGCCCGGCATTCTAGGCGTGGTCTGGCCAGGACCACAGGGCTAAGTTTACAGTTATTCCGGGCATGGAAATTTTATCCAGCCCTGGGATTTCACTGGTGGGAGGGGGCCCTCCAGCTTGTCCTGCTGCTCATGTCAATCAGCCAGGGAATAGGGAGTTGCCTGGGACACAGAGGGGTCACCATTTACTCACGGTGACATGGCCAAGCCAGTAGGCAGGACATGGAACTAGATCTCCCTGACTCCAAGACTGGACCTCTATTGTGTACCCCGGACTCCGTGGTGTGCTTATATTCATGCAACCTGAAATCACCCTAGCTAAGTCACCTACACAGCTAGACAGGGAAATCTCTCTCTCTCTCTCTCTCTCTCTCTCTCTCTCTCTCTCTCTCTCTCTCTCTCTCTCTCTCTCTCTCTCACACACACACACACACACACACACACACACACACACACACACATACACACAGAGGTAGAGAGAAGAGGGGCCAGAACTATTCCCTTCCAACAAGTGCTAGAGATACTCCCTTCCTTCTGTTGCCTCCTCTGAAGGAGGCTGCAGGGTTCTCCACCTTGACTTGAGGATGTGCCTTCCCTGGTAACAGAAGAGGAAGAGTCCTGTCTCCCTTACTTAGTGGTAAAGAGCTGGAAGACGGATGGGCCAAGAGCCAGAAGTTCTTTGATAACTTGCACCTGCTGCTCAAAAACCTGTATACACTGTATGCTACTCAATTGAATCCCCGTTATTCTCATTTTTGCCATCACTTTCTTAAGCCTAGACAAACAACCAAACAATACATTGTGAATAGGGGACGCCATTTTACTGGTCAAACTTGACATCATGATCCTCTTCTTCCCTGTCCTTCTCCAAGGTATACTTTGATTCCTGCCAGGAGAGAAAGCAGGAAGTCGGAGCTGGGGGCCACTCTAGTCTCCTGAGAGAGGAGGCCTGCTGGATCGGAATGATTCTATCTGCTGCCTGGAATAGTTTGAGGAGGTAGTTTTCAAGTTCAAGCTAAATCTCTGATTACAAGTTCATAAAGGGAAAAGGAGGGTGCCAAGCTTTATAACCAAGGCTTGACTCCCTTCTCACCAAACAGCAGCTTTCACGATGAACACACATAGCAGAGGAAAACCTATTTATCCAAATCAGTAGCAAAAGAGAATAAGAAAAAGGGTACATAGGGGAATACATAGGTGACCACACACACACAGTGAACAATAGACTAAAGGGGCTCTTTTTGGGGGGAGTGAGACATCTTAGTCAACCGAGAGAGTGTTCGATCTCACCCAAAGGGTAATACAGAAATGTTGGAGACTGCCACAGGCTCCCATATCTTGTCAGTCTTTTCCTTCAGCAGCCAGAAGTGGAGTGAAACTCTTCGATTTTTCTCTCAAAGTTGGAGACTAAAGCTATATCTCTCTTGCTTTTACTAACTCCATGCTGGCTGCTCACTTCTTAATCCCATGTGACTGCTTTCTACCCATGAGCTTTGGGACTGGGTTACAAATAAATGAACACTGATTTATGGCATGATTAAGGAGTAAATGTTCACACTGCAAATTTAACAGATGGGTCTCCTAATCTACAAGGAGCTGGGTCTACCAATGTAACTGGAAGGATAGGAACAGGGGAAGCTCAGGGGTGCTGAGGCAGAAAGATGAGAGTGTGATAGCAGAAAAGGGGAGGGAAGGGAAGAGAAAAAAGCTAGCTAGACAAGGCAGCACTCTCCCACTTCCCTGCAATTTTCTTTCTAAGAAAAAGTCAGGAATTTTCAAACATGTAAAGTCCCTAGAACAGGGAGTCCACCCTGCGGACACGGGGGTCTGGAGAGGACTGTCCCCCACCATTGGAAGGCATAAGGGTCAGAATGGAGCAGGATTCGGGCTCCCTCCATCAGGCTGGGGCCTGGGAGCCCTGGCAGAAAGGTCACCTTGCTGGGCACCAGCGGCCATACAGGGCACACAGAGGAGCAGTTATCACCAGGGAGCTCTTTCCCTCCTTCCTCCCCCTTCCCAGCTCTCCCCCACCCACGAACTCTCCAGCCTCCATGGTTTATAGGCCTGTCCTAGGGAGGGCTCTGGGAGGTGAGGGCTGGGTGATGCTCCCCAACATCGGCCCTTGGTGCACAGCCTGTGTCAGTGGAGGGCGGCTTCCTTCCTGAGCCTCTTACCAGCTGACATCAGTCACTGCCCCCTGCCCCCACCACTGTACCTCCCTCCCTCTGCAATGTTTCCAAGGCAAGCCTCCCGTGCATGCCAGGTAGACCCAGAGGCCACAGGGGCCACAGACAGAGCCCTTATTTCAGGCTTCCACCCTCCTATGCCAGACACCCAGGACAGAACAGAGACCATCCTCCCGCTCCCCCCACAGCTGACACGCCCTCTCCTCCAACAACCCACCCACGGGGAAGAACTCCTCTCTGTACTCACACCCCTTTGTCCATGACTCCTGCAACCTTAGTCCTCCCTCAGATCTAGGGGATCTATTGCCCCTTGCACCTCCCAAGCAGCCTCCAATTATGAGGCTCACTGTGATTCTTGGCCTCCTCTCTCCCAGCCCCCAGACTCTGGGTCTCCTGATCACATCAGCATTTCCCACTGGGCCCAGAGGTTGAATCTCTCTCTCCTCCATCCAGAGCAGCTGAGCTGGGTGATTCCAATTAGCCAAGGTTGCTTCCTGAAACCTGTAGATAAACTGGGGATGAAAAGGGGGGGGGGAGGATGGAAAAGGCCCTTGCTGATGAGATGACAGGAGTAGCAGGCAGAAAGAAGTACTTGTGGACACCAAAAGCACAGAGTTACTGACTCTTGAAGGGACCAGAACATGACAGGACAGAAGATCAGAAATGGCTGGGACATTGGAGAGCATCTGGTCCCATTATGATATTTGGCAGCTGTTGACACTGAGGCAGAGATCTGCTGAAGGTCACACAGCGAGGGAGCGGCAGAGCTGGGGTGCTGACTCTGCCCCTTAGGACTTTGAAACCTCATTGGTTTTGTCATTTTGGTCATATATGATAATAGGGATGCGATTTCCCTCCCCTGCTCCCCACACCTATGGCGGCTTCCTTGTCCCCCTGGAATTTTGCTATGCTGACTCCGCCTTGCCATTTTCTTTTATATTCGAAGTAATTGTTTCTATTTCTTTTTGGATCCAGTCATCATTTAAGATTTCACTGGTACATCTCCAGTTATGTCTGCATCTTTTATTTGTGACTAACCCACTTACTAAGTTTATGGCATTATGGTCCAAAAAGGATGTGTTAGATATTTTTTTCATCTTGAAGCATTAATAAAAGTAAACTGAGGTGAGGAATTCTGAGCTTTATCAATTCCTTAGCAGGGCATGGACCTGTTGACAAAGGACATCAAATGGCCACCTCAGTTAGGCCCCTCACCCAGAGGAGACAGAGCTCCTTTTTATTAGCATAGAACAAAAAATAGAACTGGGTAGGTGAGGACAAATAATGCAACTGGTTACAGGGCTGGCAGCATTATGGGGATGAAGACATTATTAGTTGGGAATTGGGAACAAGGCACTAGCAACAACTCCTTCCTTCCCTAATGTGACAAAGAAATGTCCAATGTTCGAGTCCACTTTCAAGGTTAGATTTTAGCCCAGACTGCTTTGAATAAGAAATCAGATGATCTTGACCCCTTGATGTTCATTTGTATCCCACACGGACAACAAATTTCCTTGAGGCAAGAACGGGACAAAAATTAGCGAGAAAACTGAACTTCTAAACTTATGTCCTAAGCAAAGGGACAAAGAAAGGTGACTTGGGCAATCATACAAAATGTGGCAATAATATGGAATAGAATCAATTACAGAATTGAGTCAGTAATCATAGACATTAGAATCACTTTATGTTAACTAGTTTTATACAGAATCCATTTAATTTCTTCATCTGCCTTTTAAAATTTTTATTTATATTATTTAAAAACAGAATAAGAAAAAACAAAAAACAGAAAAGAATACAAAACAAACAAAAAAAAACCAACAGAACTTTGCTATATGCCCAGAAAAACACCATCTGCCTTTTTAAAATTCTGTTTGCAATCTTTACCCAATTTATCAATTTTTATAAAAGTTCTGTGACACATAGAAGTAGGTATATTATTTAGTAATTTCATTTGGAATATGCCATACATCTTTTAACTCCAGAAATTTGTCAGTTCCACGCTGTCCCTTTTGTTTACTTTTTTTGTTAGAGTTATCCAAACTGAAAGTGTCACTGAAGTCTCCCTTATTTTTTGTGTTACTGCCTATGTCTTCTCGAAGCTAAATGAATGTTTCCTTTATGAATGCGGATGCTTAGACTGTTGGAGCATTAAGTTTACTAATGATAGTGGTTTGTTGTCTATGGTTCCTTTCAACATAATAAACTCTCTTTAGTTTTTGAATATTTCTTTTTGTTTTTTTCTAAAAGTAGGATGGCAACTCCTACAAAATAAAACCAATTTCCTCCCTTCCCCAAGTTATATTTTGCATGTATCTTTGTTTTTCAATGTGTTTCTTGCCCAGTACATCAGGCGTTTGTTTGTTTTTTTTCATTCAGTTTTTGTATCCCTTTCCAAAAAATTATTTCTTTCCCTCTCTTCATAATCCATTTTCTGTTTTCATTTACATTAGACTCTCAGTCTCTGATTTATGACCCCTCTAATTATCTGGGTTTTTTTATTTTCTGTAATCAAAGATATGAAGGTATCCATTCTAGACTCTCTGTTCTAGTGATTTTCTGCCACTGCCCTGTAGGCTTAGCCCAAAGATTCCCCTTTTCCATTTTGCCTCCCAGAAAAATGTCCATTTTTACACTTTCCCATGGTAGGGCCCCTTTCCTGTGAATTTTTTTTTTTTTTTTAACAATGCAGACTACAACTTGTCTATACAATTTCTGGTTGACCATTGTTCTACATTTGGCTGGAGATCTCCTCCTAGTGCCCATGGACCCTAGTCCTCCTGACTCCAGTGGCCCCCAGGGATCCCAACTCCTCCCTCCCAATATAGAACAAGTAGACTTTTGAAGCACCAAAGCCCTCAAGCTTTATTCAGTATCAGGCCCTCATCTTCTAACCATTTTTCTTCCCCCATAGAAGCAGTTGTCAATGAACTCCTTTCCACCTCCAAAGTGAGACCTCCTTCCTTCCCTCCTCTTTCAGCAATCAGCCTTCTACCTCACTCCCCCATAGACTCTTTCCTTTCTGAAATTACAGAGGTCACCCACCCCACTGCTAACTCCTTTTAAGTACCAGCACATCATGATGAGGTCCTGAATGGTGGGTCGGGTTGGCACAGAGAAATTGGAGCTTTGATGAAATTCTTTGGGGCAGGCAAGGAGAAGGCTCTGATGGAGATCACTTTAGCTCCACGGCCCCTGCCTCTGGGGAGTTTGTCCAGTCAGAAATCCAAGTCATGTCAAACCCCTTTGGCCAACACGGCATGGAAGTCATGAGCAGCCTCACCCCGCTATGTCCTGTCAGAGATCCCAATCATGTCCCCGAGATTAAATTTTCCCTAGAAATCTACTCAGGGTCCCTGCCATACTCACTGCCCTCCTTTGGGTCAGTCCTCCATGACACTCTTTATTGGGGTGTCTTCCTCTCTCCTTTGCTACATGGTGCCACTCCTAACCCCACTGTGCTTCCAACCCCACTTCTCCTGACAGCCAACTGCCAGATTTAGCCTGACAGCTAAGGGCATGCCCCCACTTCATGGGGTGCCCCTTTCTACTGGGTATTTGTGAGTTCTACTAGGAAATTTCTCTTTTATACGCTCTTCCACTCTACTTCACATTTCCCATTCGTGGTGTCTGTTGTACCTCTTACTTTGTCTCTAACCTCTTCCCATAGAGAAACCTTCCTGTTATCAAAGAGAATGGTCCTTACAAATCCTTCACAGGACGGGAGCCCAGCCTTTCTGGTGCCTAAAGAACATCATCAGGACCAGACCCCAGAGTTTCTTGGGCCTAAAAAACCTTATGTGGCATCTACATCAGCCACATCAGTCACACATTCCTATTTATGCCCCTGCTCCCGTCCTCCACTATTCTATGTACTCTCTCATGTAGTGTAGCTGCACCCAAAGGGACTCCTCCAGGCGGGGTGTCACCAGGTTCTGTCCATTGAGCTCCTATCTGTCTCTTCACTGTTGTGGCGGTTGGTCAGTCATGTCTGACTCTGCCTGGCTCCATTTGGGGTTTTCTTAGAGAAGATCCTGGGGTGGTTTGCCATTTTCTTCTCCAGCTCATTTGACAGATGAGGAAACTGAGGCAAGCAAGTTGAAGTGACTTGCTCAGGGTCACCCAGCAATTAAGTGCCTGAGGCCACATTTGAGCTGGGAAAAAAAAGTCTGATTCCAAGGCCAGTGTCTCTTCTCCTTTGTGCAGGGGTTCAGAGGGTTGGCTCAGGGCAGGGGCTCCCTAGCTTTGCAGGCCCTGCACTCCTTGGCTTTTCACCATCCCATGTCTCCCAATGTGAAATGCATTCATTCTCCTGCAGATTCTCATCATAACAAATAGAGAGATGACGTTTCCTCCTCCAAGGGAGCCCCAATGCTGCTGCTTCCCCATGGGATGAGAGCATCACTCCTTAAATCTCCCGGGCCTCCCCTTGCTCCGCTAGCTCCTTCTCTCTGGGGCTGAGATATCTCCTGGGGCCGGGGCCACTTCAAACCTGGGAACTTGCAGCTCTCCTTCCTTACTCCCCCCCCCCCAGGTCCTGCCTCGGACACGCTGACGGGCTCTTGGGGACCAGCCCTGCCCCCCCTGAACCTCCCTGCCTGCTCCCTCCTGCCTGACCTCTGAACTTGGGTCCTGGAGGGACTGACAGAGAGGAGGCCTTCCCTGCGGCCCCCTCCCCCTCCCCGGGCGGTTCCTGGCCTGGGTTTCTCAGTCCAGGGCCCCTCACTGCATCCCATCTGCCCCTTCCCCTCCTCCTCCACCCCTGAAGTGACGGGCGGCTGCCACGGAATGCCAGAACCGGGCTTTGGGTCGGGGCCTGGTTCGGTTTCCCGGCTCCGACTTTCCCCCTTTGGTAACTTGGGGAGCCCGCCGTTTCGCTTGGGCTCTCGGGGTTCCGGCCCCTCTGCCATCCCTGCCAGGATGAGGCCCGGGGGCCCCTGTGAGAGGCTGCCCCGATCCCAGGGACACCCTTGGGGCCTCTCTGGGGGGGAGCGGAGGGAGGCCCGCGAGGCTGGGGGGGGGGGCTCTCTCTGCCGCGGGGAGGCGGGGGGGGGGTGTCAGGCTGAACACCCCCTCCCCCCCATGAGGCAGCTGCCCCAGGGGGAAGCGGCGGCCCCGGGAGGAAAGGACTCGCTCTCCCGCGCTGGCCGGATGCCCACGGGCCGGATGGCGTGCGGGGGATGGCGGCTCGGGCCCGGGAGGGAGCCAGGCAGCTGCAGCCCCGCCCTCCCCGGGGGTCCGGGATGGGAAGACTCAGAGACCGAGGGACGGCAGCCCCCGTACCTGAAGCCCCTCCCCCCCCCGTGTCCCAGCGGCCTGGGCCGCTGCCGGCCCGGCCCCTTCTGCCCCGCAGACCCCAGCCCTTCCCCAGGCTCCCCGGCGGCTCCCGCCCGCAGCCCGGGCGCACTTCCCTTCCCGGCGCCTCCCATTGGGCTTCCTGCCCCGGGCCCGGCCGCTGCCCAAGGAGCAGCTCCGGGGCCGCTGTACCCGGGAGGCTCCGCCACACAAGCTCCCCTCAGGGCAAACAGCGACCGCCCGGCCCCAGCCCCCCCCCCCCCCGGGTCCTAGAATCGGCCCGGGCTTCTTTGTCCACACTGACGGCTGGAGGGACCCTAGAATCCTCTTCCTTCCCTAGTCCGGGTCCCGGACCTGTGCGCGGCGGAGGGGGGAGGGGAAGTTTGGCGGGAGGATGAAGGACTGACCCCGTGGGAGGGTGGAAAGAGCCTCCTTGGGGAGCTGGAAAGGAGCTGGGAGCCCGCAGCCCCAGCTCGCCCTCCGTTTGCAGCCGAGAACCCTGAGGCCCACAGAGCCTGAGTGCCTCCCCCGTCACGGAGCTGCGGGCGGCAGAATCTGAACTCGGGCGTCTTTAAGTTTAATCCAGGGCTCTCTCCTCAGGCCGGACCCCCGTTAGAACATCTCCGCCCCTGGAGGCAGCCCTTGCCCCCCCTTCGGAGCACCCAGGGATGTCGGCAGCGTTCTCCAAGAGCCGAAATGGGGAGCCCGACAACACGCGGCAACCTCGGAGGAAGAGGCGCCGCGAGGGGCTCTCCGGGGCAGGCTGGTCCCGAGAAGGCTGGGCACGGCACGGCCATGGCACGGAGAGGGGAAGACCAGGAAAGGAGATTGCTTACAGGAAGGCTGGCGCACACCCAAGGGACACTTCCATACATTAAAGTTGTCTTCTAATTACAGAACAGACTGTCCAAACAGCATGACTGTTTGAACGGAGAGGGGCCTTGAAGGTCAGCACTAGGAGGAAGGAGCCTGGAAGCATACATTACTAGAAAAAGAAAGGGCTTGGGGGGGGGGGGGGGGACTGTCACAACCCAAGAGAATGGCCAATGGCAGGCAGGTGAGGGAGCTCAGTATATGGCATGGGAGAGACCTCAGTGAGTCAGAGCCAGAAACATCCCTAGAATACAGGATAGGTCATGTTAGAGCTGGAAGAGAACTGGGAGCCTAAAAGCAAAGAATCTCCGAGCTGGAAGGGATTTTGCATGTTAGAATGGAAAGGAAGTCTCAGACTGGCTAAGGTGACAGGCCACCATAATGACAAATGTTGGAGGGAAAAACTAATGCATTGTTGGTGGAGCTGTGAAATGATTCAAACACTGTGGAGAGCTATGGCCCCAAGGGCTATGCCAACTGTGCATCCCCTTTGATCCAGCAGTGTCACTTTGGGGTCTTTCTTTCAGAGAGACTGTAACAGAAGGAAAAGGACCCAGGTGCACAAAGATGTTTGTAGCAGCTTCTTTTGTTGTTGTGGCAAGGAACTGAAAATTGAGTGGATGCCTATCATTTGGGGAATGGATAAAGACGCTATGGTATATGAACGTGATGGAGTATGAGTGTCCCATTAGCAATGGTGAGCAGGCTGATTTCAGAAAAGCCTGGAAAGATTTACATGAACTAGTGCTGAGTGAAGCGAGCAGAACCAAGAGAAAACTGCACACAGGAATGACGAGATTATGTAAGAATCAACTATGACTGACTCAGCTGTTCTTAACAATTCAAGGCAATTCCAATAGACTTGGAATGGAAAATAATATCACATCCAGAGAGAGATGGAGTCAGAATATAGATCAAAACATAGTATTTCCTTTTTTTAAAGGTTGCTTGTTGAATTATTGAATAGTGCTGCATTGATTTTTCTTCTAATTTACTATATGTAACACTAAAAAATTTTTGAGTTCTGAAGATGTCAAACACAGGCTGGGAACCATCTGATTTTTCTTTTTTTTTTCTAGTAAATTTATTTATTGTTAATACACATTACTTTATGAATCATATTGAGAGAGAAAAATCTGACTAAAGGAAAACCATGGGAGATATAAAAAACAGAAAACAGAAGTGAATATAGGACATGTTGATTTACATTCAGTCTTCTTAGTTCTTTTTCTGGATGCAGGTGGCATTTTCTGTCCAAGGTCTATTATGAATGCTTTGGAGAAGCATAGTATTTTCATTTCATAATATTTTCAGTTCTTTGGTTTTTTTTTCTTTCTCATATTTTTCCCTCTTATTCTGATTTTTCATGGGCAACATGAAAAATGTATAAATATGTTTAAAGGAATTGCATATCTTTAAGCTATTTCAGATTGTTTGCTGTCTTGGGGAAGGGGGGGAGGGAGGGAGGGAGGGAGAAAAAGTTGGAACACAAAATCTTATAAAAGTGAATATTGAAAACTATCTTTACCTGTATTAGAAGATAAAATACTTTTAAAGGGAAAAGAGGAATGGAAAGGATGTTAGAAATTATCAAGCACAAACTGATCATTTGATAGATGGGAAAAATGAGGCACAAAGACTGGAGGTGACTGGTTCAATTGTTCCAACCACAAATTAGTGGTAGGCCAGAGGTTAAATCTCTGGTTTTAATGTCTATTCTGGGGCTCTTTTTTGAAGGGTTAGACATCTAAAACAGTTTCCTCATAAAGAGGAGATGGAAGCCCTTAGACCAGTAATGTCTCCTTTCCCTGGAGCCCTTTCAAGAGAGACTAGTTCTACTGTCTCTCTTTTGCAGTTATTTTTATTCTTCTCTTCCACTGTCTTCACATTTTTCTCATCCCTTTTTCCCAGCCAGTTAATGATCCTAAAGGAGCCTTGGCCATCAAATGGCAATCTCCGTGGTACCCTGGCATCTGACAGACAGTCTTCACAGGAGATGAAAGACCAACTGAATGGAGGTGTTGGAGGAATCTTCAGCAGCCTTTTATGGAGATGACAAGGAATTTGACACTGGAAGAACAAATCCAATCAGAATCACTTCCCCTCTTATCATCCTAAGAGTTTCAGAGTTCCTATGGTATATACCATATATCAACAACCTGTCGTGTTGGCCACAGGTAGACTCACAAGGAGGATGACAATTAATTGTTAGGCATACACTGAGACTTTTACTTAAGTACCTGGCCTAAAAGAAAAGCATCAATCAAATCCAAGGCCCCAACTGAGCCCATCACTTGGGTTCCAGGACTCTACTGAGACCACCAACCAGATGCTAGAGCCCCAGCTTAACTATCCACTGGATTTCATACCTCCAGCCAGATCATCAATAAAATCCCAGGCCCCAAAAAGACCACCAGCCAAGTTCTAGCTGCCATGAGACCACCAACTGGTTAAGGGGATCCCAGCAAGGTCATCTACTATATTCTTTCTCAGATCCTCTGCATTTTTTTTTGATGGAACTCACATTGGAAATGTAACTTTTATTTTCCTTTACAGTTAAAAAGTATTAATGTTTTCTCTCTTCTAGCTGCATTCACTCCTTCCTGCACTGAAAACAGCAAAAACAAAAGAAAACCCTATGGGTTACTATGCTCAAAGGGCTATGCAAACTGTGTATCCCATTTGACCCAGCAGTGTCACTGTTTTCAAAGAGACTATAAAAGAAGGAAAAGGTCCCATATGCAGAAAGATGTTTGTAGCAGCCTTTTTTTATTGTTGTGGCAAGGAACTGAAAATTAAGTGGATGCCTATCATTTGGGGAATGGATAAAGAAGCTATGGTTTATGAAATATTGTTAAGGAAACAAAATTCCCACAAAAGAACAAGCAGACTTCAAACCAGCAGATGCTGTTGAAAAGCTCCAACCAAGGAAATATTTTCAGAATAAATCACAATTTATGGAGGTATAGCAAGATAATATCAAAATGGGTACATGATTTAGACATAAAAGGTGACACCATATTTCATTTAGGAGAGTAAGGAGTAGTTTCGATGTCAGGCCTATGGAGAAGGGAAAGATATGATGGGGAGCATTAGAAGATATAAAATGGATCATTTTGATTATATTATAAAATAAATCGTTTTGCACTACAAAGCCAATGCAACCAAGGAAAGCAAAAAGCTGGGTAACACTTTTTACAAGTATCTCTCATAAAGGCCTCCTTTCTCAAATACATAAAGAAATGAGTCAAATTTATAAGAATAGAAGTCATTTCTTAATTGATATATGATCAAAGGCTATAAAATAGACTATCTGCAGATGAAGAAACTAAAACCATTTGTAGTTATATGAAAAACTGCTCTAAATCACTATTGGTTGGAGTAATGTAAATTAAAACAATTCTGAGGTAACCATCTCATACCTGTCAGATTGGCTAAGATGATAGAAAAGGAAAATGAGAAATACTGAAGGGAATGTCAGAAAATAGGTACACGAATGCATTGTTGGCAAAGTTCTGAACTGATTCAACCATTCTGGAGAACAATTTGACACTATACCAAAGGGCTATAAAGCTGCACACTTTTTGATCCAGCAGTACCACTACTAGGTCTGTATTCCAAGGAAATCAAAGAAAAGGGAAAAGTATTCACATGTGCAAAAATATTTATGGCATTTCTTTTTGTGGTGGCAAAGAAGTGGCAACTGAGGGGCTATCCATCAGTTGGAGAATGGAAGAACAAGTACTAAGTGAAGTGAGGCAAATCAGGAGAATAATGTACACAGTAACAATTTGGTAATCATAATAAACTTTGTAAAAACTGTCATCAATAAAATGATATAACACAACTCCAAAGGCTCAAGATAGAACACTAATGGTTTCAGAATACAGATTGAAGTCTACGTTTTTCTTTTTCTTTTTCCTACTTTTTTGGTAACTTGGATAATGCATAAATATGTTGTGCATATTTGGGTATCACATTTTTTCCTTCTCAGTAAAGGTAGGGTGGTTAGGATGGGTAAAGGAAGGGTGGAAAGAGGGAAGGAATTTGGAACTAAAAATAACAAGAATTTTTTTTAGAAAGAACACTGCTAGGTGGCACAGTGGATAGAGCACCAGCCCTGAAGTCAGAAGGACCTGAGTTCAAATCTGATGTCAGACACTTAACACTTCCTAGCTGTATGATCCTGCGGGTCACTTTACTCAATTGCCTCAGCCAAAAAAAAAAAAAAAAAAAGCACAGTGCTTGGCAACAACATATGGTCTAGCAGAAAGTCTTCAGACATCACTGACTCCAGTCACTTTAAACTTTATAAACAATGTCCCTGTCAGGCAGTTGCTACGCCCACTTTACAGATGAGGGGATCAGAAAGGTGAAGGGCTTGAACATAGGAACATAGGAAGTATCAGAAGTGGAACTAGAAGCAGGCTCTTCCCCCTTCCAAAACCCAGGACTCTAGGTATTTACAAAAGAATTCCAGAACTGAGATTTGGAAAGGAGTTCATTGGCCATCTAGTCTAACCCACACAGAAAAAGGAATCCCTGATACTACATACCTTTTTCAGTTTTAAAGTATTATATGTTTTATTGTACATTTATTTATTTTTGAAGATATCTTCCAAATGCTTTTTTTTTTAATGGAGTGAGATATTTTCCTGGAGGGGTGTCTTTTTTATAACAGTTTTTTTTGTCAAAATACATGCAAAGCTAGTTTTCAACACTCAGCCTGGCATAACCTTGTGTTCCCCACCTCCCTTCTACTAGACAGCAAGCAGTCTAAACATGTGCAATTCTTCTAAACATGTCCACATTTATCATGCTGCACAAGAAAAATCAGATCAAAAAGGGAAAAATGAGAAAAAATAAGCATCCAAACAATTTCAATAAGAAAGATAAAAATACTATGTTGTGAACCACATTCCGTTCCCATAGTCCTCTCATTGGATGTGGATGGCTCTCTCCATTCTAAGTCTATTGAAATTGCTCTGAATCACCTCATTGTTGAAAAGAGCTAAGCACATCTGATATTATATACTTGACAATTGATTATCCAAGCTCTGCAAGGCAGCCAGCGCATACACTTTAGCCTAAATCAGACATTTTGCATCTTTCCCCCATATTGTCCTTTTTTTTTTTCAGCCTGCCTCCCCTGCCCCCACCACTCGTAGCTTAAATGTGAATGTTTACTAATGTTTTTCCTATACAATCTCATTCATGCCTCTGTGGTGCAGCCCAGGGGCATGGGGGCATGATTTCCAGCATGGCCTTGGCAACAATACAGCCCCTGCAGCAGGTGTACAGCAGGTGGCAGAATCTGGTCAGTGGTTCCCTGTGGAAACAAACACTGGGTGATGTGATGTCCCCCAGGTTAATAATTGACACGATCAAGCCCTTATTGGGGAGGTTTAACTTCCTCAGGGTACTTTCCCATCCATGCCCTCTGGATCTGCGTGAGGAGGGGTACAGGAAGAGCTGTGTACTGTGATTTTCACTTTGGATTTAGGGAAGTAATCTTGTCGAGCCTGAAAAGGAGTGTGATTTGAGTATGTTTTAATTGATGGGGAATATTGATCATTAGCTCTCTTCCCATTTTAGAGGAGCTCCTTGAGAGCAGGGGCTCTTAATTCTGTACTCCCTGCCTCCTCCCCTCCCCCCTTAGCATAGTGCTTTGCACATAGTACGAGCTTCATAAATGCTTGCTTCATTCATTCTTTCATTTGTTCATTCATTCAGATTAAGGCTGGACATTACAGGACAAAATTGTCTAATAAGGGAGCCCTTTAAGTCTCATGTACAGAAATTAAAAGCGGCCACTAAAAGAGTTTTGCCATTTCCCAAAGGCAATCCCCCCCCTTCCTCTCTCAACGTCTCCTCCTCCTCCTCCTCCTCCTCCTCCTCCTCCTCCTCCTCCTCCTCCTCCTCCTCCTCCTCCTCCTCCTCCTCCTCCTCCTCCTCCTCCCCTTCCTTCTCCCCCCTTCCTTCTCCCCCCTTCTCTTCCTCCTTTTTCTTCCTTCTCGTATGTAATTTTGGGGTTAACTGGCTGCTGGTCGGCATTCTCACTCTATCCATCCATTCATTCATCTTTCCCTCTATCATCTCAGCAAAAGGCTCCGGAGCTGGGCAGCGGCGGGGAGGGGGGGCAGACCGCGGGGCGCGAGCACGGCGGCGCGGCTCGCGGGGGACGGCGACACTGGCCGCGCAACGAAAGCACCCCCTCCCTCACGAGGGGCTGACGTTTTGCCGGGGTCTCCTAGAAACGCGCGCGCGTGTCTCCTGGTATACCATATAATAATAGCCAGCAGTTCCATCAGCATCTCGGTACACAGGCAGGCTGACGTCACCGCGCAGCTCCCTCCCCGGACTCGGACTTGGGAGAGGGGAGGGGCAGCGCCACGCGGCTCCCGTGCCCCCTTCCTTCCCCAGGCGGCCGGCTGAGGGCGTTGGGGGGGGCGACCGAACAGAGGGAGGGACGGAGGGAAGGTGGGGGGCGCAGCCACAGAAGGCCGTCTCTATGGTGAGCGGGAGGCGGGGACTGAGGAGGCGGAGAAGCACGACCGCAGCGGCCCCGGCGCAGGTACCAAAGTAAAGGCGGTCGAGAGAGGGGCTTGGAGAGGCGAATCTTTACTCGGCTCCATGAGAAGCTGCTGCAGCTCGCTAGTGTCCGACGGCTCCCCGCCGCGCGCCCCGCCTCAGCCCAGCATGCCTGCAGCCCGTGCCGAGCAGAGCCCGCGGATCCGGGAAGTTTGGGCTTGCAACCTGGACGAGGAGATGAAGAAAATGCGACCCGTTATCCAGAAATACAATTACGTGGCTATGGATACGGAGTTCCCAGGTGTGGTGGCGAGACCTATCGGAGAATTCCGAAGCTACGCCGACTACCAGTACCAACTGCTGAGGTGCAATGTGGACTGGCTGAAGATCATCCAGCTGGGGCTGACGTTCATGAACGAGCAGGGAGAGTGCCCCCCGGGAACCTCCACGTGGCAATTCAACTTTAAATTCAATCTGAAGGAGGATATGTACGCCCAAGACTCCATAGAGCTCCTGACCATGTCCGGCATCCAGTTCAAGAAACATGAAGAAGAAGGGATCGAGACCCAGTATTTTGCCGAGCTCCTGATGACATCGGGAGTGGTGCTGTGTGACGGGGTCAAGTGGCTATCCTTCCACAGCGGCTACGACTTCGGCTACTTCATCAAGATGCTCACCAACTCTCCTTTGCCCGAAGAAGCCCGCGACTTCTTCGAGATTCTCCGACTGTTCTTTCCGGTCATCTATGATATCAAGTACCTCATGAAGAGCTGCAAAAACCTTAGGGGTGGACTGCAGGAAGTGGCCACTCAGCTGGAGCTGGAGCGCATAGGCTCCCAGCACCAGGCAGGGTCCGATTCCCTACTCACAGGTATGACCTTTTTCAAAATGAGGGAAATGTTCTTTGAAGACCACATCGATGATGCCAAGTATTCTGGCTACCTGTACGGGCTCGGTTCGGGAGCTACCCACGTCTACAACAACGGGCACCCCGGGTTCCAGAACCGCTTCCCGGGCCCCTACCACAGCAACTACCCGAGAGGCTTCCAGGGCATCCATTATATTCAGTACAGCAGAGATTCCGTATGGAGAGGAGACCCGCAAGGATTCATGAGGTGAAATAGAAAACAGGGCTTATTTTTTTTTTTAAATATCTAAACTCGTGCTTTTTTTTTTTTAACCCTATTTTCTCAACTTGTTCTCTGTTTTGTTTCCCAATACTAACTATAGCCTACCTTCCTACTACAGATCCTGAGGTAGAAGAGTTTTCAGCTTGAGTTTTGCAGTGTATTAATTAATCCACCTGTTAGCAAGTATGGGTGGCCAAGGGGGAAAATTCATATCTTACTCAGTGTTTTTTGGTAATTATATCTAGTTGGTCTTAGTTTGGTCCCTGCCCCTATTTTCCTCTCAATTCCCAGATTACCAAGCACTGACTAATTTAATGCCTTGTTTCATTTTTGTCTCTTCCAGCCTGCAAGAGATACCAGCATTTGAAGGTGAGGACCAGCAGTTCTACACCTATGGAGAATGAATCTGCTCACATCCCCTGTTTCAGTAGAAGGTTGGAGTTTCCTTGATGTTTGCTTGAAAATTGATCATCTGCCAGTTTTACACAGCATTCCCTTGTTTTGGACCCATGTTCACTGTGCTGCAAATTGTTGACTCAGCTAAGCTAATCTAAGAAGGAAAAGGAGAATTTAGTGACTGCTTTTCCTGATGTTTCATCTTCTAAACATCTTTAGTGTTCTTGGTTTTGAATTGGTATATGTATTAGATCTGTGATTGACTAAATGTTTTAATCTAGCTTTACCCACTTCAGCAAAGTCCCCTGTAACTGGCTTTTCAAGTTCCGTGGGGGAGCTGGCATCCAAGGAGCATCAGCCTGAACTTCTGTTGACACCATCATTCCTTTTATTGCCCTTTTGCCTTTTAATTCTACTAACTTTACTTTTTTCTCCTCACTCCTGTACCACCCTTTAAATATTGTCATGTTTACTGTGTTATTTGATGATTCTGCAAGTCAGCTTCATAATAGAAAGTCCAAAGAGAGCAAAGTCACCTTAGTTATATTTTATACCAAATTAAATTTGAAGAAATAAAATTGTGCTTTTGTAGTTGCTAGAAAGACAAAAGTAATTCAGAGCCTCGTTGTAAAACAACAAAAAGTCCCTAAAATGAACTTGAATAATTTTAGTTACCCGAGGACTATAATGATTATTTATTTTTGTGTGTATATTTTTGCCATATATTTTCTATCTATTGACAGAAATAACTGTGAAGTACTTTCTTAGCCAAGCAGATTATGTGGCCAGGCCAGAGCACATGAAGGAAGAATTTGGTCATTAGTAATGAAATACTAGCCAGAAATGATGGATGGCAAGTGTGTATGTATATGTTACCTGCACTTCCATCAGTATATTATCTGTTTTCCCGATGGGCTTGTCTCCCTTATCTTTTAATACTCTTTTCTCATTAAGTTTGCTAGAACCTTGACTCACTGGGAAATATTCATTGAATGAAGCTCAAAGGAGTTTGGTGATAGTGAGAGATGGCAATGGAGAGAAAGGAATATTCATACTCCTTCACTGTGATGGAATGGGAAGGAGAGTGGGAGTTGAGTTGGGGGGAGAGCAGGAAAATGAGTAAAAGTGCAACCACAGCCAGATCTTGGTGAGGATAGGAAGAAGGAAGGAGTGGAAAATGAGAAGCTGGTATCACTCCTAGTGCCCAGTCCAGTGCCATGTACAGAGCAGGCATTTGATGAATGTATTGTTCTTAGACCCTTTGGCTTCCTTCTAGGCTCAGGCCAAGGGATATCTTTCTGCAGGAGGCCTTTCCCAGCTCCCTCAGCTGCTAGTGCCTTCCCCTCGCATATTGCCTTCCACCTACTCTGTCTATATATTGTGCGTACATAGTTATTTACAAGTTTTCTTCCCTGTTAGAATGTGAGCTCCTTGAGAGCCGGGATAGTATTTTTTGCTTTTCATTGTATACCCAGTGCTTAGCACAGTGTTTGGCATACAGTAAGGACCTAATAAATGTTTGTTGATTGATTGCTTTGTCAAGTGTTTGTTGGGAAGTCTTCCCCTGAGATGGTTGGGTACATCCCTGGGAGGTCATGGTAGAGGGGTCAGGCTGTGGCTGTTTCCTGATGCCCCAGCTGTCCTCAGAGATGGTCAGCAGGACAGGCTCCAGTAGGAGTCTGTCCCCCTGGCCCAAACCCTCCTGCCCCCTGCATGCCCTAGCCCTGGCTCAGCAGGAGGTGGCCTGAAGGACTGGTCTGGGCTTTTCAAGCCTAAACACTGAGTTCTGCTTCTCCCTGTCTTCTTTTTCCTTTTTGTTCTTTCTCCTGATTCCTCTTCTTCCTTCCCCCCCTCTCCCTCTTCTTTCAGCTCATCTTCTTTCCCACTCCTCCTTCCTCATGTTTTCTTCCTACCTTTCCCTCCTCCCCATCCTCCCTTTCTTTTCTTCCTCCTCTGTCCTTTTCTACCTTCTCCTCCACTGTTTTTCCATTGTTGTGGCTCCTGGACCCTGGTATTGACCTGAAATCCCCTGTGCCGGCTATTGCCACAGCCTTATCCCAAGTTGCTACAGAGCTGGCAACCTGATCTCCCCTTTTGCAGAAAGGTTCCATAAGGAGGGCACTGAGCAATTTGACTGCTGAGCCCAGAAAGGGGAGCATCCTTACATACAATGTACTTTATGGAAAGAAGTGGGTGGTCTGGATTCCTTCCTTGGGGAACAGCAGGCCTCAGCAACAGGGACACAGTAGGGGGCTTTGGGGAAGAACTGAGAAGAGCATGGATGTGGAGCACATCAAGAAAGATTTTGGTCAGACACAAGGAAGAATTGCTCACAAACTGGTTTCTGCCTCTTAAGGACTTTCACATCTTTTTAAGCTCCCTCTTCCCCACCCTACCTCACACACACACACACACACACACACACACACACACACACACACACACACACACACCACACCACTGAGGTAGGTGGGACAGGTATTAATATGCCTATTTTAGAGAGGGGAAAAATGAGGTATAGAGAGCCGGGGTGACTTGCCCTAGATCACAGCACTAGGGAAGTGGCAGCCCCACTCACAACTCCAAGTCCCTGAATCCCAGGTTCT
The DNA here is from genome assembly GCF_048593235.1 of Sminthopsis crassicaudata. Lineage (NCBI taxonomy): Eukaryota > Metazoa > Chordata > Mammalia > Dasyuromorphia > Dasyuridae > Sminthopsis > Sminthopsis crassicaudata. Next base: position 69,775,490 of record NC_133623.1, read on the forward strand.
TTCCACTCCCTCTTGTTTGTAGGATACACTTGGTAGCTATTGCCTAAAAGCAAAAGTCACCCCTGCAATTCTGTGAATGAGCTGGTTCACACCAGAGCAGAAGATTGCTTGTCTTCTCTGTCTTCTGGTCTTACTACTTTCTAGTGAGCAAATGCTACTTATTAGCTGTGTGACCTTAACCAAGGCTCTTCCCTTCTTCAGACCTAGGTTTTCCCCTCTGCAAACCAAGGGTTTTCTGTCAGTAGAGCATTTATTTTTTGTAGTATTTTATTTTTCAAATATATTCAAAGATAGTTTTCAACATTCACCTTTGCAAAACCTAGTATTCAAAATTTTTCTCCCTCTCTTCCCCCCTGCTTCATCCCCTAGATAGAAAGCAATCTGATATAGGTTAAACATAGTTTAAATATATTTCCATATTATTCATGTTGTTCAAGTAAAGTCAGATCAAAAGGGAAACAACACAAAAGAAAAAAAAAACCAAGCAAACAACAATCAAAAAAAGGTAAAAATACTATGCTTTCAGTTTCCAAAGTTTTCTCACTGAATGTAGATTGGACTTACCATCACAAGTATATTGCAATAGCCTTGGATCATTTCATTCAGTGCTAAAAAAAGCCAAGTCCATCATAGTTGATTATCGCACAATCTTCTTGTTACTATTTACAATTTTCTCTCTTTTTTGTTAAATATGTGGAATTTTTATACACATATTTCTACATTTATCATTCTGTACAAAAAATCAGATCAAAAAGGATAATATGGGAAAAAACTAAAAATAAGCAAACAGCAACAAAAAAGATGAAAATTCTATGTTGTGATCGACATTCAGTCCCTCCATGGAACTCTTTCTAGATGCTGATGCCTCTCTCCATCACAAGTTTATAAAATGTTCTCTTAGTATTACTCACTTCAATTTACGTTTTTCCAAGCTTTTTTGAAATCATTTTTCTCATCATTTCTTATAGAACAATAATATTCCAGTACATTCCATATGTCATAACTTATTCAGCCATTCCCCAACTGATAGACATCCACTCAGTTTCCAGTTCCTTGCTCCTCCAAAAACGGCTGCTACAAACATGTGGGTACTTTCTCATCTTTTATGATCTCTTTGGGATACAGACTCAGTAGAGACCCTGCTGGATCAAAGGGTATGCACAGTTTTATAGCCCTTTGGACATCGTTCCATATTGTTCTCCAGAATGGTTGGATCATTCCACAACTCCACCAACAATGTATTAGTGTCCCAGTTTTCCCACATCCCCTCCAACATTTACCATTATCTCTTCCTGTCATCTTAGCTAATCTGAGAGGTGTGAACTGGTACCTCAGAATTGTCTTAGTTTGCATTTCTGCACTAGAGCATTTCTATGCAAGGTCCTTTGACATCCAACCCAGTGCTCTTTCCATTATACCTAGTTGCCTGTGCTGGTTTCTTTCTGCAACACTGCTTTGCCAGGATCCATGACAGCCCTTTTGATCCCTGCCCCCTCCATCCATGAGTAGATGACTCCCCTACCTTTTCTTCATGTCCCCTTATTCCACAGAATGCTCTGGTCTACCCAGCACTCAGAGCCCACCCAGGCTGACTGATGGCCGATAATTCCCACCAAGTTCCCCACCCCTTTCCCTTTCCACCCAGAATCACTGGTCCCCAGCTCCCCAGGGTCCAGGCCCAATGTCTTAGAAGCTTTTATCATCCCTAGGTCCCCAAGGAGCATCACACTTTGGGACAACATCTACTCAGAGGCCAATCCTGTCCCTCAAGCTGGGCTCACCAAGAACAGAACCGTTACAAAACATACTTTTACAGAAACACATTTAGGGTATCATTGTTTTCAGTGACAGTGAATGTGGGCCGGGGAACTTCTAATACAAAAAGCATTGGGGAAGTGCTATCTGCTTCTCAGAAAATGATTTCTATTGGAGTGGCCAAGGTCTGTGTCAAGGTTTAATGTTCCATGTGTCTCTAAACTATGTATGACGTTCTCTGACCCCAGGCCCCTCCCAGTTCTGACATTCTTTGTTGTAAGGTCCCTTGTAGCTGATTAGGGGAGAGCCTGAAACTCCTGAAACACCCTCCAGGAAAAACTACACTCTCTCCACTAATGCAGGTTGTCCCTTCTTTGAAACTTAAGGCAATAGTGTCATCTTGAAAAGTGGTGTCAAATAGAAACTGGGGCCACTAATGTGGACATAAAAGTCCTTGCTGGAGGCATATTGACTTAGTATTTAAAATATTTTGGTCTCTGTGTTTCAATGCCTTCTTATTTATTTTGTTAAATATTTCCCAATTACATTTTAATCTCCTTCTGGCCCTGTTTTTGACACCTCTCGTGTAGAGCACAGAGAGGGTAATTGACTTGCCCAGGATCACATTACTAGTAAATGTCCCAGGCTGTACTTGAACCCAGGTCTTCCTGTCTAAGGTTGGCACAGCACCCAAAATGCCAAGGCTGCCTCTCTATGATGGCCATAACAACACCAAAATAATAATAACTTATACTTCTATCATGCTTTTAGCTTTCTAAAGCACTTGTTTCACAAAAATCCCATGAAATGGGAACTGAAAGTGGTATTATACTTATTTTTCTTTTTAATACAACTATTTCAGTGAATTAAAAGCTGTTTTGTCTCTATCCCATTCTACCCACCTCCTCCTGCAGGGACAGAAAAAGAAGAAAATAAAATACTTTTTTACAGTCAATTCTAGCTAAACCAATTCCTATGGTGGCCATGTCCAAAAAATTATATCTACTGCTGTGTTCTAGAAAACCATGGTTTCACCATTATCTGTGTTTTTTCAGTCTTGATATTCCTAACATGCTTGTTGAATGTCCTGTAATCCTGTTGCCTAGTCACTGACTGACAGCAACATTTTGGAAATATCTCCCTTGAATAAATATTGGAGTTCCTTCTGTTAGCCAAACATGAATCTCCATGTCTTGATCAGTCATGTGGATTTCCCCCTTTTGGAATTGATCAGATGAACCATTGTACTGCTTCATTCTATTTTTGGTGCTCTTTCATTCCCTATAAATAGGTAGAAGATATTCCTCACTGCTTATAAATCTTGGATCCAGTTTCTTAGGGACCACCAATTTCTCTAATAAATTGAAATTACTTAGATGCCTGTTTCAGTTTCCATGGTCTGTAGATTAGAATTTTGGTCTCACAGTGGTAGTAAGAGCATACATAACTTCCAGGGGTAGGGTTCCAAATTGCCTTTTAGGATGAATGAGCCAACAGCCTGCTCCAATAGTGTCTTAATGTGCCTGTTTTGTTACAGTTCCTTCAAACTTTTTCATTTTCTTTTTCTTTTTTTCAAGTTAACCATCATTTTGAATATGCTAAAAAACTTCAGCATTGCTTTAACTTGTATATTTTTAATAGTAGCAATTTGTAGCATTTTTAAAAATGAGGTCATTAATATCTTAAAATGTCTTACTCCAAAAGCTGTATTTTTATATTCTTTCACTATTTAAGCAGCTCTTAAGTTAATGAAAGCTTTTTAAAGAGAAATTTGTTGCAGTTATCTTTTCTTAGAGATGTGCTTCCCAAATTTTAGCTGCGTTGATACTGTGTACTTACTTTTAATTTTGCAAATCAATATTTCCCTTTTATCATCAGTGATCCATATCACCGTTTATGTTTCAGCGATGCGTTCATTTGAAATTTATTTTGGTATAATATATTAGTATATATATGATTGTCATCTTATATTTTAAAAAGTCTGCCTACCTTCTTCTAGGCTGCTTTTTTTTTCAAAGCAATTTTGGGTCAAATAGTATGTTCTTATTCCAGTAGCTATAGTTTTGGATTTATTGAATACTGGAGTACTATGTTTATTTGTTTGTGTATTTCACTTACCCAATCTGTTCCACAGATCAACCTTTTTATTTCTAAATCAACACCAAAATATTTAAGTTTCTATTTATTTGTATCTTAGTTTGATATTTAGTCCTACTAGAATCCCTTTTCATTTTTTTTTACTTCCCTTGAGACTCTTGACCTTTTTTTCCCCTTCAGATAATTTTTATTATAATTTTTCCTAGCTCTATAAAATACTACTTTGGTAATTTAATTGACTTTGCATGAAATAAATAATTTAGATAATATTTTATTACATTTGTTCACCCAACCGATGAGCAATTAATATTTTCTAATTATTTAGGTTTATTTTTATTTACATATAGAGTGTTTTGTAGTTTTATACTGTGATCTGTATATTAAAACAGCTAAGTTTTGCTATTTCCTTTTCCAGCACATTTTATGGATGATGAAATTGAGATAAACAGGGTTATGTGATTTACCCAGAGTCACACAGCTAATAAGTGTTTAAAGCTGGATTTGAACTCAGGGAGATCAGTCTTATTTATTCCCATCCCTGTGAGCTATTCCCTGAACCACTTAGCTGTCCCAATCACTCTGTATTTCACTGATTGGCCAATAACAGGCCTCAGCCCAAGACTTCTTGTCCATTGTTCAGGTTTTGATGGCCCCGAGTGAGTAGAAAATAGCAGTTGTTTCTGTTCTGGTCAGAAATGCTGAGGTTCTTTCTCTCCTTAATTGGTTCTTTCCCTCCTTGATTGATTCTTTGGTGAAGGCAAAGTTGGCCATCTTTTATCTCAATCTTTACCTCCACTTTAATTACTGAATGGGTGTTGCCTCACACAAACAGGAGAAAGACCTTAGCTTAAAAAAGCCAAGATCTCCCACTGCATTCTGGGCATGTCAGTTAGCCTGACCTATGTCTTGCCAATGACTCTGGAAGAGAGATAAGGGCGATGACTTTGCACAGCTCTGCCTCTCTTAAAATCCATTTCACTTGAATGCCAAGACATCACTTTTCTGATTTAAATCAGTATTCTTAGCGAATGAAAAATGAACATCAGCAAGCAACAGTTAGGTAACTCAGTGAATAAAGGGTTTGGACTGGGCATCAGAAAAAATTGAGTTCAAATCCTACTAAAGAAAATTAGTAGCTGATCGCCAATCACTTAGCCTAAGCCTCAGGTTCCCCATCTATAAAATGGGGAATAATGTGAGGCTCAAATGAATTAACATATGACAGAACTATAAATTCTAGCTATTATTGTATTTATATAGTTTTTGTCATTTCTTGGAAGATATACACCTAAGCATTTTATACACTCTAGTTATTTTAAGTAGATTTTCTTTTTCTTTCTCTTCCTAATGAGTTTAATGGCCATATACAGAAATGCTGATAAGTTATGTGCATTTTGTATCCTGAAAATTTGTTGAAGTTATTGTTTCAATTAATTTTTTATTTGACTCTTTTATGTTCTTTAGGCAAATCATCATATCATCTGTAAAAAATTGGCAATTTTCCTATCTTTCTTCAGTTTCTTTTCATTCTCATTGCTAGAGTTAATATTTCTAGCCCTGCAGTATATAGTGGTGATGTTACATTTTATTTCCATGACAAAGAATGCTACCTCTTACTTTTGGATAGATACTACGTATCATAAGAAAGATGCAGTTATTCCTGTGATTTTTATTTTTAAAGAGTATATCTTTATCTTACCAAAAGCTTTTTTTTTGTATCTGGATACAATCATATAATTTTTGTTGTTATTAATATAGTCTATTACAATGATAATTTTACTAATATTGCACCCATTCTGCCTTCCTGGTATAAATCAAGTATGGTTATACTGTACAACTTTTGTGGTTACATTGTGTAGCCTTTGTAATATATTTCTATAGTCTCTTTGCTAATATTTTATTTGAAATCTTTAAATCAATATTTTTAGGAACATTATTCTATACTTTTCTTTCTTTGTTTCTGACTCTCTTTATATTTTGTATCAAGAGAATATTCATTTCATGGGAGGAATTTGGTAGGACCACTTCTTTCCTATTTTTTCAAACAGCTTATGTAATACTAAAATTAATTGTTCTTTGAATGTTTGATAGAATTCACTTATAAATCCATCTGATCCCAGATATTTTCCCCCTTAGAGACATGGGTCTGGTTTCTTCAATTTCTCTTTTCTGAGATTGGGTTATATAAAAATCTCTACTTGTTGTTCTGTTAATCTGGGAATGTAGTATTTTTAAAACATTCATTCAATTCATGTAGGTTATTGATTTCTTTGGTATACAACTGAGAAGCTAATAATTTCCTTTATTTTACATTTGTGGTGAATTTTTTTAGTCTAGTAATTTGTTTTTTATCTTTTTAATCAACTAGCAAATAGCTTATCTATGTTAATTTTTTATTTGAAGAAACTAGCCACTAATCGTATTTATTTGCTGATGTTTTATTTCAATTTTCCTTACTTTGTTACTTTGGCTTTCAAAATATTGGGTTTAAATTTTTTTGGAGGCAATTGGAATTAAGTGACTTCTTCAGGATCACATAGCTAGTAAATGTCTAAGGCTATATTTGAATATAGCTCCTCCTGACTCCAATCTACTATGCTACCTTGCTGTCCCCAAAATGCTTCTTTTGGAGTTTAATTAAAGTTTTCTAACAATGAGTTTTTTTACTTTTTAAAAAATTCCATACCCAATTCATTCATCTTCTTTTCCCTCTTATGTGAATGAAAGTCTTTAGAGCTATAAGGTTGCTCCCCAAAGATTGTCTTCTCTTTTCCCATTGTCATTATTTTAAATGAAATTTTTGTTTCTTAGATATTTTTCTTTATCTCATAAATTCTTTAGTATTAAATTATTTGGTTTCTAATTAGTTTTTAGTGATCTCTTCGTTTTCATTCTATTTCAGTTATTACTGGAAGTTCATCATATCTAACTTTTCCAAAATTACAGTCAAGTCTTTAACTGCTTTCATTTTCTTTTTTCTTTTTTTTTTTGTTAGTTTGTTTAATTTGAAAGGCATAGATTTTGAGGTGCTTCACTTTACAATTTTAATATTTCTCATGATAACTCATTTAACTTTTTTTTTTAAGTATTTAAATTTTATGTCATTCAGTACATAACCAACATTATTTCATTGTCTATGGTGCTTTTCAATTAAATTTATTTTCTTCATTTATCTTTTTAATGAAGTCTCCTCTTGCAGTTGCCTTTTTTGAAATCACGAATAGCATACTTCCTTTTTAAATTTCAGGTTTAATTTTTCTTTTAAGCTCTTATTTCAATTTGTTTGAGTCCTTCCATTTCTAATAGATTTCTTATAAACAATATTTTAAAGTTTCTCCTTCTTAATCTTAGTGCCTTCACTCAAGGCTATTCCAAATTTATACTGCATATATCTTGTTTGTAAATAATGTTTGCATGCTTTCTCTCCCATTAGATCATGAGATTTCTGAAAGAAGAGACTTTTGGGGGGGTTTATAGCTCCAGCACTTACTACAGTGACTGGAACATATGAACCCCTAAATAAATGTTAGTTGACTAACTTATTTCTTTCTATCATCTTCAATTTTATTGGTGAGTTCACCCCATTCATTTTCACAAATTAATTGTGCATTTACCATCATTCCATCCTCTTATACTTTTTCTTCTCCTTGATTTCCATTCCCTCTTTAGAAAGAAGATGGTAGTGATGCGTATTCTCAGTATTAATTCCAAATGTTTGATGTAATTTATTTTTGTTTCCCTACTCCTCTTTCCCTCACCCAGATCTCATTAATGAATTTTTATCCTTTTCAAATAACATCTTTCCAATTCACCTTCATTAATTATAGTTTGTTTTCCTTATGGCCAAACCTCCCCAAATTTACTCTCCATATTACCCCCATCTTCCCTATCCCATTTCTTTCCTATTTCCACATTAAGTGAAATGTTTCTCTTTGTGTGGGTTCTTCTTACCCATGACCAAGTCAGATGCAAGTGACTTTCAAGCCTGTTCCCATCACCTCTTCCCCTCTGTTGTATAATCTTTGCATATTCTGGTTATGTGAAATAATTTCATTTTCTCCTCCTTTTACCCCTAGTACATTCCTTTCCCCCTTCCTTTCCTTCTTCTTTTTATTTATTTATTTATTCATTTATTTTGCTGAGGCAATTAGGGTAAAGTGACTTGCCCAGGGTCACACAGCTAGGAAGTGTTAAGTGTCTGAGGTCAGATTTGAACTCAGGTCTTCCTGACTTCAAGGTTGGTACCACCTAGCTGTCTCCTTTCTTCTTTTTTTAAAGTAGGTCCACAATTTTATTTATTTATTCATTTATTAGCAATTAATCCCATTTATCCAAGTATACAGAAAAACAGAAATCAGAGAAAGTATATACAAATATAATGTACATATATGTATACACACATATACATACATGCACATACATATGTATATATACATACATATACACAAATAGTTTTATCTCTCTATCTGCCAGATAACCCAGAGTGAAGGAACCACTGGGAGATAACAACACTATTCCCATATTTCTAATTTCACTACCCCATGATTTTTGATCATATTAGCAATCTCAAAGTATACTTTTATCATTTTTCCCTATTAAAATATAAGCATGTCATCCTTGTTTACTTTTTAAACTATTGCTTGCTTGTAATTGTCTTTTTTTCCTTCTCCTAAATTCTGTGTTTCTAATTTTCTACCATTTCACTGGTAATGCTTGGAATTTCTTTATTGTATTAAAAGTTCCCTGTAGGATTATGCTTAGTTTTACTAAGTAAATTATTACTGGTTATATGCCTAAATCTTTTATGTTTTAGATTAACATTTTCCAAGCTCTCTACTAATTTATAGCTATGGTTATGAAATCTTTTGTCATTCTGACTTTGGCTTCTTGAAGTATTTCTTTTCTGACAAGGAAGCTCTAGAATTTAGCTATGATGTTCCTAGAAATTTTCATTTTCAGTTTCTTTTAGGAGCTGATCAGTGAACTCATTCTCATTTCACCTTGCCCTCTAGTTCTAAGAGATAGAGGTGTTTTTTTTTTTTCATTATGTTTTGAAATATGTCTAGACTATTCTGCTGGTCATGGCTTAAATTATCTCTCCTTGATATTTTCCAGGTCAGTTGCCTTGTTTTCTTCTATCTTGTCAGTCTTTTAACTTTGTTTTAATATTTCTAATTGTTTCATGAAGGCATCACCTTTTATTTAAGCCATCCTAATTTGCAAAGAGTTGACAAACATTTGTAAAATTTTTATACTCTTTTCTATTAAGCTGTTAATGTTCTAATTTCGTTTCCAATTCTTTTCCATATAATTTTCATATTTTAAAATTATTTAATTTTTTTAAACACTTTCTTCATTTGTCCTATGAATTTTATTTGAACTTAACTTTAATCTCTGCATTGTTTTGAAGCTTTACTTATATATGTTTGAAGTCATTCCTTCTTGTGGTTTTCTGTCCTGGGCACTCCTGTCACTAAATAGCTCTTTATGGTGGGCTCTTTTTTGGGGGGGAAGTTTAATCATCTTTCCAATCTTACTCCCCAAATTCAGACTTTGTGTTAGATCTAAACATGGAATACTTTTGAAGAAGGGCTATTGCTGCTTTCTTGAGATATTCAAATGCGTTTTTCAAAGACCTCATAAGAAGTTCAGACTAGAGGGCCCCAAACCGTATAATCCACTAAGAAGCCTGTCTTTCTGGTCTGTGTTTGCAAACTTCTGACCAAAGTTTGGGACTGGGCAACACAACTGTGGGCTTGCCTCTGGTTGGAGCTCTAGGAGACAGCTGGCTATGACCATTATCAGCTACCTGGAAAGCTCTGTAGTTTTCAGCAACAAAAACTTCAGGATCCCTATTGTTATGAGTTCTTTAATGTGGTTTTTCAGCTTCAGGCTTGCAAATGGGCAGGGGGTGAAATCTGAATTGTCTCTGCACCCACAAGAGTCAGAGTCACACACAGCTAGTGTTCTTTTCTGTTCCTATTCTTTGCCCAGTACACAGCCTCAGATTTACAATTGTTTCTTGTCCCCCGCCCAACACCTCAAAGGGCAGGTCCCCTCTTCATTCTGCACTGGATCTGTGCCCCAGATCTAAGTTACCAGTGACAGAGCTGCATGTTGTCACCTGTTCCTACTCCTTGCACAGTTTCAGGTCCCTCTATGCTGTGTCCAGAACCTTTTAGCACACAGCTCCTAGTTCAGTCCCCATATTAGAAGACTCGTGTTGTAATTTCTTGCCTCCAGTGTCCACAAACTGCTGTCAGTCTTCCTATCTATCTAGGTCCAGTTTGGAAAATGGGTCCCATAAAGTGGCAATACTATTCAGACGAATTCTATTCACAGTCATAATTATATATAAAATGTGTTAATTTCAGCCCAATGGAAATATGCAATGAATTTTTTAAAAATAAATTTTAAAATTCGATTATCAGTATGACATAACAGGAAAAAATAAAGAAACTATTTCTTTAAAAGTGATAGGGTAATTGTAGAAAATAAAAATTTTAAATGACTGAATGTAATACTGAAGACAACCGTACACTGATGATATGATGAAAACAACATTATTGGGGGCAGCTAGATGGAACAGTGTTTAACAACAATTTTTGTTCTTGTAATAATTTTTAACAGCTAGGTTAAAACAAATTGAAAACCAATCTTGGAAATTACTCATATTTTCTTATTTGATTGCCAAAGAACTGAAAATGACCAATGATTGAATCTGCTCAGATTTGGTGGACTCTGCAACTAATTTCTTTCTTTCTTTTTTTTAATAGTTTTTATTTACCAGATATATGCATGGGTAATTTTACAGCATTGACAATTGCCAAACCTTTTGTTCTAATTTTTCCCTTCCTTCCCTCCCTCCAGATGGCAGGTTGACCAATACATGTTAAATATGTTAAAGTATAAATTAAATACAATATATGTATACATGTCCAAACATGCAACTAATTTCTTAAATAGCATTGATTTTATTTTAAAATTCCCTTCTGAGTCCTACCAAATTCCTTTTATGACACAGACATGGTACTGATACCTAAACCAGGTAGGGTGAAAACAGAATAAGAAAGTTATAGGCCAATTTCCCTAATGAATATTGATGAAAAAATCTTAAGTAAAATATTAGCAAAGAGATTACAAAAAGTCATCTCCAGGATAGTACACCATGACCAAACAGGATTTATACCAGAAATGCAGGGCTGGTTCAATATTAGGAAAACTGTTAGCATAATTAACTACATCAATAGCCACACTAACAAAAATCACATTATTATCTCAATAGTTGTTCTATAAGAAATGATCAGCAACATGATTTTAGAGAGGCCTGAGAAACTCACATGTACTGATGCCAGTGAAGTGAGTAGAACCAAAAGAACATTGTACACAGCAACAAGATTATGTGATGATCAACTGAGATGGACTTGGCTGTTTTCAACAATGACATGATTCAAGGCAATTCCAATAGACTTTGATGCAGATCATTATCTGCATTCAGACTATGGGGACTGATTGTGCATCAGAACATAGTATTTTCACCTTTTTGTTGCTGTTTGCTTGCTTGTTTTTTCCTTTCTCATTTTTCCCCTTTCGATCTGATTTTTCTTGTGCAGCATGATAAATGTAGAAACATGTTTTGAAGAACTACACATCTTTAACCTATATTGGATTACTTGCTACCTAGGAGATATGAGAGGTGAGGAGAGAGGGAGAATAAATTGGACCACAATGTTTTGCAAAGGTGAATGTTGAAAACTATCTTTGCAGGTATTTTGAAAAATAAAAAGCTATTATTATAAAAAAAATGAAAACTCTGATAGAAATCCTTTACCTGAGTAAGTATATTCTACCCACAAGGAAATTTGCTGAGTAATGTATTTACCTTCTTTGATGATTATCTTCAAAATATCAGGCTATTTAGCTGCCATATTCCTCTATTGTCTTCCTCTGGATAATTTTAACATTTTATTTATTGTGTGTGTGTATGTGTGTATGAGTGTGAGTGTGTGTGTGTGATTGAACTTGATTCTTTTTTAATAGCTCTTTATTTTCAAAATATATGCAAAGATAGTTTTCAACATTCACCCTTGAAAATCCTTGTGTTTCAAATATATCTCCCTCTCTTCCCCCACTCCTTCCCCTAGACAAGTAATCCAATATATGTGAAACATGTGCAATTCTCCTATACATATTTCCACATTTATCATGCTACACAAGAAAAATCATTTCTAAAAGGAAAAAAATGAGAAAGAAAAAAACAAACAACAAAAAAATGTGAAAATACTATATTGTGACCCACATTCGCTCCCCATAGTCATCTCTCTGAATGCAGATGGCTCTCTCCAACACAAGTCTATTGGAAATGCCCTGAATCACCTCGTTGTTGAAAAGAGCCACATCCATAAGAGCTGATCATCATATAATATTATTGCTGTATAGAATATTCTCTTTGTTCTTCTCACTTCCTTAGCATACATTCATGTAAGTTTCTCCAGGTCTCTCTAAAATTATCCTCCTGATCATTTCTTATAGAACAATAATATATCCCATAACATGCATGTACCATAACTTATTCAGCAAATCTCCAATTGATGGACATCCACTGTTATCTGTTCTTTTTCATTACAAAAAGGGCAACTGCAAACATTTTTGCACATGTGGGTCCTCTTCCCTTTTTTATGATCTCTTTGGGATACAGATCCAGTAGAGATACTGCTGAATCAAAGGTTATGCATAATTTGATAGCCCTTTGAGCACATGAACTTGATTCTTAAAGCAACTGGACCAACCAATGTTTGCAGTAAAAGTTTCTTCATTATCCACTTTATTTTCATTTTTCCACTACTTTAAGTAATCTTAAGTTTTTATCTGATTGGCTTCTCTAAAAGGAAAGCATTTTTTAAACTTTCAATTTCAATCCAAACAGCTAAAAGATACTCTATTTCTGTCGGTGTAAGACTTTTATTACTTCAAGTTGTTTTTAAACTAAAAATATAAAATTGAAGCAACTTTGCCTTTTAAAAAATTGCCTCCATTTTTAAATAGTTTTCTGCATCATATTCTGAAGTATTCAGATATCCAGTCCTCTTTTAGAGTTACTATGACCACATTCCTGACAATCTGATACATCAAAATTTTTAAATTTTATTTTAATGTTATAATAAGCTTCTTCTTTTGTGCTGGCAGTGTTTTCAATTAGGAGTATCATTCCTTTAATCATATTGTTAAGGGCTTTTTTCAAAAGTTCTAACTTAACCTAAGAGTTGGTAATATGACATGACACAATCTATTGCATCCACACATGCTAACAGGCAAGTATAGACTACTAACTTAGCATCATGTAACAAGGCTGGACTACCTTAATTGTGTCGCATTAATTCAATTTTGGCTTTCATTAAATTACCTTGTATAATTTTATAATTCACACTAACTTGAATTTTGAATTATTGGATTTTGCATTAATTGCAACCTAGCTGTACAAACTTGGACTAGAAAAATGACTCATTGATTATTCTTTGGTTTTCAAATCAAGATTTGGTCTAGCGTGATTTCTGAGTCTTTCTTGGATTAACTGTGATGAGGAGCTGAACCATACTGTTTCTTCCTAATTGACTTTATTATATTCTTTTACTAGATGAGAAAACCAAGATTCAGAAAGGCTAATGTTATGTATTTATAATAGCACAATCAATGTTTTGAATATCAGAACCTTGTGATCTTAAGCCTCAATCATCTTTTTCATTATTGATCTTGAAACTTTTTTTTTGCTTAGAGATGCAGGAGTGAAGTGAAGGAACTTGTGCAATCTCTTTCCCTGAAGATTTTTAAATAGAAAGAAGATGCCACCACTCCACATACTTACTTTTCTTTCATCTGGACTAAGGCAATATGTATCATGGAAATTGGGGAACAGAACAGATGATCTCTACAGGCCCCTTCTATGAATCAGACAGTGGAGCACATGTTTTCCTTGGACTGAAAGTTGATCAGGAAGGGCAGGCAGGAGGGCAGCCCTGACTCAGTGCACTAAGAACAGGAGCCTCCCAAGTCCCACTCCTCCCTGCTTCTTGGTGCATCCCTAAGACCACCTGTGAATTCTGTTTTAGAGGAACTGGGGATGAATTGTCAAAGTTTCTAGAGAGGAAGAGGGAAAGATGTAGGACCCGAAGAAATTTCATGTTCAACTTCTCACCTCCCAAGGATATCAATCTGAAACCTAAGTGCCCTGACTTAAGGAAAGTTCAGAAAAGGAAAGTTGCAGAAAACTTGGGAAGGAAGAATTAGAAAAGTGAAATAGGATGTTAGAGTAGAGATTCTTTAAAATGGTTAGAAACTCAATGGATTTTTTTGACTCACTGAACATCTGATTCTCAAATCTTATGATAAATGGATCCCTGTGATAAATCAACAAGTGGGTACTATGTGTCAAACATTGTGCAAAATTCTGGGAATAAAACCAGTCCCTGGCATCAAGACACTCACTTTCTAATGATAAGGATGTTGATTTTGACTTAACATAAGGAATAGACTTCTGCATAAGTGAAAGGGGCTTCTTCAGGAGGTAGTAAGTTTCCCATTACACATTTTCTTCAAGTGCAAGCTTGGAATGCTATATCCCCAGGTCTCCCAACATTTACTGCAGTTAGAATAAAAGATTTCTAAGATTCCTTCTTCTCTCCCAGCCCATCCTCAACAATCTCAAAACTTACATAATAACCATTTTACAAATAGTTTCCAAGTAAAGGGTAAAAAAGAGAGATGTTCTGGGAGAAGGGGGAAGGGAGTAGAAGAATGGGAAATATTATCTCACATAAGAGAGATACAAAAGAGCTTTTACAGTGAATGTGGAAAATTAGGGATGGTGGCAGGAAATACTTGAACCTTACTCTCATCAGAATTGGCTCAAAGAGCACTTAATACATTCACTAGGGTATAGAAATCTAACTTACTCTACAAGGAATTAGGAATAGAAGGAAATAAATGAAGGGTATGGGGTTGATGGAAAGGTGGATTTAGTGAGGCAGTGATCAGAAGCAAAAGAGACTTTTGAAGAGGAACAGAGGACAAAGAAGCATAAGCAGAGAGAAAATAAAATGGAGGGAAATGCCCAGTTGTAATCATAACTGTGAATGCAAATGGGATGAACTCACTCATGAAACAGAAGCAGATAGAAGAAAGGGTTGAAACTCAGAATTGTGTACAAAAACACCCTCAAGGAGCACTAGACACAGTGGATAGAACACTTGCCCTGAAGTCAGGAGGAGCTAAGTTCAAATTCAACCTCAGCCACTTAACAAACTGTGTGACCCTGGGCAGTTAACCTCATTAGCCTCACGAAAACCAAAAATTTTAAAAACACCTATTCTTGAAATAGAGACATATACAGAGTAAATATGGAGCACTGGAGCAGAATCTATTATGCTTCAATTTAAGTTAAAAAAATCAGGGATAGCAATCATTATCTCTAAGTAAAATCAAAAACAGATTTAACTAAAAGAGATAAGCAAGGAAATTACATTTTGCTAAAAGGCACCATAGACAATGAAGTAATATCATTATTTTGTTAATTAATTGCTTTAAAAATTAATTTAAAAGTTTAATTATTATTTTAATCAATTTAATTAATTATTAAATTACTCCAGTAAGCAATAACATTAATTATATAAGCACCAAATAGCATAACATTCAAATTCTTAAAGGAAAAGTTAAATGAGTTATAGGAGGAAATAGACAGTAAAATTATACCAATGAGGGACCTAAATTTTCCTTTTTCAGCACTAGATAAATCAAACAAAAAAGAAATAAAAAAGAAATATTAGAAAGAGAAATAGAATTTTAAAAATTAGATGTGATAGACCTTTGGAAAAAACTGAATAAGAATAGAAAGTAGTATAGATCTTCTCAGCTGTACATGGCACCCTCATAAAAAATTTGACTAAGAATTGGGGCATAAAAACCTCACAACCAAATACAGAAAAGGAGAAATATTAAATGCATCCTTCTCCAGATCATAATGCAATAAAAATTACATTCAACAAAAATCCATGGAGAGACACATTAAAAATTAATCAGAAACTAAATAATCTGCTCTAAAGAATGAGTGGGTGAAAGAACAAATCACAGAAGCAATCAATAATTTCATTAAAGAGAATGACAACAAGAAGACAACACATCAAAATTTATGGAATTCAGTGAAAGGGAAATTGTATATCTATAAATGTTTACATCAGTAAAATAGAGAACGAATACTCAATGAATTGGGCGTGCAATTAAAAAAACTAGAAAAGGAGCAAATTAAAAGTCCCCAGTGAAAGACCAAATTCAAAATCCTGAAAACCAAATGGGAGGTTAATAAAACCTAAATTAAGAAAACCATTGAACTAGTAAATAAAGCTAGAAAGTGGTTTTATGTAAAACAATAACAATAAAATAAATAAACTATTGATTACTTTGATTTTAAAAAGAAAGAAAACCAAATTCCAGTATTGCAAATGAAAAGAATGAATTAACCAACAATGAAGATCAAATTAGAGCTATTATTAGGAGTTATTTTACTAAGTGAAATCTAAGTGAAATGGATGGATATTTACAAAAATATAAACTGCCTAAGTTAACAGAAGAGGAAATAGAATACTTAAACAACCTCATATTTAGAAAACAAAATTAAACAAGCCATCAGTGAACTCTCTAAGAAAAAATCCCCAGGACCAGATGGAGTCACAAGTAAATTATATCAAACATTTAAAAAACAATTTCATTACTATATAAAACATATGGAAAAATAGGCAAAGGAGACTTAATAAATTCCTTTTATTACACAAATATACTACTGATACTTAAATAAAGAAGAGCAAAAACAGAGAAAGATAACTATAGACCAATTTCCCTAATGCAATATGTTGATGGTAAAAATTTTAAATAAAATGCTAGCAAGGAGATTACAGCAATATGTCACAAAGAACATGCACTTTCACAAGATAGTATTAATGCCAGGAATTTAGGGGTGGTTGGATAACTTGAGGCTGGTACAATATTGGAAAAACTATCAACATAAATAACCAAAACAACAAAAATCATGTAATTATTTCAAATAGATGCAGGAAAGGCTTTTGACAAAACACAGCACTCATTCCTATTAAAACTCTATAAACATAGGAATAAATTGAGCTTTCCTTAAAATAATAAGTGTAAAATATAATTATGTATGATATCATAATAAGTATAAAAATAATACTATCTAAAACCATTAGCAAACTATCTATAATAAGGGCAAGCTAATAAGATCGGGAGTGAAGCAAGGATGTCCATTATTATCATTATTATTCAATATCATACTAGAAGTCCTAGTAAGCAAGAACAGAATAAAAATGAATTGAAGTAATTAGAATAGGTAATGAGAAAACAAAACTATCACTCTTGCAGATAATAAGGTGGTATGCTTTAGAGAATCCTAGAGAATCAATTAAAAATCTAGTTGAAATAATTAACTTCTGCAACAATGCAGAACAGAATCATAAAATAAATCATCACACCACAAAAATCATCAGCATTTCTATATAATGCCAACAGAGTTCAACAGGAAAAGACATAATGAAAAATTCCATTTAAAATAACTATAGACAATATAAAATACTTAAGTTTCTTAATCCGTAATATTTAATACCTTCTAAGACAAACCCAGGAATTATATGAGCACAGTTACAAAACATTTTCACGCAAATAAATTCAGTTTTAAACAACTGGAGAAATGTGAATTGCTCACGGGTAGGCTGAGCCAATATAATAAAAATAACAATGCTACCTAAATTAAATTTATTCAATGCCATACCAATCAAACAACCAAAAACATTTTTATAGAGCTAGAAAAAAAATGACAAAATTCATCTGGAAGAATAAAAGCTCAAGAATGTCAAAGGAATAAAACAAAAGTGAAAGAAAATGAAACTGTTTACAAGGTGGTAATTATCAAACAATATGCCTAAAAAATTGAGTGGTGGTCAGTAAAATAGATTAGGTGCATGATATATAGTTGTCAATAACCATAGTTATCTAGTGTTTGATAATTGCAAAGGTCCCAGTTTTGATAGGTAAAAAGTTGCTAAAAATTTCTGGGAAAACTGGAAAGCAGTTTGAGAGAAATTAGGTATAGACCAGTATCTCACAATGAAACCAAGATAAAGTAAAAATGGGTATATGACTTAGAAATAAAGAGGTTATATCATAAGCAAATTAAGGGAGCAGAGAATAGTATGCTAATCAGATCTGTGGATAAAAGAAAAAATTATACCCAAACAAGACATTATGGGATGTAAAATGGATAATTATTAAATTTAAAAGGCTTTTCACAAACAAAACCAATGTAATTAAGATTAAAAAGGAAAGCAGAAAACTCAATAAATTTTTCAGCAAATTACTCTGATTAATGTGTAATTTCTCAAACATATAGGGGAATGAGTCACATTTACAAGAATATGAAGCATTCCCCAATTGACAAATGATCAAAGGATATGGACAGTTTTCAGATGAAGAAATAAAAGCTTTCTATAGTCATATGAAAAAATGCTCTTAAGTCATTACTGATTACAGAAATGAAAACTAAAACAACTCTGAGGTATGAACTCATACCTGACTAATATGACAGCAAAAGGAAATAACAAATGTTCGAAAAAAATGTGAAAAAACTGAGGCAGTTATGCATTGTTGGTGGAGTTATGAACTGACCAAAACATTCAGGCAAACAATTTGGAGATATGTCCAAAGGGCTATCAAACTGTATATATCTATTGACTCAGCAATACCACTACTAGGTTAGTATTCCAAAGAAATCAAAGAAAAAGGGAAAATTCTTATATGCACAAAAAATTTTATACCAACCCTTTGTGTGATGGCAAAGAACTAGAAATTGAAGAGATTCTCACCATTTGGGACATGGCTAAAGAAATTGTCATATATGATTGTGATTGAATACTATTGTGATGTAAGAAATGACAAGCAGATTGCTTTCAGAAAAACCTGAAAGAAGTTACTTAAAGTGATGCAAAGTGAAATAAGCAGAGCCAGGAGATCGTTGTACAAACAGCAACACTGTGTGATGATCAGCTTTGTATGACTTATATATTCCAGCAATATAATGATATAAAATAATCCCAGAGAATTTATAGTGAAAAAAAATGGTATCTACCTCCAGAGGGGGGGGAAATTGATGGATTCTGAAGGCAGATCAAAGCATATTTTTATATGGGATTTTTTGGTTGTTGTTGTTTTTTTAGGGGGGGTTGTGTTCTCTTTTTCAACATGGTTAATATGGAAATAGGTTTTTCATGACTATGTAAAGTATAATCAATGTCAAAGTGCTCACAAGGAGCAGGGAAGGGATTTGGAACTTAAAAATTATTTTTAAAATGAATGTTTAAAATTGTTTTTCATTAATTGAGAAATTTTTTAAATGTCCTTTAAAGAAATAAAAAATTGGGCTAATTATTGTAAAGCAATCAGGACTGGGATCACAGAATGTGAGATTTGAGAGGAACCATGGATTGGAGAATATGGAATGTCAGGGTTAAAAGGTAACTTGGAATACAGAATGTCACTTCTCCAGAGGGACCTCTGAGTATAGATTGGTCATAATATAAAGGTCCTCAATATACAGAGGGACAGAGCTGAGAATTTCATTGCTAAGAATACTAAATTTCATCACTGAAAGCACATTTGGTTTGTATTAGGAATCTTCCCAATTAGGGAGCTGCTTATCTTGTTGGAATGAGCAGCTCTACTTGAATGGTACTATGATTTTTAATTCTTGAGAGTTCCTCATCTAGTCAGTGGACAGGATGTGGGGTGTGTGTTGTTACAAAACAAATCTACCTAATCCTGGCATGAGACCTTGCTTGTATTTTAGCTTAAAAAACAAATAAAATAAAGATACTTTTTTTTTCTCTAACCAGGCAGCACACATAAACCTATGTAAGCCCAGAAGAGCTTAGCTCCCTGCCCTTGTATGGCTCTTACTAGGTATTTAGGCTCAGTTAGTCACTCTAAATGTCTAAAAAGGTGAATCATTTAATCAATTTAGCTATGAAAAATAATCAAAATTCAAGTCTCATCTTCCCCAAACCCCAACCACTGGGCCCCAGGAAGTTTTGATCCTGTGCTGTCTAAGCAATAGGGAATTGGACAGAAGTCTCACTTCTGTTCCAGTAGAAGGTCCAGTTCAAGATAGCCCACCCACCTCTGTTGAAGAATAATTTTATGAGAGGAAAAATTTAGTGTCCAAAAAGGCAGCATCAGTTGAATCCAATCACTGGTAACCATAGTGATAGACCCGTTTCCATGGATACCTGGAATCTCAAGTTGCTGGCACTCAGGCTAGCTTCTTATCAGGCCTCCATTAAGATCCCCAGGCCAGGAGGAGGGGGAGGGTTTCTCCTACACTTTGCTCTGTACTGCTAGTAAGATTCAGACACGAACAATTAGGTAAAATAACTACACAAAAGATATCAGAAGATTTGCATACATGCACATATATGTACATACAGGCATTTATATTGAGAGATATAGATGGTCAGAAAAACTACAGACAGAGGTAAAGAGAGTGAGATAGACAAAGACAGACATAGAGACAGATAAATACAGATGTAGAAAGGGACATATAGATGCCAACTGTAGAATAGTGTGCATAAGAATTCCCCTAAAACAAGCAGCTGTTGTTCCAAGATATGCACCAGGGAACAAACATACCATCCATCATCCCAGGTATTCTGGTGACTTCACTGATCACCTCCTAACCAGGTGCCCAAAAGACTGGCCCTGGTCCAAAGACATAAGGGAACTCTGAAGTCTGCCAGGACAGGCTCTGAACTTGAAGGAAGGCTATGCGGACAACCACCACAAGCCCTCTAAGGACTACAGAGCACTTTTCACGGGCTTCAGTTGGTCCTCACCAAGACCTCCAGGAGGTAGTTAGTGCAAGGATGATTATCTCCATTTCCCAGAGGGAAGTCCTGAGGCCCAGGGAGGGACAGGCTCCTGACTAGGGGGATGAGAGGGTCACACAGCTAATGGTGAGTACTTCACTCTTCCCCTTGCCTCATCATCTAGAATGCCACATTTATCGAATAAAGGAGGGCAAAATACCTCCTAACAATTGTTTTAATTCATTTTCATTGGTTCTACTTTAGTACTTTTTACTTATTACACTGATAATTTAGGGTTTTTCCCCCTTTTTAAAAAATCAAATTTGCCAGTGATTTATCCCTTTTATTGCCCTTTGCATAAAATCAGATCTTAGCTTTGTTTATTAGTTCATTGTTTTGTTTTGTTGTCAATTTTACTTTGATTTTTAGGATTTCTATTTTGTATTTCATTGGCGGGTTAATTTGCCATCTTTTCTGTTCATGGTAATAAAAGTCTCTTTATTACCTTCCTGATGTGCTCTCTGCTTCTTATACAGTTAGAGCCTCTGCTTCTTTGTAACAATGACAGCCCCTCTTTGCCCTTGTAACAGCAATCTAGTACTGGGTAATAGACTACAGAGCTGCCAAAATCCCCTGATTCTGCAGCCAATTCACACCTAGTTCATACTTCTTATGGATTCAATTGATATGTAATCTCTCTAAAGGCTGGTTAGGAGCCAAATAGCCACCTAGATGTCTCACTGGATAGAGTGCAAGGAATCAGGAAGAATCATCTTTCTGAGCTCAAATCTGGCTCCAGATACCAGCTGGGTAACTTTAGAAAGTCACTTAGAATATGTACTGTCAAAAAAAAGTTATAATTATAAAATAAAATAAAATTAAAAAAAAAAGAAAGTCACTTAGCTATAAAATGAGTTGAAGAAGAAAATGGTAAGTCACTCCTGTATCTCTTCCAAGAAAGCCCCAAATGAGTCATAAGGAGTTGGACATGACTTGAACAACAATAGCAGCAAAGGGGCTAAGTGGGATAGAGAGATTGATAGTCAATCCACCTCCCACCTTTGACATATAAGATGCTTTGTAAGCCATCACTCTTTCCACTATATTTCACGGCAGTTTTGTCTTTAGTTTTAAAAAATAAAAGGCTCTTACACTGATCATTGGCTGATATTCATTCCCCAAGCAGAAGTCATTTCTGACAATGAAAATTAGTTAAGCAAAACTGTCCCCCACTCTGACCATATCTGAAAATGTGCACAGTATTCCACGTCCGCCCCCTCCGTACAAAGGAGGAAGACCACACTGACTCTTGGAGAAATAATTCAAGGATTCTCAGAGGCTCTGATGAGGATCTCCCTCACCAGGCAATCCCGTCACATCCCACAGATAGCTGTATGAGTTGATGTGGCCAAGAAATCCAGCTCATTGTGGCCAGCCTTCTGGTTGCACCTGGGCTGGTCAGAGGACCTTAAAGCTCAAAAGGACCTCAAATTGTCCATTCTACAGAGGAGGAAACTGAGGCCCAATACAGTTAAGTAACTTGTCCAAGGTACCGTCCATCAGAGGCAGCATTTGAACCCGGGACCTCTGACTCAACAGCTGCCAGGGTTCTTTCCACCATACTGTTCTCCCTCCCAGAGACAGGCCCAAGCCCAGATTTGTGCCTCAATCACAGTTTCCTCAGGGGATGTCCAAATTTGGCTTCTGCAGATCCACAAGGAAAGAGAAAAAGGATCTTTAGCTCTCGTGTGAGCAACAGGGCTGAAAACATAGTAAATAGAAAAAAAATAATTTATTTTAAATTTACTATTTAAAATAGTAAATATTTTTACCGGGTGGAAAATGCAAAGCACAAAGGGTCTGCACTTGGGCACAATGCCCAGCACGTACCCAGCAGGCACTTCACCAATGCTTGTTTGCTTGGCTGGGCCCATAAGAATGTAGACACCTCTCTTCCCCCTCCAGGGATCCTGTCTCCCCAGGGTCTGTCCTCGGTTTGAGGTCTCCCATCCACTGAGGAGGCAGCCTTGGGATTACCCAGAATCCCCCGCTCTCCCTCTGCCGGGGTCCACCTTCCCACGGGCTTAGATGTCCAGATTGAAGGCCCTCACCTCCACCTCCTCCCAAATGATGCTCTCACTCCCATCTCCCAGGACTGTCAGGGGAAGCCTTTGCAAAGCTGAAAGCTTAGAGAGACCAGAGCCATGGCCGCTCTTTGACTCTCCCGAGGTCTCTCTGTTGGCAAGATGGTGCTTGGGAGAGGCTCACGGATGGGCCTCCAGCCCCAGAAGGGAATTAAACAAGCTTCCCCTAGGGCTCGGGGCGCTTCTGCTGAGCGAGGTGCCTGCCATTTAGTGGCCAGAGGCCATCAACTGCCCCAACAATTAGTTAGCACCTCGGGTTCCAATCCAACCCGAGGCCACAGATCCCCAAGCATTTATTAAGCGCCCAGTGCGGTCCAGGAA
Organism: Sminthopsis crassicaudata; assembly: GCF_048593235.1. Classification (NCBI taxonomy): domain Eukaryota; kingdom Metazoa; phylum Chordata; class Mammalia; order Dasyuromorphia; family Dasyuridae; genus Sminthopsis; species Sminthopsis crassicaudata. The sequence continues at coordinate 69,798,720 of NC_133623.1, forward strand.
TTCTCCCAGATACCAGGGAGAGAGCAATGAGGGAAACAACCCTGCTCACGAGAGCCATGAATCCTTCCGGATCTCCGGCCTGACAAGCCAGCTCAGAGAGTCCCGGGTCACCTGCACGAAGCAGGGGCTGGGATGGAAAGAGGGGATGATTCGGTGCAGCTCAGCCCCAAGGGACACAAGGCAGGGCCCACAACCCCGCCCCCACCCCCACGGGACAAAAACCACAAGGCAGGGCCCACAGCCCCCGCCCCCACCCCCACGGGACAAAAACCACAAGGCAGGGCCCACAGCCCCCTCCTGCCCTGCAGGGCTCCCAGCTGTGTCCTGTCTGTGGATTCATTCCTGTTATGGGGCTGGGGGGGGGGGGGCAGAGGCAGCTGCTGAACTACTCATTTCTTGAGAAACTTTGTCATCAGAGGGGCCCTGACAGAGGAAGCAGGGAAGCGGGTCTCAGGGCTGACCTTTGATGTGGCCAGAAGAGGCCTGATTTCAGGGATCAGTGTGATTTCAGGGGTACCCACAGTGCCCTCCTCTTCTCTGGGAGACTCGTTGGGGAGAGGCGCTGAGTATGAGGATTACTATTCTCCAGTCCTCATTCAGCCCCATATTACCATTTGGGATACTCTTTGTCCTATCACTGTCACCCTCATTACCCAGAAGTCCTCTTTCCTCAGGACAAGGTACACTTTAGTCCCTGAGGACTGAATGACATTGCAGCCAGGCCAAGTCAGGCAACAAGCATTTATTAAGCATTTTGGTGGTACATTATATACAGCACTAACCCTGGATTCGGGGAGATGGCAGATACTTCCTAGCTGTAGGACCCTAGGCAAATCATTTAACCTCTCTAAGCCTCAGTTTCCTCATTTGTAAAATCTGTAAAATAAAGCACCTATTTCCCAGGGTTGCTCTAAGAATAAAATGAGAAAATAGTTGAAGTGATCCGCATCGTGCCTGGCAAATCAAAAGCTCAATAAATCATTGCTTCCTTCTATATATGAGACAATGTGCTAAGTGCTAGGAATACAAAGAAATGTAAAAAAGTGACCAACCTCCAAGAGTTATTGTGAAAATTAAATGAGTTTATGTGTGTAAAATACTTAGAAAATCTTAAACCATCATATAAATTATAACTATTATTTTATTATTATTATTTATTATTATTATTGTTATTATTATTATAAAATGCCCCTGTCCTCAAGGAGCTCTAGTTTCCTGAGATGCTTAGAAGATAACCACTATTAGTGGGGTGTCTTGGATGAAAATCCAGCTAAAGAGACAGAACAGGAGGGGTCAGATAAATAGGTAGGGAACCAGGAGAGAGCAGGGTCAGGAAAACTAGGAGGAGAATATCAAAGGGAAGAAGGTGGTAGATGGTGTCAATGTCCTTGGAATAGCTACAGTATGAGCTCAAATCTGTCTCCTTAGAATGAGTATCCTAGGTCATCCTTTCCATGACCCCCATTCCAGACATAAATGGGCAGCCATACTGGTCATTGGGCTTCATTCCTGCCTGTCTCCAGTGAATTTCTCTCTCTCTCTCTCTCTCTCTCTCTCTCTCTCTCTCTCTCTCTCTCTCTCTCTCTCTCTCTCTCTGTCTCTCTCTCTCTGTCTCTATGTCTCTGTCTCTCTGTCTCTGTCTCTGTCTCTTCTCTCTCTCTTTTCCTCTCTCTCTCTCTCTCTCTCTCTCTCTCTCTCTCTCTCTCTCTCTCTCTCTCTCCATCTCTCTCTCTCTCTCTCTCTCTCTCTCTCTCTCTCTCTCTCTCTCTGTCTCTCTCTCTCTCTCTCTCTCTCTCTCTGTCTCTCTCTCTGTCTCTATGTCTCTGTCTCTCTGTCTCTGTCTCTGTCTCTTCTCTCTCTCTTTTCCTCTCTCTCTCTCTCTCTCTCTCTCTCTCTCTCTCTCTCTCCGTCTCTCTCTCTATATCTCATCTCATCTCTCTCTCTCTCTCTCTCTCTCTCTCTGTCTCTCTGTCTCTGTCTCTCTCTCTGTCTCTCTGTCTCTGTCTCTCTCTCTCTCTCTCTCTCTCTCTCTCTCTCTCTCTCTGTCTCTCTCTCTCTGTCTCTATGTCTCTGTCTCTCTGTCTCTGTCTCTGTCTCTTCTCTCTCTCTTTTCCTCTCTCTCTCTCTCTCTCTCTCTCTCTCCATCTCTCTCTCTCTCTCTCTCTCTCTCTCTCTCTCCTCTCTCTCTCTCTCTCTCTCCGTCTCTCTCTCTATATCTCATCTCATCTCTCTCTCTCTCTCTCTCTCTCTCTCTGTCTCTCTGTCTCTGTCTCTCTCTCTGTCTCTCTGTCTCTCTCTCTGTCTCTGTCTCTCTCTCTCTCTCTCTCTGTCTCTCTTCTGTCTCTCTGTCTCTGTCTCTCTGTCTCTCTCCCCGTCTCTCTCTCTCTCTCTCTCTCTCTCTCTCTCTCTCTCTCTCTCTCTCTCTCTCTCTCTCTCTCTCTCTCTCTCATCTCTCTCTCTCTCTCTTTATAGATAGATAGATAGATAGATAGATAGATAGATAGATAGATAGATAGATAGTCCTATTCAGTTTCCTGAGATGCATCTTCTTGCTGTGCTACAGGGCTTGGGCAAATAGCGTTTTTTCACCTCTTTCCTTCCATTTTTGGTTTAATTCCTTCCTCATGAGATACCCAAGACGCAATTAAATAGAAGTAACCTTTGTCTTTCTTATAGGGACAGTTACTGTCCCTTGAAGACCCAGGTAAGAGCTCTGATACTGTTCCTGAAACTCTATACTATCAGACAAGTGGTCGGCCAGCCTTTGCTTGAAGGTTTTTAGAGGGAAGGAAGAATATGCCCTCCCCACTTCCCTGGGCAGCTTATTCTACTTCTGGAAATTTCAAAGGCTTGCTCATCATCAGAGGATCAAAGGATGATTTTCCTGACATAGAGCTTGATTTTGTCTCTCTGAAGTTTCCTTCACACCTCCAGTTTTTTTCTCTCTGGAGACAGAGAACATAGTCAGCTAGCACTTATTAAGCACCTACTGTGTACCAGGAACTGTGCTAAATAAACAGTGAGGATACAAAGAAAGGCAAAAGACACTCCCTTCTCTGAAAGAGCTCACATTCTAAAGGGGGAGAAACCAAGCAAACAACTACATATAAACCAGATCTATTGGAGATAATCAACAGAGGCAAAGCACTAGCATGAAGGTACTTCTTATAGAAGATGGGATTTCACCAGAGAAAGAGGAAATCATCCAGTAGGCCACTGCAATAGAACACGTGATAAGGGTCTGCACCAGGGGGATGACCTTAGCAGAGGACACAAGGGGTAGTACACCAGAGATGGTAAGAAGGTAGTTGACAATGATGGGGGGAGGGCGAGAGAGTGAGGAACCCGGGATGACATTTAGATCATAAGCCTAGGTGACTGGGAGAATGGAGGTACCCCAGGGTATAGGTAGATAGATCCCAAGCATTTTCAGTGCTTTGCTTTGGGTTAAGCTACACAAATTAATAAATAAGATTTTCACAAAATTTGAGTTTATATACTATGTCAGTATTAAATTTTTTTGCACTTTTTTTCAATTTAAAAAAAAACATAAAAAATGAACTAAGTTTTTAGTTTAAAAGATGGAACGCATCTAGTTTTTATAAATAAGCTTATGTAGTTTAGACAATATCTTACAGTACCTTAGTGAGGTCTCACGAAGTAGTCACATACTCAGGAATTCAAACTATTGGCATTATGTAAAATAGGAATTGGAAACATATGGAATGAATTTAAATAATATCATCAATACATGGGATTCATTATTCACACCAATCCCACTCAGGACCCAGCTGTAACAGAAATTAGGAAGACGGGAAGAGAGAGGAAATGATTTGTTTTGGACACATTGAGCTCAAGATGTCTATGAAATATACGGTTCAATATGTCTGATAGACGAATTGCAAAGTCAGAGATGGACAAATGAATCTGAGGATCATCCATGTAGTGACAATAGTTTAATTCAAGGGAGCTGACGAGAGCACCTAAGGAAATAGTATATAGAGATAAATGGGCTCTGGACAAGGCCTTGGGGGACTAAGGAGGCATGGTCTGGAAAAATAGCCAGCAAAGAAGACTGAGGTGGGTCTGACAGGTTGGAGAGGACGCAGCCATGAGAACCTGCGGAGGATTAGCCGTTTCAGAGGCTTCGAGGGATGAAGAAAAGGCCACTGGGTTTGACAATCAAGAGACTGCTATTACTTTGGAGAGAGCAGTTCCAATGGAAATGATTAGGTCTGGAGCCAAGGAAGACTACAATGGAGACTTCCATTGTAGACAAGCTTTCTCAGGAGTTTGGCCCTTAGAAGGGAAAAGAGCACTATCGAAGGATGGCTGGGAGAAGCTGAGGCTGGGGCGGACGTGGCTGTATTTGTAGGCAGCTGGAAACAGCTGGTGGTCAGAGTGACATGAAGATCAGTGAGGGAGTGATGGGAGAGGGGGGGTGGAGAAAATAAGATACCATGAGATCGCCTGGGCCTGTAAAAGGGATACTTTGGCATCCCTCACAAGGCTCTGGATTTGACTGAAAGCTCTTGACAATCTGGCTACAGCCTCTGTTACCAGGCTGCCTGCCCAGTTTATGCCTCAGCCACACCTGCCTGTGTACCTTTCCCAGAACAGGAAGTGACAGGTCCTCAATTCTTTGGCCCGGCTGTTTGGCATACCTGGATTGCTCTCCCTCCTTACCTCTCATAACCCATAGCTCCCTTTTAAGACTCACTTCTGCTTTGAGAAGGTTTTCCTCTGCCACAGTGGATAGCACCTGGCTCTGAAAGTAGGAGGACCTGAGTTCCAATCCAACCCTCAGACACTTAACACTTTCTAGCTGTGTGACTGTGGACAAGTCACTTAACTCCAAGTACCTTAAGTAAAAAAGAAAAAAAAAAGAAGCCTTTCCATCTCAGGATCACTTTTGCACCCCTCCCCATTAAATCACTTGGCACAGACCCCGAATGGACTTAATCCCTGAACAGGGAGAGGTCCTCACTGAGGGCAAGACAGTTCCCTTGTCATCACTACAGCTCCAGTGCGTACCCCAGTGCCTGGGACCCAGGAAGTGATGCACCAATGCTTGCTGACCCACTCTGGTGACCTAGAGGCAGACTCGGCCCAGCCCTCCATCTCCGTGACTGGTTTTCATCACAGCCCAGTGGGAGAGCCGGTGACTTTGTAGGCAGGGACATGAGTTTGAAGCCCAGAGCTGCCCCTTGTGTGACCCTGGGTTCTCTCACTCTCTGCACCTGCTCACTGCTGTGTCCAGATACCCTCTAAGGTCTTTCCCAATTCATTATGTCATTGGTCCATTGTGGGGGACGGGGAGAGGGAGGTAGGAATGAGATTGTTTTGTTGCCCTCCCACTGTGCCTTTGACCAAGAAGTGATTTCTCCCATTTAATTCACTAAAATGAGTCTTTGAGGAATGTGCATGTCCTGGTCAGGGTATGGGTAGATTAATGAAAAAGGGGCCCTTTGTACCTGCTATTGCTTCTTTGGAGCAAGCATCATTCATTCCTCTGGACTGTGTCACACACCCTTTCACGTTCCAGTATTCTGTGAAAGATGCTTTAGTCTCCCACTTCCCAGGGAAGTATGTTGATGACTTTCTAGTTTTTCCCCCAATAATCTTGATGGAACACGTGACACATGTTGGAGCAGACTGAGCCCTCTCCCCCCCATATCATTTCCATGACCATAGAGAAACATGAATTTACTCAAGTAGAAAAATTCTCCTTACTAACCTTATTATTATATAATGGAGAGCGGGAAAGGGCCTACGAGATTATCTAGGGCCAGCCATTCATTTTACAGAGGCAGAAAAGGAGGTTCACATTTGAATTCTGGTTGTTTCATGCCAACTTAATGCTTATTCCTATGTGGAAGGGACCCAGAAAAGGAAAGTCCCAGAATATTCACCAGCCATTGTTTAAGAGTCCCAAGGATAATTGAATGTGGAGCTCAAAGAGACTCCTAGAGACCATGGAAGATGATTGGCTCATTTTATGGAATAGGAAACTGAGGACCAGAGATGGAAAGGGACTTCTCTCTCAGGTTAAACAATTAGAAAGGAGCAGAATTTACATTTGAGCTCAAGCTCTTTGGCTCTAAACATAACAGTTCTGGCACCACTGCCCCACCTCCAGGGGCCTCTCAGTCTTGGTCCGAGGGGTCAGACATTGAGTGGGCCGGGGGCCTAGAGATGATCTAGCATGTGCTCATTCACTTGCATAGATAGGGAACTGAGGACCAGGAGGGAAAGAGAATGGATCAGGATCACACAGCTGAGAACGGGCAGGGCTGACTCTTGCATCCCGATCCAGACCCCTACCACCACACAGAATTTGGTTGGCAATCACTTACTTCTCACCAGCTCCTTCCAATCCCTTCTTGAGGAAGGTGGCCATTGTGGAGGCTTCTGTATTGCAATGTTCAAGAAGAGATCCTGGGGGTAAAGGGGCAGCTCTGTGTCAACCTGAGTAAAATCCAGCCATATTGCTGAGGAGAATGACAGAGCCCTAGCTTTATGTATCTTAAATAATTATGAAAGACTTGAGAATGCTGGTTAACACAAGGATCGTTCCTGATTTCATAGGACTATTTCTGGACACAGTCAATGCAAACATCTGTATCATGTAATAATACAGATTTGTTTTAAAGGTTACCTTTTCTTTTTCTTTTCTTCCTACCTTCTTTCCTCCCTCTCTTCTTCCCTTCCTCCCTCCCTCCCTTCCTTCTTGCCTTTCTTCCTTTGTTTTTTCTTTCTTCTTTCATGCTCTTGCTTCTTTCTTTCTTTTTCTGTTTTTTTTTCCCCCAATGGAAGCAGGGGAGATGGAGAAAAAGAAAATAAATGTTTGATATTGAAAAAATAAAATTTAATAAAAACTTTAACATTTTAAAAATTAAAATGGAGGGAAGAGTAGAAGTGATAGCCAGATACATCAGACTGGCCCACCAGGGCTAGAATATGCAAAAGAAGGACATGAGACAAAAAGGAGATGCCCCCAAAAGTCACTGGGATACTATATCTAGTGGGTGGCTGAGAGAGGTTGTTACTAGGGATGATGTTATCAGGCCAAACACTCCTTAACTATTATGCACTAATGCAATTTCATATTTGCTGAGTATCAACGGACCTTCTCATTATACAAAACGGGGGAAAGAATACCCTGACTAATGAGGTTACATTAAAAAAACTGATTAAAGTTTAAATGTTGAAGATAAAAAGGGACTGTGAATTTGTAAACTGCATAACCAGAGGCCATCTCATCTACTCACCTGATTTCATAAGGCATACAGTCTGTCTCTATGGTTATGAGAAAATGATGTCAAGTACAAGATGTCCCCTCTTAAGATTGTAGATATAAAGGGAAAAACAACTGGGCTTAGGGAGCTCATAGAAGAATTACTTTTCAGATAAACAAAACAAGAAATAGGTCATTTACATAGCTCAAGATCAGAAGAAGAAAAAAAAAACTAATTTCATCAACTTTTTTTCTTGTCTTATTGCTATAGCTACCACCTCTAGTACAATACCGAGTAATGATGGTAATAATAAACAATCTTGCTTCGACCCTGATATTAATGGAAAGGCTTCTAATTTATTTCCTTTACAGAATAGGTTTGCTCTTGATTTTAGATACTACTTATTATTTTAAGACAATCTATTTGTTCTTATTCTTTTTAGTGTTTTCAAAAATTAGGTGTTGTATTTTGTCCAAAACTTTAAGAAAAAAATTGAATGAACTATAAGTAAAGTTCTGAAGAAAAAACTCAGAATCAGATGGATTTGCAAATTAATTCAGTCAAACATTCAAAGAACAGGTTAATTCCAGTATTATGCAAATTGTTCTCAGTAACATGAAAAGGTATCACTGAACTAAATTGTATTAAATCTTATTATTAGAATTACCCAGGGACCTCCACAAGTGATTGGAACCAGAGAAACAAAGATTCAGACTATCCTGAGAATGATATTAATTCCAGAATGTCTAAGAGAAGATATCCAGGTACATGGAACTTCTGGGACTCAAAATGTGCTAATTAAGTGGATCCTGGGAATGGATTTCCAGGATCAAAGGAGAGTTAATATTGATGATCATTTTTATGTTATTTATGTTTAAACTCTTTTGTTTACTTTGGGGACATAGAACTCTCCCTTTTCAAAATTAGTCCACTGTGAGCCCTCTAAGTAATTTGATCTGTAACATGACTTATGTAAAACTTATTATGAATTTATGAAAAACATTATGGATTTGGCTTATATATAAGTGATGGAGAAGAGTAGGTTGCCACATCCCCATAAATCAAAAGGGAGAAAATTGAAAGAATTGAGAAAATTAGAACAGCAAGTGGTTAATTGTAGAAAGTGAGTGAACCACACTGGCTCTGTTTTATGATTCAATTAAGGAGCTAGCTTAGTTTCTATTCAACTGTAAGTGTAGTCCAATTTCTTTCTTGTGGGAAAACTATTCAACTATAGGAATAGGGAGAAAACCTTATTGTGTTCTTTAAACCTACCCCTGTGTGGGTGGAAAACCTTTTCTTGCTGCTTAGAGACCCTTAAGTAAGGAAGGAAGTTATACTGACTAGAAACTCAGGTCCAAAGATTGATGCGAACTTTTTCACAATTGTACATCATAAACAATCCATATGTCTTATCTGAAAACTGACCTCTATACTGATCAATCGGTAATTGTTTCCATGTTTCCTTGATTCTTTACAGATACTTGGGGAGAGAGAGAGACAGACCTCTTTTCTGAACTCAGGGAATTGCACTTATTCACTCTCCCTACCCCATGCCTTGAAAAATCTCTAATCTTTTATCCAATTAGAAATCAGATTACCTGGTATTGTATTTTTTCCATTTACTTAATTGGTCTTTTTTGATCAATTGTTTTTAAAGTACAAAAGGCTGTCTCTCCCCCCCCTCCCCAGGTATTTAGGGTCCAGCTTTAAGCTGAAGAGGTCTGGTCCTGATTTATTATGCAATTGGCACTCATTGCTTAATAAGTTAATATACTCAGAAGATCAAAACTTTGTTTTCCTCAGTCATTTTACCTTTCACTTGTAACAGAAGGAAGGCAGCTGGTTTGAAAGCAATCCCAGAGTAAATTTTTTTAAGTATCCAGTTTGCCATTTTGGAGAGCAATTTGGAACAATGCCCAAAGGGCAATTACACTGTGCATACCCTTGGATCCAGCAATACCACTACTAAGTCTATATCCCAGAGAGATGAAAAAGTAGGGGAATGGACCTAATATATTCAGAAATATTTATAACAGCTTTTTTTTGTGGTGGCAAAGAAGTGGAAATTGAGGAGATGCCCATCAACTTGGGAATGGCTGAACAAACTGGGGGTAAATGAATGTAATGAAATATGATTTCCTATGAGAAATGATGAGCAAGCAGATTTCAGAAAAAACCTGGAAAATTTTATATGAACTGATGCAAAATGAAGTAAACAGAGCCAAGAGAATATAATTCACAGTAACAGCAACAATGTAGGATGGTAAATTATTAATGACTTAGCTCTTCCCATCAACATAGTGATCTAAAACAATTCCAAAGGACTCATCCAAAACATGGTATTTGCATGGAGAGAAAGTACTGATAGAATCTGAATATAGACTGACGCCATATTATTTTTACTTTCTTTGTTTTTGTGTTTTTTTTTCTTTTTGGCCTGCTTCTTCTACCACAACATGATGAACATGACAATGTCTTATATCACTGCACATACATAATCTATTTCAAATTGCTTGCCATTAGGGAGAGGAAAGGGAGGGAGAAAGAAAAAATTGCAATTCAATATTTAACATGTATGTAAAATTTTGTCTTTACATGTAATTGAAAAAAAGAAAATATTATTTAACAATAAAAGTATAGTTTTCATTTTAAAGTTTACCTAAAATTTAAATAGCTGCCTCTTCTTAATTACCCTGTACCCTCCCCAGTTCAGAGGATTTCTCCCTCTGACCCTATTAATTTCACTCATCTCAGGTTAGGTTCTCAAATAAGGTACTGGGAGAAAAATGCTGGAAAACTTGAGTTATATACTGGTCTCTAAAATTTATTAGCTGTGTGATCTTAAGCAAGTTATTTTAATCTCTGCTTGCCTCAGTTTCCTGATCTGTAAAGAGGAAAATAATTATGGTATCCACCTTGCAGGGTTGTTGTGAAAATCAACTGATACAAAGATTATGAAGTATTTAATAATGTACTGGCATGTAAGAAAGCACTGATAATTATTACTTCTTTAATTGATATAATTGTTCCCTACTTGATAATGCTAAAGTGGATTTTAGATGTGATTAGTATAAAATACCAAATATGATAAGATTATTTATTTTTTTTTACATGGGACAATTTGTAAATGCATTTGGCTGCATTGACATCATTTGATAATAAGTTTTGTTTCATGTTTTAAAAACATGATATTGTATATGTTACTGTTATATTTCAAAAATCTCATATTGTGAAATTTGGGAAATTATATCAGAAACGCAGTTAGGCAAATAACTTTTTTAATCTAGATACTGTTAGACTGTGAATTGAAATTTTGAAAGAATGTAATAAAAACAGATATTTGAAAACTTATAAAAACAGATATTTGAAAACTGTTAAGTATTTAATGGAGCATATTTTGTTTTAAAACAGATAATAAGAAATGTGCCATGTAAAGAGTAAGTTTTCATTTGAAAAGTTTTGGCTATCAATTATAAAAATCATCAAACTGTCTTAGGGTGGTTTAAAGATGTAACTTCAATACATTCATATGAGTCAATTATGAGATATTTCCATCTATTTGAAACCCCAAAAAGTTGCTAGTTTCAATTTATAAGAAAAGAATAAATGCAATGGTAACTATCAGGGAAAAAACTAATAAAAATAGTCAAACCCCATGTTGTGATCAGTGAAATTTTGCTATTTGAGGTAAAAATTCTCAGGACTATAATTTGCTATGAGTTTTGATTATTATATGGAGGGTTGTCTGAATTGTAATGAAATCATTAGTGAAAAATGACATGTTCTGCAGTCAAAGAACTGGTAAAGGTGAAGTCTATGACTGCAAAAAGTGTGGAGACCAACTTTGGTATGACCTAAAGTAACCAGAATCTTCTTGATTCAGTTTTTCCATTATGTATTTCCTTTCTGAATAAGAAATTTCTCACCTGGTTAATCCTGAGCCTTGCTTTTGATACCTTGTGGCTACATGATATGACTCATGGTTGGAATCAAATGGAGCTAAAGGAGTTTTTTTCATGTCATTGTTATTGTTAGAACTATTCCTCCTTTTCCTTTCATAGAAATTTCTACAATCAGGGCAAGTGAGTAGTAGAATTGTACTCTTGTAAGTACAATAATAAATATATTAATAAAGAGATTAATACTGAAACATCTCTGAGTTAGTATAATAAGATGCAAATATGAAAAATTTTATAATTTTAACTTGCATTTGTGGTCACATTTTAAAATAGGGACTATATCTTCCAAAAGGGGAATTTGACAAGGTAATAAGACAAAGATATAATGCAAAAGTATTTTCATTAAATAGAATAGTAAAATTTGAGAAAGAAACAGGATTAGGCTATTTTCTCTAATAACTATATACACATTGGCTTTCAAATGCATCCACTCTGGAAATTCAGGCTTTGGATATATTTTAGTAATATGCTCTCTAATTTGGACTAAGGATTTCACATATAAAATTGTAATGATAACTGTAAAGAAAATGAAATTAATTCCCATTTTAAAGTAGCTATTTGATAATTTTAAAAGGCAAAAGAGTTTACTTGACAGTTAGCTCCTTATGAATTTTTAAGATTCTTATGTCGGCAGTGGATAGAGCACCAACCTTGAATTCAGGAGGACCCGAGTTCAAATCTGGTCTCAGACACTTAAACACTGCCTAGCTGTGTGACCCTGGACAAGTCACTTAACCCCAGCCTCAGGGGGGGGAAAAAGATTCTTATGTGGGGTACTGGTTTTAGGTAAAGATAAAAACAGCAAATGGCATATTTAAAAACAAACAAACAAACAAACCAGAATTCTCTGAAGTTTCGAGTTTGGAGAGCCAAATTTAGGAGACTGTACTAAATGACATTGTCTTATTTCTAGGAAAATTATCTAGGAACCTGCACAAGTGACTTGGAACCAGAGAAGCAGAGTCCCCCTCAGAGTTGTCCTGAGAATGATGTTAGTTCTAGAATGTCCAAAAGAAGATATTCAGGGACCAGTTGACTACATGGAACATCTGGGATTCAAAATGTGTTAATTAAATGTATGTTGGGAGTAGATTACTAGGATAAAAGGAGACTTAATATTGATGATCATTTTTGTTATGTTTAAGCTCTCTTGGTTACATTGGTGGCATATAAATCTCCCCTTCCAAAATTAGTCCATTGTGAGCCCTGTAAGTAGTTTGAGCTATAACCTGACTTATGTAATTCTGATTATGAAGTTATAAAAATCTTATAAATTTGTATCATAGATAACTGATACATGGGGAGAAGCAACTTGCCCACTCTCCCATGATTTTGCAGACAATATTATTTATATTGGTAAACCTACAGAATCAACCAAAAAGTAAATTAAACCACTAAATAAATTCAGTAAAGTCACAGGATATGAGATAAATTCCTGGAAACTAGCAGCAGTACAGTATGATGCTCGCAGAACCTATCAGGGAGAACTAGAAGGAGAAATTCAAATTAACTATAGATGCTATAAAATATTTGGGATTATACCTACCAAGAAGCACCCAGAAATTAAATCCAACTATAAAATACTTTTACAAAAATAAAGACATACTCAAATAACTAAAATATATTCCAGTGCTCATGAATAGGTCAAGCAAATATAACTAAATAGATAATATTACCTAAACTATGGTATTTAACACCCTACAAATCTAATTTCCAATGTATTATTTTATGGAGTAGAAAAAATAAAAATGAAATACAAGTGGAGGGACAAAAGTTCAAGAACTTCAAGTTTAATCATCTAAAAGGGTCATAAGAAGCAGTTCTATCAGTAGGAGAAACAAAAGTATGGTACAAAGTAGTAACTACTGAAATAATTTTGTACTGCTGAAAAAATGAAGGGCTTGATCAGCAGAACAGATCAGATATACAATATACATAACCAGACACAGTGTTACAATGCTCAATTAACTCATAGGCAAGAGTTAGTTTGTTAAAAAAACCATTTGATAAAAAGTGCTCTGAAACCTCTGAAACCTGAAAAGCTGAAATTAGTTATGGACCCAAAAATGAGAAAAACAGAACTATAAAGCCTTTTAGGTCTTAGGTTAAACTTAAACAACTTTAGGTTGACTTAAACAAGTTGTGATAAGTAACTCTCAAATCTACCTATCTTGCCCCAAATTCTCTGTTGATCCCCAATCTCTCATCACCAACTATTTTCAGACATCTCAGATTGAATTTCCAGGAAGCATTTTAGCCCCAAAATGTCCAGAATGACACCCCCACACACTTTTCCTGTTACTGTAGAGGTTAACATCTTCCTTCCAGGCTCACAATTTAGGGATCCCCTCACTGTTTTTTCATTTTACTCCATTTCTAATCTGTTGCCAAAGCCTGACAATTCCACCTTTATACCTATCTCTCTAACACACTCCCTTCTCTGACAACGCCACCATTGGCTGTCACCATCACCCACCATTATTGCTTGCTGGTGGCTTGGTATGCCTCAAATTTCTCCCCAGTCCATGTCATTCCATTCTCCATTCTGCCACTGAGGAAATTGAAAGAAGTAGGACAGCGAGTAGTTAATTGTGGGAATTGTGACTTCATCTTATGCCTCAATTATGGGGCTAGTTCACTTTTCTTCTAACTCAGTTATAGGTTTAGTCTAAATTCTGTCTTGTGAGAAATCTTTATTTAATAGTGGGATCTGGGGAGAAAATCTTATTCCAGGGTTTGAACCCAACACTGTGTGATCAGGAAGCAGGACCACTGCTACCTATTGCTTAAAGACCCTTAATGGAAGAACTAGGTTATGCTGATCAGAAAGCCAGCCAGACCCAAAGATTGATTCAAGGAGTTTTCTCACAATTGTACATCTCAAGTAACCCATACATCTTCATCTAAAAACTAGCCCCATACTAATTGTTTCCAAGTTCTTTGGATTGTCTCCAGACACCTTGGGGAAGTGGAATACCTACCTCTTTTTCTGAATTCAGGGAATTGTACCTGTTCACTCTCTTCCCAACTTGGAAAGTCCCTTATCTTAGAACCAACTAGAAATGAGATTATCTGATGTTGCATTTTTTTTTCATTAATTTGCCTTGTTTGATTAAATGTTTTTAATGCAAAAAAGTCTTCTATTGGGTTCAGCTCTAAGCTGAGGAAAGGGCTTCGTCCAGATTTGTTTGGTGTGCATTATTTAATAAATTGATATGCTCTGAAGCTCGAACTTTTGTTTTCTTCAGTCATCTTTTGCCTGCCACAGCACTGAAGTGATATTCTTAAAGCACAGGTCCAACCATGTCACCAGCATATTCAATAAACTCCAGAGGCTCTGTATCAACTCAGAATCAAATTCAAAATGCTCAGTTTGACATTCAAAGCCCTTTATAACTGAAATCCCCTCCTACTTTCCAATTTCATTGCACTTTACTCTTTAAACACATACTCTCCCACCAAGCAACACTGGTCTGGACCTTCCAAAAACAAGACACTCCATCTCTCTGCTCTGGTCATTTTCTCTTTCCTCCAGTGTCTCCATTCACATGAATGATTTCCCTGACTTCCTTTTAAATTCTAAATACAATTCTATCTTTTACTGGAAGCCTTCCTCAAGCTCTCTAAATTCTAGTGCCTTGTTTCTGCTATTGTTCTGTTATTGTCTGTTCTGTATATAATTTCTTTTGAATATATGTTTGCATATTGACTCCTCCTTTTAGATTGTAAGCTCTTTGGGAGCAAAAACTATTTATTGACTCTTTTTATATCCTCAGACTTAGCATAGTGCCTGACACATATTAAGTGCTTAATAAATGTTCAATAATTAGTTAGTTGAAACAAGGAATAGGAAAGATCCCAAAATAAAAATGGACAATTTTGATTATGTAAAATCAAAAAAGTTCTGCATAAGCTAACACATTTTAATGAGAATGGAAATGTATAAGTGGGAAAATCATTGCAGCAAATTTTTCTGTTAAGTATTCCATATCTATGATATAAAGAATTGGTTTGGGGCAGCTAGGTGGCCTAGTGGATAGGGCAGCAGCCTTGAATTCAGGAGGACCCGAGTTCAAATTTGATCTCAGATACTTAACACTTCCTAGCTGTGTGACCCTGGGCAAGTCACTTAATCCCAGCCTCAGGGGAAAAAAATTGATTTGAATTTTTCAGAGTGAGAGCCATTCTCCAAGAGATAAAATGGTCAGATGGCACAAAGGATATATCAACAGGCAGTTTCCAAAAGAAGATATTCAAGGTATCAATAAGCATATGATACAATGATCCAAATTACTAATAATTAAAGAAATACCAATGTTTCAATTTGGGAATCAGTGATTCTGCCTCAGACTCATCAGAATCAAAAAGATAAAAAAGTGGAAATGATAAAGTTGGAGATGTAATGGGAAAATAGGGATACTAATGCACTGTTGATCGAGATGTGAATTGGTCCAACCACTCTAGAAAGCAATTTAAAACTGCCCTCCAAAGTTAATAAACTGTGCATACATTTTTAAAATTAATTTTATAATTATAATTTTTTGACAGTACATATACATAGATAATTTTTTTTTACAACATTATCCCTTGTACTCACTTCTTTTCCGAATTTTCCCCTCCCTCCCTTCCTCCCTCTACCCCCTCCCCTAGATGACAGGCAATTCCATACATATTTAATGTGTTACAGCATATCCTACATACAATATACGGGTGCAAAACTGAATTTCTTGTTGCACATAAACTGTGCATGCATTCTAACCAAACCCATAGCATTACTAGGTCTATTGCAAGAGGACCCACATACAAAATTATTTATGGCAGTTTTTTCCCTTGTAGTCCAAAACTGAAAACTAAGGGAGTATCCACTAATCAAACTGTGGTGTTTAATATATTGAAATATAGTTGGCTCAATAAATAAATAAATAAAAATTACCTATGCATATGTACTGTCAAAAATGTTATAATTATAAAATTAATTTTAAAAAAAGAATGAGGGAAAAAAGGGGGAAAAAAAGGTTATGCAAGGCTCAATGTTGGAAAAATTACCCATGCTTTGTAGATTAAAAAGCTTTAATTAAAAAAAAAAATAAAAAAATAAATAAAAATTACCTATGCATATGTACTGTCAAAAAATGTTATTTATAAAATTAATTTGAAAAAAAGAATGAGGGAAAAAAAGGAAAAAAAAGGTTATGCAAGGCTCAATGTTGGAAAAATTACCTATGCTTTGTAAATAAAAAAGCTTTAATAAAAAAAAAAAAAGAAATATAGTTGGCTCAATAAGATGTAAGGAAATTAATAGTTTTAGAGGAAACGGAAGATTTCTGATTAGATAATCAGAAAAGTGAACAAAACTAGAATAATGTATGTGGCATTCAGAGGGGACAATAAGCAACTTTTAATTTATTAATTAATTCATTTAATTAATCTTAGAATTCTGATTAATGTAATGATAAACTCAACTTCAGAGGGCTGCAGATGAATCATGGCACCCACCTCCTCCAAGAGAGATTATAGGCAGAAAATTCAGAACGACACGTGTATATCAGAACTTGACCAGAATAGGAATTTGTCCTACTAAATCATGTGTAACAATTTTTAGAGTTTTATCCTGTTATTGTTGCTATTGTTCTATTGCGCAGGGAGGTGCTAACCAGAGGAAGGAATGATAAAAACTTTTGCAAAAACATCTTTTTTGTTATAGATTTTTATGAAAAAATGTCTTTCAAAGTCAGTTACATCGGTTACAAGTTTCAAATGAGAACTATCCTTTTTTTCCTTATCAGTTATTTAAAATGGGGAGCTGTACAAAACGAGTCCCTTTCTGTATCCAGTTCTCTGATAAGAGACAAGGGAAAGGGCAAAATTCGTAAGAGATGGTTTTTGCAGCATTAAGGACTTTAGAGCTCTGATCAATAACCAATTCCACTTAATCCACCTCCTGATACAAAAGGGGCATATTCTCGAGATGCAGAATAAACCATAACATTTTTAGACACGATCCACGTGGGGATTTGTTTTCTTTGAGTATACATAGCTGCTGAAAGTTCTCTGTTTTATGGTTCTTTTCTAATGGAACTGACCGTTACAGTGAAAGGTCAAGGGGAGGTAGGAAGTGCAAGAAGGGGGAAAAACGAGGGTGATTGATAGTTGTTGGGTTTTTTGTTTGTTTGTTTGTTTTGTTTTGTTTTGTTTTTTGTGTTTTGTTTTGTCTTGTTTTTTAAGGGAGGTACAAAGCAGAGCCAGGAAAGAGCACAGACACCTTTGAAAAGTATTATTATGAACAATTATTAAAATGGATTATGGACTTGAAATAACACAAGGAAGAGGTCTGCAGGTTCATGCGTAACCCCCAGTTTAAACTGCTTGATTAGGTACATGGGAATGTCCCGTTTAGGAGGCGTCTGCCAGGGGAGGATAGACCAAAAATCAGTATACAATTGAATGAAAGTCCCAAGAAAATGACTGGGAAGGATGGTTTCCCATACTGGCTCCTCTCCCGGTCTCTGACAACGAAGATTAGGATGGGGCGGGGGACCAGGCGAAAGAACGTCAGGGGGAGGTGTCGAACGCCAATGGAAACGAGGCTGGCGCTGCCGTTAGGCCGGGAGGCGCGGTTTTCCTCGGCTAATGAAAAAGAGGGGTGGGAGAAGCGCGTACTGATGAATTGGAGGAGGGCGAAGCCCCGTCACCTCCACCGGGACTGGGTGCTGTGGGCCCTGGGACCCAAGGTGGTGTGTAGGGCCGCTCCCAGGGCAAGGACTAGGGTCACGCAGCCAGTAGAGAGGTCTTTCTACTGAAATACGGGCCCGAGTGAGGGGGGAGAAAAGCAGGCCCCTGTGACGCAGCCAGCGCCGGAAACAGAACTCCGGGGCCGGAGAAGTACGACCCAGAGGCGGAGCTCTGGCCCAGGGGGCGGGGAGGTGCTGGAGAGGAAGGAGGGGCTGCCGCTGGATGCGGCTTAGCTGTGGGTCCAACGCGTTTGGGGCTGCGGCTGGGGGTGTGCCCGGACTCTGGGGTTCCGGCCTCAGGAAAACTACTCCTAGGACCTGGGATCGTGACCAGGGAGGGCTCCCTCCAACGTAGTAACAGATCCCGGGGCGGACGGTGGGCTTCACGGGGCATTTCATTCAATACCATGATGACAAGGGGGGACCCTCCCCTCCCCTCCTCTCCCCTCCCCTCCCCTCTCCTCTCCTCTCCTTCTCTCCTCTCCTCTCCCCTCTCTTCCCCTGTCCTCCTCTCCTCTCCTCTTTTCTCCTCTCCTCCTCTCCTCTCCTCTTTTCTCCTCTCCTCTCCTCCACAATTTGGGGGACTCCTCAAAGCTCGACCTACGTGGGTACCCCTTGTCTGCCTAAGCACTTCCATCAGGAAAAGGAAAGAGCAAGAACAGACGCGGCCAAAAACCCGAACTGGCCAAGAAGCCGCTTCATAGAAGGAGAAGTTCGGGTGATGCGCAGACTCAAAATTGAAATAGGGAAAGCGGCGGGGAGCTTCGAACAAACAATACTGAAACTATTGGCTATTGTATTTATTATTATTATTTTGGGTGAGGCAATTGGGGTTAGTGACTTGCCCAGGGTCACACAGCTAGGATGTGTTAAGTGGCTGAGACCACATTTGAACTCAAGTCCTCCTGACTTCAGGGCTGGTGCTCTCTCCCCTGCGCCACCTAGTGTCCCCTATTGTAATTATTTTTTGAAAAAGAAAAAGTAAATCCCAGAATTATCAATGAAAGAGTAGAGCACGGAGGAAATTATTAGAAATTATTTTCTCCTGTTATTTGCCAACAAATCTGATAAATCACATATTTACAAAAACATAAAACATCAGATGCAGAGAACAAAAAATAGAGCATTAACCCTCTGTTTTTGTCCGCCTGCATTTTGGATTTCCTTCACAGGCTAATTGTACACTGTTTCAAAGTCCGATTCTTTTTTGTACAGCAAAACAACTATTTGGTCATGTATACATATATTGTATTTAATTTATACTCTAATTATTTAACATGTATTGGTCAACATGCCATCTGGGGGGGGGAAGGAGGGGACAAAATAGAACAAAAGGTTTGGCATTTGTCAATGTTGTAAAATTACCCATGCATATATCTAGCAAATAAAAACTATTTTAAAAAATAGAGCATTAAAATAGCTTAACCAGAGTAAAAGAACAAGTCATAAATGAGCTTCCAAATGGATGGTACCCTTCCCCCACAAATAGATTTATAAGTGAATTCTAGCAAACATTTAAATAGCAACTATCTTCAATTTATATAAATTCTTTGCAAGAATAGGGAAAGGATATGACCTTGAATTGGCTAAAGAAGTTGTGGTATATGGGTGTGATGGAAATTTTAGAAAAAACATGGAAAGACTTGCATGCAATAATGAAGAATGAAATTCATAGAACCAAGAGGTTGATTATAGTAACAGTAATATTGTTTGAAGAATGTGAAGAATGTGAAGTATTATAAATATTCAACTATAAAGGACCTATGAAATAAGATGCCCTCCACTTGGAGAGAAAACTGCTAAATAAAAATAAGCATCATATGGTTTATTATGTTAATAGATAAAGAAATTTTTAAAGGTCAAATGGTCTTTTGTTGTGTGTGTGTTGGAAAGATAGAGACTTAAAATGCATCAAAAGAAAAAGAATAGAAAAGAGAAGGTAGTACCAAACCACCTTCTATGAGTCAAATATATTCTTAACTACTGAACCCAGAAATAAAATTCAAAGAAAGAAAACTAGAATACAGGATATCAAGGCTGACTGCGGTTATTTGAGACTGTAACAAGTGTAGGGGGCAATAGTATCAGAGCTAACAGTAATTTGAGAACACAGAACATCAATTTTGGAGGCCATCTAGAAAGCAAAACATACCAGTGACTGCAAGATACTTAGAAAAAGCAGAGTCCACGTCAGAAAAGACTGTTGCACATAGAATTTCATATTGGGGTTTGACCTGGGTCCTAATTGTGAATGTCTGAATTGGGAGGAACCTAATAAAACAGAATCTTCAAGGTAGAAGTATTAAAACATAAAAATTGAGAACTTTTATTTGGGCTTGGGGGAAATTTTGGATAAAGTATGCCTGCACACATATCCTGCCCTCCTTCTATGTGTGTGCTCTTATGTTTAGAACAGAAAGTGTTCTAACAGAGTTTGAAGCAATCTCAAGGCTTTTCAGAATACCTCTAGAATGCTGAATGTCAGAAAGAAAAGGAGCTAAGTGTACTGGCTTTTACTCAGGCAGGGTCCTAAGAACATAGAATGTCACATCTGAAGGGGATTTTAGAACACTGAATATCAGAAAACATAAAAGGACCTCAAAATATCAAATGTCTAAGCTAGAAGAAGACCTTATAAGTATAATAGAACAGGATTCCTGCCAAGAGAATTGCCTGAACGAGAGATAGGTGACCCAGGTTCCATGGAATGGGATTACTTAAGTAAAAGCTTAAACTTTGCATAGGAACCCCCCCCCCAGATGATCAAGGAATCCAATGAGAAATGACAATGAGTGACTTTATCCTCCTATATATTGCATATATACCTCAACTCCATCCCACCAGTAGCATGTTCTTTCTTACTTTGTTCTTGTTTTTTTTTAATTTTTAGTGTTATGTCATTTAAAAAATTACGTTCTTTTATAAACTCTTACTTCATATCTTTGAGGAATTCTAGTTGACAAATTCTAGTGCCCAAAATGTGTTTTTCTTTGAGGCTCACATATAGCTGTATTAGACTGTGTCTCTTCTTCTGTGAACCAAGATAAGCTAGATGTAATCTAACAGGAGATAGAAAGATTGAACATCAATATCTTGGGTGTCAATAAGCTTAAATATATGGGATGGATGAATTTAATTCAGGTAATCATTACATATACTACTATGTGTAGGAATTCTTTAGAAGAAATGAAGTAGGTCATCAGAGTCAAGATGGTGTAGAGGACACAGGCTTCTTTCTGAGCTTCCCTTCTAGCCTCACTACTGATTACAAAATTCAACATCTGAAATAGTGCTTGACAGGTAGAATCCATGAATATTGGGAATATAACAAATTAACAGCAGAAGATAATCCGGAAGAGTACCAGAAAAGGTCTGTCTTGATCCTCTGGACAGGAGGAGGCCAGCACAGGCAGGGAGGCAGAACATGGAACATGGAGGCCAGTGCAAACTGAATGAGCCAGGGATGGGGTACAGTCTGTGGGTGGAGAATTTATGGGGAGGACTCTACCACAGGTTGGCTGCTCTGCTTGCCAGTTGCAAAGCAGTAGTTCAGCAGAGAAGTTACACAAACGCAAAAGGTAGAGTGTACCCTAAAACACCAGAGGTTCACAGGACCTGGCCACAGCCACCCAGCACCAGGAGTGATTCAGCATGATTACAGTGCAGCCACGTTCTGCAGTGTAGCCACTCTTTGCAGCCTGTTCACAGAACAGCCACTGTCCATCTGTCCCTGTTCTGTAGAGGAAGCTAGGAAATTCCTTGCCCTAAAGGCAGGGCCCAAGTGTTTTTTTTTTTTTTTCAAATGAATAAAAAAACAAAGCTAGCTCTAATTATAGATAGCTTCTATACTGAAAGAGAACAGATTTCCAACCCTGAGGAGACTAATAGCAGTCTTCAGACAAAACCCCAAAGCAGGGATATAGCCTGGTCCCCACTACACAAGGCTCTCCTAGAAGAAAGTAAAAAAGATCTTAAAAGAAAGATGGGGAAAGGAAAGGGAAGCTCTGCAAGAGAGTATAGAAAAGACATATAACTCATTAAAAGAAAGATTTGGAAAAGAAAATAACTCCCTGAAATGTGAAATGGAAAAGGTAAAGAACTCCCAGGGAAACAGAATTTGTAAATTGGAAAAGATAAAGAACTTCCAGGAAAGTAGGAATTGTGAATTGGAAAAAGAAAATAAATCATTAAAAATGTGAAATGGAAAAAAATTCCATAGAGCAAAACAACTCATTTAAAAATTCAATTGGACATATACAAAAAAGTAAAAATAATAATAATAAATAAATAAATAAATAAATAAATGAAGAAAACAATTCATTAAAAATCAGAACGAAACAAATGGAAATGAATGACTTGATGAGACATCAAGAATCAGTCAAGCAAAACCAAAAAAAAAAAAAACATAGAAAAACATGTTAAATATATAATTGGAAAAACAATAGACCTGGAAAATAGATCTAGGAGAGAAAATCTAAGGATTATTCCTGAAAATCATAATGAAAAAAAGAGCCTAGACACTATTTTCCAGGAAATCATCAAAGAGAACTGCCCAGATGTTATAGAAACATAGGGTAAAATAGACTTTGAAAGAATTCATCAATCACCTACTGAAAGAGATTCCAAAATCAAAACTCCAAGAAATACTGTGGCTCAATTCCAGAACTATCAGACCAAGAAAAAAATACTACAAGCAGCGAGGAAAAAAAATTCAAATACAGAGGAGCCACAATAATGATTACTCAGGATCTAGCAGGGTCCACATTAAAGGATCAAAGGGCCTGGAATCTGATATGTCGAAAGGATTGTGGTATGCAGCCAAGAATAACTTACTTAGCCTAAATGAGCATTTTCTTCCAGGGAAGAAGATGAGCATTCAATGTTAAATCCATCTGTTTCTGATGAAAAAAACAGAACTAAACAAAAAGTTTGATCTCCAAATATAGGACTCAAGACAAACATAAAAAGGTAAAAAGAAATCTTGGGAACAAATTTCTCTTATGAGTATACACAAAAAATACATGTATAATTTGGTTTTACTGTTATGGTATAAAACAGAAGCTAGAGGTGGAAAGGAAATTGTACCAGAAAAAGAGAAAAGTGGAGGGGAAAAATAGGAAACTACATCTCACAAAGAGGAAAAGGAAAACTATTATCTCTGAGGGAAAGAAAGGAGAGGGATTAACATACTGTGAATCTTAATCTCCTCAAAATTGGGTCAAAGAGAAAATATTAGACATATTAGATTTACAGAGAAACTTCTCCCATCTCATTGAAAAGTGGGAGAAGAAAAGGGAAAAAGGAAGGAGTAGCCTAAATAGAAGAGAATACAGTAATTGTAAGGGAAAGGTTTAAAAAAAGGGGAAATATTCTAAGGGGGAAGGAGGGATCCTAAAAAGGGAGGGCTGGAGGATAAAGGGGAAAAGAAAGAGAAAAGCATAAGCTGGGGTTAACAAGATGGCAGGAAATACAGAATTAGTAATTTTAACCATAAATATGAATGGGTTAAACTCCCCCATAAAGCAAAGGCAGATAGCAGACTGGATTAAAATTCAGAATCCTACAATATGTTGATTACAGGAAACTTACTAAGTAAGGCAATACATACAGAGTAAAGATAAAAGTCTGGAGCAGAATCTACTATGCTTCAGGTGAAGTAAAAAAAGCAGTGGTAGCCATCCCGGTCTCAGATCAAGCAAAAGCAAAAATTGATCTAATTAAAAAAGATAAGGAAAGGCACTATATCTTGCTAATGGGTATCATAGATAATGAAGCAATATCAGTACTAAACATATATGCACCAAGTTGTATAACATCTAACTTTCTAAAAGAGAAGTTAAGAGAGTTACAAGAAGAAAATAGACAACAACACTATAATAGTGGGAGATCTCAGCCTTTCACTCTCAGAACTAGATAAATCAAACCACAAAATAAATAAGAAGGCAATTAAAGAGGTAAATAGAACACTACAAAAGTTAGGTATGATAGCTCTTTGGAGAAAACTAAATGGAGACAGAAAGACATTTTCTTTTCAGCGGTTCATGGAACCTATACAAAAATTGACTATATATTAAGACATAAAGACCTCAAATTCAAATGTAGATAGGCTGAAATAGTAAATGCATCATTTTCAGATCACGATGCAATAAAATTACATCCAATAAAAAGCCTGGGGAAAATAGACCAAAAAATAATTGGAAACTAAATAATCTAAAGTTAAAGAATGATTGGGTGAAACATCAAATCATAAGAAGCAATTAATAATTTCACCCAAGAGAATGACGATGAGACATCATACTAAAATGTGTGGGACACAGCCAAAGTGATAATAAGGGGAAATTTTATATCTCTAGAGGCCTACTTGCATAAAATAGAGAAAGAGAAAATCAATGAATTAGGATAAAAAAATCTAGAAAAAAGACCAAATTAAACCCCCCCCAGTCAAACAATAAACTTGAAATTCTAAAAATAAAAGTAGAGATTAACAAAACAAAGTAAAAAAAAACTACTGAATTAATAAATAAAACTAAGAACTAGTTCTATGAAAAAACCAACAAAATAGATAAACCCTTGGTAAATTTGATTAGAAAAAGACAAGAGGAAAACAAATTGTTAGTCTTAAAAATGAAAAGGGAGAACTTGCCACTAATGAAGAGGAAATTAGAGCAATAATTAGGAGTTACTTTGCCCAACTTTATGCCAATGAATTTGACAACTTAAATGAAATGGATGAATACCTTAAAAAATATAGCTTACCCAGATTAACAGAGGAAGAAGTAAATTGGCTAAATAGTCCCATTTTAGAAAAAGAAATAAAACAAGCTATTAATCAATTCCCTAAGAAAAAATCCCCAGGACCAGATGGATTTACATGTGAATTGTATCAAACATTTAAAGAACAATTAACTCCAATGCTATATAAATTATTTGAAAAAATAGGGATTGAAGGACTCCTACCAAATTCCTTTTATGACAAAGACATGGTACTGATACCTAAACCAGGTAGGTGGAAAACACAGAAGGAAAATTATAGACTAATCTCTCTAATGAATATTGATGAAAAATCTTAAATAAAATATTAGCAGAAAGATTACAGAAAATCATTCCCAGGATAATACATCATGACCAAGTAAAATTTATACCAGGAATGCAGGTCTGGTTCAATATTAGGGAAATATTAGCGTAAGTGATTATATCAATAGCTAAATTAACAAAAACCATATGATCGTTTCAATAGATGCAGAAAAAACATTTGATAAAATCCAACATCCATTCCTAATAAAAACACTTGAGAGTATAGGAATAAATGGACTTTTCCTTAAAATAGTCAGGAGCATCTATTTAAAACTGTCAGTTACCATCATATGTAATGGGGATAAATTGCAACCATTCCCAATGAGATAAGGGGTGAAACAAGGTAGTTTTGTTCATATAGTTCCTGATTTTCCTTCAGCAGATAGATTCCCAAATATTTTATACTATTTGTAGTTACTTTAAATGGAATTTCTCTTTTTAACTCTAACTGTTGGATTTTGTTGGTGATGTATAAAAATGCTGATGATTTATGTGAATTTTTTTTGTACCCTACAACTTTGCTAAAATTGTGGATTTTTTCTAATAACTTTTTAGTAGAATCTCTGTGGTTCTCTAGGTATACCATCATATCATCTGCAAAGAGTAATAATTTGGTTTCCTCATTACCTAGTCTAATTCCTTTAAAAGGGAAAGCCAAGATGGTGGAGAGGACACACGCATCTATCTAAGTTCTTCCTTGTTCTCAGACTACTTCTTTCATAAAATGGCCTCGGAATTAGTGCCACATGAATATTGGGAACACAATACATTATCAACAGAAGATATCCTTGAAATTTACTAGAAAAGGTCTGTTTTAGTTCGTGGGGGTGTGGGTGGGGTAACAATTAGACTAGGCAAAGACCTCAGGAAGGCAGTGAAAGCATGGAAGGCAGCTAATGCTGAACAGGCCAGAGTGGGGCAGGGTGTGGTCTCAGGTGGTGGAAAATTTATGGGGAGAAGTTTATCATAGTGTGAGCTACTTTGTCCTGGCAGCAAGCCAGTAGATCAGCAGAGAAACTATAAACACAGAAGGTAAAGACTATAACCCCGAAACACTAGAGTCTCTTGGGACATGGCCACATCCACCCAGCACCCGGAGTGACTCAGCACACTCTCAGAACGCAACTGCTGTGTAGATGCAGCACAGCCATTGCTGTCCCACAGCTGCTTCCTTGATACTTCCTGTTATCTGTAGAGGAAGCTTAGTAATACCAAACTGCCCCAAAAGCCAACCCCACTTGTTTTTTGGTTTTGTTTTGTTTGTTTTGGTTCCTTTTTTTTTTTTTTTTTTCAAAATGAGTAAAAAGTTAAAGTGAGCTCTAACTATAGATAGCTTCTGTACGGATAGTGATCAGACTTCAAACCCTGATGAGACTAAAAACAGATTGTCTCTAGATGAAACCCCAAAGAAAGCACTAAGACTAGAAGCAAAATGGGGAAAGGAAAGGGAAGCTTTGCAAGAGGGTCTGTATAACTCATTTTACTCATTAAAAGATGGAGTGGATAAAGAAATCAACTCCCTGAAAAACAGAATTAGTGAATTTGAAAAAGAAAATAACTCTCTAAAAATAAAATTGACAAAATGGAAAAAAATTCCATAGAACAAAACAACTCATTTAAAAACTCAATTGGATAATTACAAAAAGAAATAAAAAAGTAAATGAAGAAAATAATTCATTAAAATCAGACTTGAAAAAATGGAAATGAAAGACTTGATGAGACACCAAGAATCAGTCAAGCAAAACTGAAAAAAAAATTGGAAAAAATTTAAAATACCTACTTGGGAAAACAACAGACCTGGAAAATAGATCTAGGGGAGATCTGAGAATTATTGGACTTCCTAAAAATTATGATGAAAAAAAGAGCCTAGACACTATTTTTCAGGAAATCATCAAAGAGAACTGCCCAGATGTTATAGAAACATAGGGTAAAATAGATATTGAAAGAATCCATTAATCATCTGCTGAAAGAGATCCCCAAATCAAAACTCCAAGAAATATTGTGGCTAAATTCCAGAACTATCAGACCAAGGAAAAAATACTACAAGCAATGAGGAAGAAAACAATTCAAATACAGAGGAGCCACAATAAGGAATACTTAGGATCTAGCAGCATCCACCTTAAAGGATCAAAGGGCCCGGAATCTGATATTCTGAAAGGCTAAGAATTGTGGTATGTAGCCAAGAATAACTTACCCAGCCAAAATCAGCATTTTCTTCCAGAGAAGAAGATGGACTTTCAATGAAATAGGTGAATTCCATCTATTTCTGAAAAACAAAAACAAAAAACAAACAAAAAAAAAAAACAGAAGTAAACATATAGGACTCAAGAGAAACATAAAAAGGTAAAAAGAAATCTTGGGAACAAATTTCTGTTATGAGGATACATAAAGAATACATGTATAATTTGGTTTTACCGTGATAATATAAAAACAAAGCTAGAGGTACCAGAAAAAGGGAAAAGTGGGGGTACTATGTCTTACAATGAGGCAAAAGAAACCTATTATCTCTGAGAGAAAGAAGGGAGGGGGATGAACATAGTATGTATCTTACTCTCATCAGAATTGGCTTAAAGAGAAAAATATTAGACATATCCGATTTGCAGAAAAACTTCTCCCACCTCATTGAAAAGTGGGAGGGGAAAAGAGAAAAGGGAAGGAGTAGGCTAAGTAGAAGGGAATACAGAAATTGTGAGGAAAGAGGGTAATAAAAGTGGAGGAACTCTAAGGTGGGGGAATTCTAAAGAGGGAGGGCTGTGTAAGGCAAGTGGTGCTCACAAGTTTAATACTGGGGAGGGGGCAAGGGTGAAGGAAAGGAGAAAAGCATAAGCTGGGGTTAACAAGATGGCAGGAAATACAGAATTAGTAATTTTAACCATAAATGTGAATGGGGTAAACTCCCCCATAAAGAGGAGGTGGATAGCAGACTGGATTAAAAGCCAGAATCCTACAATATATTGTTTATAGGAAACACACTTGAAGCAGGGCGATACATACAGAGTAAAGGTAAAAGGCTGCAACAAAATCTACTATAGTTTCAGTGAAGTCAAAAAAGCAGGTGTAGCTTGATGTCAGATC
Organism: Sminthopsis crassicaudata; assembly: GCF_048593235.1. NCBI lineage: Eukaryota > Metazoa > Chordata > Mammalia > Dasyuromorphia > Dasyuridae > Sminthopsis > Sminthopsis crassicaudata. The sequence goes on from NC_133623.1 coordinate 69,826,800, forward strand.
AAGCAAAAGCAAAAATTGATCCAATTAAAAGAGATAAGGATGGGCACTATATCTTATTAAAGGGTAGCATAGATAATGAAGTAATATCAATATTAAACATATATGCACCAAGTAGTGTAGCATCTACATTCTTAAAGAAGAAGTTAAGAGTGCTGCAAGAAGAAATAGACAGCAAACTGTGGGAGATAATGGGAGATCTTAACCTTGCCCTCTCAGAATTAGATAAATCAAACCACAAAATAAATAAGAAACAAGTCAAAGAGGTAAATAAAATACTAGAAAAGTTAGGTATGAAAATACCTAGAAAAGTTAGGTATTTCTTTGAAGAAAACTAAATGGAGACAGAAAGAAGTACACTTTCTTTTCGGCAGTTCATGCAACCTATACAACAACTGATCATATATTTGGACATAAAAACCTCACAAATTCAAATGCAGAAAGGCAGAAATAGAAAATGCATCCTTTTCAGATCACACAATGAAAATTACATTCAATAAAAAGCCAGGGGAAAATAAACCAAAAAATAATTGGAAACTAAATAATCTCATCCCAAAGAATAATTGGGTGAAATAGCAAATCACTGACACAATTAATAATTTCACCCAAGAAAATGAAAGTAATTAGATGTCATACGAAAATGTGTGGGATGCAGCCAAAGCGGTGATAGGGGAAATTTTATATCTCTAGAGGCTTACTTGAATAAAATAGAGAAAGAGAAAATCAGTGAATTAGGCTTGCAACTAAAAAAGCTAGAAAAAGAGAAAATTAAAAACTCCTCAATCAAACACTAAACTTGAAATTCTATAAATAAAAGGAGAGATTAATAAAATTGAAAGTAAAAAAAAACTATTGAATTAATTAATAAAGCTAAGAGTTAGTTCTATGAAAAAAATGACAAAATAGATAAATCCTTGGTAAATTTGATTAGAAAAAGGAAAGAGGAAAATCAAATTGTTAGTCTTAAAAATTCCCCTAATAAAGAGGAAATTAGTGCAATAATTAGGGGTTACTTTGCCCAACATTATGCCAATAAATTTGATAACATAAATGAAATGAATGAATACCTTCAAAAACATAGCTTGCCCAGATTAACAGAAGAAGAAGTAAATTGGCTAAACAGTCCCATTTTAGAAAAAGAAATAGAACAAGCTATTAATCAACTCTCTAAAAAAAATCCCCAGGACCAGATGTATTTACATGTGAATTCTACCAAACATTTAAAGAAGAGTTAACTCCAATACTATATAAATTATTTGAAAAAATAGGGATTGAAGGACTCCTACCAAATTCCTTTTATGACAAAGACATGGTACTGATACCTAAACCAGGTAGATGGAAAACACAGAAGGAAAATTATAGACTAATCTCTCTAATGAATATTGATGAAAAATCTTAAATAAAATATTAGCAGAAAGATTACAGAAAACCATTCCCAGGATAATACATCATGACCAAGTAGGATTTATACCAGGAAATGCAGGTCTGGTTCAATATTAGGGAAATATTAGCGTAAGTGATTATATCAATACCTAAATTAACAAAAACCATATGATCATCTCAATAGATGCAGAAAAAGCATTTGATAAAATCCAACATCCATTCCTATTAAAAACCCTTTAGAGTATAGGAATAAATGGACTTTTCCTTGAATAATCAGTAGCATTTATTTAAAACCATCAATAAGCATCATGTGTAATGGGGATAAACTGCAACCATTCCCAGTAAGATCAGGAGTAAAACAAGGTTGCCCACTATCACCATTACTATTCAATAATGTGTTACAAATGATAGTTTCGGCAATAAGAGATGAAAAACAGATCAAAGGAATTAGAGTAGGTAATGAGGAAACCAAATTATCACTCTTTGCAGATGATATGATGGTATACTTAGAGAACCACAGAGATTCTACCAAAAAGCTATTAGAAATGATCCACACCTTTAGCAAAGTTGCAGGATACAAAATCAATTGACATAAATCCTTGGCTTTTTTATACATCACCAACAAAATCCAGCTAGAGATACAAAGAGAAATTCCATTTAAAATAACTGTCAATAGCATAAAATATTTGGGAATCTATCTGCCAAAGGAAAGGCAGAAACTATATGAGCAAAACTACAAAACACTTTTCACACAAATAAAGTCAGGTCTAAAGAATTGGAAAAATATTAAGTGCTCTTGGATAGGCCGAGCAAATATAATAAAGATGACAATACTACCCAAATTAATCTATTTATTTAGTGGTATACCAATCACACTCTCAAGAAACTATTTTAATGACCTAGAAAAAAATAATAATAATATTCATATGGAAGAACAAAAGGCCAAGAATTTCAAGGAAACTAATGAAAAAATATCAAATGAAGGTGACCTAGTTGTACCAGATCTAAAATTATATTATAAAATAACAGTTACCAAAACCATTTGGTATTGGCTAAGAAATAGACTAGTTGATCAGTAAAATAGGTTAGGTTCACAGGACAAAATAGTCCATAACTATAGCAATCTAGTGTTTGACAAACCCAAAGATCCCAACTTTTGGACTAAGAATTCACTGACAAAAACTGTTGGATAAACTGGAAATTATTATGGTAGAAACTAGGCATTGGCCCACACTTCACACCATACATCAAGATAAGATCAAAATGGGTTCATTATTTAGGCATAAAGGACAAGATTATAAATAAATTAGAAGAACATAGGATAGTTTACCTCTCAGATTTGTGGAGGAGAAAGGAATTTGTGACCAAAGTAGAACTAGAGACCTTTATTGATCACAAAATAGAAAATGTTGATTATATCAAGTTAAAAAGCTTTTGTACAAACAAAACTAATGCAAATAAGATTTGAAGGGAAGCAATAAACTGCAGAAACATTCTTACAGTTAAAGGTTCTAACAAAGGCCTTATTTCCAAAACATATAGAGAATTGATGTAATTTATAAGAAATCAAGCCATTCTCCCCTTAATAAATGGTCAAAGGATATGAACACACAATTTTCAGATGATGAAATTGAAACTATTTCTATTCATATGAAAGGGTATTCCAAATAACTATTGATCAGAGAAATACAAATTAAGACAATTCTGAGATACCTGTCAGATTGGCTAAGATGACAGGAAAAGATAATGATGAATGTTGGAGAGAATGTGGGAAAGCTGGAACACTGATGCATTGTTGATGGAGTTGTGAACAGATCCAACCATTCTGGAGAACAATTTGGAACTATGCTCAAAAAGTTATCAAACTGTGCACACCCTTTAATCCAGCAGTGTCACTACTGGGCTTATATCCCAAAAAGATCTTATAGGAAGGAAAAAGACCTGTATGTGCCAAAATGTTTGTGGCAGCCCTTTTTGTAGTGGCTAAAAACTGGAAATTGATTGGATGCCCATTAATTGGAGAATGGTTGGGTAAATTGTGGTCTATAAATGTTATGGAATATTATTGTCCTGTAAGAAATGACGAACAGGATGAATACAGAAAGGCTTGGAGAGACTTACATCAACTGATGTTGAGTGAAATGAGCAGAAGTAGGAGATCATTATACACTTCAACAACAAGACTCTATGAGGATCAATTCTGATGGAACTGGATATCTTCGGCAATGAGAAGATCCAATTCAGTTCCAATTGATCAGTGATGAACAGAACCAGCTACACCCAGAGAAAAAACAGTGGGAAATGAGTGTGGACTGCTTGCATTTTTGTTTTTCTTCCCAGGTTATTTTTACCATATGAATCTGATTTTTCTTGTTCAATAAGAGAACTGTATGGATGTGTACACATATATTGTATTTAAGATATACTTTAACATGTTTAACATGTATGAGACTGCTTGTCATCTAGGGAAGAGGGTGGAGGGAGGAAAGGTAAAAGTTGGAATAGAAGTGATTGCAAAGGACAATGTTGAAAAATTACCCATGCATATGTTCTGTCAATAAAAAGGTATGATAAAAATGTATTTATTCTTGATAAGAAATAAATTAAATTATCAAAGTATTCAATTAAACATATATACTATTTGAGGACAAAGAAAAAAATAATACTATATGAGAATCAATTCTGATGGAAGTGGCTATCTTCGGCAATGAGAGGATCCAATCCAGTTCTAATTGATCAGTGATGAACAGAATCAGCTACACTCAGTGAAAGAACGCTGGGAAATGAGTGTGGATTATTTGCATTTTTGTTTTTCTTCCCAGGTTATTTTTACCTTTCTAAATCCGATTTTTCTTGTGCAACAAGAGGACTGTATAAATATGTACACATATTTATGTGTACACATATATTTAAGATATAATTTAATATGTTTAACATGTATGAGACTGCCTGCCATCTGGGGAGGGAGTGGAGGGAAGAAAAGGAAAAGTTGGAACAGAAGTGTTTACAAGGGTCAGTGTTGAAAAATTACCCATGCATATTTTCTGTCAATAAAAAGCAATAATAAAAAAGAAAAAGTGCACATTAAATATACTTGCAGATTTTCAGTACTTTCGATAACCAAACCTGAACTTAATAGAAAATTTAATATATAATGGCTTATTTTTTACATGGGAAATATATATTATATGTTTAAGATTCACAACAATAATGGTAGCTCAAAAGAAATACTGGAAGAGTTAAAGTAAAAATGGTAATTATATAAATGAGGTGCAGAGGAAGAATAGACATAGGAGGAGAAGAGCTCTTATTTCTCAAAACTTCCTCACATTGGGAATGGGCAACACTACATACATACCATGAAGGGTATAGCACAGTCCAATATATGTAAACGAATAAGGGTGGAAAGAGGGCAGATGGGAAAGCAAAGAGTGAGGGAAGAAGACAAGGGAGGGATCTATGGATGGGAGGAGGTTAAGTAATAGCAAGGCAAGTTAAGGAGCAGAATTAAAGCAAGGTCAGCATGGATAGGAAAGATATGTATGTATGTGGTATTTGTGTGTGTGTGTGTGTGTGTGTGTGTGTGTGTGTGTGTGTGTGTGTGTTTACAAAGGTATATATCCAGGAGACCAAAGATTATTATTTATATGAGGACTTACATCATTTTCTGAAAATAACACCAAAAAAAAAAAAAAAAGATGGACACTGATCATTGAGGATTGGAATGCTAAAGTTGGAAATCAAAAGATAATTAGAATAACAGGTAAGTTCGACTTTGGAGTACAAAATGAAGTAGAGCAGAGATTGATAGAGTTCAATTAAGATAACTTATAGATCTTAACACTCCTTTTAACAACCAAAAGGGCAATCCTACACATGGAATATAGAAATCAGATTGACTATATACTCTGCAGACAAAGGTGGAGAAGCTCTATAAAACCAGTTAAAACAAGACATGGAACAGACTGTGGCTCAGATCATGAGAGGGTTTTGTGTTTTGTTTTGATTTTGTTTTTGCTTTTTTTTTTGGTAAAATTCAGACTTAAATTGAAGAAAATAGGGACAATGATCAGACCACATAAATATGACATAAATATCTTCCATTATTAATATGAAGTAAAAGTAAGACCATAGGAACTGATCTGAGTCATCTCATTGTTGAAGAGAGCCACATACATCAGAATTGATCATCATATAATCTTGTTGTTGCCATGTACAGTGATCTCATTTCACTTAGCATCAGTTCATGTAAGTCTCTCCAGGCCTCTCTGGAATCATCCTGCTGGTCATTTCTTATAAAACAATAATATTCCATAACATTCATATACCATAACTTATTCAGCCATTCTCCAACTGATGGGCATCCACTCAGTTTCCAATTTCTTGCCACTTCAAAAAGGGCTGCCATGAACATTTTTACACATGTGGGTCCCTTTCCCTCCTTTAAGACCTCTTTGGGATATAAAACCAGTAGAAATACTGCACTGGTTGATAACCCTTTAGGAATAGTTCCAAGATAGTTCTCCAGAATGTTTGGACCTCTTCACACTTCCACCAACCATTATTGGTTATTAGTGTCTCAGTTTTCCCACACAACCTCCAACATTGGTTATTATCTTTTCCTGTCATCTTAGCCATTCTGAGAGGTGCGTAGTGATATATCAGCTGTTTTAATTTGCATTTCTCTGATCATTAGTGATTTAGAGCACCTTTTCATATGACTAGCAATGATTTTAATTTCTTCATCTGAAAAATTGTCCTCTGACCATTTATCAATTGGAGAATGCCTTGAATTATTGTAAATTTGGGTCAATTCTTTATATATTTTAGAAATGAGACCCTTCAAATATTTTCCCATTTTATTGCTTCCCTTCTAATTTTGTCTGTATAAGTTTTGTTTGTACAAAACCTTTTTAACTTAATGTAATCAAAATTATCTATTTTGTGATCAGTAATGATCTCCAGTTTTTCTTTGGTCACAAATTCCTTTGTCTTCCACATATCTGAGAGGTAAACTATCGTATGTTCTTCTAATTTGTTTATGATATCATTCTTTATGTCTAGATCATGAACCCATTTCGACCTTATCTTGGTATACAGTGTTAGGTGTGGGTCAATCCCTCATTTCTGCCATACTAGTTTCCAATTTTCCCAGCAGTTTTGGTCAAATAGTGAATTCTTATCCCAAAAGCTGCAGTCTTTGGGTTTGTCAAGCACTAGATTGCTATAGTTAATTACTATTTTGTCGTGTGAACCTAACCTAATCCACCAATCAACTACTCACTCTCTTTCTTAGCCAGTACCAAATGGTTTTGATGACCACTGCTTTATAATATAGTTTTAAATCTGTTATAGCTAAGTCACCTTCATTTGCATTTTTCATTAATTCCCTTGAAATTTTTGTTCTTCCAGATGTATTTTGTTATTATTTTTCTAAGTCTGTAAAATAATTTTTGGGAGTTTGATTGGTATAATACTAAATAAATAGATTAATTTAGGCAATATTGTCATTTTTATTATATTCACTCTACCTATTCAAGAGCATTTGATTTTTTTTTCCAGTTGTTTAAATCTGACTTCATTTGTTTGGAAAGTGTTTTATAGCTGTGTTCATATAGTTCCTGACTTTCTCTTGGCAGATAGATTCCCAAATATTTTATACTATTGACAGTTATTTCAAATGGAATTTCTCTTTGTTATCTCTTATTTATTTATTTATTTATTTATTTATTTATTTATTTATTTATTTATTTATTTATTTTGCTGAGGCAATTGGGGTTAAGTGACTTGCCCAGGGTCACCCAGCTAGGAAGTGTTAAGTGTCTGAGGTCAGATTTGAACTTAGGTCCTTCTGACTTCAGGGCTGGTACTGCATCCACTGCACCACCTAGCTGCCCTCTTTGTTATCTCTTGCTGTTGGACTTTGTTGGTGATGTATAAAAATGCTGAGGATTTATGTGGATTTATTTTGTATCCTGCAACTTTGCTAAAGTTGTGGATTGTTTCTAATAGTTTTTTAGTTGATTCTTTAGGGTTCTCTATGTATACTATCATATTATCTTCAAAGAGCGATAATTTGGTTTCCTCATTACCTCCTCTACTTCCTTTAATCTCTTTTTCTTCTCTTATTGCCAAAGCTAATTTTTTAGCTTTTTATTTACATGACAAATGCATGGGTAATTTTTCAGCACTGACACTTGCAAAACCTTCTGTTCCAACTTTTTCCCTCCTTCTCCCTACCCCCTCCCCTAGATGGCAGATAAACCAATATATGTTAAATATGTTAACATATATATTAAATGCAATATATGTATACATATTTATACAGTTAACTTGATGTACAAGAAAAATCGGATTTAGAAATAAGGTAAAAATAACCTGAGAAGGAAAACAAAAATGAAAGTGGGCAATAACAGAAGGAGTGGAAATGCTATGCTTTGGTCCACACTCATTTCCCATAGTTCTTTTTGCTGAGTGTAGCTGGTTCTCTTCATTACTGAACAATTGGAACTTATTTGGTTCATCTCATGTTGAAGAGAGCCACTTCCATCAGAACTGATCCTCATTATAGTATTGTTGTTGAGTGTATAATGATCTCATGATTCTGCTCATTTCACTCAGTTCATGTAGGTCTCTCCAGGCCTTTCTGAAATCATCCTGCTGGTCATTTCTTACAAAATAATAATATTCCATAACATTTATATACCATAACTTAGTCAGCTTTTCCCCAATTGATGGGCATCCACTCACTGCCACAAACATTTTGGCACACACAGGTCCCTTTCCCCTCTTTAGTATTTCTTTGGGATATAAGCCCAGTAGTAGCACTGCTGGATCAAAGGGTATGCACACTTTGATAACTTTTGAGCATAGTTCCAAATTGCTCTCCAGATGGTTGGATGCATTCACAACTCCACCAGCAATGTATTAGTGTCCCAGTTTTCCCACATCCCCTGCAACATCCATCATTATTTGTTCCTGTCATCTTAGCCAATCTGACAGGTGTGTAGTGGTATCTCAGAGTTGTCTTAATTTGCATTTCTCTGATCAGTAGTGATTTGGAACACTCTTTCATATGAGTGGATATAGTTTCAATTTCATCATCTGAGAATTGTCTGTTCATATCCTTTGACCATTTATCAATTGGAGAATGGTTTGATTTCTTATAAATTAGGGTCAGTTCTCTATATATTTTGGAAATGAGACCTTTGTCAGAACCTTTAACTTTAAAAATATTTTCCCAATTTGTTACTTCCCTTCTAATCTTGTTTGCATTAGTATTGTTTGTACAGAAACTTTTGAGTTTGATGTAATCAAAATCTTCTATTTTCTGATTGATAATGATCTCTAGTTCTCCTCTGGTCATAAATTCCTTCCTCCTCCACAGGTCTGAGAGGTAGACTATTCTCTGTTCCTCTAATCTATTTATTATCTCATTCTTTATGCCTAAGTCATGGACCCATTTTGATCTTATCTTGGTATATGGTGTTAAGTGTGGATCCATATCTAATTTCTGCCATACTAATTTCCAGTTTTCCCAACAGTTTTTTCCAAATAATGAATTTTTATCCCAAATGTTGGTATCTTTGGGTTTGTCAAAGACTAGATTGCTATAGATGTACTCTTTTTTGTCCTTTGTATCTAATCTGTTCCACTGATCGACCAGTCTATTTCTTAGCCAATACCAAATGGTTTTGGTGACTGCTGCTATATAATATAGCTTTAGATCAGGTACACTTAGACCACCTTCGTCTGACTTTTTTTTTCATTAGTTCCCTTGCAATTCTCGACCTTTTATTCTTCCATATGAATTTTGTTGTTATTTTTTTCTAGATCATTAAAATAGTTTCTTGGGATTCTGATTGGTATAGCACTAAATAAATAGATTAGTTTGGGTAGTATTGTCATCTTTATTATATTCGCTCGGCCTATCCAAGAGCACTGAATATCTTTCCAATTATTTAAATCTGACTTTATTTTTGTGGCAAGTGTTTCGTAATTTTTCTCATATAATTCCTGACTATTCTTTGGTAGATGAATTCCCAAATACTTTATACTCTCAACATTTGTTTGGAATGGAATTTCTTAGAGCACCTTTTCATATGACTAGAAATAATTTCAAATTCATTATCTGAAAATTGTCTGTTCATATCCTTTGACTATTTATCAATCAGAGAATGGCTTGATTTCTTATACATTACAGTCAATTCTTTATATATTTTGGAAATGAGGCCTTTATCAGAACCTTTTACTGTAAAAATGGTTCCCCACTTTATTGATTCCCTCCTAATCTTGCCTGCATTAGTTTTGTTGTACAAAAGCTTTTTTACTTGATATAATTTAAAAATTCTATTTTGTGATCAATAATGATCTCCAGTCCTTCTTTGGTCACAAATTCCTTCCTCCTCCGCAGGTCTGAGAGGTAAACTATCGTATGTTCTTCTAATTTATTTATAATCTCATTCTTTATGTTTAGATCATGAACCCATTTTGACCTTATCTTGGTGTATGATGTTAAGTGTGGGTCCATGCCTAGTTTCTGCCAAACTAATTTCCAATTTTCCCAAACAGTGAATTCTTATCCCAAAAGCTGGGATCTTTGGGTTTGTCAAACATTAGATTGTTATAGTTATTGACTATTTTGTCCTGTGAACCTATTCCACTGATCAATTAGTAGTCTCTTCCTTAGCCAGTACCAAATGGTTTGGTTGACCACTACTTTATTATATAGTTTTAGATCTGGTACAGCTAGGCCACCTTCATTTGATTGTATTTTCATTAGTTCCCTTGAAATTTTGACATTTTGTTCTTCCATATGAATTTTGTTGTTATTTTTTAGGTCATCAATATCATTTTGGGGGAGTCTGATTGACATAGCATTAAATAAATAATTAGTTTAGGTAGTATTGTCATTTTTATTATATTCGTTCAGTCTATCCAAGAGCACTTAATATTTTTCCAGTTGTTTAGATCTGATTTTATTTATGCGGAAAGTGTTTTGTAGTTTTGCTCATATAATTCCTGACTTTCCTTTGGCAGATAGATTCCCAAATATTTTATACTATTGGCTGTTATTTTAAATGGAATTTCTCTTTGTATCTCTAGCTGTTGGATTTTGTTAGTGATATATAAGAATGTTGACGATTTATGTGGATTTATTTTGTATCCTGCAACTTTGCTAAAGTTGTAGATTATTTCTAATAGCTTTTTAGTGGTTCTCTGAGTATACCATCATATCATCTGCAAAGAGTGATAATTTGGTTTCTTCATTACCTACTCCAATTCCTTTAATTTCTTTTTCCTTTTGTGTTGCCGAAGCTATCATTTTTAACACATTATTGAATAGTAATGGTGATAGTGGGCAGCCTTGTTTCACTTCTGATCTTATTGGAAATGGTTCCAGTTTATCCCCATTACATATGATGCTTACTGATGGTTTTAAATAGATGCTACTGATTATTATTCAAGGAAAAGTCCATTTATTCCAATACTTTCTAGGGTTTTTAATAGAAATGGATGTTGGATTTTATCAAATGCTTTTTCTGCATCTATTGAGATGATCATATGGTTTTTCTTAATTTGGTTATTGACATAGTCAATTATGCTAATAGTTTTCCTAATATTGAACCAGCCCTGCATTCCTGGTATAAATCCTACTTGGTCATGGTTTATTATCCTAGGGATGACTTTCTATAATCTTTTTTTCTAACATTTTATTTAAGATTTTTTGTCTATATTCATTAGAGAAATTGATCTATAATTTTCTTTCTCTGTTTTCATCCTACCTAGTTTAGATATCAGTCCCATGTCTGTATCATAAAAGGAATTTGATCAGAGTCCTTATTTCCCTATTTTTTCAAATAGTTTGTATAGTATTAGAGTTACTTGTTCTTTAAACATTTGGTAGAATTCACATGTAAATCCATATGGCCCTGGAGATTTTTTCTTAGAGTGTTGATTAATAGCTTGTTCTATTTCTTTTTCTAAAATGGGAGTATTTAAGTAATTTATTTTCTCTTCTGTTAATAATCTATTTTTTGTAGGTGTTCCTCCATTTCACTTAATCCATCAAATTTATTGTCATAATATTGGGCAAAATAAGCTAATTATTGCTCTAATTTCTTCTTCATCGGTGGAATGTTCTCCATTTTCATTTTTAAGACTAACAATCTGATTTTCCTCTTTTCTTTGTCTAATCAAATTAATTAAAGGTGTATCTATTGTAATGTTTAAACTTTTAGTTTTATTTATTAATTCAATAGTTTTTAATATTTCAAAAGTCACTGCAGATGGTGAGTGCAGCCATGAAATTAAATGATACTTGCTTATTGAAAGAGAAACTATGGCCAATATGGACAGTAAACTTAAAAAAGGTATCACCTTACTAATAAAGGTCCATGAGTCAAAGCTATGGTTTTTTCAATACTGATGTATGATTATGAGAGACTATGAGTTTGAGTGATGCAGACTCCATGCTTTCAAGTTGTGGTGTAGTAAAAGTTTTAAGAGTTCCTTGGACAGCATAATTGATTTGATCAATAATAATTAAAGAAATTAATTAAGGATGTATAATGGAAAGTCAAATACTAAATCTGAAGCTTAATTACTTTGGCCACATAATAAGAATTTGGGACTCACCAGAATATACTCTGAAGTTGGGAAAGATTGAAGACCAGAGGATAAGTTGGATAATGTCATGTAAACAATAAACATGAGATTAGACAGACTTTAAAAGATAGTGGAGAATAAAGAGCCTGGGTCCATGGATTCATGAAGAGTCAGACAAAACCTGGTGATTCAACAACTTCTTCTAGCTTTGTGTCTTGAGTATCCCTATCACCATAATAGCTTTTCATGATGGTAAGACCATTTTTGGTTTACTCATTATTTCATTCAGTCTTCTATGTAATTTTGGACTTTATGTTTGGACCAGACTCTGTCTACTTCTGGAGGGAATGTCTGAGCTAGTGTTCCTACTACTTTCTTGAGGTAGTGAGTGTTATGTTATTCTGGGATTTCAGGTATATATCATTATGAAGACCTGCAATGTTTCAGTGTTCCCAAAGTGATCTAATTGAAGACAAAAATCTAAAAGTTGGCCTATTGTGAGCTCTGCAAGCTCCTGGGCTGGGTTTAGGTCTGGTCAAGATTCAGGTGTGGTTTTCCTTTGTGGATTTCCAGGAGACTGCTATAGCTGGACTTAGCTACTATCAACATGTTGGGAAATTCTTCTGGTTCAGTGAAAGAATTGCAGATTCTCTTTTGGTCTGAGATTCCTACCAGAGTTGTTCCTCAGCAGGCTTCATGATGGGCTGGAGACTGGAACTAAGACCCCATACTGGTCCTGGGGTTTCAGCTCCTGCCTGCTTCTCAGCTTGCTCCTTACTCAGTGCTCAGCATAGATTTACTGACCCCTTATTACCCTGGAGTAACTCCTCTCGGCCCAGGTTTTGTCATCAGTTTGCCCTCCATCCATGACTTGGAACTCATTGCTTAGCAATGGGGACTGCTACTTAGTACCTATTTCCTCTGCCCTTCACAAGTTTTTAACCCTTCTCTGCTGTATCTGGATGTGACCCCAGCATCCACAGATAGCTCTGTCTTTGTTTTCTATGGCAATCTGTGCCGGAAACCAATGAATCAAAAACTTATATCTTGAATTTACCAATCAGGATTCAGTCCATGACTTTTCTTTTTCTGTGGATGAATTGTAGCTTCCTGCTCCTATTCCATCATCTTGACTCTGCTTCTCTCTCTCTCTCTCTCTCTCTCTCTCTCTCTCTCTCTCTCTCTCTCTCTCTCTCTCTCTCTGTCCCTGTCTCTATCTCTCTGTCCCTGTCTCTATCTCTCTGTATCTCTTTTTTCTCTTTCTCTGTCTCTTTTTCTCTCTTTCTCTGTCTCTTTGTCTCTCTTTGTCTCTTTTCATTTTCTCTGTATCTCTGTCTCTATCTTTGTCACTGTCTCTCTGTCTTTGGGGGGTGTTTGTGTGTGTGTTTAAAAGGAGTAGTGGGACATGGATAGTTTCATGTCAAATCCTTTTTTAAAATCATGCCATGCGTATGAAAATACTTTTTGTTTATGTGCTTATGTTCCACATAAAAAACCCGAAACAAAAGAACATGTTACATAATTTGTAAGGTACCTTAGGATACAGCATTTAGAATTGGGAGGGACCACAGAACTATATTGGGCATCATTTGTGACAGCACTTCTGGACACACCAGGCCCACCTGCTGTGGATAGCCATGCTTAGCATCAGAATGCCAGGGTGGGAACAACTTCAGAGGAGAGAACACAGAAGGTCAGAAGCCTCAGAATACACAATATCTGTGCAAAGTTGGGGGGTCAACTTGGAGAACAAGGAGCTGAAATCATACTTTCTCATTCTAAGAAGTAGAAAACTGAGGCTGAACAAAGAGAAGGGACTTACCCAAATCACACAGGAATTGTCAGAGGTAGGATTGGAATCCAAGATCTTTGATTCTGGAGGATCAGGCACAGATAGAAATAAAGAGAAGAAGCATTGATTAAGTTTCCAGGGATTGTGCTAAGTACTTTACAAATATCGTCTCATTTGATCCTCACAATACCACTGCTAGGTAGATGCTAATATTATACCCTTTTACATTTGGGGAAACTAAACACCAGCATAAAAGCAGGACTTGACCAAACCCACCCAGCATGTAAAAGAAGCCAGCAGCACTGATCTCAGGCAGTGTGAAGCCAATGTTGCCTGCATAGGAAGCTTGGGGAAATCTTCCCTCTCCCCTAAGAGCAGACCTCAACCTTCAAAAATGAGTAAAAGGGCCAAAAGAGCTGTGACCACAGATAGTTATTATGAAGGCAGGGAAGAACAGACCTCAAACCCTGTGGACACTAAAAGCAAAACCTCTCCAGATGAAGTCCCAAAGGGTGATATGAGTTGGTCTCTTAGTTCTCTTGCAATAATTTAAAAAGTATCTTGAAGAAAAATTAGAAGAAAAATGGGCAAGGAAATGAGAGGTTTTGAGGAGACTTTGCAAAAGAAAACACAGAAATTGTCTAAAGAAAACAACTCCTTAAAAATAGATTTGGTGAAATGGAAAAAGATAACTCCCTAAAAATAGAATTGGTGAAACATAAAAAATTCAATGAATAAAACAATCCAAATTCAAAAGGAGGTACAAAAGCTAACTGAAGAAAATAATTCACTAAAAATTAGAGTTGTACAAATTGAAGTGAATGACTCAATGAGACAACAAGAATCAATTTAGCTTGGCTTTGACTGCTGACAAAATTCTAAAACAGATGATCAAAGTGAGGGCTGCATGAAACATTGATCTGAGCCGAATTTCTGCCAGAATACTCAGAAAGAGCCCTTGTAGGACAGTGACAGCTGGTAATTAAAAGGCAGACCTGCTAAAAGTATCCTCAATATACATACAGACCAGGCCCCTCATTTTATATTTGTGGGAACTGAGTTCCAGAAAGGAGAGGTGCCCATTGTTGCATTGGGGCCAGAACCCACATTTAAGCTCAGGTCTCTCTCACCTTCAGGGTTATCTTCATTTATTCTACTTTCTCATCCCCACCAAATCCAGTCATTTCACAAGTCCTTTGAATCCTACCAGAAAAAAAACTATCTTGCCTCTCTCCTTCCAAGACACTCACCCTAACTCAGGCTGCAATCACCTCTCAGGCCTGCATTATTTCAGTTGCTGTCTAATTGGTCTCTCAGTCCCAAGACTCTCCAGACTACAATCCCTCTTCCACCCTGATCCCAAACTGATCATTCCTAAACCAGATTTGGCCCTGTTCCTCCCCTACTTACAAACTTTCTGTTCTTTCTTATGGCCTCCGGGATTAACTTCACAATCACTAGCCTGGCAATTAAAGCCCTCCACAAGCTGGATTGTACTTTCACACACTCTCCATTCCAGTTGAACTCTACGTCTGACTCTTTCCCATACGTGCTCTTCTTTGACTTCCATTCCTTAGCACTCACAAAGTGCCCTAAGTCTAGAATGCCCTCCTTCCTCATCTCCGAATCTTTGAATTTCTGCCTGTCTTTCTTCAAAGCATAGCTCAGCCAACACATCCTCCATATTTCCCTTCCTCATCTCTCCTTGTCAGCCCCCCCTCCCCCAAGTCCTTGGTGTTCAGAGGGGTCTCTGAAATGACTTTGTCTTATCTGAAATTCCCTGGTTTGTGTGCATGGAGTATGTTTCTAGCAGAACAATTAACTCTCTGAGGGGGTGTTTTGGGGTGTGAGATGTTGTATCTCTAGTGTCTCACATAGAGAAAGTGATTGATACAAGTTTAGTAATTGAAATGGAATGGAATTGGTGGGTCAGAATAAATAGGATTTTCTCAATGGAAATGCTACTAAACAAGGTACATTGTCACACTCTAAGGACTACTGAGACTTGCCATACTCCCTATTGCTGATGCAACCTCTTATGTATCTGGTCCCCACCTATTAGTTTGTGAGCTCCTTGAGAGATGGGATTATCTTTCTTTTCTATTAGCACTATGCTTAACCCATAGTAAAAGCTTAATAACTGCTTTTTTTCACCCCTTCAGTCATTTAGGACAGGAGTTTAAGTCTAAGGTCACCAAGGAGAAGGGCTGAGGGTATATAAGGGAGTAATGCTAGTGCCACAAGTCGTTGTTAGAAAAAGCCAATCAATATCCTCCAGCCTTGAAAAGAAGAGGACAGAACGGTTAAATGTGACATTGATGAGAAATCCCTTGAAGTCATTTTGAAAAGGCATGGCAATGATTGTGGGCTTTCCTAATGACCCTGAAAAGGAGGAATTACAACTATTGTAACTTTTGTTTTGTGATTATTGGCAATAATTAAAACAGTTCACTTTCCTATATAGTTCTTGAAGATTTCAAAGTACTCTGTAAATGTTGTCTCATCTGATCCTCACCATGTTCCTGACAAGTAGATGTTACTGTTAATGCCATTTTACAGAAGAGGAAGTTGAGACTGAAAAAGTTTCATCAGAAAGTCGGTCAGTCAAAAGGCATTTATTTTTAAACACTTGCTTCTAAGGATACAACAGAAATGGGAAAAGAGGGTCTCTGTTCTCAGGTGTTCATATTTCTGTGTGAGAAACAACAGGAAAATGACTATGGCCATACAATATATATACATCATATGAAAATGGAAGATAATCGCAAAAGGAAGGCACTAACAGTGGAGGGTGAAAGGTAAACTGGGAAAGAAGGTGAGGTTTGAGCACCATGAGGTGGAGATGATATAGGAGAACGTTCCAGCTATGGAGGACATTGAGTGAAAATGCATGAAGTAGGGAGATGGGTAAGTGGAAGGCAAGAAGCTTTAAGATAACTGGAAAGATAGGAAGAGGTCAGATTGTGAAGAACTTTAACGCCAGAGGATTTTTCTATTTCCTTCTGGAAATGATAGGGACCCAATGGAATATACTGAGTGCAAGGGTAACATATTCAGAACAGCACTTTAGGAAAATCTCTTTGGGAGATGAGTGGAGGATGATTTGGAGAGGGTAACTACCTGACAAAGCAACCAAAATAATACTGCAACAGTCCAGATGTGAGGTCATAAGAATCTTCATCAGAGTAATAGCTGGGCATGGAGAGAAAGGAAAGTACGCAAGACATATGCAAGTAGAAGCAATAGGACTTGGCAATACTGGATGTGTTGGGTGCATTTCAGTGAGGAGTTAGGGAAGACCGGAGGCTGCAAACCTAGGTGTGTGGGAGAACATTGGAACCCTCAATAGTAATAGAGAAATTTGGAGAATTGAAGAGGAGGGAAGATGTGTTCTTTTATGAATTTCCTGAATTTGAGTTATTGATGAAGCCAAAATTGAGATGTCCAAAAAACAGTGAGTTAAGTCATGGCAACTGAGTATAGAGAGGAAATGGGAAGTTAGGGTCTTTGAGGAAGCATCAGTATATAGTTTGTAGTCCTTTAGCTTGCTTCTGACCCGGCCCTGTGCCTTACCTGATACACAGGTGAGCCAATTCTAATTTCTAGACTCTGGCTCTCCTGTCCCTCCAGGATATGAGAGAATGTTCACTACTATCTCTATCTTGCTTTCTGCACTGTTAGAAGAGGAAGACATAAGAGGCAAATATCTAGCAGTAATCAAAATAGCTAGTGATCATTTATGCCATTTGTCTTCCAAATAAGGATTCACCTCCTTGCCCAAGTCTTCCCAGAGTCCCATATTGTCACATATGAACTGCCTCCAAATACACAAAGAAAATCTAGTGCTCATGAAATCTTTGTCTACTGGGAATAGTAGTGGTGTGTACTTAAGAGTAACCTCCTTTTAGAGATGAAGGAGAAACAAGAATGCTTCATTGAGACCTGAAGAATAAAGAGAATGGCAGTGTGAAAGGGAAGGAAGAGCAAAGGCTGCTACAATTTGGATATCCAACGTGCAAGATGGCCCTACGTACACACAAATTTCCAAAAACTAGGACTCCAGGGGCAGCTAGTTGGTATAGTAGATAGAGCACCAGCCCTGAAGTCAAGAGGGCCTGAGTTCAAATCTGATCTCAGACACTTAATACTTCCTGTCTGTGTAACCCTGGGCAAATCACTTAACCCCAGTTGCCTCAGGGGAAAAAAACTAGGACTCCAACATTTGACATACCAATGTTCCAAATTAAAATAAACTCTTGCAATCCCTGACATCCCCATCACACCACTCTTCTCAGAAGAGGACATGAAAAATAACACTAAGGTCTCTGCCCTCTCCTCTGACTTCATTCCATTTGATATCAAACTAGACTGGGGTGGGTTCTACCAGAGGTCCAGGGGTCTTATAAGTCTTTGATTCTTCAGGGGTGACATGGAAGGGCTTCTTATGATTTTAGACTTTTGGAGCCTAGAACTGAAGTCACCCTAGGCCTGAAAGGTCCTAAATCCATGAGATGCCAATCTACCAGTGAGATGGGCAATACTGCATCTCCCACAATTTGGGCATTATAAAAACTAACTTGTTGAAGCAGCTTAAAGAATTGGATCAGCACCAGGGATAGCTCCACTTCTAAGGTACTATTCATATCCTAGTTTTCACAGTTGGCTGGGTGGCTGTCTCTAACATTCTACTCCCTCAGTGTTGCCCCCACTTTGTGGGTGGTACAAATACCAGCACAGGAGTGTGTGAAATAGACAGATGTTGATAGAAAAATTGCTAAATGCCAAAGTCCTCAGGCAAACCTTTCAGTTTAACAGTCCTATTGGGACATCATGACAGGATAGTGGCACTTGGAGACTGACCATAGAGTACTTCAGCCTGAATAGAGAAGTTGATTTGGTGGCTCTGATTATCTGTGATATTGTGACTCTTACAGAGATACTAGTGGTCATCTTCAGGGACATATATACAATGATTCACTTTGTCACTGTATTCTTCTCAGGTCTTATATAGAAGACTATGGCCAGGTGGCCTTTACCTGGCTAAATATGTAATACTCTTTCATGGTCCTATGATATGGCCATCTCAACAACTCTGCAAGTAACCACCAGTGGCACCATGTACTCTTGTTAAACATAAGCTTCCTCCAAACGAAAGGGTAATCCATTATTTATGACCTGTTGTTGGTAGGCCCTAATGAGGAAGCTCTGGCCTTTGTGAATTGACTAGTTAAGCCTAGATGGTTGAGCAGAGGCCACTCATACACACTCCAAATTTTCCTTCTCAGGCAAGGATTTAAATTTGGGGGGGGTTAGTTGTCCAACTGGTGGGACAATGATAAATAATGAACTTGTTCCTATTTGGAACCAAGAGGTTGACTAGAAACATCTCAGGTAGAAATTCTAGTTCTTCAATGGGTTCTAACTATGCCAAATCCAACAAGGTAGGCAGTGACCAAGAATTTTCCATCAGATGGAAGACATACATTCAAGAGCTAAGCCCAGCTCAACTCAAGGGCAATTGGTCACATCTATGACATTCTTGCTTAGCAATAATTGGCCACAGAAGCTAGTCTTTCTGGGTCTCCAATGAAACCCCTCTTGCAATCTAGGACCCTTGATTAACTGATCTTCCAGAAGGAAGAGATGCTTAGTTCATAAAAGGCACAGCCCTCCTCAAAAATAGTCAATCTCATTGAAATGCCATACAATACAGGCTAATCTACATCACCCATAGCACTATGCAATCAACCCAATTGTAAAACTATAAGCAGATCCACCTGATTATAAGTAGTCCATCACAAAGGAGTAATTTCTCTGCACTGACTCATATGCAATAGTTAATAATTTTAATCTTCTATGGTAAGGTCAGAGGCAATCTACCAACTGGATGATGAAATCATCTACCTGAGTAGAGATGCATCTCTTCCAAGCTCAACAACTGGACACTCTATATAAATAATTTACCTTGACAGTATACTTTCCAGGGATGTCCACATAGGTGATGAAGTTGACGCGTAAGTTGCCAGAACTAGGTCAGTGTTTGAGAGTCTTTGAAGGAAAATAGAAGAGAAGAGGTATTAATTAGACTGCCTACCAAATTGGAGGTCTATAGAACCATTATGCTGATCTTATTGCTGTATGTCTCTGGAACCTAGAGAGTATACCAGAATCATGCCAGGAAATTAAATTTCTCCCATTTGAATTGTCTCAGGAAAATTCTGAAGATCACCTGGAAATGTACTAAACATTGAAGTTCTACCAAGCATTCAGATTCTACTGTAGAAAGCATAACTATGATAGGCTGGCCATGTTGTTCAAATTCCCAAAGTACATTTACCTAAAAGACTATTTTGCAGAGAACTCACCAAGTCAACTCTTTACATGAAGCTCAGAAGAAGCAATACAAAAATCCTCTCAAGGTCCCGCTGAAGAATTTTGGAATTGATTGTGGGACATGGGAGACACTGGCACAGGATTGTGAAGCATGGTGTGCCTGTATCAAATCGAATACTATACTCTATGAGTAAAGCAAAATTGCAATAGCTAAAAAACATGAGATGTCAAATTTTGAGACATCTTCACTCCAAATGTTCATAAAGTTTCCCAGATTGCATTAGTCTGATCAGTCACATTTGGACCCAACCCCAATATGGTGAAGTGATTTTATTCTTCTTTAAAAATGAAGGACAACAACCCACTAAAAAAACTTCTGCCCACAAGAAAATACCTTTCCCAGAAGAATGATATTGGAATAAGCAAGTTGACTAGGATATTCGAGTGATGTAGAGTCCAAACAATAGCACAACTTTAACATCAGTAGTGAAAAGATCAGACTGATTCTTTTAAAAATGTATCCTATTTATATTTAATTTATTTTGTCCTGTTACTCTAAGTCATAGATTTTTTTGCCTTTGAAATTAGTTCAAAAATTCATCTAGACGGTTAAGGAGTTGAATTTAAAAATCCAGTTCTTGGAAATTAGTATGCTAGAAATTAGATATGGACCCACACTTAACATCATATGCCAAAATAAGATCAAAATGGGTCCATGATTTAGGCATAAAGAATTAGATCATAAATAGACTAGAGGAACAGAGGATCGTCTACCTCTCAGACCTGTGGAGGAGGAAGGAATTTATGACTGGAGAAGAACTAGAGGTCATTATTGATCACAAAATAGAAGATTTTGATTACATCAAACTAAAAAGTTTCTGTACAAACAATACTAATGCAAACAAGATTAGAAGGGAAGTAACAAATTGGGAAAATATTTTTATAGTTAAAGGTTCTGATAAAGGTCTCATTTCCAAAATATATAGAGAATTGATCCTAATTTATAAGAAATCAAACCATTCTCCAATTGATAAATGGTCAAAGGATATGAACAGACAATTCTCAGATAATGAAATTGAAACTATATCCACTCATATGAAAGAGTGTTCCAAATCACTATTGATCAGAGAAATGCAAATTAAGACAACTCTGAGATATCACTACACTAACCTCTCAGATTGGCTAAGATGACAGGAACAAATAATGATGAATGTTGGAGGGGATGTGGGGAAACTGGGACATTATTGGTGGAGTTGTGAAAGAATCCGGCCATTTTGGAGAGCAATTTGGAACTATCCCCAAAAAGTTATCAAAATGTGCATACCCTTTGATCCAGCAGTTCTACTACTGGGCTTATATCCAAAAGAAATACTAAAGAAGGGAAAGGGACCTGTATGTGCCAAAATGTTTGTGGCAGCCCTTTTTGTAGTGGCTAGAAACTAGAAAATGAATGGATGCCCATCAATTGGAGAATGGTTGGGTAAATAATGGTATATGAATGTTATGGAATACTATTGCTCTGTAAGAAATGACCAGCAGGATGAACTCAGAAAGGCTTGGAGAGACTTGCATGAACTGATGCTGAGTGAAATGAACAGAACCAGAAGATCGCTATCCACTTCAACAATGATACTGTATGAAGATGTATTCTGATGGAAGTGGATATCTTCAACATAAAGAAGATCCAACTCACTTCCAGTTGATCAATGATGGACAGAAACAACTATACCCAGAGAAGGAACACTGGGAAGTGAATGTAAAATATTAGCACTACTGTCTATCTACCCAGGTTACTTATACCTTCGGAATCCAGTACTTAACGTACAACAAGAAAATTGGATTTACACACATATATTATATCTAGGTTATACTGTAACACATGTAAAATGTATGAGATTGCCTGTCATCTAGGGGAGGGAGTAGAGGGAGGGAGGGGAAAATCTGGAAAAATGAATACAAAGGATAATGTTATAAAAAATTACTCATGCATATATACTGTCAAAAATGTATAATTATAAAATTTAAAAAAATAAAAAAATCTAGTTCTCCTGCTAATCACTATTCTTTTCTTGGCTCAAGAAAATCTGTAATCTTTGAGGGTCAAAGATGGATACCAGGGAGTCTGGTCTAGTATCTATACCAGCGAGCTAACCTTCAAGGATATTTGGTTTACTTTTCAAAGACTTCTGATTCCCTATGTCTGTCTAACCATACAGGTTGACTTAATGAATATTTCTTAGTACAGGAAGGAAGAAGGGAGTTTTTGCTAGCCCTTCAATGCTAATTTTCAACCAATTGTATTGTTCCTCATGCCTGAGATCCATATCCAATCATATCGATTTCTCCATTCATGATGTTGAGTTCTTTTTAAGCAAACAAAAGTTGTTCCCTGCTTAGGAAATCCTGTTCTTTGTTCTGTACTCCCCCAAAATTATAAAAGAGAGATGTCCATTTTATTCAGTCTTAGCTTTGCTGAGGAAGCTAAAATCTTATTTATTGATAAATATGCACCTTACTAATTAATTGGTCATGCTCAGAACTTTTTGACTTAGTTTACCTTATTTTGACCCCAATAGCAGCTACTCAAAATGAACAAAACTAAAAGATATTCCATGTCCCATCTTACCTACCAGCAGCAGGGACTGTGGAATGATGGAATGGTCTCTTCAAGCAAGCCCTAAAGACATAAGAACCTAAACAGAGCTTGAAATGCTGGGTTGAGAGACTCACAAGACAGACTGACAAGGGGAACCTTCACCCTAGACACAGAAATTCCAAGAAATAGACAGTCATATGTCACTTCTATTCTAGCAAATTCAGTGTATCAGGGGATGGAGAATAAGATGAAGAACATATTCAGTGAGCAGTGGAACTCATAGTTCTGCGAACAGGAGTTCCTGATTATATAAATCTACAACCAAACATTCCTTTATTTTTTCCCACCAAAACCATAGGAAAATGGAGATTCTTTATGTCAAACCCCATACACACTGAGCCAAAGGACCAATCTAGATGCCATGAATCCTACAATCATTCTTACAGAACAGGTATCCATAGTATTTTCTTTCCTCAGTCTTTAGTTTGTTTGTTTTTTTTCCAAAGCAGATGCAACCAGGAAACACTGGAGTAGGCACTTTGTTAAGACATCAGACCCTGTGCTTAATCCTCTACCCTCAGAGGAGAGTGGATCAGTATGGTAGAAAGATGCAGGGAGGGAGAGGTGAGCAACCTAAGTCGGCAATGACTTTGGGGATAGGTAACACCCTGAAAATAATCAAAAAGTATTCAGATTAATTGGGCAAAAAGCTTGAACATCAGGGACACATGCAGAATGGGGGGGGGGGAACACAAGAGCCATGAACCTATTCTGCATCTTTTTCTCTGCTTCCATGTCCTTTTATGTGACACAGACTACACCTGGCTACAAGGTGATACCCCAGTTGCTATCACCTGCCTCCTGCTCTTCCTTTTGCCTTGTTTTACTTTATTTGTGATCTATCCCACCGGCTCACCACTGGCAAGTCGCTGTCACTTTACCATAAAGATGTTATTAAAGTTTATGATACTTCTGGGTCATACTTAGCCTGAGCTCTCCAGGGGGCTTTATCATAAAACTAGAAAACCCTAGCAAGACTGCAATGAAGTTCATTGAAGTTGTTGAGCCCCAGGAATACCAGACAGATAGATCCAAAACTTTCCATTTAATTCCACCCAGTATCCACTCCCTCACAAGAGCAGGATTTAACCTCTAGATGATGAATCTCAAATCAGGCGCCACACTCATAAAATGTCAGCCCCAAATCTAGTGGATTTTGCCTCCTTTGCCACCAGGAAGTGTGACTTTCCAAGCAACAGCACTGGAAATAGGGCCATTAAACCACAATTTCCTGCAATCCAAGTCCCCCCGGAATTGCACGGAGGAAGCCCTTGAGGAACTTTCTCCATAGTTGAATCTAGGATAAAGATCTATGTGGTGGGTAAGTTAATTAAATTTCTTATAGATACCAGGGCCACTTAACTCTGTCCTCTTGTATTTTTCTAGCCCTACCTTCCCTTTATTGATTGCCTTGATGGGGATTGATGGTAAATCACAAAAAAGTAGGGAAGCTCATTCTCTGAGACCTTGCCAATATGAAGATCAGATCTTTTCCCACAGCTTTCTCATCCTACCCTTATGTCCCATCCCCCTACTAGGGAGGGACCTCATGTTCAAACTAGGCTCACAGTTCTCTCTTATTTTTGAGCACTCTATACTTTTTCCTGTTCTGGGTCCTAGTTCTAGAGCCTCCCACATTCCCATTGTCATCTGGAACTCTGTTTCCCCTGAAGCCTGTTACCAGGAGATCCCTGGGAAAACCACCTATGCTTTTCTGGTTTAAGTCAAACATAAAGACCTCCACAAGTATCCCACCAGTACCAGTCCCCTTAAGGCAGAGAGGCCATTGCTGGCTTGCAATCTCTTCTTGACAGCTTCCTTCAATATGGTCTTCTTACCTCCTGTCAGTCACCATGCAGTACTCTAATACTCCCCATCCTTAAACCAAGCGAGGAGTATCAGATGGTCCAGAACCTGAGAGCCATCAAAAATGCAGCTGTACCTGTTCACCCTATAGTACCCAATCCCTACACCATTTTAGCCCAGGTCCCAGAAGGGATTTGCTGGTTTACCACCTTGGATCTCAAAGATGCTTTTTTCCCCATTCCCCTTGACAGGGATTCCAAGTTCAATTTTGCTATCGAATGGGTACCTCTGGGACACCCACAACCCCAACAACTCACCTAGACTGTGCTGCCCCAAGGGTTGAGGGACAGGCCCCACTAATTTGGCCAACCCCCAGGCAAAGTCCTTTGAATCCTCAAATTAACAGATAGCTTATCTAGTATGTTGATAAAATTCTCATTTGCAGTTCTTCTTGGGAATCCTCCATCCAAGCTACTATTGACATGCTGAATTTTGGAGGACTAAAGTTTCACTTCAAAAGGCTAAAATCACCACCCAGGAGAGCTGATATCTTAGCCAAGTTCTTACCCCTTTCTCCCAACCCCAGGCTATTCTTGGCTACCCCACTCCTGCTGGAAGGAAGGAAGGAAGGAAGGAAGGAAGGAAGGAAGGAAGGAAGGAAGGAAGGAAGGAAGGAAGGAAGGAAGGAAGGAAGGAAGGAAGGAAGGAAGGAAGGAAGGGAGGGAGGGAGGGAGGGAGGAAGGGAGAAAGGAAGGAAGGGAGGAAGGGAGAAAGGAAGGAAAGGAGGAAGGGAGGAAGGGAGGAAAGGAGGAAGGGAGGAAGGGAGGGAGGGAAGAAGGGAGGGAAGGAGTGGCAGCTCAGAACTTTTCTAGGGATGGCAGGTTTTTGTAGACCATGGATTCCAAATTTCAGTCTTTGGAAACCTCTATGTGAATCTATTCAGGAAGTCATCTCCTGAGGCCTTACTGATAGACATACCTGATTCAACCATTAAGACCTGTCACACCCTAAATCCTACCTCCTTGCCTAAGGCAAATTTAGTGACAGATCCATAAGGAGGAGAAAATAGACTCTTTGCCTACTCCAACCAGCCTGATTTGAAAGAGGACCCTCTCTAGACAAACCTGATGAGGTCTGGTTTCAGGGACAGCTTGAGTTTCACAAAGGAAGGGACCCATAAGTCAGGATATACCGTGGTTAGTCTTCAACACATGTTAGAAGCTCAAACCTTGCCCCAAGTCACTTTAGCCCAGACCGCAGAATTTATAGCTCTTCCAGGGAAGTTCTTTCAGAAATTATTTCCCAAGTCTGGATGTGCTGTCTGAACACAGACCAACACTGAGGGAGCAGCCCACCTTCCCTCTCTCTTAGAACCTGCCCAATGTCAGAGGCATTTTCCTAGGAGGGACTGGCAGCTAGACTTTACACGCGTGCCCCAATGCAGATGATTTTGGTATTTCATACCTTTACCAAGTGGGTTGAAGCTTTTCTCTGTTGTTCAGAGAAGACAGATGAAGTCCCTCAGTGAAGTTAATTTAATGAAGTTAACCTTCATTTCGGGATACCCAGGTCCTTGCAGAATGACAACAGGCCAACCTGCAAATAACAGAAGGAATAGCCTCTGCCCTTTCCATCACCTACAACCTTCATTCTGCATGGCACCCAAATCCTTAGGCAAGGTTGAACCACACTCTTAAATGGGCACTTACTAAGTTGTCTATTGAAACTAAGTTAGAATGAGTCACACTTCTTATTGTACTGCTCAGAATCCACATTGATCCTAGAACAGCCTTGCAGCTTTGAATTGGAATATATGCCATTTCTCACCTAATACTAAGGGACTCTAATCAGCATCAGCTGCTACTCCCCATCTCTAGGACAGGTCCAAAAGACCTTGGTAGACTATGCTAATACTTACCTGCTGAGCGCAAGCACTTATACCCCTCTGACTCCTGCCACTGGGAGTCCAGAGGAGCAGATCTATTTCAAACCATGCAATTCCCTGGCTCTGATCCCCTGAGCCCCCAGTGAAAGGGCCCCTTATAGAGTCATCCTGACCACTCCTACTGCTGTGAAATCTGAGGGCCTGCCCAAAAGTTATATCTCCCACATTAAACCTGTTTTACTCTTAATACAGTGTTGTGTCCTGCTTTCTAGAGCCCCCATGGTGGGTGACAAGCTGGGGTACCATCGCTTTCTAGAGCCCCCACACCGGGGTGATTCAATATCCCTTCCTAGTGGAGAAGTGATGAGGCGGGACTCCCGAGGATGGTGGGAAAATGGAGTCCGTTTATTTCAAGGACCTTCCCCTTTTTATAATGTAACAAAAACAACAACTTGCTATTATTGTACATAGTTTGCCACCTGGTATCCCTCTGCTTCAATCACAACACAGGTGGTCACCCCCTCCTTTACTTCTCAGGAAGGCCGAGAGCCCTTAGGGCAGATGGGGAGCCGAACCAGACATTGTCAGCAGGTTCCCTCTGGGTTGAAGGATCTTAAATCTCACTCAGAGTTTCTCCACTGACTGTGACCCTCTACACCAGAGAAAAGTCCTCAGGAAAAAAAGCCAGGCCAGAACACAAACAACACTTATTCCTTTGAACCAATTGAAAATCTGAGATTGCTATCCAAAAAGACTCCTGAACATCTGAAGGCTGTCATGCAAATTGGGATACTGTGGGTTTGGGGGCCATGTTTGTGCCTATTCTCTTTGTCATTTTCTTTTATGCTGCACACATTTTGCACATTCCCCATCCTTCTCTCCTGGTCTAACCACACAATCCTATCTCCCTGTAGTAGAAACTGTCATACAACATTTTAATCTCTTTATGACTGGCTATGCACTAGGGTTTCCAGCTTTGCCCAGAAGTCTATGATCCTAATCTCTTCTTCTTATCAGAACCAAAAGGATACTATCTTTTTTTATTTTGGGAGTTCCCAGCATTAATGACCTTTTCTTCCTTAAAGTAATATCTCCCAGGGGCAGCTAAGTGACACTGTGGATAGAGCATCAGCAGCCCAGAAGTCAGGAGAAGCTGAGTTCAAATCTAGCCTCAGACACTTAACACTTCCTAGCTGTGTGACTCTGGGCAAGTCACTTAATCCCAATTGCCTCAGAAAAAAAAAGAAAAAAAGAAATAACCCCTAATTTCTTCCATATAATATGAGAATTAAGGACAACTGAAGTTTTGTTATGGCATGATTCTCTTTTTTTCTGGTCCACTGTTTTCTACCACAGGTATTTTAAGAGGTCTTTCTTTTCCTTTTTGTCACAAGGCCAACTCTAATGGACCAGATATTGGCTCTGTAAACATTTCCCAATGTTCCCATACCATTAGCATGTCCAGCACAGGTTTTCTGTCCACCGAAGGGATAGCCATAATTAGGACATTATGACCTCACTGGGCCAAGTAACCCTCAATACCACTTCTCATCCTTGTTAGGATTACTAAGTGAGAACTGAGGTTTTCTGGACAATTACAAGGTGAGAACTCAGGTTGACTTGATAGAGGGGGCAAGCTCATTGGCTGGGGTGGTTCTTCCCAGAAGCCCTTGCATTATCCCACGCCCATTCTCTGGGAGAATAAAAGAGAGGACTCTCAGAGAAAGAAGAAGACTCTGAATTGCATCAGGCTTGACGGGGCTCTCTGCAGGAAGGGAAGTCACTTCTTTGGACAAGAGTTAACAGCAAGTGCCTGGAGACAACGGTTCGTTACAGGAAGAAGAATCTGTCTGAGAGATTTGAGTAGACACAGCAGATCTCTTCCCAGAGAGCGATCCAGCAGCTTCTGGAGACGACAGCTCGTTACAATTGGCGCCCAACGTGGGGCAAGGACTTTTGCTTATCCTGACAAGAGGAGCTAGACCAGACCTTCGCAATTTGGCGCCCGAACAGGGACAGACACGGTCCTGATTTCAGTGGAAAAGCCTCCCATCCAGATCTCAGTCTCTCTGACCCAGAACCGTGAGTAACGAGGAAACTTTGTTAAAGATTAAGTGAGTGTGCTAATAGATAAATAAGGAACTTGTTAAGGACTAAACCAGGAATCTCTTATAGCTGAAATGGGGCAAACACCTTCTGTTCAAGGAAAATGTTTAGAGAGCATCATCAAGGTTATGAAAAGCCAAGGATTGATTATAATTTTAGAGGAGATTACTGAACTTTTAAGAACTGTGAAGGTTATATGTCCTTCTTTTTCTCTGGAAGAAGAATTGGATCCAGATGAATGGGAATTAGTAGGAAAGCAATTAGGTGAACACTACAATTCCAGGCCAAACTCAATTTCCAAAGATACAATTCATATATACAATGTAATCCAATTGGCTTTAAACAATGTTATTCTAAAGGAAGAGATGAAGGAGCAAAATGGGGAAGTGTCAACTAAACTAGGTGAAAAGGATGAATCAGATAACAATGAAGTTAAGTACAATTCTGAGCAACAGGAGCACCTCCCATCTCCTCCCTCAATTAACCCTTCATGGGTGGAGCAAGAAGGAGGAGAGGAAGAGGCAGAAACACAAACAGAATTGCCTGTGAAGCAGCCTAAGCCTATGACAAGATTAGAAAAAGCATTGGTTAAAGCTAAGAGAGAAGGACAGGATATAAGTGATTTTATACATGCATATCCTGTGATTGAAAATATTGATTCTGTAGGTCATAAAATGAGAAGATATGCACCTTTAGATTTGAATAAAATTAAGGATTTGAAAAAAGGTTGTACCCTTTATGGGACTACATCAGCTTATGTCAAAATGTTACTAGATGGTTTGTCTTATGAAGTCCTAACCCCGAATGATTGGAAATCCATAGCAAGGATATGCCTGGAACCTGGAGAAAATTTATTATGGCTTGCGGAATTTCATGAATTATGTAAAATTCAAGTCAGATGCAATTTGGAAATAGGAGTTAACACACAATTCACTTTTGAGCACTTAGCTGGTGAAGGTCAGTATGGAGAGAATTCGGAACAGATTAATTATACCATGACAATATATGAGCAAATTGCTAAGGCTGCAATAAAAGCTTGGGGTGTCCTTCCTGGACAGAAAGATCGTGGAGAGGCTTTCACTAAAATACAGCAAGGTCCCAATGAACCTTTTGCAGATTTTGTGGGACGTTTGCAAACTGCTGTCAAAAGAACTATTGGAGAAAATTCAGCTACAGAAATAATGACCAGACATCTGGCTAAGGAAAATGCCAATGAGATTTGCAAAAGAATTATATGGGGATTAGACAAAGATGCTCCTTTAGAGGAGATCATAAGACGCTGTGCTACAGTGGGAACAAATGCTTTTTACACCCGGACAATGATGAATGTGGAAAGACAGGGTCCCTCATGGCAAGGGCCTTCTAGAGAAACTCGGCGATGTTTTCAATGTGGAAAAATTGGGCATCTAAGAGCTCAGTGTAGATATGGAGATACAGTGAGAAGACAGGGTGAGAGAAGACCTAAAACTCCATGTCCAAAATGTCACAAGGGCCTCCACTGGGCCTCTGAATGTAGATTGACACAGGGAAATGACAGGTGGGGCCCAGCTTCAGGCCCCCAAGTGGGGCATGATGGCAGCCGAGGTTACATCCAGAGAATTTTAAGACACGATCAATCAGCCAAAAGGCAATCAGATGGAAGAAAGGGATTGAAATTAGGAAAAATAGAGTTGTGTGCAGTAGAGACTACCGAGATACTCCCTGGAGAAGTGAAATCTGTTCCTGTTGAGCCTATGGATCCTTTGCCTCCAGGCACAGTAGGCTTGACCATTTCACCTTCTGAGAGTGCCTACAAAACAGTGTCCATCCATACACTGATGTGGGAGACTGGAGAACGTGTATCTAATATCCCAGTCACTAACACAGGCAGACAACGTGTGATTTATCAACCAGGAGAAGTAGTAGCATCAGGCTTATTGTTACGGACCCCTAATAAGCAACCTAGTGATAGTCGCCTAGATTTTGACTCCAATGAACAAAATCCAGGAATATATTGGACAGCAGCTGTGACAGCTGACCGACCTATGCTTACTATTTATATAAACGGAATACCATTTGAAGGATTGGTAGACACGGGTGCAGATCGTACAGTTATTAGAGGTGCCAATTGGCCCGTTCACTGGCCAAAGATTAAAGCAGACACCTATATGTCTGGGGTGGGAGGATCAATAGCAGCAGAAGTTAGTGCTAGACCTTTGAGATGGGTATTTGAAGGAGAAACAGGAGCTTTTACTCCTTTTGTGGTTGAAAAAATCCCCATCAATCTGTGGGGAAGAGACATTTTACAGCAGATAGGATTACAAATAAGCACTTCGGCTTTTTAGGCAGGGCTGCTGTTGAAGGCCTACCTGCACTTTCACCAGTTCCTATTCAGTGGAAGACTGATTCACCAGTGTGGGTAGAACAGTGGCCCTTAAGAAGTGATAAAATTCAGGCCTTATTAGACATAGTGCAAGAACAACTTGACCAAGGACACTTGCGGCCTTCTCTAAGTCCTTGGAATTCCCCAGTATTTGTGGTGAAAAAGAAATCTGGAAAATGGAGGATGATAACTGATCTAAGAAGAGTAAATGAACAGATGGAAACTATGGGAACTCTTCAGCCTGGACTTCCATCTCCTACTCAGTTGCCAAGAGAATGGCCTCTATGGGTTATAGACATTAAGGATTGTTTCTATTCTATTCCTCTAGATAAGGAGGATATGAAAAGATTTGCTTTTTCAGTGCCTAGTGTTAATTTGGCTGAGCCTTATAAAAGATATGAATGGACAGTTTTGCCACAGGGAATGAAAAACAGCCCTACTATGTGCCAAATGTATGTTGCAGCTGCTCTTGCTCCAGTAAGAAAAGCCTTTCCAAAAGTAATATTGTTACATTATATGGATGATATTTTGGGATGTGCACCTGAGGAACAAATGTTAGAGGCATGTCTACAAAGGACCATGGAAACATTAAAGTACTACAAACTGCATATAGCTACAGAAAAAATTCAAAGACATGCTCCTTTTCAATATTTAGGATATGAAGTATATCCTAAGACACTCACAGTACAAAAGCTTTCTTTAAGAACAGAGAAGTTGAACACCTTAAATGACTTTCAAAAATTAATAGGAGATATCCAATGGATGCGTCCAGTGTTAGGCTTAACTACCAATCAACTACAACCACTATATGACATTTTAAGGGGAGACAGTGCTTTAAATTCACCACGCCAGCTTACAAAAGAAGCACAAAAGGCTTTGAGAGAAGTTGAACTGGCTTTATCCAATGTGGTTGAAAGAGTCACTCAAAAACCCTTGGAAATATCAGTTTTTGCTACAAAAGAGGCACCCACAGCAGTCCTTCACCAAGGAGACAGAGTGATTGAGTGGGTGAACCTCCCAGCACAACCAGAACAAAGCCTTACACCTTACCCAGTGCTTGTGGCTAGGATTTTATTAAAGGCTATTAAGAGAGTAACACAATTATCTGGGATAAGTCCTGAAAAAATATACACATTCTATACTAACGCACAGATTAATGTATGCTGTGAGACCATCCCAGAATGGCAAATTTTATTAGCCACCGCTCCAAATTTTGCACATGGATCTCCATTAAAGATTACCCGGCTACTACATAATTGGCGATGGATTTTTGAAGAAAAGGTTTCTAAGGTTCCTCTTAAAGGACCAACAATCTTTACAGATGCCTCCAAAGAAAATATTTGTGCCATATACTCTCATGATTTAACCATAAAGAGAGTAATCAGGACTCCTTTTCAATCCACTCAACAGAATGAATTATTTGCTATCATGCTAGCTCTCACTTATTACCCAGGAGACGTAAATATAATTACTGATTCAGCCTATTCAGTAGGTGTAGTACAAAGAATTGCCACAGCCCAAATAAAATTTGCAGCCTCCAATATTTATCAGCTCTTTAAGGAACTTCAAGAGCAAGTGAGAAAACATCCAGGCAAGATTTATATCTTGCATGTCCACTCACATAGTGGACTTCCAGGTCCCATTTTTGATGGAAATTCAAAGGCAGATAGCCTTCTAACCATGTTAGCCAGTAGTCCTTTATTTCAGGAAGCACAAGAATCTCATTCTAAATATCATCAGGCTGCTCGAGCTTTACGTTTACAATTTGGAATCACAAGAGAGGAAGCTAGGAGCATAGTAAAAAGCTGTACAGCTTGTCTTCCTTTCCACGCTCCTACACTCCCTCCAGGGAAGAATCCTCGTGGTTTGAGACCCAATGAAATCTGGCAAATGGATGTGACCCATTATAAATCTTTTGGTCGTCTATCTTTTATTCATGTTGTGGTAGACACCTTTTCAGGATTCACATTTGCAATGCCAGCAGCAAAAGAGACAGCCCGAGTGGTCACTGAATTCCTTATACAGGCTTTTGCAATTATGGGTGTGCCACAAGCAATAAAAACAGACAATGGACCTGCATATACGTCCAAACATTTTACACACTTTTGTGCACAGTATAAGATTTTACATACCACGGGCATACCCTTTAATCCTCAAGGGCAGGCAATAGTAGAGAGAAGAAACAGAGATATTAAGACACTCCTCCAAAAACAAAAGAAAGGGGGAGCCACAGGTAGCCCTAGGGAACTTCTAAATTTAGTTCTCTATACCATTAATTTTCTAATTTTTGACAAAGATGCACTGGCTCCAGCAGACAGGTTTTATAACCCACCAGAAGGGCAGTGTCCAGTGAGAGCATCTCCACTGTCCTTAGATAATCGCCAGGTGATGTGGAGAGATCCAGAAAGTGGTGAATGGAAGGGACCAGATAGGTTAACTGCCTGGGGGAGAGGGTTTGCTTGTATTTCTTCAGCAGGAGAAGGAATCAGATGGGTGCCAACGAGTCATATTCGCCTTGTCCATCAGAGAGAGACAGAAAAAGAGAAAGGCCTCAAAATAAAGGAGAAGATCTAAGAAACATCTGACACTGAAAGAGCATGGATAATAAGAAGACTGTTAAAGAACTTTAAAAACCAGCAGGAATCATTGGACTTCCTCACACAAGATGAGACTAATGGACAATGGACTTATGGACATTTATAAATTTTCAATTTATGATTATGTTATATACTTCTAGCATGTGTTACGTTACTATGTTACTATGTGCTTATGTAATTTATGTAATTATCTGTAATACTTCCCATATTGATGGATTTATGTTTCAAGGTCATGACTGTCCTATGTTCTAAATCAAAAGAAAGGGGGAGATGTTAGGATTACTAAGTGAGAACTGAGGTTTTCTGGACAATTACAAGGTGAGAACTCAGGTTGACTTGATAGAGGGGGCAAGCTCATTGGCTGGGGTGGTTCTTCCCAGAAGCCCTTGCATTATCCCACGCCCATTCTCTGGGAGAATAAAAGAGAGGACTCTCAGAGAAAGAAGAAGACTCTGAATTGCATCAGGCTTGACGGGGCTCTCTGCAGGAAGGGAAGTCACTTCTTTGGACAAGAGTTAACAGCAAGTGCCTGGAGACAACGGTTCGTTACAGGAAGAAGAATCTGTCTGAGAGATTTGAGTAGACACAGCAGATCTCTTCCCAGAGAGCGATCCAGCAGCTTCTGGAGACGACAGCTCGTTACACATCCTCCTTCTTCAAACAGCCTGTTTAGGGAAAGGAGTACGGGTATATACTGTCAGGGCCACCTCAACGGGACCTATGCCAATTTAAGTATCACCTCCTAAATCTTCACTTCCTGACTAACCTTAATACCCCTGTCCCAGTAGTTTAGGATCCTAGCTGTGTATATCTCTGGGCCTTCCATAACATCTCTAGTAATAAGCCAATTCACCAGAGAGACTGTATCTTGAACCCAGACCCTAATTCCTCCATGGTCTTTCTCATATCACTCACAGATAAAATTTAACTACCCATGATCCAGGCACATTTCAGAGGCTACTTACTTAGATTTCTTCATTTCTTCCTTCTTTGGATTGTGGCCTATTCTTTATCTGTGGCAATACTCTCCTCAGAACTCTTCCACCTTTTAGACTTGTGTCTGCACTTTAATCCTTGCAATGACTACAATCTCTTCTATTGTTCTTGTTTTCCTTCCAATGTACAGTCGATTTCCTCTTGGCTCCCTTGTCTTCCTTAGCAGGACCAGAAAGGCATTGCTTCTCTTAACTATCTTTGCATTTGTAAGAAAAATGGGAGGTGGGGGCCTTAGAACTGGAACCCCAGGAGTTACAGAATCCCAGAGGATTTACAATGACATTTCCAGACATCTTGCTGAAATCAAGAGCCACTTTTCTGCCAGCATTCTAGCTCTAGATCAGCAACAACAATCCTTGGCCACACTTATTTTACAAGACTAACAGGCCCTAGACATTCTTACTGCAGCTCAGGGTGATACTGTGCCTTCCTCAGTGAGGAGTGTTGTTTTTATGTCAAAAACTTTGGCATTGTTCATTCCATTTGTGCAATCTCATCACCTCTCACTTGGACTATTGCAATGACATCTTAATCCAACTTCTTGTATCAAGTTTTCCCCCTGCCTACTCCATCATTCACTCAGCTGCCAAAGGGATATTCCTAAAGCAATGATCAAAAAAATAAACCTGTTCAAAGTATGCTAGAGGCCCAATATACTCAAGGATAAAATCAACTTCTTTATGTCTTGTAAAGTCCTTGAAATCCTGACTACAATCTATTTTTTTAGCCTTGTTATTATTATTCCTTTTTGGGGACTCTACTGGTCCCTCAAATATGCTTACTTCCCATGTCCCATATCCCATATGCCATTTCATTTCCCATCTACATACAAATTTAGTGCTTTTATAAAAGCTTGTTGACCAATTGCCATTGAGAAATATAGTAGTCTTTTCGTGACATCTAGTTGTCAAAAGGGATATTGCTGTTTCTACTCAATAAATTCTATAGTGCTTTCAGGGTACACCTAAGATCAAAGAGAAGCTCCTTAGTCACCCTGACTCCATCTTATCTTTATTATATAATATTTCCCATTGTGTGTTCTACTGGGCAGTCAAATTGACCTGCTGGCTGTTCCTTCCAGCAAGAAACTGTCATCATAGGATACTTCACTTCCCATCTATTATTATTGTTGTTCAGTCATTTAATAAAATGCTGAAATGGTTTTCCATTTCCTTCTCCAGCTTATTTTACAGATGAGGAACTGAGGCCAACAGGGTTAAGTAACTTGCTAAGTATCGCACATTCTCAGTAGGTATTGTAAGTGGGTTTTGACCCCAAGTCTTCCTGGCTCTGACATTACTCAGCATTCTATCTACTAAACCATATTGCTGCTGCTGTTCATGTCTAACTCTTTGGGATCCAATTGGGTTTCCTTGGCAGAGATAAAGAGTGGTTTCCTGCTCTGGCTCACTGTGCAGATGAAGAAACTCAGGGAAACAAGATTAAATGATTTGCCCAGGATCTCAAATGTCTGAGGCTAGATTTGAACTCAGATATTCCTGAATCCATGCCAGCAGTCTACTGCAGCATCACCTAGATTCCTCTATATGCCTTTGCAAGACTGGTGCAAAGTAGATATTTAATAAATGCTCACTCACCTATTAATTGCAATTGAGAAACATAGTACAGTCTTTCCTTGACATCTAGTGGTATTATGGCATAGTGCAGCTTTTTTTAAAAAAAGACTATTTTTTTTTCATTGTACCATCTTTTGACTACCTCCTACTATCACAGTCTGTAACATTACAAACTAATTGGAGTTTAGCCTGTGTAGCAGCTCGTTCATGGTTTGGGTAGGCAAAATAGAACAAAATAAAGTGCTGAATTTGAGAAATTCAGTGAAAAGTAATGAGTTTCTTTAATGTAAATAGGATTTTCAGTGAAAAGTAATGAGTTTCTTTAATGTAAATAGGATTTCAGACTAATTTATCAATATTAGAATTATCTATTAAATTGTCCATCATATCAAAGATCATCTATTACAGACTATATAACAGTGGAGATACTACTGAACTGGCTATCTCCTATTAATCATGGAAGATTTGGTTGTTCCCCACTCAGAAGAACAAAATTTGGAAGAAATAAATATAAGAATATTATTGATCTTAATTTGAATGAAATTTATTAAATATCAAAAGTTTAACTGAGACTTTATCAGTATTTAAGCAGGCATCCAGACAAATATTTGCAAAAGTACCCAGGGTTCGTTAAAATATAATTAATAACCCCAGAGCATCAAAAATCAAATAGTGAGTAAGTCTATAATCATTTTACTCAGTAATTGAGCTGGGGTTCAAAAATGAGTCCTCTATCTTCAAATCTAGTCTTTCTGCCATTGCACATGTTCTTCATGTGGGGCCCCATTCTGAACAAAGCTATCTCTCTCTTTTACTGCCAAACAAATGTGCAATTTCCTTTTTACCCACTAGCTTCTTTTTGTTTGTTTGCCCAATTCTTAACCACTCACTTCTTTAAGGTCTTAGATGGTTCACAGGACCATAGTCACAGATTTAGATATGAAAGATACCTCAGGGTTTTATGTTCTCACCCTCTCGTTTTACAAAGGAGGAAACTTAAGACCACAGAGGTTAAGCAACTTGTTTGAAATCATACAACTAGAAATTGTCTGAAGCAGGATTTGAACTTAAGTAGTTCTGACTCTAAATTCAGTATTCTTTCCTATGGATCCTGTTGACTCCTATTCTCACATCTATTTTCATCTCTCTAGAAGATCTAAGTCAAGAAACACGAGGGATTATTTTCTTTCATTAAATGTTAAAAGATACATAATTTCTCTAAAATCTTTAGTTTCTTCTGCTAAGTTTTCAATATATAGTTATTGGCCTGAATTAAATTCTTTGATTTTCTATCTGCATAATGCTCTATCCTGAATGTGTGAATTCCTTTATCCCATTTTGTCTTTTGTTAAAATGAAAAGCTTAAAAGGATTTACATAGGAGTTTAGTTTAAGAGATGGAAGTTACTTCAGCACCAAGGTGGTGGAAAGCTCCTGCGAGCATTCTATCACGGAAACAACTGTATTTAATAACTTATTCATTAGAATAGTACTTTGGTGACACTTTAGCATTACCACCCTGTGGATTTTAGGAAAAAATCTGTCTATCAGAGTCTAATGGGAATGCATCATTTTCTTCTCACCTATCTCCAAGATTATCACAGGCATCAATCCAAGTACTGTCATCAAAGAGAAAAAAGATAGCCTATCTATAAAACTTGCATCTGGAGTGATCTCGCTTCCCAGAAAAGCTCCTTTCTATAGCTACTATGCTAAGGAAACAGAATAATGATGCTGCCCTTTTCTATTAAGTAACCAGTCTCAAAACATCACAGATATCGATGGTGAATCTACTATACGTATTGAACAACTATTTTAAGATCTGGAAAGGGTTGGACTTTGAGAAACTTCTAGATTGACTGGCACTAACCAAAGAAAATCTCATATGGATTGAAGGACTAAATAATTTAGTGTGAGTATGTGTGGGAGCAGAAAATAAATCTTATATGTGGGGAAATTGTGACAATTAGCAAATATTTCTTAGGCTCAAAATCTTTGAAGAATTGCTGAGTAGTGATGAATAAAATCTAAGTTCGATATTTCTTATTTATTAGATTTAAAGTCAATTTTCTCTAGGAAAAAATATTTTGAATCTCTATTTCCTGTCTAGGTTTTGTGCAAGGATGGGAGGAGCTAAGTGAATAAAACAAAGGAAGGATAGAGATTAGGGGAATAGCATTCACTGGAAAGTGTTAACTAAACTCCACTCCCCCAACTAAATGGGATTTCTCTCTTGTTCTACTTTCCATTTCCCCTCATCTTTGAGTCAGTATAGACTACTTCACCAAAGTAGACATAGATTTTACATACTAACCGTCCACACATGGACATAGATATGTGGGCTTCAAAGGGAGAGAGTGGAAATTGGCAAGGAGCCCATTTTGTGGTAAAATGGAAGTGCTTAGATTTGGAGTCAAAGAGACCCAGGCTTAACTCTTGCTTGTCACTGATGACCTGTGTAACCCTAAGCAAGTCACTTAAGGCATGTGTTCCCAGAGCAGTAACATGGAAAGTTTTCATTATATGGCCTCTGAGGCGCCCTACAGCACCAGACCTATGTGACTCCCCCTCTCCGGAAGTTAGTTTCCTTTCTTCTCTGTAAAATGCGAGAGTTGGATTGGATGACTTCTGAGTTCCCTATAGTCCTACAACTAGTGAACTGTGTATAGTGACTGTGATCAGGTCCCCTCTTTGGGCCTCAGTTCCATCATTTGTAAATTAAATCGTTCAGATAGTCTCTGAAGTCTGTTCTAGCCCCTTGGCCTTAGTTTCCTCTTGTGCTAAATGAGGGGATTGAACAAGATCAGTGATGTCAAAGGAAATTAAAAACAGTGGCCCTAATCTATAGGAAAGGATCCCTATGGGTTACATATTGAACTAGGTTTTTTGTGTTTTAAAAAAGTATATAGTTTAAAACTTAGTTCTAAAAAGTAGTGCTATTCAACAATATTATGTGAGATCAACCATCTAGATTTCCTCATAATATCAAATGGGAATCATGCTGGCATTTGCTCCCCCAAAAGGAGCTTCGTGGGGATGGTCCTTTGTCCCCCTTGGAGACTTCCAGAAATACAAGTTGGTCTTATCCCAGAAGCGCTCCATCCTGGAGGTGAGAGAGAAAGGAGAGGGAGACAACTAAGAGGTAGCTTCAGCAAGGGACGGGGCTGCCCAAGGAGTGAGTGCCACAGCCAGTAAGAACCAAGGAATACTAGACATGGGGAGAGCCCAAACCCTAGGAGGAGAGGCCTTCCCAGAAAAGTGGGAAAGGAAGTCTAGAGTCTGAGCCAGCAAGAGAGGGCCAGGGGAAGGTGGGAATGGGAACAAAAGATGCAAGAAGGGATTTCTCATACCTCTCAAAGAAGGGGAGCCAGAGAGCAAAGGCCCAGAGGAAAAAGGCAGCCCTGATCCTATGAGAAACACTGGTGTGCCTCAAGACCCCTGGGGACATAGACCCAGCAGACATTAAACAAATGATGTCCCTTTAAGAAGAAAAAGGCAGAAAAGTGATCTAGCAATTAGGAGATAATGAAGTCATGAAAGGGCCCCATGGGGCCAGAACCCTCCTGGGAATAATTTCAAAGAACCATTACCAGGCTCCATATGAAGAAGGAACTGAGCAACAATACTTGTGTATTTGCGCTTGAAAGAGATCTTGGGGCAGCTAGGTGGTGCAGTGGATAGAGCACCAGCCCTGAAGTCAGGAGGACCCGAGTTCAAATATGGCCTTAGACACTTAACACTTCCAATTGCCTCAGGGGGAAAAAAGAAAAGAAAAAGAGATGTAACCAACTTTCTAGGAGAGAAGAGTAAAGAAATGAAAATGCCCCTCCCCAAGTCCCTGCCATCAAAGCAGGGTCAAAGCAGACAAATCACAGAAGCCTCAAATCTTAGCCCGAGAATCAGTCTCAAACTGAGACACAATGAATCCTCTCTAGGATAGCCCTGATATAAGGCCATCCGCTCTCTGCTTGTGGTCCTTTAGTAATGGGAAACTCACCAACTCCCAACTTGGGTCATTCCACTTTGGAAAACTCAGTTTATCAATATGTTGAGACAAACCTGAATTCCTGTAATCAATCCTCTAATCCCTCAATCCCAGAAGCATTTGCGAAACACCTACTGTGTTCCAGGAGCTTTGTCTCTCCCTTTGATTCTAGTTTCATTCCGAAGCCCCACAAAGTCTGATCCCGTCGCCCTTTGGCAGACCTTCAGGTCGGGGAGAACAGCTCTCCCTGCCCCTGCTGCTTCTCTTCAGCCCCTGAGATTCAGGGAATTTGGAGGCGGAGGGTCCCCTTAAACCAGACGGGCCTAGGGAGGGAGGTTCAGTGGTGTGCCCACAGTCCCCCAGAAAGTGGGGACTCAATGTGATTCCACATCGGGGCTCCTTCCACCCCATGATCCTCCTCCTCCCATCCGTTCCTCCTGGGCGGGGGTTTCAGGCCCCTCACCCTCCCTGCCCGTCCCCGTCCCCGTCCCTCCTATTGTGGATCCCAGAAATGGGCACGGCATTCTAGGCGTGGTCTGGCCAGGACCACAGGGGTTTACGGCTATTCCGGGCAGGTCATTTTCTCCAGCCCTGGGATTTCACTGGTGGGAGGGGGCCCTCCAGCTTGTCCTGCTGCTCATGTCAATCAGCCAGGGAGTAGGGAGTTGCCCGGGACACAGAGGGGTCACCATTTACTCACGGTGACATGGCCAAGCCAGCAGGTAAGACACGGAACCAGGTCTCCCTGACTCCAAGACCGGACCTCTATTGTGTACCCCGGACTCCGTGGTGTGCTTGCATTCATGCAACTCGAAATCACCCTAGCTAAGTCACCTGCCTGGCTAGGCACAGAGCCCTGGACAAACAGACACAAGTGCAGACACACGCGCGCGCACACAGCCCTCCTCCCATCCCACAGGCAAGGGAAAGAGGAGTCAGAGCTACCCCCGCACCCCCAATAAGAAGTAAAGACATTCTCGTCCCGGTGCTGTCAGGCTGTCACCTACCCCTGCTCTTGCAAGTACTCGGGCGCGCCGAGGCTCGGGGGGCAGCACGCTCTTCCCGGCTCTCGCCAGGCGGGAGCTCTCCCTGGTACCAGAAGGAGGAAAGCCCTGGGACAGCGGCGGCTGTCCTCTTGTTTCCTCCGCTCCCGGGAAAGACTCGGCGGAGCCCCGGGACAAAGCAGGGGCTCTCCCCGGCTGCGGCGCGGCCCCGGAGAGGTCCGGAGGCAGGATGAGGGAGCCCGGAGCCCGGGAGGAGGGGGAGGGAACAAAGGCTGCCTGCGCCGGGCTGGGCACTTCCCTCCCGCTCTCTCTAGGACAAAGCCGCCCTCCCTCCCGCACCCACCCAGATACTCACGTGGCCGCAGCCTCTCCTCACACCGGGAGAGCCGCACACATTGTTCCAATCGCTCCCCACGCCGGGGCTCTCCTGCCCGGAGCGAGGAGCGCGCGGAGCGCGGGGCGCGGGCCCCCCCCCCCCACTTGGCCGGCCCGGAGCCGCCTCTCCCCATCCTGCCCTCGAGCTGCCGGGAGAATCGGCGTTTGACAGTCCGCTCCCCGCCCCCCGCCCCCCCCCCCCCCCCCCCCCCCCCGCAGCAGCTTGAAGGCTAAAGCCCATCGATGTTACCGAGAGCTGCAGGGCTGCGGAGAGCCGCTCCACGGGGCTGCCGTCAGGAAAGCGCGAAGAGGCCCGGGGCTCTTGGCGAGCTCCCTCTGAGGGGGGGTGACAACGCTCGCGGGAGGGGCACCTGCAGAGAGGCCCGGGCCGCAAAGGGAGCGGGGCAGACCCCAGGGCCCGGGGCAGGGAGCCACCCTGCGGAGCCCGGGTCCGGAGGGGCCTGCCCCCGTCACAGGGAAGGCGTGGGGTCAGAATGGAGCAGGATTCGGATTTGGCAGCTGTTGACACTGAGGCAGAGATCTGCTGAAGGTCACACAGCGAGGGAGCGGCAGAGCTGGGGTGCTGACTCTGCCCCTTAGGACTTTGAAACCTCATTGGTTTTGTCATTTTGGTCATATATGATAATAGGGATGCGATTTCCCTCCCCTGCTCCCCACACCACCATTGTCCCCCTGGAATTTTGCTATGCTGACTCCGCCTTGCCATTTTCTGTTATATTCGAAGTAATTGTTTCTATTCCTTTTTGGATCCATCATTTAAGATTTCACTGGTACATCTCCAGTTGTGTCTGCATCTTTTATTTGGGATCCCTAACCCACTTACTAAGTTTATGGCATTATGGTCCAAAAAAGATGTGTTTTATATACATAAATAGATGTGTTTTATATATATATACATATAGATAGATAGATAGATAGATAGATAGATAGATAGATAGATAGATAGATGGATGGATGGATGGATGGATGGATGGATGGATGGATGGATAGATAGATAGATAGATAGATAGATAGATAGATAGATAGATAGATACACGTCTTGAAGCATTTAATAAAAGTAAACTGAGGTGCAGAATTCTGAGCTTTATCAATTCCTTAGCAGGGCGTGGACCTATTGACAAAGGACATCAAATGGACATCAGGCCCGTGAGCCAGAGGAGACAGAGCTCCTTTTTATAAACATAGAACAAAGAATAGAACAAATTTCCTTGAGGCAAGAATGGGACAACGGTTAGCAAGAAAACTGAACTTCTAAAGTCATGTCCGCGGCAAAGGGACAAACAAACGTGACTTGGGCAATCATACAAAATGTGGCAATAATATGCAATAGAATCGATTACAGAACTGAGTCAGTAATCATAGACATTAGAATCACTTTAAGTTAACTAGTTTTATATAGAATCAATTTAATTTCTTCATCTGCCTTTCTAAATTTTTATTTATATTATTAAAAAAAAACAGAATAAGAAAAAAGAAAGGAAAAAATACAAAACAAAATAAAACAACAACAAAAAAGCAGAACTTTGTCATATGCCTAGCAAAACACCACATCTGCCTTTTAAAAATTTTGTTTGCAATATCTTTACCCAATTTATCAATTTTTATACAAGTTCTGTGATACACAGAAGTGGGTATATTATTTAGTAATTTCATTTGGAATATGTCATACATCTTTTAACTCCAGAAATTTGTCAGTTCCACGCTGTCCCTTTTGTTTAGTTTCCTATTAGAGTTATGCAAACTGATAGAGTGTCACTGAAGTCTCCCTTATTTTTTGTGTTACTGCCTATGACTTTTTGAAGCTTAATGAATGTTTCCTTTATGAATGTGGATGCTTAGCCCTTTGGAGCATTAAGTTTACTAATGATAGTGGTTTGTTGTCTATGGTTCCTTTCAACATAATAAACTCTCTTTAGTTTTTGAATATTTCTTTTTGATTTTTCTAAAAGTAGGATGGCAACTCCTACAAAATAAAAACCAATTCCCCCCTTCCCCAAGTTATATTCTGCATGTATCTTTGTTTTTCAATGTGTTTCTTGCCCAGTACAAGAGGCTTTTTTTCATTCAGTTTTTGTATCCCTTTCCAAAAATTATTTCTTTCCCTCTCTTCATAATCCATCTTCTGTTTTCATTTACATTAGACTCTCAGTCTCTGATTCATGACCCCTCTAATTATCTAGTTTTTTTTTATTTTCTATAATCAAAGATGGTATCCATTCTAGACTCTATTCTAGTGATTTTCTGCCACTGCCCTGTAGGCTTGGCCCAAAGATTCCCCTTTTCCACTTTGCCTCCCAAAAAATGTCAATTATTACACTTTCCCATGGTAGGGCCCCTTTCCTGTGAATTTTTTTTTTTTTTTTTACAATGCAGACTACAACTTGTCTATACAATTTCTGGTTGACCACTGTTCTACATTTGGCTGGAGATCTCCTAGTGCCCATGGACCCCAGTCCTCCTGATGCCAATTGCCCCAGGGGTACCAACTCTTCCCTCCCAATATAGAACAAGTAGACTTTTGAAGCACCAAACCCCTCAAGCTTTATTCAGTATCAGGCCCTCATCTTCCTTCACTATTTTCTTCCTCCTTAGAAGCAGTTGTCAATGAACTCCTTTCCACCTCCAAAGTGAGACCTCCTTCCTTCCCTCCTCTTTCAGCAATCAGCCTTC
Organism: Sminthopsis crassicaudata; assembly: GCF_048593235.1. Lineage (NCBI taxonomy): Eukaryota > Metazoa > Chordata > Mammalia > Dasyuromorphia > Dasyuridae > Sminthopsis > Sminthopsis crassicaudata. Next base: position 69,870,952 of record NC_133623.1, read on the forward strand.
TCCCTCACTCCCCCATAGACTCTTCTCTTTCTGAAATTACAAAGGTCACCCACCCCCACTGCTAACTCCTTTTAAGTACCAGCACATCATGATGAGGTCCTGAATGGTGGGTCGGGTTGGCACAGAGAAATTGGAGCTTTGATGAAATTCTTTGGGGCAGGCAAGGAGAAGGCTCTGATGGAGATCACTTTAGCTCCACGGCCCCTGCCTCTGGGGAGTTTGTCCAGTCAGAAATCCAAGTCATGTCAAATCCCTTTGGCCAACACAGCGTGGAAGTCATGAGCAGCCTCACCCCGCTATGTCCTGTCAGAGATCCCAATCATGTCCCTGAGATTAAATTTTCCCTATAAATATACTCAGGGTCCCTGCCATACTTACTGCCCTCCTTTGGGTCAGTCCTCCATGACACTCTTTATTGGGGTGTCTTCCTCTCTCCCTTGCTACATGGTGCCACTCCTAACCCCACTGTGCTTCCCAACCCCCCTTCTCCTGACAGCCAACTGCCTCTTTTAGGGTGCTATGTCCCTTTCCAGATTTAGCCTGACAGCTAAGGACATGCCCCCACTTCATGGGTTGCCCCTTTCTACTGGGTAATTGTGAGTTCTACTAGGAAATTTCTCTTTTATACGCTCTTCCACTCTACTTCACATTTCCCATCCGTGGTGTCTGTTGTACCTCTTACTTTGTCTCTAACCTCTTCCCATAGAGAAACCTTCCTGGTATCAAAGAGAACGGCCCCTGCAAATCCTTCACAAGATGGGAGCCCAGTGTTTCTGGTGCCTAAAGAACATCATGTGGCATCTGCATCAGCTACATCAGTCACAGACTCCTATTTATCCCCCTGCTCCCCTCCTCCACTATTCTTTGTACTCTCTCATGGAATATAGTTACACCTAAAGGGTACCCTACAGGCGGGGTGTCACCAGGTTCTGTCTATCGAGCTCCTATCTGTCTCTTCACTGTTGTGATCCCCCCTCCCTGAGGGTCTGGGATGGGAAGAGTCAGCAACTGAGGGACAGCAGCCTCCCCCTCCCCAAGTGTCTACCTGTCCCCCATGAACATGAAACATCAAATCCCAGATCTCAATATTGACAATTGAGCGTAAGACAGCCTAGAATAGGAATATCCTGAAGGTAGAAACTCCAAGGAGGAGGTGGTTTCAATAGTCCATGGTGTGAATTAATGAGGGCCTACTCCAAAGTAGTAGCACTGTTAGAAGAGATAAGAAGGTATCTGTGAGATTTGTTACAAAGGTAAAGTTGGCAGGTCTTGGCAACATGTTATTTTGGAAAGTGGTGAAAAAGTTAAGAATTGTTCACAAGAAGGTTGTGAATCTGGGTGACTGGGAAAATGGTGGCAAGTGTATTGAGGGTAGGGGATAGAGAGAGTTCCATTTTGGCCACATTGAGTTTAAGATGTGTATAGGACATTGCCAGTAGGCAAATTGGAGATTCCAGACTGGAGGTCAGCAGGGAGTCCAAGTGGACTTGAGAATCATCTGCATAGAGATGATAATTGAATCCATGAGAAGTGATGAAAGCTCCTAATAAAACAGTATCTGTAATGCTGGAGAAACTGAGGCAAGATAGAAATTAGAGAGTATTTAATATTTTATTTAAAAGGGAGAAATTTGCTGGAACTAAATGGATCCATGGTTTGGTCCCAGGGCTGAATGAGACTATCGTCTCCAAGAATCCAGCAAACAATGTGAGTTCTCAATGACACACACACACACACACACACACACACACACACACACACACACACACATATATATATATATATATATATATATATATATATATATATATATATATATATATATATATATATGTATGTATATGGCTCAGACTCAGGGGGTAAACTGAGTCAGGGGTGGAGTCAGGGTACTGAGAGTGGGAACAGGACTCTAACAATGGGATGAGCCTCCGGAGATGGGAGGAGGCATCTTGATAAGACGGTATCTGATATTCTGATAGTTTGGGATAGGAAAAGGCATTCTGATATTATAAAGTATAAGATCTTTTATCCTTATCAAATGTTCTGATTAAGAGGGAGAAGTGGTTTTGCAGGATTGAGCAGAACAATTATAAACTGAGGCAGGACAATTTAGGGAAACTGAGTCAGGATAATTAGGGAAACTGAGTCAGGACAATAAAAGAGAACTGTAGCCTAATATATCGAGATTGAAGGGAAGGCAGCCCAGAACAGAGACCAGTAGTCCACTCCTGTTTACCGAGCATGATCTGGATAAAGCTCCAGCTGAGATGACTGAAAAGGAGTGGCCATGGTGAGGTGGTGCTTTCTTTGTATTTCCAGTGCTTAGTATCGTGCCTGGCACATAACGGGCACTTAATAAATGTTTGCCGACTGATTAAAAGGGGATCCTTTTTCACAACAGTGTGAATGGCTGCAAAGTGATCCTGAAAGACGAGGATTAGCAACATTAAGAGAGGTTTTAGTGGAACGATAGTAGATTGTAGATTGTAAAGAGTTAAGAAGAGAGAGGAAAGCAAATAGATGTGGCTTCTGTAAATGGGCTTTTAAAGTAGTTTAGCCACAAAAGGGAGGTGATATATATGGCACAATAATGCAAAGGGATGGATGGATCCAAGGAGAGATTTTTGTTTAAGGATGGGGAAGACATAGACATTTTTGTAGACAGAGGAAAGCTACCAGTACACAGGAAGATACTGGAGATAAATGAGAGAATGGAGATGATGGAGGCAGCAATATGCTGGATGAAATATGCTGTGAGGGGACCACTGGGACAGGTAAAGAGGGGTTTGACTCAATAAAGAATAAGAACATCTCTCTATATGACACGGGTGGAGGAGGAGATAATACCAGAAGGCACCTGAGTGATGTGAGAAGGAGAGGAGGGAGAGATCTCAGGGAATGACCTCCATACTTTTAATAAAATATGAGGCAAGATTCTCAGCTAAGAGGGTCAGACTGAAGCATGAGAGGTTTGAGGAGGGATGAACATGTTCTCAAGAATCATTGTGGTGAATGAGATAGTGAGTTAATTAGTTTCAAAAAGACTTCCTTGGGGCTTGGAGTAGCTTTGTCATCTTTGGGGAAAAACAAATTGCTATTAAAGTAGGGAAGAAAGAAGCATAGATCAAACCCATTTTGTGGAGAAATACTGGTAGACATTAGCCCTATCATGCAGGACTTGGAATTGAAATTTAAAAATATTTTGGTGAATTTGACACCAGTCCTTTACCAATTCACTGTCAATGCTTTTCAGATTAGGTAAAGGAAAGGAAATGACATTTTGAGCCATGTGTTTCAATGTTCTGTTAACATGGCATAGCAACTGTAGGAAGAATGAAGTTTTCTGGGAAGTGATCTCTCTTGACCCAGGTTTTGTAGAACATCTGTCTTTTGTGTTTGATGATGATACATGCATTGTTGTTTGTGATGATGACAGATGACTAGTGTGGGTCTGGGTACAGCTGACCGTAGTACACATAATGTTTTTGTAAAGCTACTGTGAAGTTGTGCTTAGTTGGGCATTTTTTCAATCATACCCGACTCTTTGTGACCCCATTTGGGGTTTTCTTGACATTGCAGTGTTTTGCCATGTCCTTCTCAAGCTCATTTTATAGATGATGAGTTGAGACACACAGGTTTACTTGATATGTCCAGGGTCACAAGCTAGTAAACGTCCAAAGCCAGATTTGAACTCAGGAAGATGAGTTTTCCTGACTCAAGACCTAGTGCTTTATGCACTCCGCCACCTAGCTTCCCATGGTTGTACTACCCCATGGCATCCTCTGATGTATGTAGTTTATTGAGAGAATACCTGGCAGAGCTTTCCAATGTCCTTGATGTGAAATAATATTTTTATATCTGTTCATATTTCATGTAAACTAAGCTGTAGTGTAAATCCTTGACAAATCATTTCTGTAAAAGATAAAACTAGAACAAGGACGTGTGTGTGTGTGTGTGTGTGTGTGTGTGTGTGTGTGTGAGAGAGAGAGAGAGAGAGAGAGAGAGAGAGAGAGAGAGAGAGAGAGAGAGAGAGAGAGAGAGAGAGGGAGAGGGAGAGAGAGACACAGAGACACAGAGACACAGAGACACAGAGAGAGAGACAGAGAGAGAGAGAGACAGAGAGAGAGAGACACACACACAGAGACACACACACACACACACACACACAGAGAGAGAGAGAGAGAGAGAGAGAGAGAGAGAGAGAGAGAGAGAGAGAGAGAGAGAGAGAGAGACAGAGAGACAGAGAGGGACAGGGAGAGGGAGAGGAATTCCCCCAAAGACATCAATTCAGGCCAATACACACCTGTTGAATGTTCACAAAGTGAAATTGGATAGTTTTTGGAAATGAGTTTCCTTTTCACATTTGAAAAAGAAACTTTACTACTCATTTTTCTAGTCTTAGAACATCTAGAGAGATGAGAGAAGCAGCAGCAACAAAATCTAATGGATACACCACTCAATCTTAAGTTGGGGAAATTTGAGTTCTTATTTTACTTGACTAGCTGTGAATACTTACTAGCTAGTAAGACAATTCCCATCACCACTCTGAGTTTGTTTTTTCCTTCTGTAGTATAAAGGGATCAGACTAGGTGGACTTTAAAGGTGCTTCGAGATGGAGGTTTAAGTCTATGATCCTGTAGACCCATTTGGTAGCTTGAGGTAAGGACTGGGTGAAGAGGGAATTGAGGCAATAGAGAGAGAGAGAACATGCACAAGAAAATAGAAGAAGTTTTGCTCAGGATGAAGGTCATGGTCCAATAGTAAGAATAGTGGGATATGGTGTTAGAGGATCCAAATTGGAGTCCCAGCTCTACTATTACTACAAAGACTATCTCTAGTCTTCCTGATTTTTGTATACTCCAAGGTTAATTGTTCTTCACACTATTTCACACTATGCTTGGGTCTTCCCTGATTTGACACTTGGTAAAGTCTTGGCCAAAAGTGGCTAGTTATTAGCAAATATCCTTCGTATCTAATACCAGCCATTTTTTCTTGTACGTATTTCCTCCAAGTTTTGTTCTTGCCAGTAGGTTACAGTAACAGTTTGCTTGGTACATGGCCTCTCAGCTTAGTTGCTTGCCCATTTCCTTGGCCTCACCCTCTTGGTGAGCCTCTGACATGGCTGCCTGTTTCTCATCCAAGTAAAAGAGCACAGTCATTGGTCTCTCTAGCTTTTCTGGGAGACAAGCTTTGGGCTGACCCTTCACCCTCTACCACTAACTGCCTGTATTTATTGAGGGGACTGAATCACCATAAGTGTCCATGCTCTAGGAAAGTTTCTGAGTACAAACTACAGGTAGAGAAAGTGTCACTGGAGAGATATTCCTTCTTTGGGAGTTCCCCATCTCCTTCAGGTATCCAGACCCTATCCCTGTAGCTGTCTGATCAAGATGCCTTCTTCTCAGCCTCCAGAGGCTCCTGGCTAGGTGCCTGGGCTCTCTGAGGGACTCTGGGTCCCCTGGGTGATGATGTTCCTAGTGGATAGGGCAGCATCCTGGAGCTTGGGTGGACCCCTAAGCTTCTGCCTCAACTCTCCTTCTTCATTTGAGGACCCCAGCAGCAATCACCTCCTGTTTCCTCCAGCCCCTGGCCTAGTTTTGTTTCCTCTGATATGGAGAAAGGAGTCTGAGACCCTCCTGTGCCCCGATCACCTTTCAAAAGAAAGCTCTTTCCTCCTCTCTCTTGGGGTCGTCAGGAATCCAAGTCCCATTAAAGGGTTGGTAGTCTGCTGCTGCTGTAACTATTATGCTCTTTCTTCATGTGGAGTCCAGGACACTCTCTCCATCTCCTGTCCTCCTCCTTGTTTTCCATAAAGTGGCTGACTTAAGACAACCTTAAGTTATGCTCAGCACATCACATCCTCTCCAACCCCAGCAGCCTGCCCATAAAACTCTGGGACCCCACTCTTTCCTGGACCCTCCTCCAAGTGGAAGATGCACTGTGGCCTCTTCTTGCCAGGCTGGGTGATGGGAGCCAAGAGAAAGGACTAGGTAAGGGGGTGCCCCTAACTTCTCTGAGCGGGACATCACTGAGCCTTGTCCCCTCTCTTCTCCCTCCTCTCTCTGCTGCAGGTTTAGACTAACTTTGTCCCCTATCTTGATGTCACCATGCCTGCTCCTGGCCCCTTGATTATTGCCAGTCCTCTTTGGCTATGGAGGAGAATGAGGATGAGGAGGAGTGAGGTCCCTGAGCAGCTGAAGATCTGCCTGCCTCTACCCCCTCCACTTTCCAACCCCCACTGCATTTCTTGCCTGGCCCCACACCCGCACCCCACCTGACAGATCCCAGAAATTCCTGCATTTTTCTATCTGGGTGTGTATGAGGTAGGCTCCTCCTGCTCCCTTCCTGTTCCTGACTTTCCCCCTTTATATTCCCATCTGTTCTCTCTTCAGTCTTTTCCTGAACTTCCCCTCACCCCAAATAGGTTTGTCTTCCTACCCAAAGGGTAGGTAGGCTTGGGCATGGGTGGGAAGTGATGGGAGTATTAATACTTTTGTTATGCATGTGTTGGGTGTGTAGCTAGAATCATGTCAGTCTGTGTGTATGTATGTTTGCATGTACGTAGGTGTATGCCTGCTTCTCCAGGGCTGCTTCTGACTGCTTAGGTCTCTGTTTGAAGGGCTTAGGGGGCCTTGGGGTAGAGTGGGTTGTGTTGGAGGCTAGCAGGGAGGCTAGCCTTTGGGAACACTCCCTCCCTCCCCTCCTCAGATGCATATTTCCATCCTTTCTTCTTCCTTTCCTCCCAATTCTTGGCTTAGCCTCGGGGGTGGGAAGATAGGAGATAATCTAGGAACTCTTTCCCTCCACTTATCCAGGTCATCTCTTTTGTTCAGTGTCCTTTAATTTAATGGCATATTTATTTTTTTATTTTGATTTCAACCACCACCAAGTGAAAGGGATGTTTCCATGTATCTTGATGCTGAACAGAAAGAAGAGACTATTCCTGAATCTGCAGAAGTCTATGATTTAGCGACCAAAAGAAGAGAATTTTTTTAATGTGCACTCTTATTAGGAGGGATTTGGAGCATTTTGTCAAGAGCTTGGATTTCTTCTTTGAAAATGTCTTGTTCATGGCCTTTGACCAATTGGAAAATGGCTCTTGCCCTTGGAAATTAGAATCATTTCCTCCTATATCTTGCATATGCAACTGTCCTAAGAGAACTTTACTACAAAGATGTTTTTCTTCACTTAATAGTTATCCTCATTTTAAGTGCATTTGATCTGTTTGTGCAAAGCCATTTCAACTTTATACAAGTAGAATTATCCATTTTATTTTTTGTGATCTCTCCATCATTTCTGTCATGATCTTTCCCTATCCATAAATGAGGAAAGTTATTTTCTTTTTCCTCTTCCAATTTGCTTTTTAATTCCCCTTTTAGACCTAGCATGTATCTGTTTGTAGTTAGTGGTAGGTAGTATGAGATGTTGCTGCCCTTTGAAATTTCTGGCAAAATACTTTTCCCTTATCCCAACTTTGTTTTTAAATCAAAAATTGTATTCTCCTTCTTGACACCCCCATCTGTCTTTGGTTTTATTATGTAATTTATTTGTTTGATTTTATATATATATATATATATATATATATATATATATATATATATATATATATATATTGCATACCTTATCTTTTCAATTGACCAAATTTCTGATTTTTTAACAAGTTTCAGTTGTTTTCTGGGCAACAAGGTATCTCACTGGACCTGAAGTCAGGAAGACCCTTCTTCTTGAGTTCACATGTGGGCTCAGATATTTACTAGTGACTTTGGGCAAGTCACTTAACCCTGTTTGCCTCAGTTTCTGGTGTGTCATATGAATTGTAGAAATGGCAAACCATTGAAGTATCTTTGCCACAAAAAAACCCCAAATGGTGTGAGGAAAATTCTGGCAAGACTAAAGAACAAAAACTCTTGTTTGTAGTTCATAGTACTGGTTTGTAGTACAATTTGAGATCTGCTACTGATTATCACTAACTCAAATCCTTTTCTTTCTCCCTTACCCCCTCCATTATTACCCTTGAGATTCTTGACCTCTTTATAAAATTTTTTTATTGATGTTTTCTGTTTCTTACATCACCAAGGTCTCCCATGTGTCCTTCCCTCTCCCCATCCTTGAGAGTCATGTTATGTGACAAATAGTATTTTATTTTTTGTTTTAGGGAAGAATAGGAAAGCAAGTCCAACCAATCTATGCCTTTGGGGAAAAGGTGTCCAATGTCTAACACCTGTGGACCTCTCACCTCCTGGAGGGCTAGGTTAGTGGTGTTTTCTCATGTTTGTTTGTTTGTTTGTTTGTTTTCATTTCTATTTTTTTTTAAACATCTTGTTACAGGAACTTTTGATTTTTTTGGTGTGTATTTCTTTCCATTCAAATTGTTGTAGTTATCAAGTATATGTACTGATTTCTTGACTCTGCCTACTTCCCTTTGATCAATTTACAGAGAGCACTTGGTACTGCCCTGTACTCACCATTCCCACCATTTTTTAAAAAGCAGACTAATAGTATTCTCTTGTTCTTGTTTAAAAACCATTCCCCAGTTGATGGGCAGATATACTTTGCTTCTAATTTGGAATTGTCACCAAAGTTGTTATAAATATTTTGGAGTATATGAGGAATTTTTCTTATTAAAAGCTTCCTTCAGGCATATGCCTAGTAATGGAAGCTTTGTTTTAAAGACTATGAACATTTTTGTACTTTCTCTGTTTAATTCCAAATTACTTTCTAAAATGGATGTATCATTTCACAGCATTACTAACATTGTATTAGTTTGCCTATTTTCTCAACTTCTCCTTCCAATTTTAACTTTCTACTTTACATTTTTTTTTTGTTAATTTACAGAGGTGAAGAGGGATCCTTAGATTTGTATTTCTCTTATCATCAATGATTTGAAGCTGTTTTTTCATGTGGTTGTGAATACAATCTTCTTTTGAAAAGTGTTTATATATATCCTTTTACCATTTATCAATAGTTGAATTTCTATGTATATGCATGCATTCATACATACATGCCTATATATATATATATATATATATATATATATATAATACATATATTTATTTATTTATATATACTTTGTATATTAAACCTTTATTAGAAGAATTGATACAAAGATTTTTTTTCATTTACACATTGCCCTTCTTACTCATAAAGACTCATAAAGCTCTTTGTACAAAAGTCTTTGATTTTGTACTTCCATATTTTGTTGCTTCCATTATTTATTTGTTCAAGAATACATTTCTTACCCATGTCTGTGAGAGTTACTTTATTTTTTATGATAAAAGCGTTTATATTAAAGTCATATATCCACTTAGACTATACTGTTTTGGTATAAGCTTAATTTCTGCCAAACTGCTATCTAGTTTTCCCAGTAGTTTCTATGAAATAGATTTTTCTCTAGTTAATATATAGTTTCCACTTTACAAAATTCTATGTTATTCTGTTATTTCAATTCTAGTATTCTGTTCTATTATTTTTGAATCTTCTTTTTCTAATCTATGATATTTGTCTGTTTTTCTATTTTTTTAAAAAAATTAATGTCATATGGTTTTGATGACTGCTGCTTTACAATATACTTTGTGTGCTAGAAGTGCTATACCTCCTTCATCAGTATTTATTTTAATCATTTCTTTTGGTATTCTGAATATTTTTTCTGAGTTTTGTTATAATTATGCATAGTATCCTCTTGGTGATTTCATTAGTATGACATTAAAATTAAAAAATAATTTTGGTAGTGTTAACATTTTAGTGATAATGGCATGAATACTGAATATTCTTCTAGCTGTGTAGGTTGTTCTTTAATTCCTTTTTAAAATTAAATATGTATTTTTATTTCCCAGTTAAAAGAAAATATTTTTTATTTTAAATATATTTACATTCCCCCCATTACATCTAAAACAATTTTTAAAAAAATAAACAATTTTTTTTACATTTGGTTTTAAAACTTTGAGTTCCAGATTCTCTCCCTTATCCCCACCCCTAGCCCCCATTAAGAAAGCACATATGAAATTATGCAAAACATTTCCATAAAAGTCATATTGTGAAAGAAAACTTAGATTCCCCCCCCAAAAAAAACCTCAAGAAAAGTAAAGAGAGACAGAGACACACAGAAAGAGAGACAGACAGAGACAGAGATAAATTTGACTCAGTTACCTATATGTTTGAGAAATGAAGCCTTATTAGAGAAACTTGTTTCAAAATTAGTTTTACAATTACTATAGCTATTTCCCTCCATTTATTCTATTCTCTCCTTTTACCCTGTCCATACTCAAAAGTATTTTGCTACTGACCACTTTCTTTCCTAATATGTCCTCTCTTTTACTCTCCCCTTCCTCCTCCTACTTTTTTGCAGGTTAAGAGCATACACTCTCAATAAGGGTAGAGAAATATTTTTCCTCTTTGAGCCAATTCTGATGAGTGTAAGGTTCTCTTATTTCCCCTTTCCTTCCACTCATCCTTTTTACTATAAAAACTTTTCCTGACTCTTTTTTATGGCAGATAATTTGCTCCATTCCACTTTTCCCTTTCCCTTTTTTTCTCCCAGTACATGTCTCTCTCACCCCTTAATTTTATTTTTTTTAGACTTATCCCTTCATATTCAACTCACACTTGCGCCCTCTGTCTATATATACTCCTAATTTACATAATAATGAGAAAGTTCTGAGTTACAAGTATCATACTCCCATATAGGAATGTAAACAGATAAATCTTATTAAGTCACTTATTATACCCTTTTCCTAATTACCATCTTAAGTTTCTCCTGAGTCCTGTATTTGAAAATCAAATTGGAGCCAAGAAGGCAGAGAGCAATTAAGCCTCTAAACTGGTTTTGGAGTCACAGACCCCATGAATATTTGGAGTACAATACATTTACAGAAGAAGATACCTTGGAAGAACTTCATAACAGGTCTGTTTCAACCGGGCAGGGGGACCATCTGCTGAGCCCAGACCACAGCACAGGGAGCCTGAGGCAAGGAGCTGGGGTGGGGAGTCAGAGTGTTGCAGCTTCCACACACCTGGGAATCTTCTGCGAAACTCATAGGTTACTCTGTTCTGATGGCAAGTAGGTTATCTAGCAGATTTGCTACAAAAGGCAAATTGCAAACCACTGTACCCCAGAAGAACGCAGGACCTAGCGCTTCTAGATAAAAAACTGTCCTAATGTCTTAGAATCAGAAGGTAAAATAGTCATTGAAAAAATTCACCTATCACCTCCTTAAAGAGACCCCAAAGTTAAATCCCCAGGGAATATCATGGCTAAATTTCCGAACTATCACACCAAGGAAAAGATATTGTAAAAAGCCAGAAAGAAACAATTTAAATACCAAGGAGCCACAATCAGGATTACCCAGGATTACCTAGCAGCTTCCACCTTAAAGGATCAAAGGGCCTGGAATATGATATTCTGAAAGGCAAAGGAACTTGGATTACATCCAAGAATAAGCTGTTCAGTTAGAAATAAGCATTATCTTTCTGGGAAAAAGATGCACATTCAATGATATAGGTGAATTTCATCTATTTCTGATGAAAAAAATAGAACTGAACAAAAAATTAATCTCCAAACACATAACTCAAGAGAAGCATAAAAAGGTAAAAAGGAAAATTAAAATTTCTATTCAGCTCTAATTTTTTCATCACAAATTCTAGAAAATCCTCTTTCATTGAATTTCCACATTTTCCCTTGAAAGATTATACTCAATTTGTCTGAGTAGGTGGTTCTTGGTTGTAATCCTAGCTCCATTGCTCTCCAAAATATCATATTCCAAAACCTCTGGTCCTTTAATGTAGAAGCTACTAAATCTTGTGTTATCCTGGCAGTGGTTCTACTATATTTGAATTGCTCCTTTCAAGATGCTTGCAATATTTTCTCCTTGATCTGGAGGTTCCAAAATTTGGCTATAATATTCCTGGAAATTTTCATTTTGGGATTTTTTTCAGGATGTGATTTCAGGATTGGCGAATTCTTTCCATTTCTATTTTACCCTGTGGTTCTGGAATATGAGGAAAGTTTTTCTTGATAATTTGTTGAAAGACAATGTCCAAACTCTTTTTTTGAGCATGACTTTCAGTTAGACCAATAATTTTTGAATTATGTCTCTCCTGGATCTATTTTCCAGGTCAGTTGTTTTTCCAGTGAGATATTTCACCTCCCCTCCTACTTTTTCATTCTTCTGGTTTTGTTTTATTGTATCTTGATTTCTCATAAAGTCATTAGCTTCCATTTGCTTAATTCCTATTTTTAAGGAATTATTTTTCTTAGTGAGCTTTTGTACCTCCTTTCTTTGCTGTTTAAGGCATTGTTTTCCTCATTAGCTTTTTGCAAGTCCTTTTGTACCACTCTCAGTTCTCTTCCTCATTTTTCCTCTATTTCTCTTACTTGATTTTGAGAATCCCATTTGAGTTCTTCCATAACCTGAGCTTAATTCTTCTTTTTCTTAGAGGCTTTGGATATAGGAGTTTTTACGTTATCTTCCTCGGAGTATGTGTTTTGATTTTCCTTGTCACCATAGTAATTTTCTATGGTCAAAATCATTTTCTGATGTCTGCTCATTTTCTTAGCCTGTTACTAGGTTTTTAACTGTTTGTTAAATTAGGACTCTGTTGATGATTCAAACCAGTGCAAGTTGTTCAGTGATGAAGAAAGTCATCTACACCCAGAGAGAGGACCGTTGGAACTGAGTGTGGACCACAACCTAGCATTCTCTCTCTGCTGTTGTTAAGCTGCTTGCTTTTTGTTTTCCTTCTCAATTATTTCCCTTCCTTCTTGATCTTATTTTTCTTGTGCAGCAAGATAATTGTATAAATATGTATACATATATTGGATTTAACATATATTTTAACATATTTAACATGTATGGGATTACTTGCCAGCTAGGGGAGAGGGTGGGGGAAAGGAGGGGATAATTTGGAACCAAAGGCTTTGTAAGGGTCAATGTTGAAAAATTACCCATGCATATGTTTTGTAAATAAAAACTTAAGATGACCCAGCAATACCAAAACTTTTTTGCTTATCTAAAAAGACCCTGTCTCTTTTTCTGTAAAGGCCCTCCTTAGCATAAAAATAGCAATGAAAACTTCATTCAAGATCTCTATCTCCCTACCCTGGTCTTTGAACACTATTACTAAACCTTCACTTGAAAATACGCAATAGGAGTTATATGCAATTATTACTACACTGTATACCACTCAAGATCTTAATATTTTTCAGATAGCAAATTTTCTGTTTTTTGAAACAGCCCAAGTCCTGAATATTCTGCTGGTAAAAAGAAGATTTCTTAACAGTAATTTTTGTATGTGAGTGTGTAAAAGAATGGTTGATGCTTGTACAAGTGATAATAACAATAAGATTTTTTTTAATTTTTCAAGTTTATGGCATTATACAAAGTTGGGACAATTCTTTTCCATGTCATTTTTGTTTGTGTCTGTTTGTTTCTGCGCAAAATATCCATGTCATATGTGTGTGTAAGCTAGATTTTGCAAAGAGTCATAGGCAATCAGCCAGAAAAAACCTCTGTGGTATAGTTTATATGCTGAAAAATTTCCTGAAAAAGGGCCTAATCTTTTTTCTGTGAATTTAAAACCTCTGGCCAAAGGTGGAACAAATGCACAGAAAAAGTGATTAGAAAATAAAATTAAAATAATATCTTACAAATTCTCAAAAGTTTTGTGAGCAAAACACCTTAGTAAAAGTGTCAAAATTTTGAGAAAATTGATTATGGAATTTGGAAATTAGTCAAAAACAACAATTAGGAAAACAGCAATTTTTACTAATTTTTCTTTAAATCTTATCTTGTCTGGAGTAATCTCCCGCTCCAGGTGAGAGTGAGATTCTGGAGAAATTGCTGATGGGATTGTTGTCATCCTTATCATTTTTTCCTAACTTTTCTCATATGTTAGAGTATTGTAGAAAAAGCCTTAATAGCAGTAGACTCAAAATCTTGCCAAAAATTCCTGTCCAACCAACCTTGGAGGAATGCAGATGGGGTGGTGGTCAAACTCCACCATTCTTAGAATCCTGTGTCCAGCCACACCAGCTTCCTCAGCTTCTGTCCAGCAATTGCTTGAGAAGAATCTGGGTGCTTCTGGCAGCACTCAGCATGGCAGCATGGAGTGTGTAAGACACTCAACATCTTTTCTTTTTTGGTAAATTCACCATTCTTTATTTCAATTACAAAAATGGACTAGCTATGTAATCTCTTGCAAATTAATTTATATCTGACCAATTTTCTGATTTTCAAAGACAACTAATGTTGATTGTTGCTTAACAAGAAACAAATGATATATGAATGTTAAATTGCTTCATATTTTGATAACTCTGTGGGTTTTTTTGATGTGACCAATGCTAATGTTGAGAGATATATTTTTTTCCTGTGTAAATTACATTAGGCAAATTCAACTAGGCCTCACTAGGCCTAGGAAGATAGTGTATGGAATCTCTTTCTCTTTCCTTTTTCCTTCCTTGACCTGAAGAAGGGCTAAGAGGAAGAGAAAGAAAATATGCATAATGCAATATAATTTGTTATTTGAGATATGATGATAAAAGTGGTTTAAAGGAACTTTAATCAAAGCCCATTATAAGAATATATAAATTGTAATCTATTTGAACTAAATTTAGTGCAAGGGTTAGCTCTCTGGAGGCCTCAGAATCAGATGGAGTCAGGATAAGCAAAAGTCCTTGGTCTTTAGGGGGAGAATTGAAGGGGATGGATAAAACTGCCACAAGCTCTCCACCAACCTCCTTCTCCTGGTCCTCCTGCAAAGTGAATCTGGCTTCTTACTCTACCTTCTAATCCCTCCTACAATTATCTGTAAACACCAAAAGATAGAACCAGCACAGAATAATGAGAAGGGCCATTTCTCCAAGCATATACTAATGGAATTATCGCCCAATAGCCTTAAGTGCTCGGTTGTCCCATTCCAGTGCATCTATTCAGAGTTTCAGCCCTTTACAATTTAGGAAAACAGAAAAGCAGTTCACAGCTAACTTTAAAACTGTCAAAAAAATCAGTCTGCTTTTGAATTATCTAGGATCAAACTTCACAGGGTCCAGACACAAAAAATTACATCTTAACTTTCCTGGCTCACCAAAGAAAAATGATTTGTGTAAAATTGGAAAATATTCAAAATGGATATTCAGTTTGTTCAGAACATTTGATTGATATTTAGGAAATTTCATGAATTAAAATCATATAAATATCAAAAATCTGTTTTAGCTCAACAAAAATGTATGTATGCATATATATATATATGTGTGTGTGTGTGCAGTTGTATATCTACATATATATGTATGTATGTATGTATATATATATATATATATATGCATTGCCTTGCCTTCTCTCTAAACACAAAAGGAAAATTATTTAAGGCAATGAAAATCATCTCTGAGAGCTTCTCAGCTAGGCAGTTTGGAGACAGATGTGGCAACTATTAAGTAGGTTAAAAAGTCTATTTAGCCTTGTTCATCCTATCTCAAATTATTTTGTAAATGTAAATTTAGGAATTAGGTATGTTTCACTGCTGCTAGAAAATTAATAGAAAAATTACAACAAAAACTATTTGGCTATTTTCAGGAAAAAAAATAATAAAAAATTGTTAACTAAGTTATTTGGAGCTATTGTCAATATATTAAATCTAAATCTGATAATTACTGTGTAGCATAGCCCATCAAAACAAGATGAAGGTGGGAGTTGGGCAACAAAAAGCTCAGCTCCTTCCCTGGGACCACTGCCCAACCTTTTAATTCTGAACTTGTCAGTTTTCTTAAACTTTCAGGATTGATAAGGGCATCAGCCCTGAGAAAAGAGCTTGTCTAAGACATATAATAACATATATAATAAGAAAATTATATACAAAAAACCTGTAAGTTCATTTAATGATCAATCCTTTACCCCAGAATGAGTTTAACATATGAAACAAGTTAAACAACCTTTTATGTATTTAAGTTTGGTAAACTTTTGGTGAACATTGGTAAAAAGAGATGATTTATCTAGCCTTAAGTTGCAGTTAGGAGAATTTTTGATATGGGATAGCAACTGATATATTATTTCTGGGTTTTGAATTTGATTGCCTGATCATTAAGACAGTAACCTACCATTTGAGAGAAATTTCATAAGCTACTCAGAGAAATGTGACCCTGAACAAACAGGAGTTTAATAAGATAAGAGTTGGGAGCTTTTGCTTAAAGTGAGATCTTTCTGACTCAGTTTCCCAATTCTGTTTCTTTGTTTCATGCTTGATCATTCCTGAATCTGAAAAAGTAAAACTATTAGAATTGGATCTCAGTCTAAACTAAGGAAGTTTTATTTTGTCATGTATGTGCTCTCAGGCTGAGCCCTGAAGAATCAGTTTTGATGGTATTATCATATCTCCATATTTTCCTTTTATGACAAATTCCTATTATAAGAGTAAATGGTCAACACAAATTCAAGTATATAATATCTTGTTGTTTTCAATATGAAAATATGTAGTTAATATATCCTAAATAATTTGATGAATGAGTATTTGGTCTAGTCATCCATTTGTTATAGATACATATAAATGTTTGATGAAATAAATCCTCTATTAAGTTTCCAAAATAATATAAGAACAATTAACATGATTGTCCATAAAAATGAACTGTTATTTTATTATTCATTTAAAACTAAAACTGAAACATCTTTAAGATTGGTATATACTGTACGTCCTGTGTTACAAATATATTTCATTACCTGAACATTGTTGCTCAATATACATTGGTCTTTGTACATCTTATGGAAGTTCTTGTGGACTTATCTTTTTATCTCAGATCATCATAACCTGTATTTATTAGAATTGTTTTGTATTCTAGATTTTGGTCAGTTACAGCTGCCTTGGCCAGCTTCAAGGAATTAAATCAACCTTTGGTCACTTCAGTCAGTTCCAACTTGCCAACCCCTCCATAAAAAGTGCAAGTGACTCAAATCTACACCCATTCTCAGCGGGAAGCAGTTTCAGAAAATGAGATCATTCCCCTGGCACCCAGAGGACTTTCTCAGCAGCAAGCAGTTTCAGAAGATGAGATCATTCCCCTGGCACCCAGAGGACTTTGAGCCCCATTTGTTTAAGGGGAGGAATTGGAACTGATTGGTGAATGGACTGCAAATTATCTGGTCTCTGGATGGGTTTCCTGTTACAATGTATTTGGGACTTAGAATGGCACAAATTTTCACATTTCAGATATGGGATTCCATGATGTTTTTCAAACCCCTCAGAGATATACTGTACAGCATATTTAAAAATAACCAGATATTTCTAATTACAGATGCTGTTTTAAAGAATAGAACTAGAACCCAAATCATGAATGTGTTAGAAGGATATATTGTAAAATGTTACAATTGTATTTTATTCCAGTGTCTTACTTCTATTCAAATGTTTGTCAAATTCCATACTTATGAGTGTTATTATGAAGCATCCATCCTCTGTGATAGTGTCTAATAAGATTAATCACAATTGGTATAAATTATCAGGTGAACAGGTTTGAGAGAACATCAGAGAAAATTAGAAAATAGTAGTAGAAGAGATTTGTGGGATTACTCACTGATGGAATTCTAGCAGATCTATCAACTATTACAACACCTGCTGTTTCAGCTACAGCTCTTACAAAAAGTGTTCTGACTGCTCAATTGGCAGATGAATCAGCAAAAAGTATATCATACGCTTTTTTAGAACAAACTAATATAGTTTATGAGTTAAAACAAGAATTAAACTTAGTGGAACAATCATTAATAAAGTTAGGGAATCATGTGGACAATTTGAAATCTCAATTACAGCTAACATTTTAACAAAAAACATGGCAAGAAGCAATGTCCATGGAATTGATCCTGACAGTGTAGCTAACCAAATATGAACCATCTGTATCATACTCATTAATTTATTTGACTAAATCTGACTGTTTCCAGGAATTGTTCAGGAATTCCTACTACTCGTTCTCTAAATAACTGCTGAATAAAATGTTATCACTCTCAGCAATTGGAATGTGCTTGATACAGCTGCCAGTAATATACTCTTCAGTCACAGGAATGACATGTGTTTGTACATATCTATTTTTTCCTATCTCTGCTAAGTCTTATACTTTAATTCATTCTTTATTTTCTGTTTTGTTATTTCCTGGTTTATTATACTTTCACTGACTTCCCCTTGCCCAATTCTAATTTTCAAAGAGTTATTTTCATCTTTGAGACTCTGTAGCTCATTTTCTTGTTGGATCACTTTTTTTTTTCATAATCTTCTTTTTCTTGAATGGCTTTTATTTCTAGTTTTAGTTTTTCCTCAATGTCTCTCATTTGATTTTTAAATTATTTTATAAATTCTCTCTCTGGACAGGGAGTCATTTATCATCACTCTTTAGGATAGAAGTCTTTTTTTTTTTTTAATTTTTATTTATTTATTTATTTTTTTTTTATAAAAGTGTCCTCTTTTGAAGATGAACCCTGGTCTTCCCTATTCCCATAGTAAGTTTCTATGGTTGAATTCTATCTTCTTTGCCTCTTCTTTCCTATCTCTGGTAAGTCTTCATTTTTTTAAAATGAGAAATATTAGTGTAAACACCTCTAACCGTGGGGTGAGGGGATGATACATCTGGCTTCCCTTCAGTTCTTCCCTCTGACTAGGAACCCCAAACTGAGAGCTTCCTCCTCCTACAAGTGCCCAAAGTGAGCAGTGTCCCTGCCCCGCTGCTTCTGCATTCATGGGTTGTGCTGGCTCCTACCCATCCAGGACTGTGTCTCAACAGTCCTGGGCTTAGCATTCCTAATCAGCCAAGGTTCATTCAGTCTTTCCAGACTTAGACCCCCCACTCCTTAAGCTATCCAGAAGGTGCAAGCTTCTGTGGTTCTTGCTGAGACCACAATTCACTCCAGGACTCCACACTTGGTGTTTCTACAGAGCTAGCCAAGGTGTTTGTACTTCAGACATGTTAATTCCAGCCTGAAGTCTTATCTTCTTGGGCTATAGAAAGAGGATCCCTGTTTTGTCTCAAATCTTGATTTTTCACCAGTTGTTAGGTTAAGGTTTATGAATTTGCTCCAACAGTAGCTCATTCCCACAATAAGACCTGACACCAGGTTGTATGAAAATGTTTAATAATAATGAATTATAAAAAAAGGAAAACAAGAGTCGACAGTACAGTTCTTAAAACAAAAGCACTTAATACATCCTATGATTAACATAACTACCATAATACAAAGTGACACATAAACCAGGGAAGAAAAGAAAGAATACATCACCAAATCAGGGAAGTGCCAACATTGCAGACCTATGGCTGGGGAGTTCCAGATTATAGCCCTCCAAGTCCCAACCAGGAAGGTTCTAAGCAGAGCGTGCTCTCCATGGGTGAGATTCCAATTTGTGTAGTAGCCTGTCTGACTTAAGTAGCCCAGAGAACAAAGATGGCCAAATGAATCACCTTCTTGAGTAAGTCCAGAAGGGGGCCAACTCTGCCAGAGCCAGTCAAGAGTAAGAAAAAAAATTGTTACTGGAGTGGTTAGCTCCAGTACATAGATAACACATCCTTGGTGGATTTTGTCAGAATCTACCCAGGATGTTATTCTTTTTTTCCCTTTTTAAAAAAATTAATTTTATAATTATAAATTTTTTGACAGTATATATGCATGAGTAATTTTTTTATAATATTATCCCTTGTATTCATTTTTCCAAATTTTCCCCTCCCTCCCTCTACTCCCTCTCCTAGATGACAGGCAATCCTATACATTTTATACGTGTTACAGTATAACCTAGATACAATATATGTGTGTAAATCCAATTTTCTTGTTGCACATTAAGTATTAGATTCCGAAGGTATAAGTAACCTGGGCAGATAGACAGTAGTGCTAACAATTTACATTCACTTCCCAGTGTTCCTTCTCTGGGTGTAGTTGTTTCTGTCCATCATTGATCAACTGGAAGTGAGTTGGATCTTCTTTATGTTGAAGATATCCACTTCCATCAGAATATATCTTCATACAGTATTGTTGAAGTGTATAGTGATCTTCTGGTTCTGCTCATTTCACTCAGCATCAGTTCATGTAAGTCTCTCCAAACCTTTCTGAATTCATCCTGCTGGTCATTTCTTACAGAGAAATAATATTCCATAACCTTCATATACCATAATTTACCCAACCATTCTCCAATTGATGGACATTCATTCATTTTCCAGTTTCTGGCCACTACGAAAAGAGCTGCTACAAACATTTTGGCACAAACAGGTCCCTTTCCCCTATTTAGTATTTCTTTGGGATATAAGCCCAATAGTAGCACTGCTGGATCAAAGGGTATGCACAGTTTAATAATTTTTTGGGCATAATCAGGATGTTATTCTTTAAGTTATGTGTGTTCCTGGAGCCACCTGGTAACAGTCATGTAACAGGAGTGAATGATCGGTCATTATACTATAGGGATGAACCATAGTTCGCTGAACTATAATTACCTTATGGGTGCAAAGGAAATATGGTTTGTTTACTGGCTGAGGCCTAGAGAATCTTACTATATACCTGTATCTTTCATCAGTCTATGTTCGCCCTGAGGCAGAAAATTGTTCCATTTGTGGGGGAAATCTAGAGACCTTAAAATTTACCAACCTACTCTACCATATTCCCAGAATCCTTCCCCTCATGTAAGTCTATGTTTTTTTAAATCAGCTGGCATGATCATCATTTCTTATAAAACAATAATATCCCATTACATCCATATACCAATAAATTATTCAGCTATACTCCAACTGATGGGCATCCACTCAGTTTCCAGTTGCTTGACACTACACAAAAAGCTCCTATAAACATTTTTGCATATGTGGATATTTTTCCCTTTTTTATGATCTCATTGGGATAATTCACACTGCTGTATCAAAGGGTATTCAGTTTTATAGCCCTTTGGGAATAAATCCCAAATGGCTTGATCATTTCAAAATCCACCAATAATGTGGAGGATGATATTTTTTATAAAAAGGACATCTGACATTGATTAGACAATTCTGTGTTGTCTCATCTATTGCTTTTGAGACAGTCCGTGTAAACTCTGAATTAACAAACTTTGGATAAAAGAATATTTCTGAACTTAGGAACTGTTAATAATCAACATCAATAGAAAATGATTTTTTTTAGATTGCATTGATTCCAGAATACTGTTTAATCACTTTGAACCATCTGTATCATACTCATTAATTTCTTTAACTAATCTGACTGTTTCCAGGGATTGTTCAGGAATTCCTACTACTCGTTCTCTCAATAACTGCTGAATAAAATGTTATCACTCTCAGCAATTGGAATATGCTTGATACAGCTGCCAATAATATACTTTTCAGTCCCAGGAATGACATGAGCGATACCATCTCCAGAAAAGGACTTCCCCAAGATCAAGTTGGGAATGAAATTCAATGACATGAATTCATGTATGGAGCAATAATCTAAAACATAAAAATGGTCTCTTAAGAATTAGTATTCTTGGGGGATTCAGACTCCCTGAAATACATGATGAAAAAAAGAGCCTACTAGACATTATCTTTCAGGAAATCATCAAAGAGAAATGTCCATATATCATAGAAACAAAAGGTAAAATGACAATTGAAAGAATTCACTGAATGCCTCCTGAAAGAGACCCAAAATTAAAACCCCAAGGAATATCATGGGTAAATTTGAAAACTATCAGACCAAGGAAAAATAATTCAAGCAGTCAGAAAGAAACAATACTGATGAGCCACAATAAGGATTACTCAGGATTTAGCCACTTCCACTTTAAAGGATCAAAGGGCCTGAAATCTGATATTCTGAAAGGTGAAGGAACTTGGAATGCAGCCAAGAATAATCACCCTGCAAAACTGAGCATTTTCTTTCAGGGAAGAAGATGGACATCCAATGAAACTGGTGAATTCCGTTTATTTTTGATGAAAAGACTGGAGTTAAACAAAAAACTTGACCTTTAAATACAGAACTCAAGAGAAGCATAAAAAGGTAAAATGGAAAAAAAATTCTTGAGAACTGTATTTCTGCTATGGGTATACATTGAGAGTACATGTATAATCTGGTTTTACTGTTATAATATAAAAAAGAAACTAGAGATGGAAAGGGGATTATAACAAAAAGAGGGGGAAAGTGGAAGTAAAATGTTTTTTTTTCTATGAAAAAAACAACAAAATAAATAAACTCTTGGTAAATTTGATTAGAAAAAGAAAAAAGGAAAATCAAATTGTTAGTCTTAAAAGTGAAAAGGGAGAACTTGCCACTAATAAAGAGGAAATTAGAGCAATAGGAGTTACTTTGCCCAACTTTATGTCAATATGTTTGATAACTTAAATGAAATGGATGAATGCTTTCAAAAATATAGCTTCCCAGATTAACAGAGGAAGAAGTAAATTGGTTAAACAGTCCCATTTTAGAAAAAGAAATAGGACAAGCTATTATTCAACTCCCTAAGGAAAAAAATCCCCAGGACCAGATGGATTTACATGTGAATTCTACCAAACATTTAAAGAACAATTAACCCCAATACTATAGAAACAATTTGAAAAAATAGGAAATGAAGGACTCCGACCAAATTCATTTTATGACACAGACATGGTACTGATACCTAAACCAGGTAGTATGAAAACAGAGAAAGAAAATTATAGACCAATCTCCCTAATGAATATTGATGCAAAAATCTTAAATAAAGTATTAGCAAAAAGATTACAAAAAATCACCCATAATACACTATGACCAAGTAGGATTTATACCAGGAATGCAGGACTGGTTCAATATTAGGAAAACTATTAGCATAATTGACTATGTCAATAACCAAATTAACAAAAACCATATGATCATCTCAATAGATGCAGAAAAAGCATTTGATAAAATCCAACACCCATTCCTATTAAAAACTTGAGAGAGTATAGGAATAAATGGACTTTTCCTTAAAAATAGTTAATAACATCTATTTAAAACCATCAATAAATGTCATATGTAATAGGGATAAAATGGAACCATTCCCAATAAGATCAGAAGTGAAATAAGGTTGCCCACTATCACCATTACTATTCAATATTGTATTAGAAACGCTAGCTTTGGCCATAAGAGTTGAGAAAGAGATTAAAGGAATTAGAAGGTAATGAGGAAACCAAATTATCACTCTTTGCTGATGATATGATGGTATACTTAGAGAACCCCAGAGATTCCACTAAAAAGCTATTAGAAATAATCCACAACTCTAGCAAAGTTTCAGGATACAAAATAAATCTACATAAATCAGCAGCATTTTTATACATCACTAACAAAATCCAACAGCTAGAGATACAAAGAGAAATTCCATTTAATATAACTGGCAATAGTATAAAATACTTGGGAATCTATTTGCTGAGGGAAAGTCAGGAAGTATATAAGCAAAGCTACAAAACACTTTTCACACAAATAAAGTCAGATTTAAATAAATGGAAAAATATTAAATGCTCTTGGATAGGTTGAGCAAATATAATAAAGATGACAATACTCTCTAAACTAATCTATTTATTTAGTGCTATACCAATCAGACTCCCAAGAAACTCTTTTACTGACCTAGAAAAAAATAACAACAAATTTCATCTGGAAGAACAAAAGGTCGAGAATTTCAAGGGAATTAATGAAAATACAATCAAATTAAGGTGGCTTAGATGTTCCAGATCTAAAATTTTTATCAAGCAGCAGTCATCAAAAACAAAAAACAAAAACCAAAATTCTTGAACACTGTATTTCTGATATGGGTATACATTGAGAGTACATGTATAATCTGATTTGGTATTGGCTAAGAAATAGAATAGTTGATCAGTGGAATAGGTTAGGTTCACAGGAAAAAATAGTCAATAACTATAGCAATCTAGCATTTGACAAACCCAAAGACTCCAACTTTTGGGATAAGAATTCAGTATTTGACAAAAACTGCTGGGAAAATTGGAAAATAGAATGGCAAAAATTAGGCATTGATCCACACTTAACATCATATACCAAGATAAGGTCAAAATGGGTTCATGATTTAAACATAAAGAATGAGATTATAAATGAATTAGAAGAACATAGGATACTTTGTCTCTCAGACCTGTGGAGGAGGAACAATTTTGTGACCAAAGAAGAACTAGAGATCATTATTGATCACAAAATAGAAAATTTTGATTATATCAAATTAAAAAAGTTTTATACAAACAAAACTAATTCAGACAAGATTCGAAGGGAAGTAATAAAGTGGGGAAACATTTTTACATTCAAAGGTTCTGATAAAGGTCTCATTTCTATAAAATATATAGAGAATTGACTCAAATTTATAAGAAATCAAGCCATTCTCCAATTGGTAAATGGTCTAAGGATATGAGAATAGACAATTTTCAGATAAAGATATTCAAACTATTTCTAGTCATATAAAAAGATGCTCCAAATCATTATTGATCAGAGAAATGCAAATTTAGACACCTCTGAGATACCACTACACACCTGTCAGATTGGCTAAGATAACAGGAAAAGATAATGACAAATGTTAGAGGAGATGTAGGAAAACTGGGACACTGATGCATTGTTGGTGGAGTTGTGAATGAATCCAACCATTCTGGAGATCAATCTGAAATAATGCCCAAAAAAATTATCAAACTGGTCACGCTCTTTTGGTCCAGTGTTACTACTGGGCTTATATCCCAAAGAAATACTAAAGAAGGGAAAGGGACTTGTATGTGCAAGAATGTTTGTGGCAATCCTTTTTGTAGTGGCTAGAAACTAGAAACAGAATGGATGCCCATCAATTGGAGAATGGCTGAACAAATTATGGTATATGTATGTTATAGAATATTATTGTTCTGTCAGAAATGACCAGCAGGATGATTTCAGTGAGGCCTGGAAAGACTTACATGAACTGATGCTAAGTGTAATGAGCAGAACCAGGAGATCATTATACCTGGCAACAACAAGATTACACAATGATCAACTCTATTGGATGTAGCTCTCTTCAACAATGAGATGATTCAAACCAATTCTAATTATTCCGTAATGAAGAGAATCAGCTACACCCAGAGAGAGAACTATGGGAAATGAATGTGGACCACAACATAGCATTTCTACTCTTTCTGTTGCTGTTTGCTTGCATTTTTTGTTTTCCTTATCAGGTTTTTTTTTTCTTTCTTTCTAGATCTGATTTTTCTTGTGCGGCAAGATAACTGTATAAATATGCATACATATATTGGATTTAACATATACTTTAACATATTTAACATGTATTGGACTACCTGCCATTTTGGGGAGAGATGGGGGAAGGAGGGGAATAGTTGGAACAGAAGGTTTTGCAAGGGTAAATGTTGGAAAATTACCCATGCATATGTTTTGTAAATAAAAATTTCAAACAAATTTAAATGGTTTATCAATTAAGTTACTGGACAGAGGCTAAGCAATGAAGATGAGTCTTTCTTACTTACTTCAAAAAAAAAAAGACCCAGAAGGAGAGAGAAAATGCTGAATCTAGATCAAAAAGTGAAAGGTACCAAAGGCCTAGGAAAATTTACCATACTGAACTAGCATCCCCTAAATAAGAAGGGGGAGATTGTATATCTGGTATAAACCCATTTAGCTCCTCCCCACCTTTGAAAAGGGGAGGGAAAAGAGGGGCAAAGTGTCTTTCAAAAAAGTAAAGAGTTCCTCTCTAATGCTCAACTCTTTCCTCTAGTGGTCAAGGGAGCTTGTTCCTAAGTTTGGTAGATGCTGTTTAGTCTTTGTACATGCCTGGCTTTGGGAATGCTGGCCCTGCTGCTACTGCTGCTCTACCCATAAATCTTAGCTGGATCTTCCTGGACTATTTAGTCTCCATCTCAGGGTCTTGGTCCTGCTCCTCTTCTTCCTAGTCTTCTTCTTCCTCTTCTGAAGTTGTCCCCAGGAGCATCCCCATCCCCGGCAATTTCTTCCACAGAGCAAGCATACTGTCTATCGGTGCCTCCTCCAGCCTCTTTCTCACCTGCTGTACAAGTTCTTCCTGTTTCCTAATATCTTCATCAGTCACCATGAACGCTTCGCAGAGTGGTTGGGAGGTATCAAGTCACACTCCAGGGTTCTTCTTGACTGCTTCTGAGAGCTGTCCAATGATGGGCATTGTGTTAGTGCGCAGAGCACTGGCAATGGCAGAGAGGAGGGTTTCATCAGTGCAACCGGGGCCAACCCCTTGTAAACCTTTAGGAAGGTCCATTGTTTTCACAAGCTCTTTTGCAATGTCAAAGGCATTCAGTCCACTTAGTTTCTTCTCCCCAAAAAGCTGTTGAGGGTGGTCCACAGCCTTAGGAGATCACTCTTTACTTTATTATTGGGATGGTTGGTAATCTTGATAACAGGCTGTTTGAAGACAGATGCTGTGTGCTGTTCAGGTAGTGTTGTATTTAAATCTGGTTTTCCTTTGGCTTCATTAGAACAATCAGAGTGCATCCTCTGTCGATTCTTGTTCATCTTATTCATGATCATTTTCCCTGTTTGAAAGTCAAAAGTGCTCAGATTCATGATGTTCCCCAGGTAACTGGCTAGCTGAGGTTTCCTTCTGAACTTCTTCCCACTCGGGCTAGGCGTTGCCACCATGTGCTGCTTCCTGCCCAACAGGACTCCCCAGAACCCCCACGCCTTGGACATGGCCCCCCCCCTCCAGCTCCTCTGCTGCCGTCACCACCACGAGGAGCCTCTCTTTTTCTTAAGATGGGGTAATTCACATATTTTATTCTCTCTTCTGTTAACACGTACAGTTCATATTTTTGTAAATATTCATTCATTTCATTAAGTAAATTCAGTTTGCCTTGAATATGATTCCTAATAATTAGTTTCATCTTATGTGTTCACCCAATTCATTTTTGGGACTAGTAATTTGGTTTTCTTTCTTTTAAAAAAATCAAATTACCAATGGTTTATCTATTTGATTGCTTTTTTAAAAAATCAAATCAAACCAATTCCTATTTTTATTAGTTTATTTGTTTTACTTTCAAGTTTATTAATCTCATCTTTGATTTTCTGGATTTTCATTTTGATATTTAATTGCAGATTTTAATTTTTTTCTTTTTCTGGATAAAAAAACCTGTACTCCCAATTCCTTAATCTTTTCTTTGTCTGTTTTATTGATGCAAGCATTTAGAGAAAGATAATTTCCCTAAGTATTGCTTTGGTTGCGTCCCATTATTTTTGGTATGTGGACTCATTGTTGGCATTTTCTTTAATGAAATTGTTGTTTTCTATGATTTTTCTTTGACACTCATTCTTTAGGCATAGATTATTTAGTTTTGAGTTACTTTTTAATCTGTTTTCACATCCTTTATTAAAATCATTTATATCACACTATGGACTGTAAGGATGCATTTAATGATTTTTGTTTTTCTCCATTTGTTTATGAAACTGTGAAGTTTTATGCTTTAAATTTTTGTGTTTTGTGAAGGTACTGTTGAGAAAAAGTAAAAACTCCTTTCTATTTCCATTCAGTTTTTTCCAGAGCTATATCATATCTAACTTTTCTAAGATAATTTTCATCTACTTAACTTTTTTTCTTATATATTGTATGCTTGATTTTAAATTTATATTATAAAGTTGGTCTCTTTTTTCAAAGAAGGAGCAATGGGGAAATGCAATATCTGAAACTTCAGCATTCTTCACACTGCTATTTTCAGAACTAGTCTGGGAATTTGGGTTTTCTCTTCAAGGCAGCCAATGGCACACTAGAGAATTCTGATTTTTTTTTGGAACATTTTTTTTCTGATATCATACCTTAATTCGTCTCTTAATAACTTTGAACTATTGCTCATGGTTCTGTCTTTTAATTCTTCATCTACATAAGAGACTTTTTTGTTGATCCTTGTTTTCCCAAGTTTCTTGGAAACTCTTCATTTAGACATTTTCAATAGTGCAATAATAGTCCATTATGTTTATATAACATTATTTGTTTAAGCATTCTGCCAATTGAAGGACAACCCATTAGTCTCCATATGACAACAACAATGACTACTACTACTACTACTACCAACAACAACAACAACAAAAATGGTGTTATAATATGTTTGTACACATGCATCTTTCTTTGATCTTATTGGGTATAGGCCCAGGTATGATCAGTTCAGTGTCTTTAGCATATACTTTAAAACTGATTTTTAGAATAACTGGAACAATTTACAGCGGCAACAACATTTAATTGTCATTTTCCTTTTTTAAAAATTCTCATCTTGCTGTGTGACCCTGGACAAGTCACTTAACCCCAATTACCTCAGCCAAAAAAAAAAATTCTCATCTTTACCAATAACTTCATAAAAGGTGATTAGTTGCTCTCTTAACCATATTCTTCAGCAACAATACTCAAGGCTGTAAAGCAGAATCTCAGAGTTGCTTTAATTTGCATTTTCCTAATTATTAATAATTTTGAAAAGTGTTCCATATGGTTTTGGATAGTTTAGATTTCTTCCTCTAAAAACTGAGTATATCCTTTAACTATCATTTGGGAAATTCCTCTTAGGATTGTAAATTAGAATCATTTCCCTGTATACCACAAATATCAGAAAAACTTACTGCAAAGGTTTTTTTTTTAATGTATCTGCTTTTTTCTAATTTTACCCACATTGCAACAAGAAAATGGTATTTACACACACATATTGTATCTAGGATATATTGTAACATATGTAAAATGTATGGGACCGCCTTTCATCAAGGGGAGGGAGTAAAGGGAGGGAGGGGATAATTTGGAAAAATGAACACAAGGCATAATATTATTTAAAAATTACTCATGCATATATACTGTGAAAAAAATAATATGCTATATAAAATGAAAAAAATTAAAATTAAAAAAATAATTTTACCCACATTAATTTTCTTTTTATAAAAACATTTAATTTCATGTAATTTTAATGATCAGTTTTACTTCTGGGTCCTCTCTATCTCTTCTTTGTCCTTGAATTTTTCCTCTATCTATAAATGAGAATGGTAATTTCTCAATCCTGTAAATCTTGTCTTATTTTTGTCTAATTCACATATTCATTTAAAACTTATTTTGGTTTATGTGGCAAAATCTGATCTATACCTAATTTCTGACATACTGCTTTTCAGTATTCTCAGAAGCTTTTGTCAAAAATTAAGTCTTTACTCCCAGCAGTTACTGCTTTTTGCTTTATGAAATAACAACAGACTAGTTGCATTGGCTTCTCACACTATCCTCAGATTGCCTCTCTTTTATCATAAACTCTAGGGCTGAGTGGGCACTTCCTCCCCTTATTTCCATTCCAAGAATTAGTTCTTCCCCATTAGTGAGAATCAGATCCAGAATAGTCAGTCAATAATCATCTGTTAAACATCTACTAAGTGCCAGGAACTCAGCAAAATACAGTCTTTACTTTGAATGAGCTCGATCTGATGGATACCCAAAGAACATGTAAACAACTATGGAGAACCATGGACAGGAGGAAGTGAAAGTAATAAGCAGTGGGAAGGGGATAGACTTAAGAGGGATCAAGGAGGGCTCTCTGTAGAAAGTAAACATTTATCCTGAATGTGAAGGATGAGAAGAGTAAAAGCATTTCAAGTAAGGAGGACCATCAGTGAAAATGCTCATAGTCTGGGAAAATGCCCATTTACCTTTGTTGATTCCTATACTCTATCTAAGAATCAAATGATCACTAATGCAAATCAGGAAGTTATTAGCTAAATGGCAGAATAGAAGAAGCACTAAGCCAAACTCTCAACATTCTCCTCCAATAAATTTAAAATAATGGTTCAAATCGAATTCTTGAGTGATTGAGCCAACAAGAAATCTAGGTGAGATATTCTCCAAGCCCAAGACAACTTCACAGGTTGGAAGAAGAACGTATCTGTACAATAGAGGCTGGCTTGGAGCTCATGAGGATAAAAGGGCATTGGAGGGATTAAGTAGCAGTAGAAGGGACAGACATTTCAGTAGCTCTCAAATCAGAAACAGTAAGCAAACCCAGCAACTGGTCAGAAAGATGGAAACCTTGTGTTAGCACTAGACTGGGAACTCCATAGCTTCTATAAACTTCTGAGTCATGGTTCAAGGGCCAAGAGGATCACTTTCAAGCACAAGGGAGTAGAAATCCTGAGAAGCAGTATTGTTTTCAGTCACAAGGAATCAGAGACCCTGGGGAACAATATTGCTTTTGGTCACAAAGGGGCAGGGACTCTGAGCAGCTATATTGGTTGTATCCCAAGGGATCAAGGATATCTTCCTGGGTAAGAACCACAAACACAGACCAAGAGAAGAGTGATCACATCTCTCTCCAAATCACATTGCAATTTTTTGGTTCCAGTGATTGCAGCAAGAGGAGGCCGACCATTTGCAACCGCTAACCTTTCTCATGAGGAACTTCATTGATTTAGCTAGGTTGGCTTACCTGTCCCATTGGGAGAAGATGGTGGGAATGATTGACTAGCTTCTTCTTTACAGGAATTGCTTTTCTCAGTGATCATTGCAAGTGGTGAAATTGAAGCAGGACCAGTTTTCTGAGAGAGATACATGCATTTGAAAGACTCCTGGGCTCAGAAGAAGAGGTGGTTGAGATAGTGAGCGTAATTTGACTTGCCTGATACAAGGTGCCTCTTGGCTCTCCGTCTTTAGGACTTGTTGCTTCAGGAAAGAATACATGAGGGTATTGGAGAAGGCAAATTGCCCCCAATTTTGAAAAAAAGGGAAGGGAATATAATCTGCAAATTATAGATCAATGAACTTCAGGTGATTTCTGGGAATGATTTTAGAATATATTTTTAGGGACACTGGAGTTCTCAGTAGCCAAAATATACTATCAAAGCATATTTGCTTCTGACAGATATGCATAATAGAGACAGCATTGGGGGTAATGTGGAAAGACAGCACTAATTTTAACTGCTCAGACTCCTTTCTATTATGGTTTAAATTCATTGTCAGCTAATCCATAATCTTAAAATGTATCTGTCTGAGCTCTAAGATAGATAATTAAGTGTAGAAAAAGTGTAGAAAACCTTTATCTGGAAACCAAACAAATCCTACCTGAGAACACTCTGACTAGATTTCTTCTGGGAGAGGGGAGATATAGAGGATATGATTAAAGAAGTCAGCCTTTCCTTATCATGGAGAGGTTCTAACTACCATATCATGGGCCACTCATTGAAATGGCTTAGTTGGCTATGTAGAAATGAATATAGATGAGATAAGAGCAAAGAACAACAGATAGAACCACTCAGAGAAGAAACTGTGTAGTAAGTCAAACGGAGCAATGTGCCATATGTCTGGGATTGAGAGCAGTTGAGTGAAAGCATCATTGGAGGTATGAACTGCCCCCCCCACAACTGTCCCTCTATGTGGGCTCTTCTTGTATGATTAGTATGGATACTCATCCCCTACCTCTATCCCTACTAATAGGGATCTATTTGTGGGAGAGTCTGCTCTCTGAATATTATGGGGGAATGTTCCATTGCAGTTTACTTCTGCTCTTTTGTTAAATGTCTTTGCTTTGAACAATTTGTGTCCTTTGATTGACTAGAGCAAAATGGAGGCTCCTAAGCTCTCATTTTGTGTGTCTCTGGACACACTGAGTATCTTGACTGTGGGGCAGGTATTCTAGGGAACCTAAATGAAAGAAAAGGTGTCATAGATGAAACATATTATTAAAGAGATGGCTAGCGAACATCAAGAAAAGTGAATGGTGAAGAAAAAAAAATCAACATGATTTCATTAAAAATAGGCCAAGTCAGACTAACTTCATTTCCATTTTTAATAGAGTTACTAAAGTGGTCAACCAGGAGAATGCTGTAGCTATTGTTTATAGATTTCTTTTTATTTAAATATATAATTTGTTTTATTTTTTAAAAAGAATAAAAGAAAAACAGAAAAGGAATACAAAACAAAATGAAACAAAACAAAAGAGAACATTGTCATAGGCCCAGCATAACATTAGGGAAGATTCAAAACATACAACAAATACCAGATCAAGAAAGTATAAATATTAGTAGGAGAAATTATATTAATGTGTCTATCTTTTCTTTACTTCCTTGTAAATTGTTCTTTTGCTTTCTGCTGTGCACCTTTTTAACTTTATTCTTCCCCCTTTCATCCCAGCCCCTCCCCCAAGCAGTCTAATAGTTAAGAAAGGATATATTTATGTTTACATATGTAGATATATACATACACATACATAAATACATACACTTCATCTTCCCCCCTCCCTTCTGGCCACACACACACACACACACACACACACACATATAAACACACACAGCTTTCCTATCTCTCCTGACTCATTGCTTTAATACTGCTTCTAACTTGCCTTTGCTAATTAATACTTAACCTCCCCTTACCCATGGATTCCTCCCTTGTTTTCTTCCCCTTTCCTTTCCTTCCCGATCTGCCCATCCCTACCCCCTTATTTCTTTATACATTTTGGAGGGTGATAAATCTTTCATGGTCTAGATGTAATATTGCCTATTTAATTAATTTCTGATGTGAGGAGGTTTTCAGTACTATGAGCCCTCCTCCCCTTTCTAATTCCTCTTTGTTGATTCTTCCTCTGAATCTCATTTGTAGAATTACTATTTTTTGCCTTAACGCTGTTCTAATCTTTCTTTTGAGCTGCCCTATTATTGATGACAATCTTATATGGTATTCATTTCCCATTTATTAAAAAACATAAACAATTTGTCCTTGTTGAGTTCCTTGTTATTTATCTTTGGTATTGGTTCTTCTATGTTAAATTTTCTATTAAGTTTGGATTTGGTTGATAAAGTCCTAAAAAAATCTTCAGGTTCATTGAATGTCCATTTTTTTCTCATTCACTATTATAGATAATGTTGCTGGATACGATATTTTTTGGCTGCAGGCCTAGTTCTTTTGATTGTCAGTAGATATGATTCTAGGACCTGTGGTCTTTTATTGTGGCCACTGATAAGTCATGTACAATTCTAATTGTAGCTCCAGTGTATTTGAATTTTTTTTCATATTTCTTGCAAAAATGTTTCTCTAATCTGAGGGTTTCAAAATTTGGCAATAAGATTTGGCAATAAGATTCCTATGTGCTTTCCGCAAAGGATCTCATTGAGGTGGTGATTGGTGGATTTTTTTTTTTTCTATTTTTACTTTCTCCTCCTCTCCATCATTCCAGGAAAATTTTCTTAAACTATTTCTCACATTATTGTGTCAAGTTTCTTTTTTTTGGTCACAAACTTTCAGACATTTCAATTATTCTTATATTTTCTCTTCTTGATCTGTTCTCCAGATATGTCATTTTTCTTATATGATATTTCTCACATTCTGTTCTATTTTTTTCCATTCTTTATAATCTGTTGTGTTTCTTGCCTGATCCTAATTTTCAAAGAGTTATTTTCATTTCTGAGACTGTACTCTCTGTCTCTTTGTTAACTTTTTTTCATAATCTTCTTGTTTTTCTTGGATGGTTTTTTTTGTTTTTATTTCTTTCTCAAGGTCTCTCATTTGATTTTTAAATTCTTTTCTGGGTTCTTGTATAAGTTTTTGTGGTTCCTTCTGAGGTTCCAGCCAGCTAGCTCCAGGACTCCCAATTTGGTGATTCTGAGGAAATAGTTGGGAGGCTCTTGCACTTCACACAAATTAATCCCTGGCTCCAAGTCTTTCTTCCAATCTCTGGTTATACCACAAAGGACCCCTGTTCTGCTCCAAATCTTCTTGATTTTTCACCAGTCCATGTTCACCCTGAAGTACAAATTTGTTCTAGTTATGGGGGATTTGAGGGCGGCTTGAAATTTACCAACCTACTCTGCCATCTTCCCAGAATCTCCCTAGTTTATATACATTTCTGCAAGATATTTGATAA
Source organism: Sminthopsis crassicaudata (assembly GCF_048593235.1). Classification (NCBI taxonomy): domain Eukaryota; kingdom Metazoa; phylum Chordata; class Mammalia; order Dasyuromorphia; family Dasyuridae; genus Sminthopsis; species Sminthopsis crassicaudata. Next base: position 69,904,712 of record NC_133623.1, read on the forward strand.
ATTATTCAGTGCTCTTTTTATGGAAATGGTGTGGACATGTGGCCCAGATATTAGTGGAATTAGACCCAAAATTGGCAGAATGATTATAGTAAAAGTATTCCATGTCAATTGGGAAGGAGGTCTCTAGTGAGGTGTCCCAAATATTTGTCATTGGACCATTGCTGCTAAATGTTTTTCTTAAATCAAGCCATTCTCCAATTGATAAATGGTCAAAGGATATGAATAGACAATTCTCAGATGAAGAAACTGAAATTATTTCTAGCCATATGAAAAGATGCTCCAAGTCATTATTAATCAGAGAAGTGCAAATTAAGACAACTCTGAGATACCACTACACACCTGTCAGATTGGCTAGAATGACAGGGAAAGATAATGCACAATGTTGGAGGGGATGTGGGAAAACTGGGACACTGATACATTGTTGGTGGAATTGTGAAAACATCCAGCTATTCTGGAGAGCAATTTGGAACTATGCTCAAAAAGTTGTAAAACTCAGCAATGTTACTACTGGGCTTATATCCCAAAGAGATCTTAAAGAAGGGAAAGTGACCCACATGTGCAAAAATGTTTGTGGCAGCCCTCTTTGTAGTGGCTAGAAACTGGAAACTAAGTGGATGCCCATCAATTGGAGAATGGCTGAACAAATTATGGTATATGTATGTTATAGAATATTATCGTTCTGTCAGAAATGACCAGCAGGATGATTTCAGTGAGGCCTGGAGAGACTTACATGAACTGATGCTGAGTGAAATGAGCAGGACTAGGAGATAATTGTATACTTCAACAACAATACTATATGATGATTGATTCTGATGGATGTGGCCATTTTCAACAATGAGATGAACCAAATCAGTTCCTATAGAGCAGTAATGAACTGAACCAGCTACACCCAGCAAAAGAACTCTGGGAATGAGTATGAACCACTACATAGAATTCCCAATCCCTCTATTTTTGTCCACCTGCATTTTGGATTTCCTTCACAGGCTAATTGTACACTATATCAAAGTCCAATTCTTTTTGTGCAGCAAGATAACTGTCTAAATATGTATACATATATTTTGTTTAACATATACTTTAACATATTTAACATGTATTGGTCAACCTGCCATCTGGGAGGGGGGAAGGAGGGGAAAAATTAGAATAAAAGGTTTGGCAATTGTTAATGTTGTAAAATTACCCATGCATATATCTGGTAAATAAAAACTATTAATAAAAATGTTTTTCTTAATATTTTTATTATATCTTTTTATTTACAAAATATGTGCATGGGTAATTTTTCAACATTTACCCTTGCAAAACCTTCTATTCCAACTTTTCCCCTTCTTCCCCCCCCTCCCCTAGATGCCAGGTAGTCCAATACATGTTAAATATGTTAAAGTATATGTTAAACAAAATATATGTATACATATTTAGACAGTTATCTTGCTGCACAAGAAAAATCAGATCTATAAAGAAACTAAAAAAACCTTAGAGGGAAAACAAAAATGCAAGCAAACAACAACAGAAAGAGTGGAAATGCTATGTTGTGGTCCACATGCATTTCCCATAGTTCTCTCTCTGGATGTAGCTAATTCTCTTCATTACTGAACAGTTAGAACTGGTTTGAATCATCTCTTTATTGAAGAGAGCCATATCCTTCAGAATTGATCAGCATATATTATTGTTGTTGAAATGTATAATGATCTCCTGCTTCTGCTCATTTCATTTAACATCAGCTTATGTAAGTCTCTCCAGGCCTCTCTGAAATCATCCTGCTGATCATTTATTATAGAACAATAATATCCATAACATTCATGTACTAAAATTTATTTAGCCATTCTCCAATTGGGAGGCATCCATTCAGTTTCCAGTTTCTAGCCACTCCAAAAAGGACTGCAACAAACATTTTTTCACTTGTGGGTCCCTTTCCCTTCTTTGAGATCTTTTTGGGATATTGGCCTAGTAGGTAGTCAAAGGGTATGCACAGTTTGAGAACTTTTTGAGCATAGTTCCAAATTGCTCTCCAGAATGGTTGGATCCCTTCACAATTCCTCCAACAATGCATCAGTGTCCCAGTTTTCCCACAGCCCCTCCAACATTTGCCATTATGTTTTCTTGTCATCTTAGCCAAACTGAGAGGTGTGTTGTCTTAATTTGCATTTCTCTGATCAACAGTGATTTGCAGCACCTTTTCACATGACTAGAAATAGTTTCAATATCTTCATTTGAAAATTGTCTATTCATATCCATTGACCATTTATCAATTGGAGAATGGCTTGATTTTTTAATAAATTTCAGTCAATTCTCTATATATTTTGGAAATGAGGTTTTTATTAGAACCTTTGACTGTAAAAGTGTTTTCTTAGTTTATTGTTTCCCTTCTAATCTTATCTGCATTAGTTTTGTTTGTACAAAAACATTTTAACTTAATATAATGAAAATTTTCTATTTTGTGATCAATAATGATCTCTAGTTCTTCTTTGGTCGCAAATTCCTTCCTCCTCAACAGGTTTGAAAGGTAAAGTATCCTATGTTTTTTAAAATTTATTTATAATCTCATTCTTTATGTCTAAATCATGAACTCATTTTGACCTTATCTTGGTATTTGTTGTTAAGTGTGGGTCAATGCCTAGTTTTTGCCATACTCGTTTCCAATTTTCCCAGCATTTTTTGTCAAATAGTGAATTCTTATCCCAAAAGTTGGGATCTTTGGGTTTGTCAAACACTAGATTGCTATAGTTATTGACTATTTTGTCCTGTGAACTTAACCTATTCCATTGATAAACTAGTCTATTTCTTTGCCAATACCAAATGGTTTTGGTGACCACTTCTTTATAATATAGTTTTATATCTGGTATAAAGCCTACTTGGTGTATTATCCTGGGGGTGATTTTCTGTATTCTTTTTGCTAACATTTTATTTAGGATTTTAGCATTAATATTCATTAGGGAAATTGGTCTATAATTTTCTCTTTCTGTTTTCATCCTACCTAGGTTAGGTATCAGTACCATGTCTGTGTCATAAAAGGAATTTGGTAGGACTCCTTCAATCCCTATTTTTTCAAATAGTTTATATAGCATTGGAAATTGGCTTAAATAACAGGAAAAATAATAACGAATGTTGGAGGGAATGTGGGAAAACTGGGACAATGATGCATTGTTAGTGGAGTTGTGAACAGATCCAAACATTCTGGAGAACAATTTGAAACTATGCTCAAAAAGTTCTCAAACTGTGCATACTCTTTAATCCAGCAGTGTCACTACTGGGTTTATATCCCAAAGAGATATTAAAGAAGGGAAATGGACCTGTATGTGCCAAAATGTTTGTGGCAGACCATTTCGTAGTGGCTAGAAACTGGAAATTGAATGGATGCCCATCAATCGGAGAATGGATGAGTAAATTATGGTATATGAATGTTCTGGAATATTATTGTTCCGTAAGAAATGACCAGCAGGATGAATACAGAGAGGCTTGGAGAGACTTACATGAACTGATACTTAGTGAAATGAGCAGAACCAGGAGATCATTATACACTTCAACAACAATACTATGATGAGGATCAATTCTGATAGAAGTGGCTATCTTCGGTAATGAGAGGATCCAATTCAATGCCAATTGATCAGTGATGAACAGAACCAGCTACGCTTAGTGAAAGAACACTGGGAAATGATGGAGACTGCTTGCATTTTTGCTTTTCTTCCTGGTTATTTTTACCTTTCTAAATCCGAATTTTCTTGTGCAACAAGAGAACTATATAAATATGTACACATATATTGTATTTAAGATATACTTTAACATGTTTAACATGTATAAGCCTGCCCGCCATCTAGGGGAGGAGTTGGAGGGAAGGAAGGGAAAAGTTGGAACAGAAGTGATTGAAGGAGTCAATGCTGAAAAATTACCCATGCATATGTTCTGTCAATAAAAAGCTATAATAATAATAATAATAATAATAATAATAATAAAAGAATGCAAACATCAGTCTTAAGGCAATGTGCTCCAGTATTAAAACCAGAAAGGAATGTTATATAGCAGATGACCAATGAAATGCTTTAAATGAAATTGACAAGGCTAAAACTACACTTTAAATCATTTTACATATATATATATGTATATATACACACACACACATATACACAGATGTTTGTGTGTGTAAACATTATATATATGTGTGTGCATATGTGCATTGTGTAATTTATTTTTTATCTACCTATGCACCCATGTACCTTGGCCTAAGTGGATCTTTAGGAAATTCTTTTTCATCATTCAATTGATTGATTAAAATTTGTACCTAAACTCAAAAAAAAAATATTGGCATAAAAGATGGGCAAAATAACTCCTAATTATTGTTCTAATTTCCTCTTCATTGGTGGAGAGTTCTCCATTTTCATTTTTAAGACTAACAATTTGATTTTCCTCTTTCTTTTTTCTAATCAAATTTACCAAAGGTTTATCTATTTTGTTGGTTTTTCATAAAACCAACTCTTAGTTTTATTTTTTAATTCAATAGTTTTTTTACTTTCAATATTATTGATTTCTCCTTTTATTTTTAAATTTTAAAGTTTAGTATTTGATTGGGGGTTTTTAAATTTGCTCTTTTTCTAGAGTTGCAAGCCCAGTTCATTGACCTTCTCTTTCTCTGTTTTATGCAAGTAAGCCTCTAGAGATATGAAATTTCCCCTTATTACCACTTTGGCTGCATCCCACAGATTTTGGTATGTCATCTCATTATTGTCATTCTCTTGGGTGAAAATATTGATTGTGTCTATGATTTGCTGTTTCACCCAATCATTTTTTAGAATGAGATTATTTAGTTTTCAATTATTTTTTGGTCTATTTTCCCCTGGCTTTTTATTGAATATAGTTTTTATTGCATCATGATCTGAAAAGAATGGATTTACTATTTCTGCCTTTCTGCATTTTATTTTGAGGTCTTTATGTCCTAATATATGGTCATTTTTTGTATAGGTTCCATGAACTACCAGAGAAGAAAGTGTACTCCTTTCTGTCTCCATTCAGTTTTCTCCAAAGATCTATCATACCTAACTTTTCTAATATTCTATTTACCTCTTTAACTTCTTTCTTATATGTTTTATGGTTTGATTTATCTAATTCTGAGAGTGCAAGGTTGAGATCTCCCACTATTATAGTTTTGCTGTCTATTTCTTCTTGCAGCTCTCTTAACTTCTCCTTTAGGAATTTAGATGCTATACCACTTGGTGCATATATGTTTAGTATTGATATTGCTTCATTGTCTGTTCTACCCTTTAGCAAGATATAGTTTCCTTCCCTATCTCTTTTAATTATATCTATTTTTGCTCTTGTTTGAGCTGAGATCAGAATGACTACCCCTGCTTTTTTTTTTTAACTTCATCTGAAGCATAGTCGATTCTGCTCCAGCCTTTTACCTTTATTCTGTATGAATCACCCTGTTTCAAATGTGTTTCCTGTAAACAACATATTATAGGGTTCTGGCTTTTGATCCAGCCTGTTATCCACCTTTGCTTTATGGGAGAGTTCATCCCATTCACATTTATAGTTAAAACTACTAATTCTGCATTTCTTACCATCTTATTATCTCCAGATTATACTTTTCTCTTTCTTTTTCTCCTTACCCCCTCCCCAATATTAAACTTATGAGCACCACTTACCTCATGCAGCTGTAACTTCCTACTGAGGCTACTGATTGCCAGGGCCTTACATTTTCCCCAGAAGCACATGTAGACGAGCTGATGCAAACAGCCTTTCTTTATTGGTAATCTCAGCAGGGGTTAGCAGGAAGCAAGAGCAAGTATATGTATGTCTCTGCATCTCTCTTTCTGCATCTCTGAATCTCTCTACATTTCTGCCTCTGTCTGCTTCTCTTCACATCCTTCTTGCCTATGGACTCAAAGCTGGTTATTTATATTTACTTTCCTCTGGGGTTGCCTTGTGCCTAGCCCACTCTGCACTTCGTAGGTAGATCCCCAGGAGGGAGACAACTGGAATTAGTGCTGGGTCCTAAGAAAAGATCTAGCAATAGGACACACCCTTCGCCATCTCTAGGAAACACCTGTAAGACACAACCATCTACCTCAAAGGCCAAACCCCTTTTTACCTCCTAGGTACACCCTATCAGCTGATGGGGCATAAATGGCAATTCTCAGAAGGAAAGTCTCTAACATGCAGCTCTCTTTCTTTAGAATCCTTCCCACCCCCTTAGAGTCCCTCCCCCTTTCTTATACCTTTTCTCTACTATTTTTGTATTTCCTTCTATTTAGCCTACCCCTTCCCTTTTCACTTTTCCTCTCCCAATTTTCAATGAGATAAGAGAAGTTTCTCTGTAAACCAAATATGTCTAATATTTTCTCTTTGAGCCCAATCTGTTGAGAATAAGATTCACACAATGTTCCTCCATCTCCCTTCATTCCTTCAGATACAATAAGTTTCCTTTGCCTCTTCATGAGATGTAATTTCCTTCTTTTTACCTCCACTTTTCCCTTTTTATGATATAATATTTAAATAAAATGGAATGGCATTCTAACAGTAAAATCAAATTATACATGTGCTCTCTATGTATGCCCAGAACAGAAATTCAGTTCTCAAGAGTTCTTTTTACCTTTTTATGCTTCTCTTGAGTCCTATATTTGGAGCTCAATTTTTTTGTATACCTCTGGTTTTTTTTTTCATTAGAAATTCATTAAAAATAAATGTTTCAGGCTAAGGAACTTGGTATGCAGCCAAGAATAACTTAGCCAGGAAAAAAATCATTTTCCAGGGAAGAAGATGGACATTTAACGAAATAAATGAATTCCATCTATTCTTGATGAAAAAACAAGACCTACAAAAAATGTTTGATCTTCAAATACAGAACTCAAGAGATTTCTAAAAAGGTAAAAAGAAATTTTGAGAACTATACTTCTGCTATAAAAATATGTAAAGAACATATATATAATTTGTCCTAGAAACTAGAGGTGGAAAGGAAATTGTATCATAAAAAAGTGTAAAGTGGTGGTACTACATCTCATGAAGAGGCAAAGGTAACCTATTATATCTGAGAGAAAGAAAGGAGGGAGATGAACATAGTGTGTATTAATAAACATATTCAATTTATGGTGAAACTTCTTCCACTTCATTGAAAAGTGAGAGGGAAGGAGTAAGCTAAGGGGAAGGGAATACAGAAATTGTGAGGAAAAGGGGTAAAAGAAGGGGAGGAACTTTAAGGTGGGGGAGGGATACTAAAAAGGGAGGGCTGTGAAAAGCAAGTGGTGTTCACAAGTTTAATACTGGGTAGGAGGGTAAGAGGGAAGGAAAAGAGAAAAGCATAAGCAGGGATTAATAGGATGGCAAGCAATATAGAATTAGTCATTCTAACCATAAATGTGAATGGGGCAAACTGCCTCATAAAGAGGAAGCAGTTAGCAGACTGGATTAAAAGTCAGAATCCTACTATATGTTGTTTACAGGAAACACACCTGAAACAGGGTGATACATTCAAACTAAAAGTAAAAGGTGGAGCAGAAACTACTATGCTTCAGGCAAAGCCAAAAAAGCAGGGGTAGCCATCCTCATCTCAGATCAAGCAAAAACAAAAATTGATCTAATTAAAAGAGATAAGGAAGGGCATTATATCCTGCTAAAGGGTAGCATCAATAATGAAGCAGTATCAATATTAAACATATATGCACCAAGTGGTGCAGCATCTAAATTCTTAAAAGAGAAATTAAGAGAGCTGCAAGAGGAAATAGATAGCAAAACTATAATAGTGGGAGATCTCAACCTTGCACTCTCAGAATTAGATAAATCAAACCACAAAATAAATAAGAAAGAAGTCAAAGAGGTAAATAGAATACTAGAAAAGTTTGATATGATAGATCTTTGGCGAAAGCTAAATGGAGACAGAAAGGAGTATACTTTCTTCTCAGCAGTTCATGGAACCTATACAAAAACTGATCATATACTAGGGCATAAAATCCTCAAAATCAAATGCAGTAAGGCAGAAATAGTAAATGCAGCCTTTTCAGACCACAATGCAATCAAAATTACATTTAATAAAAAGCCAGGGGAAAATAGACCAAAAAATAATTGGAAACTAAATAATATTATACTAAAGAATGATTGGGTAAAACAGCAAATCATAGACATAATTAATAGCTTCACTCAAGAAAATGACAATAATGAGACATCATACCAAAATGTGTGGGATACAGCCAAAGCAGTAATAAGGGGAAGTTTTATATCTCTACAGGCCTACTTGCATAAAATAGAGAGAGGGGCCAATGAATTGGGCTTACAACTAAAATTGCTAGAAAAAGGAACAAATTAAAAAACCCCAGACAAACACAAAACTTGAAATTCAAAAAATAAAAGGTGAGATTAATAAAATTGAAAGTAAAAAAAACTATTGAATTAATTAATAAAACTAAGAGTTGGTTCTATGAAAAAACCAACCAAATAGACAAAACCTTAGTAAACTTGATTAAAAAAAGGAAAGAGAAAAAGCAAATTGTTAGTCTTGAAAATGAAAAGGGAGAACTCACCACTAATGAAGAGGAAATTAGAACAATAGTTAGGAGCTACTTTGCTCAACTTTATGCTGATAAATTCAATAACTTAAATGAAATGAAAGAATACCTTCAAAAGTATAGCTTGCCCAGATTAACAGAGGAAGAAGTAAGTAGTCTAAATAGTCCCATCTCAGAAAAAGAAATAGAACATTCTATTAACCAACTCCCTAAGAAAAAATCCCCAGGACCAGATGGATTTACATGTGAATTCTACCAAACATTTAACTCCAATGCTATATAAAGTATTTGAAAAAATAGGGGATGAAGGAGTCCTACCAAATTCGTTTTATGACACAGACAAGGTACTGATACCTAAACCAGGTAGATCGAAAACTGAGAAAGAAAACTATAGACCAATTTCCTTAATGAATATTGATGCTAAAATCTTAAATAAGATATTAGCAAAAAAGACTTCAGAAAATCATCCCCAGGATAATACACTATGACCAAGTGGGATTTATACCAGGAATGCAGGGCTGGTTTAATATTAGAAAAACTATTAGTATAATTGACCATATTAATAATAAAATTAATAAAAACCATATGATCATCTCAATAGATGCAGAAAAAGCATTTGATAAAATCCAACATCCATTCCTACTAAAAACGCTTGAGAGTATAGGAATAAATGGACTATTCCTTAAAATAATAACGAGCATATATTAAAAACCTTCAGTAAACATCATATGTAATGGTGATAAACTAGAACCTTTCCCTGTAAGATCAGTAGTGAAACAAGGTTGCCCACTATCACCATTACTATTCAATATAGTACTAGAAACTCTAGCCTCGGCAATAAGAGTTGAGAACTGAAAAGTGAAAATACTATGCTTCTCCAAAGCACTTGTAATAGACCTTGGACAGAAAATGCCATCTGCTTTAAATAATTGGAAAGACATTCAGTGCTCTTGGATAGGCCAAGCGAATATAATAAAGATGACAATACTCCCCAAACTAATCTATTTATTCAGTGCTATACCAATCAGACTCCCAAGAAACTATTTCAATGACCTAGAAAAAATAACAACAGAATTCATATGAAACAACAAAAGGTCAAGATTTTCAAGGGAAGTAATGAAAAAAAAAATTAAATGAAGACTGCCTAGCTGTACCTGATCTAGAACTATATTATAAAGCAACAGTCACCCAAACCATTTGGTATTGGCTAAGAAATAGACTAGCTGATCAGTGGCATAGGTTAGGTTCACAGGGCAAGATAGTGAATAAAAATAGCAATCTAGTGTTTGACAAACCCAAAGATCCCAACTTTTGGGATAAGAATTCATTATTTGACAAAAACTGCTGGGAAAACTGGAAATTAGTATGGCAGAAACTAGGCATGGACCCACATTTAACACCACATACTAAGATAAGATCAAAATGGGTCCAAGATTTAGGCATAAAGAACGAAATCATAAATAAATTGGAGGAACATGGGATGGTTTACCTCTCAGACTTGTGGAGGAGGAAGGAGTTTGTGTCCAAGGGAGAACTAGAGACCATTATTGATCACAAAATAGAAAATTTTGATTACATCAAATTAAAAAGTTTCTGCACAAATAAAACTAATGCAAACAAGATTAGAAGGGAAGTAACAAATTGGGAAAACATTTTTACAGTTAAAGGTTGTGATAAAGGCCTCATCTCCAAAATATACAGAGAATTGACTGTAATTTATAAGAAATCAAGCCATTCTCCAATTGATAAATGGTCAAAGGATATGAACAGACAATTTTCAGATGATGAAATTAAAACTATTTCCGCTCATATGAAAGAGTGTTCCAAATCACTATTGATCAGAGAAATGCAAATCAAGACAACTTTGAGATATCATTACACACCTGTCAGATTGGCTAAGATGACAGGAACAAATAATGATGAATGTTGGAGGGGCTGTGGGAAAACTGGGACTCTGATGCATTGTTGATGGAGTTGTGAAAGAATCCAACCATTCTGGAGAGCAATCTTACATCAACTGATGCTGAGTGAAACGAGCAGAACCAGGAGATCATTATACACTTCAACAATGATACTGTATAAGGATGTATTCTGATGGAAGTGGATATCTTCAACATAGAGAAGATCTAATCCAATTCCAATTGATCAATGATGGACAGAATCAGCTACACCCAGAAAAGGAACACTGGGAAATGAGTGTAAACTGTGAGCATTGTTTTTTTGTTTTGTTTTGTTTTGTTTCTCTTCCCAGATTATTTTTACCTTCCGAATACAATCCTTCCTTTGCAACAACAACAAAAAAAAATTCGGTTCTGCACATACATATTGTACCTGGGATATACTATAAGATATTTAATATGTATGGGAATGCCTGCCATTTAGGGGAGGGGGTGGAAGGAAGGAGGGGAAAAACTCAGAACAGAAGGGAGTACAAGGGATAATGTTGTAAAAAAAAATTTACCTATGCATATGTACTGTCAAAGAAAATGTTATAATTATAAAAATTAATAAAAAATAAAATTAAAAAAAAGAAAGAAAGAAATGTTTCATTGAATGTTCATCTTCTTCCCTGGAAAAAAAATGCTCAGTTTCGCTGGATAGTTTATTCTTGCTGCATTCCAAGTTCCTTTGCCTTTTGGAATATCAGATTCCAGGCCCTATGATCCTTTAATGTGGAAGCTACTAGATCCCAAGTAATCCTTATTGGCTCCTCAGTATTTGAATTTATTTTTTTTTGCACCCTGAGGAGACTGCACCCTGCCCCCATCCACTCAGCATCTGCTTGACTCCATGTTCTTCCTCCCTGCTTGTGCTGGCCCCCTCCCATGTCTGATCAAGACAGACCTTTTCTAGCCAACCTCGAAATTATCTTCTGCTGGTAATTTATTGTACTCCCAATATTTGCAGGTTCTACCAGTCAAGCATTATTTCAAAGACTGAATTTTGTAATCAGCAGTGAGGGTAGTAGGGGAGCTTAGAATGAAACATGTGCTCTCTCCACCATCCTAGCTCCATCCTTAAATTTTTTTTATCAATAACTTAGACAAGTGGCATAGATGGAATCCTTGTCACATTTGCAGATGAGCCAGAACTGGATGATAAAGCCAAGATCCAAAAATATCTTGATAAGTTAAAACATTGTGCAAAAATCTAATAAGCTGGAATTGAATTGGAATAGATATAAAGTCTAGCATGTGGATTTAAGAAGTGAACTTTACAAGTATAAGTTGTAGAGAAGCATAGTTATATGGAGGTTTGTTTACAAAAAGATTCCACGGTTTACTGGATTGCATGCTCCAAGTGAGGCAGAAATAGGATATCACACTCAGAGAAGACTGGTAAGAAGGAGGTAATAGGCTTTATCATCTCCATGAAGACTTTCTTGTCTCTCTCCAGATGACTGTGCTTTTTTTCTGAAATTACTTTGGTTTTTACTATGTAACCTAAATATACATATACAATATAATATATAATCATTATATTTTGTGCACACAGACGCAAAAACACAGAAACAGAGACCCATGCTCTCTCACAAACATATATATTATATGTGTGTGTGTATGTATGCATGTATATACACATACATAATGTGTATGTGTATTTTGTTATCTATGATAGAATATATGCTCTTTAAAGGAAGGGATTTATTTTTGGTATCCCTGGTGCCTAGCACAGTGTCTAGTACACAGTAGATGCTTAATAAATGTTTGTTGTTTAGTTGCTTGATATTTAGGGGCAGGAGGGCCTTTCAGTATTTATCAAATAATAGTGCATACAGGAAATGAATTTCTCACTTTTCTTATGTTTGGGCTTGCCAGGGATAATATTATTAACTGAGTATAGAACTTGGTACATGGTATTTGTTGGCATTTGCTGTACACCCTGATGGTAGAGGGTGCTAATTATCTTTGTATTACACATCTAATACCCAATGGAGTCTCTTTTTCTCAACTGTCTTCAAGCTACTGTCTTCTTGCACTGATAGTCCCAATATCTTGCTCTGTTTCCCAAAGTCCCTACTCTGCCCCATTCACCTGCCTCTCTTGATCTATACTCTTACAAAGGGACACCTGGGTTGTACCTTATTCCAGTCCCTTACTCTCCTTTGCTTCTCTCTGCACACACTGTCAGGTCCTTCCCTCAATCCAGTCCCTGATGTTCTAACCTTGAGGAACTTCTTCAGTCCAACTCCACTGTTCCTTCCCTGAAGCAATTGCTTCCCCTAGCAGTTCCTGCACAGGGCTGGAGATGTGGAGGAAATTTTCTTATTCTTTAAATTGCTGATGAAATGTGGTTCTCCTCCCAGGAAATCTGTGTGGGGTCACAAGAGCTCAGCTGTATGTAGCTGAACCTTGCAAAATGCCGATCTGGCTTTGTGTCCTTATCCTTCTAATTTCTCTTGAGCAGCTTAATAAAAATATCCTCATCTCAGAGCCCTCCATGTCCTTCTAGTGAAGACAGTCAGATCCTTTCTGCAGTTATAGATGTGTCTGGTGGAACTTTTCAACTGAGGTAGATGGAAGGGAATGTCAGATGGACTAATCTCTTTGACCATTTGCTGGGTTCCTTCTATTACATTGAATAATCCCCCCATCCCCACTTTAAAAATCAAATTCTACCATTTCCTCACATTCACATTTTGTCCCATTCCATATTGGGGTAGGTCATTCTGATTGTTATTGCAGGAATTTGCATTGTGTACATACTAGTTTTAAATGTAAATCATGAAAAAAGGGGCAAAACTTTCAGTTCTGCAGGGAGAGAAGAATGATAGTGTGTTATATTGTTGAATGAAATCAGATGAGATACTATATGTAAAACACTTTCTTCTTCTGTCATTATTGAATCGGGATAAAAGTACTTAAATATGTATTATACTTAGCAAGACATGAACTGGTGTCTGGGGCTGGCTCCATATCTTTCAGAAGTGAACAGATGTCAAATGTTCATATTACAAATGGAGACCTTAGCATTCAAAAATAAACTGTACTCAAGGAGATCCTTGAGCATTCAAAAATAAACTGTACTGGAACTGTAATGTTGTCATGGAGCAAAATTTTGACCCTCCTCTCCTAATCATAATACTGATCCATAAAAATTCAAGAAGAGTGTTTTGAATAGGCTGCCAAGTGTTCCTAATTTTTTCACTGCATGGAGGAAATGCTTTCAACATATAGAGATCCAGGGGAAGAAATGAAGACCATGTGCAAACAACATGAGGAACATGTGATCCCCATAATCCTATCCCCTAGAATTGTCCTAAAGATCTATTCATGGACCCCACAGCAAATGAGTTAACATCCCAGTACTTAATTATTGAGTTACAAAAGACAAAATTCTGTGCAATGATCTGAAAATATTAAACAGGTAAGAATCAATAACAGGAGATGGAAACTCCATCAAAAAGATGAACATAGATGAATAATAATAACAATAAACACTTCTACAGTGTGTCATAAAAAGTACTTTGCAAACATCTCATATGAACCTGACAACCACCCTGTAATTTACTTAGCATAGGTATTATTATCACCCCCATTTTACAGATATGAACGTTAGGATCTGGAAAGTTTTAGCAACTTGCCTATAGTTACACAGGAGGGCAGAACTTCAGTCTAGGCCTTGTGTCTCCAATTCCAGTTGTCTATCCACTATGCCAGTTCACTAGTGTCAGGGCATCTGGTATGGGAAAGAATGAAACTCTGAATCTGAAATAGTTATATAAAGACATTTATGAAATTATTTGGTAGAGGAGACTAAGCCAGAAAGGATTGTGTGACTCCCACTTAGGTTCTGGAAGATTTCTATTACATAAGATTTAGACTGGGGACCCACACATAAACAGTGGGGGCAGACTGAATGCATACCTAAGTAAGTGTCCCCCTACGCTGTCCTCCCCGACTGGCCTGATCTAGGTTTCCACTTGATTGGAGAAAGGAGGCTGAGAGCTGCTTCTTCCCCAGTACAGCCCTTTCTTCCTCTGTTCTAGATGTTGTCTGTAATCCAAGTCCCATGGAAGGGCTGGTGTTTTTCAGGTTCTGCTGCAGATATTGTATTCTTCCCCTTTTGGGCAACCCAGGACACTCTACCCTCTACCTCCTTGTTCTGCCTCTCCTGTCCTTATGTGAAAGGACAGGCCTTCACCCACCCCAAGCAGATTTGAGCTTCTGCCCTAGCCCCAGCAACCTGCCCTCAGGACCCTGGTCAACCCTGGGTCCACCTCCACATGGAAAATACCATGCGGGTGGGGGGAGAGCAACTGGGTGATGGAAGCTGAAAGAAATGACTTAGGGGACTCTCTACTGCTCTGTGACTGAAGTCACAGAATCCCCTTCCCTTGTCTTCCCTCCCTAATCCCCACTCTGCTCTGGGAGGAGACTAGTCCTGCCCTGTGACATCAAAGTGCATTCCCCTTCCCATTGTTTTATATGTAAGTCTTTTTCATCTCTGGAGGGACACTGAGCAGGGCCAAGAGCAGCTGGAGGTCTGTGTGTCTCTCCTCCAATTCCTTTCCTCTCCTTCTTACCCCCATCTTTTAGAATGACCAATCTTGAGGGTCCTGCTAGTGCCCAAGTGGCTGTGGATGTGTGCTCCTGCCTCAGCCCCTCTATTTCTTCTTCTCATCTTCTCTTCCCTCCACCACCTTTTTCATGAAGCCCCCACCCCACAATTGGCTTCTCTTAGTGCTCTGGAGGAAGGGTGCAAGGGAAGTGCTGGGAGCATGGATAATTTTCTTTATGCAGGTGTTGTGTATATAGATGGGTCATTTGTGTCGATGGGTGTATCTGTGTGTGTGTGTGTGTGTGTGTGTGTGTGTGTGTGTGTGTGTGTGTGCTGCACCTGGGCCTTCCTCTCTAAAGAGCTGGGATTCATGGGGTTGTAGGGTGGGGTATGATGGAGACCAAGTTAGGAAAGGGCCTTTGGGGACCCTCCTTTCTTTCCCTCTTCAGATACATGTTTCCCTTCTTTCTTCCTCCTTTCCTCCCATCCTTGATTTGACCTCAGGGCTAGAGAGACAGGAAACAGTGTAAGAACTCTTCCCCTTCACTTCTCAATATCATCTCATTTGATATCCTTTAATTTAATGGCATGTTTTTTTTTTTTATTCTGGTTTCAATCTGCACCTGGTGAAAGGGCCTTCCCATGTTACTTGTTATGGAATAGAAAGGGGGGAGGAGACTGTTCCCTGAATCTGCAGAAGTACATAATTTAGATCGAAAGAAGAGAATTGTTTTAAAAGTGCACTTCTCTCTTTAGGAGGGATTTGGACCATTTTTTCATAGGGCTATTGTTAGGTTGGATATGTTTCACTGAAAATTTTCATAAAATTATCACTCTTTGTAGATGATATGATAGAATACTTAGAGAATCAACTAAAAAATCACTAGAAACAATGAATAACTTTTGCAAAATTGCAGGATATAAAATAAAACCACATAAATCATCAGCATTTGTATATGTTATCAACAAAGTCCAGCAAAAAAAATGTCCTTTTCATATCCTTTGACATATTGGAGAATGACTTTAATCTTGGAAATTAGAACAAGTTCTTTCTATATCTTGCATATGCAACAGTCCTTTGAGAACTGCAAATATATTTGGTATTGGCTAAGAAATAGACTAGTTGATCAGTGGAATAGGTTAGCTTCAAAGGACAAAATAGTCAATAATTTTAATAATCTAGTGTTTGACAAACCCAAAGACCCCAGCTTTTGGGATAAGAATTCATTGTTTGACAAAAACTGTTGTTATACAAAAATGTATAAAAAAATCTACATTATTTCAAAGTCTGATTCTTCTTGTGCAACAAAATAACTGTATGGACATGTATACATATATTGTATTTAACATATACTTTAACATATTTAACATGTATTGGTCTACCTGCCATCTGGGGTAAGGGGTAGGGGGAAGGAGGGGAAAAACTGGAACAAAAGGTTTTGCAATTGTCAATGCTGAAAAATTGCCCATACATATATGTTGTAAATAAAAAGCTATAGTAAAAAATTTTGTGAAATGGAAAAAAATTCCATAGAACAAAATAATTCATTTAAAAACCTAATTAAACATATACAAAAAGAAGTAAAAAATTAAATGAAGAAAATAACTCATTAAAAATCAGAACTGAACAAATGGAAATGAATGATTCGATGAGACATCAAGAATCAGTCAAGCAAAACCAAAAAAAATGAAAAAATAGAAAAAAAATTAAATATCTACTTGGAAAAAACAACACACTTGGAAAACAGATCTAGGAGAGATAATCTATGGATATTGGACTAACAGAAAATCATGATGAAAAAAAGAGCCTAGACACCATTTTCCAGGAAATCATCAAACAGAACTGCCCAGATGTCATAGAATCAGAAGGCAAAATAACTATTGAAAGAATTCATCGAACACCTCCTGAAAGAGACCCTAAAATTAAAACTCCAAGGAATATTGTGGCTAAATTGCAGAACTATCAGACTAAGGAAAAATATTACAAGCAGCCAGAAAAAAAAAATTCAAAGACGATAAGCCACAATAAGGATCACTCAGAATCTAACAGCTTCCATGTTAAAGGATCAAAGGGCCTGGAATCTGATATTCCAAAAAGCAAAAGAACTTGGAATGCAGCCAAGAATAAACTACCCAGCTAAGCTGAGCATTTTCTTCCAGAGAAAAACATGGACATTCAATGAAACAGGTGAATTCCATTTATTTCTAATGAAAAAAACAGAGCTAAACAAAAAATTTGACCTCCAAATATAGGATTCAAGAGAACCATTAAAAGGCAAAAAGAATTCTTGAGAACTGTATTTCTGTTATGGACAAACAGAGAGTGCACATATAATTTGATTTTACTGTTATAATATTTAAACAAAGGAATTAGAAGTGGAAAGGGGATTGTATCAAGAAAAGGGAAAAGTGGAGATAAGATGGAAATTACATCTCACAAAGAAGTAAAGGAAACCTATGGTATCTGAGGGAAGGAAGGGAGGGGGAGGAACATTGTGTGAATCTTACTGTCATCAGATTTGGCTCAAAGAGAAAATATTAAGGCATATTTCAGTTTACAGAGAAACTTCTCTCATCCTATTGAAAAGTGGGAGGGGAAAAGAGAAAAGGGAAGGATAGGCTAAATAGAAGGAAAACAGAAATAATAGGGGAAAGGTATAAGAAAGGGAGAGAATGGGAGAGGGAGGGATTCTAAAGAGGGACAGTTGCTTGAGGCAAGCAGTGCTCATAAGGTTAATACTGGGGAAGAGGGTAAGGGGGAAAGGAAAGAGAAAAGTATAATTTGGGGATAAGATGTCAGGAAATACAGAATTAGTCATTTTAACTGTAAATGTGAATGGGATGAACTCTCCCATAAAGCAGAGGCAGATAGCAGACTGGACTGGATCAAAAGCCAGAATCCTACAATACGTTGTTTACAAGAAACACATTTAAAGCAGGGTGATACATTCAGAGTAATGGTAAAAAGCTGGAGCAGAATCTATTATCCTTCAGGTGAAGTAAAAAAATGCAGGGGTAGCCATCCTGATCTCAGATCAAACAAAAGCATAAATTGATCTAATTAAAAGAGATAAGGAAGGAAACTATATCTTGCTAAAGGGTAGCATAGATAATGAAGCAATATCAATACTAAACATATATGCACCAAGTGGTATACCATGGAAATCCCTAAAGGAGAAGTTAAGACAGCTGCAAGAAGAAATAGACAGCAAAACTATAATAGTGGGAGATCTCAACCTTGCACTATCAGAATTAGATAAATCAAACCACAAAACAAATAGGAAAGAAGTTAAAGAGGTAAACAGAATATTAGAAAAGTTAAATATGATAGATCTTTGGAGAAAACTGAATGGAGACAGAAAGGAGCACACTTTCTTCTTGACAGTCCAAGGAACCTATACAAAAATTGACCATATATTAGGACATAAGTACCTCAGAATCAAATGCAGAAGGGCAGAAATAGTAAATGCATTCTTTTCAATATATATATATATATATATATATATATATATATATATATATATATATATTCAATAAAAAGCCAGGGGGAAATAGACCAAAAAGTAATTGGAAACTAAATAACTTCATCCTAAAGAATGAATAGATGAAACAGCAAATCATAGACACAATTAATAATTTCATCCAAAAGAATGACAATAAATTAGATGACGTACCAAAATTTGTGGGATGTAGCCAAAGCAGTAATAAGGGGAAATTTTATATCTCTAGAGGCTTACTTGCATAAAATAGAGAAAGAGAAGATCAATGATTTTGGCTTGCAACTTAAAATCTAGAAAAAGAGCAAATTTAAAACCCCCAATTAAATACTAAACTTGAAATTCTAAAAAAAGGAGAAATTAATAAAATTGAAAGCAAAAAAACTATTAAATTAATAAATAAAACTAAGAGTTGGTTTTATGAAAAAAAAAAATTGATAAACCTTGGTAAATTTGATTAGAAGAAGGAAAGAGGAAAATTAAATTGTTAGTCTTAAAAATGAAAAGGGAGAACTCCCCACTAATGAAGAGGAAATTAGAGCAATAATTAGGAGTTACTTTGCCCAACTTTATGTCAATAAATTTGATAACTTAAGTGAAATGGATGAATGTCTTCAAAAAATAGCTTCCCATGGACCCACATTTAACACCACATACTAAGATAAGATCAAAATGGGTCCAAGATTTAGGCATAAAGAACGAGATCATAAATAAATTGGAGGAACATGGGATGGTTTACCTCTCAGACTTGTGGAGGAGGAAGGAGTTTGTGTCCAAGGGAGAACTAGAGACCATTATTGATCACAAAATAGAAAATTTTGTTTACACCAAATTAAAAAGTTTCTGCACAAACAAAACTAATGCAAACAAGATTAGAAGGGAAGTAACAAATTGGGAAAACATTTTTACACTTAAAGGTTCTGATAAAGGCCTCATCTCCAAAATATACAGAGAATTGACTTTAATTTATAAGAAATCAAGCCATTCTCCAATTGACAAATGGTCAAAGGATATGAACAGACAATTTTCAGATGATGAAATTAAAACTATTTCCACTCATATGAAAGAGTGTTCCAAATCACTATTGATCAGAGAAATGCAAATTAAGACAACTCTGAGATCATTACACACCTGTCAGATTGGCTAAGATGACAGGAACAAATAACGATGAATGTTGGAGGGGCTGTAGGAAAACTGGGACACTGATGCATTGTTGGTGGAATTGTGAAAGAATCCAACCATTCTGGAGAGCAATCTGGAATTATGCCCAAAAAGTTATCAAAATGTGCATATCCTTTGGCCCAGCCATACTACTACTGGGCTTATATCCCAAGGAAATACTAAAGAAGGGAAAGGGACCTGTATGCGCCAAAATGTTAGTGGCAGACCTTTTAATAGTGGCTAGAAACTGGAAAATGAATGGATGTCCATCAATTGGAGAATGGTTGGGTAAATTATGGTATATGAATGTTATGGAATATTATTGTTCTGAAAGAAATGACCAACAGGAGAAATACAGAGAGGCTTGGAGAAACTTAATCAACTGATGCTGAGTGAAATGAGCAGAACCAGAAGATCATTATATACTTCAACAATGATACTGTATGAGGATGTATTCTGATGGAAGTGGATATCTTCAACATAGAGAAGAGCTAATCCAATTCCAATTGATCAATGATAGACAGAATCAGCTACACCCAGAAAAGGAACACTGGGAAATGAGTGTAAACTATTATTTTTACCTTCTGAATCCAATTCTTCCTGTGCAACAAGAAATTCAGTTCTACACACATATATTGTATCTAGAATATATTATAATATATTTAAAATCTGAACAGAAGTAAGTGCAAGGGATAATGCTGTAAAAAATTACCCATGCATATGTACTGTCAAAAAAAAAGTTATAATTATAAAATAAAATAAAAATAAAAATAAAGTGAAAAAAATAGCTTCCCAGATTAATAGAGGAAAAAGTAAATTGGTTAAACAGTCCCATTTTAGAAAAAGAAATAGGACAAGCTATTATTCAACTCCTTAAGGAAAAAAAATCCCCAGGACCAGATGGATTTACATGTGAATTCTACCAAACATTTAAAGAACAATTAACCCCAATACTATAGAAATGATTTGAAAAAATAGGAAATAAGGACTCCGAACAAATTCATTTTATGACACATACATGGTACTGATACCTAAACCAGGTAGGATGAAAACAGAAAGAAAATTATAGACCAGTCTCTCTAATGAATATTGATGTAAAAAGATTAGCAAAAAGATCACAGAAAAATCATCCCCAGGATAATACACCATGACCAAGTAGGATTTATACCAGGAATGCAAGACTGGCTCAATATTAGGAAAACTATTAGCATAATTGACTACATCAATAACCAAATTAACAGAAACCATATGATCATCTCAATAGATGCAGAAAAAGCATTTGATAAAATCCAACATCTATTCCTATTAAAAACAGTAGAGAGTATAAGAATAAATGGACATTTCCTTACAATAGTAACATCTATTTAAAACCATCAGTAAGCATGGGGATAAACTGGAACCATTCCCAATAAGATCAGAAGTGAAATAAGGTTGCCCACTATCACAATTACCATTCAATATTGTATTAGAAATTCTAGCTTCGGCAATAAGAGATGAAAAAGAGATTAAAGCAATTAGAGTAGGTAATGAGGAAACCAAATTATCACTTTTTGCAGATGATATGATGGTATACTTAGAGAACCCCAGAGATTCTACTAAAAAGCTATTAGAAATAATCCACAACTTTAGCAAAGTTGCAAGATACAAAATAAATCCACATAAATCCTCAGCATTTTCATACATCACTCACTAAATCCAACTGCAAGAGATACAAAGAGAAATTCCACTTAAAATAACTGTTGATAGTATAAAATATTTGGGAATCTATCTGCCAAAGGAAAGTCAGGAACCATATGAGCAAAACTACAAAACACTTTCCACACAAATAACGTCAAATCTAAACAATTGGAAAAATTTTAAGTGTTCCTGAATAGGTCAAGCGAATATAATAAATACGACAAGACTCCCTAACCTAATTTATTTATTTAGCACTATACCAATCAGACTCCCAAAAAACTATTTTAATGACCTAGAAAAAATAACAACAAAATTCATATGAAAGAACAAAAGGTCAAGACTTTCAAGGGAACTAATGAAAAAAAAATCAAATGAAGGTGGCCTACTTGTTCCAGATCTAAAACTATATTATAAAGCAGTGGTCACCAAAACCATTTGGTATTGGCTAAGAAATAAACTAGTTGATCAGTGGAATAGGTTAGGTTCACAGGACAAAATAGTCAATAACTATAGCAATCCCAATCTAATGTTTACAAACCTAAAGACTGCAGCTTTTGGGATAAGAATTCACTGTTTGACCAAAACTGCTGGGAAAATTGGAAATTAGTATGGCAGAAACTAGTCATTGACTCACACTTAACACTGTACACCAAGATAAGATCAAAATGGGTTCATGATCTAGGCATAAAGAATGAGATTATAAATAAATTAGAAGAACATAGCATAGTTTACCTCTCAGACCTGTGGGAGAAGGAAAGAATTTGTGACCAAAGAAGAACTAGAGATCATTATTGATCACAAAATAGAAAAGTTTGATAATATCAAGTTTAAAAGTTTTTGTACAAACAAAACTAATGCAGACAAAATTAGAAGGGAAGCAATAATCTGGGAAAACATTTTTATATTCATAGGTTCTGATAAAGGCCTCATCTCCAAAATATATAGAGAATTGACTCTAATTTATAAGAAATCAAGCCATTCTCCAGTTGATAAATGGTCAAAGGATATGAACAGACAATTTTCAAATGAAGAAATTGAAACTATTTCTAATCATATGAAAAGGTTTTCCAAATAATTATTGATCAGAGAAATGAAAATTATGTCAACTCTGAGATACCACTACACACCTCTCAGAGTGGCTAGTATGACAGGAAAAGATAATGACGAATGTTGGAGGGGATGTGCAAAAACTAATGCATTGTTGGTGGTACTGTGAACGGATCCAACCATTCAAGAGAGCAATTTGGAACTATGCTCAAAAAGTTCTCAAACTGTGCACACCCTTTGACCCAGCAGTGTTATTACTGGGCTTATATCCCAAAGAGATCTCAAAGAAGGGAAAGGGACATGTAAGTGCAAAAATATTTGTGGCCGCCCTTTTTGTGGTGGCTAGAAACTGGAAAATGAATGGATGCCTATCAATTGGAGAATGATTGGTTAAATTGTGGTATATGAATGCTATGGTATATTATTGTTCTGTAAGAAATGACCAGCAGGATGAATACAGAGAGGCTTGGAGAGACATATATGAACTGATGCTGAGTGAAATGAGCAGAACCAGGAGATCATTATACACTTCAACAACAATACTATATGATGATCAATCCTGATGGACGTGGCTCTCTTCAACAATGTCATGATCTAAATCAGTTCCAATGAAGAGAACTAGCTACACCCAGAGAGAGAACTATGGGAAATAAGTGTGGACTATAACATAGTATTTCCACTCCTTCTTTTATTGTCTGCTTGCATTTTTGTTTTGTTTTTTTTTTCCTTGTGTTATTTTTACCTTTTTTTCTACATCTGATTTTTCTTGTGCAGCAAGATAACTGTATAAATATGCATACATATATTGTATTTCACATATATTTTAACATTTTACATGTATTGGACTATCTGCCATCTAGGGGAGGAGGCTGGGGGGAAGAAGGGAAAAAGTTGGAACACAAGGTTTTGCAAGGGTCAATCCTAAAAAATTACCCATGCATATGACTTGTTAATAAAAAATATATAATAAAAATTAAATTTAATTTTTTAAAAAAGATTCAGAATATAGGTAATATCTAAATAACTGGACCAAATTTCACAAAATTTATACAATATATCCAGCTGGGCTGACAAAATGTTAAAGCAGAGCTCATACAATTTTACAAATTATCCAATATACAATTTAGAAAGCAACAGAGTAGCTCAAATATGTTTCTTCTAATTAGGAGATACAAACATGTAACCTCTTTAGGTAGATAACCAGAGAACCAAAATTTTTAACTTAAAATCAAATCAAATGCAGACATAAATTTCTAGTAGCAATACTTTAATATCAATGCACATATATTTCTAAAATCTTATACCAGAATAAAGAAGTTCACAATTTTAGCATGCACTAGTTAATAGTGATTATCTCATACATTTTCAAAATCAGAATTACAGTTTAAACACACACAGCCCCAAGATTTAAGGTGGCAGAAAACTTCCCTTTCAAGTCTGTCCACAGTGCTTTAAGAAATTGGCAGACTCTAGGACCCTTAGGGAGAGGGTCAAAGAAATTTGGGCCCATGTGTTAAGATGCAAGTCTGTGGCCCAGTGACTAGCCCACCCTCCATGCCAGAAATGGAGGGGGGCCATGTTGAAGATGTTAGGGGTAGCAGTGCAACCCCCTACAGAATCTATGTAAGCAAGGGACACCAGCCTAAATTTGGACCCAGAAGAGATTCCACAAATCTCTCCAGGGAAAATCCCATAGAGGGTATTTTTTTTGCCTTTTGCAGTTTTTCTGTAAACCTCAATTTCTGGCCCTGAGAAGGTTTTTAAATTAGGCCTACTTAAAAATACAATAGACTAACTCAACTTAGCTGATAGTACTAAGCAACTTAAAAGAGTTTCAAAAACCTCAGAATCTGCTGTTTTAGCAGTTCTATAACTATTTTAATAGCTTACTTTTTTATTAATTTTATAATTATAACATTTTTGGACAGTATATATGCATAGGTAATTTTTTTTACAACATTATCCCTTGTACTCCCTTCTGTTCTGAGTTTTTCCCCTCCTTCCCTCCATCCCCTCTCCTAGATGGCAGGCATTCCCATACATATTAAATATCTTATAGTATATCCTGGGTACAATATATATGTGCAGAACCGAATTTTGTTGTTGTTGTTGTTGCAAAGGAAGAATTGTATTCGGAAGGTAAAAATAATCTGGGAAGAAAAACAAAAAAAAATGCTCACAGTTTACACTCATTTCCCAGTGTTCCTTTTCTGGGTGTAGCTGATTCTGTCCATCATTGATCAATTGGAATTGGATTAGCTCTTCTCTATGTTGAAGATATCCACTTCCATCAGAATACATCCTCATACAGTATCATTGTTGAAGTGTATAATGATCTTCTGGTTCTGCTCGTTTCACTCAGCATCAGTTGATGTAAGTCTCTCTAAGCTCCTCTGTATTTCTCCTGTTGGTCATTTCTTACAGAACAATAATATTCAATAACATTCATATACCATAATTTATCCAACCATTCTCCAATTGATGGACATCCATTCATTTTCCAGTTTCTAGCCACTATTAAAAGGGCTGCCACAAACATTTTGGCACATACAGGTCCCTTTCCCTTCTTTAGTATTTCCTTGGGATATAAGCCCAGTAGTAGTACGGCTGGGTCAAAGGATATGCACATTTTGATAACTTTTTGGGCATAATCCCAGATTGCTCTCCAGAATGGTTGGATTCTTTCACAATTCCACCAACAATGCATCAGTGTCCCAGTTTTCCCACAGCCCCTCCAACATTCATCATTATATGTTCCTGTCATCTTAGCCAATCTGACAGGTGTGTAGTGGTATCTCAGAGAGTTCTATAACTATTTCTGCAGACCCAATTTGGCCAGTTTTAGATCCACAAAAATATATCAGTTTTTTTTTTTCTTTTTGGTGTGACAGTTAAAAACTTTCCCCATCTCAGAACTAGTCCTTCCTCTCTGTAGCTATTTGCCTAAGTCCACTTATGTAAAAGACTAGCATTTAAAAATCCTAAATAGTCAAGATATTTTAATTCAACTGAGTGAAAAAAACACAGAAGACAAAACACAGGCTCACACACACCCAAAATCAATCAAGCTCCCATCTTCAACTCAGCCTTACCTTGGGGTGGAAGCAAGAAGAGGAGCTCTGGAGCAGAAATCATAGGAGCCATCCAGTGGGGTATTGAGGACTCCTTTGAATTTATACCCAGCCTTCAGAGGATGGACAGTTCCTTCAAGTGAGTGGGGCTTTATTCCAATCTTCCTAAAGCCTTCCTAAAAGGCTATCTTCCTGAGATATTAGAGTAGTTCTTTTTTTTGTTGTTTGTTTTGTTTTTGTCTTTGTTTTTTTTTTTTGTTTGTTTGTTTTTTTTAAGAGCTAGTTAGATTGTTCTTTTCCCAGGGGTCACAGTATCTTGTCCTCTTTATGGAAGACTCACTCAATCTTACCAAAGGAAAACAAGAGGATTCTTAGGGACTTGAATGGCATAGAATTTTCCCAATAGCAAAGGGAAATAGGAGCCTTTTATGGACTTTAACCACCTAAATTCTCCCAATCCCAATCCCAGTCACTCAGGCAGCTCTCCAATTCTTGGCAGAGGTAAAGTCCTTTTATGGATCTAACCATTTAGAGTCTCTTTCCCTCTCACCAGTTGCTTGCCCTACCTGGATTGTTCTTTACCTGACTGATTTCAAACTTTTCTCATCTGACTTATCTCCTGGGCTGAATTAGTATTTATCTTTTTGAGCCTGCTTCCTATTTTGCTTTCTCTCTGTGTCTCTCTTCAGGAATTTACCTATTCTCCAGAAGGGCATCTTCCCAAGGTTTTGGCATGGGAGATTCCCCTCAAGAAAAGGAAATATCATAGAATGAGCCACCAAACTGTGTGGCTCAATATCGACTACAAAAACAATCAGAGGGTCTTCAGGTAAGAAAATGCAAAAAGGGACTTTTACAATCTCAAGAGAAAGGGCAACTCCTAATAGACAAGGTGTCAATAGAGGAGTGCAAAGTGCAAAATGCAAAACATAAAATTAAATAGATCCTGAAGGCAGAAGCCTCCCTCTTTCCCTTGAGCTTTTTCCCCCCATTATCTAGAGCAGTCCAGGGTTACACTCTAAATAAGGATTTCTATCCCAGAAATATTAATTCAAATATCCCTAGAGAACTGCTATACAAGCAGATATTCTTGGATGAGAGAATTCTATTACCTGAATTCCGAAAACAATCATTGCCTTTAAAAGAAGTACTTAAATGCTAATTTAGAGGAGGTGGGAAACATGAGGGGAAATGTTCATCCAAGACAATGGAACTTGCAGCTTTTTAGCTATAGCTCAACTTGCTTATTGCAAAGTCTCAAGGCCATTCCCCTGAGAGGTAGTCACTCAATTTATTCCATGCATATGTAATCCTCCTTCTTCCCATCCTTGAGACCTCTGGCATGTGATAAATAGTATTTTTGTTTTGTTTTGCTTTAGAGAGGCAAAGAAAAGCAAGCACAATTGATGGATGCATTTGGGAAAAGATGTACAATGTCTAATACATGTGAATCTCTCACCTCCTGGACATGGTAGGGTAATGACATCTCCTGTTTTGTTTTCAGTCTCACTTGATCTTCTACATTTTGTTACAGGTACTTTTTAAGTTTTGCTGTGTCATTCTTTCCACTTAAATTTTTGTAGTTACAAAGACTAAACAAGGATGGAGTTTATCTCCCCCTTCTAGAATGGAAGCTCCTTGGGGGCAGAGACTGGCTATGTAATGAGGGGTAGAGATTCAGGTCATGTAACTTTAGTAACATCCAGTTCCCAGTGAATCAAGGAGGGACTTGTGCTTCAGGGTAGGGAATAAAATGCTGCCTTTGGAGTTTCAAGGGTGTGTCTATTAACCTAGGCACCCATTCTTGTAAGAATGTAAAATAAATCTTTCCTGCATTCATTGATGAGTCACTGGAGTTCCTGGTAAGAGATTTTGTTTCTTACAATGCATATTTGTTTAATTTTGATATTGTGTGGTACAGAAATGGTGAGGGGTCACCATTTAATAAAAAAAGCTGGAGAGAGCTCTAGAGAAAATCAAAGTTTATTTTACATTCTCTAGAGAAGGGCGTCCCACCCTTCAAGCAGACAATCCAAGAGAGGAAGCGCCTCCTGTGGGCAGGACGGCACCTTTAATCCCTAACACAAAACACCCCCTCCCAATACTGACCCTTATACTCATTGGCTGAGAGTCTTACATTCTAAATGCGAGATCTACCCATGAAATTGAACTTAACCAATAAGTACATAGTTGCCCATATTTGGCTGAAATAGGGAGATATCATGACAGGGGATCGCAATTATGCCCTTGACTCCATGTTCAGAGTCCTGAGTTCAGGCCTACTCAAACACTGAAGTAGATGAAGCCTTACTCGATTTTCACAACTGTCTTGAAAGATCTCACCTCATCTCATTCAATATGATATTATTTTCTATGGTATCTTTTAGCAAGATGTTGTTTTCCTGCTTATCTCTTTCAATTTTTGATTTATCTGATGATCATGATTGCTACACTTTTCTTTTATACAATCTGCTAACGTCTGCATGCGCATGGGGGGACAGGGAATGGAATGAAGCTTCAGGCTATTTTCAGAGTTTGTTTTGGGGATTTGAAAGTTTTTGGTGGGTCCAAAGTGATGTGATGTGGGGAGAAGTTTGCTCATTGCTTTCCTGGTCTGTGCTCTGTTGCTTACCCAAAAAAAAACCCTAATCCCTTGGGATTATAATTGATACTGCTCTTCAGTATCCTTGCTGCTGTCAGAAAGTGCTGCTATTTGCTTTTGGTGTAACCCAGAAGTTTGTAATGGAGTTTTCAAATCTGTGCAGAGGTCAGAAGTAGGAATTATGCTTTTCCAAGGGACCTCTCCTCTTGGCAGAGCTGCCTACCAAGACTCTTGCCCACTGTGAAGATACCCTCTTCTCAGTGATAATCTCTATTTCTCTGCCAGGATCTCTTGCCACTAAGGAGTCTGTCTTCCTAGCAAAGCTGCCTTCTCAGTGCCAATAAACTTCCCTTTTGCCAACCAGACTTTTCAGGTTCGTGAATTCTTTCACGATGGACTTGCATCGACCAGAGGGGATTCCCACAACTCTCGGCACTGCCACAAAAAATTAGTATCAAAAAGTTAGTTTATATTCACATCTTCTGTCCATATATACTCCTTCTACCTACCCTTATAGAGATATAGTTTTTAAGAGTTAAAAGTATTATCTTACTATGTAAGAATGAATGTAAACAGTTTATCCTTACTGAATGAATTATATGTTTACTTTCCTGTTTACTTTCTTATACATCTCTTTAGTCTTATATTTGAAAATCAAATTTTCTGTTTAACTTTGGCCTTGTTAGCAGGAATGTTTTAATGTCCCTTTTTTCATTGAATGTCCATTTCCTGTCCCTGAAAAATAATGTTCAGTTTAGCTGGGTAGCTGATTCTTGATTGTAATTCAAGCTCCTTTATCATCCAATGTTTTCACACTATGTTTTAATGTAGAAGCTGCCAAATCTTGTGTAATCCTGACTGTGGCTGCTTGATATCTGATTTTTTTCTGACTATTTGAAGTATTATTTCCTTGGTCTGAGAGTTCTGGAATTTGACTATAATATTCCCAATAGTTTTCATTTTGGGCTATTTCAGGAGATAATTAGTGGATTCTTTCACTGTCTATTTTAACTTCTGATTCTAGGATATCAAGGCACTTCTTGATAATTTCTTGAAAGATGCTATCCAGGCTCTTTTTTTGATCATGGCTTTCAGATAATTCAATAATTCTCAAATTACCTCTCCTGGATCTTTTTTCCAGGGGAGTAGTTTTTCCAATGAGATATTTTATTTACATTTTCTTCTATTTCTTTTTCATTCTTTTGATTTTGTTTGATTTATTCTTTCTGTCTCAGTCATTAAATTAGCTTTTGTTTGCTCAATTTTAACTTCTAAGGATTTTTTTTCAGTTGCCTTTTGTATTTCCTTTTCTTTTTAGCCAATTCTATTTTTTAAGGAGTTGTTTTCTCCCATTAATTTCTCTACTTCTTTCTCCATTTTTTTGTGCTTCCTTTACCAAGCTATTGACTCTTTTTTCATGGTTCTGTTGTATACCTTTCATTTCTTCTCCTATTTTGTTTACCTCTCTTCTATGATTTTTAAAATCCTTTTTTCACCTCTTCCAGGACATTTTTGGGACCTGTAACCAATTGATATTTCTTGTTAAAGCATTGCATGTAGACATTTTGGTATCATTGTCCTTTTCTGAGTTTGTGTTTTCATCTTCCCTATTGCCACAGTAGCTTTCTATGATTAGAGCTTTATGGTTTTGTTTATTATTTTTACTGATTTTCCAGCCTATGATGGGACATTTAAAGTTGATCTCTGCTTTTGGAGTATGGGGGTGGGGGGCAGTGTGCCAAGTTTCTTGTACCGAGAGTCAGAAACCTGAGCCCTGGTTCCTGCTCCAATGCCTTGGAGGCTGGTTACTTGCCTGATAATTCATGAGTCTCCATTTGGAAGTGTTTCAGAAAACCATTCCACATCTATGGTACCCCATAAAAATCCAGCATATAAGGTGAAGCATAATACAGTTGCTCAATGTTTGTTGAAAAAATAAATTTTATACATGTGAATGGAGGTAACATCTGGTTGAAGTGAACATTTAAGCCAACCCAGGATTGTGTGTGTATGTGTGTATGTGCATGTGTACTTTAACATGTTGAGGTCAGAGAAGGCAGGAGCTAAATCATCATATGTTATGAGGGCCCTGAAATCAGCTCTCATAGGCTGATTTGTAGCTCTGTCTTCAGTTCTTAGAGTCAGGAAGAACTGAGTTTAGATGGGTGGAGCCAAGATGGCGGAGAAGATACACGTGATTTTGTGAGCTCCCTTCTTCCCTCATTACCAGTTAGTTAAATCAGCCTCAAAAATAACGCTGGACTGATAGAAACCACAAGGACTGGAAGCACAACTTACCAGCTGAAGAGAATCTGGAGTTTCAACAGAAAAGGTCGGTTCCCAGGGGAGGAAAAAAAAGGCCAGCACAGACAGGGTGAGGTGCTAGCATGCTGTGCCGATCGGGGTGGGGAGAGCTCTGGGATCAGAGAAGCCACTGAGATAGAAGAACCTGGCACAGGCTGTTAGCTCTTCTCTGCTTATAAAACAGCAGTTCAGAAGAGAAATCAAGCCACTTTAAGGTATAAAACCAGATACTAGAACCACCCCAATCCGGGAGTGACCTAACAGATCTCAGCATGGCAGTGCACCCGGCTTCTGCTGCCTGGTGCTTCACCTGGGGGTAGTTAAGAGCGTGAAAAGTGGGACATGGCCCAAGGCAACATCTAATTCACACAGTGCCTGGCTTGGCAGGAGGCTGTGGAACTCAGCCGCGGAAGTCCCAGAGAAGTAGAACCTTTGAAATAGGGACTGCAGTTTCTGGGCAGACACTTCCAGTTTGAGCACAGGGGCTTTTCACATCAGCTGCTGACATCCACGCCCCACAGGATGCATTGGCTGGGCTTTGTGTCACCGATACAGTTCAGTCTTAAACCTCAGGGAAGTTGCTAGGACACACAGCGCCCTCAAAGTG
This sequence comes from Sminthopsis crassicaudata, assembly GCF_048593235.1. Taxonomy (NCBI): domain Eukaryota; kingdom Metazoa; phylum Chordata; class Mammalia; order Dasyuromorphia; family Dasyuridae; genus Sminthopsis; species Sminthopsis crassicaudata. Next base: position 69,935,662 of record NC_133623.1, read on the forward strand.
CAGCCGTACTAATCACCTCTGAGGCACTTCCAGGGAGGGGTTGGGGAACTCTCTCCCAGAGCTCTCTCTTAGCTCAGGAGCAGGAGCCACTGCATCCATCTGGTCTGGGAGGAAGCTGGTAAAGAAATAAATAAATAAACTTCTTACCCCAAGGACAGACCCCAAAAGATTTTTTAAATATGAGTAAAAAGCCAAGAAGAACTATTGGTTCTTTCTACACAGAGAAAGAGAGGATATCCAACCCCAAGGAAGTTAATAGCAGAGACTCAGCAGATAACAGCCTAAAGGGGAACAATACCTGCCCCTATCACATAACTCTCTCCTAGAAGAGACTATTAAAAAATTAAGAGAGTTTGAAGAAAAATGGGGAAAGGAAAGAAAAGCTATGATAGAGAATAACAATGTTCTGAAATTTGAGTTGGAAAAAATAAAGAATGCACAGGAGGTGCAGGGAAACAAAATTTGTGAATTAGAAAAGGTTAAAAAATCACAGGAAAGTAGGATTTCTGAATTGGAAAAGATAAAAAAATCTCAAGAAAGTAGGATTTCTGAATTGGAAAAGATAAAAAAGTCTCAAGAAAATAGGATTTCTGAATTGGAAAAAGAAAATAATTCTCTAAAAAAATAGGGAAATAGAAAAAATTCAATAGAGCAAAATAATTCATTTAAAAACTCAATTGGGCATATACAAAAAGAACTAAGAAATGTGAATGAAGTAAATAACTCATTAAAAATCAGGACAGAACAAATAGAAATGAATGATTCATTGAGAACCCAAGAATTAGTCAAACAAAACAAAAAAAAAAATGAAAAGCTAGAGAATAACGTCAAATACTTACTGGGAAAATCTATAGACCTGGAAAATAGATCTAGGAGAGATAATCTGAGGATCATTGGACTTCCCGAAAACTATGACCAAAAAAAGAGCCTAGATTCTATTTTACAGGAAATCATTAGAGAACTGCCCAGAGATAATAGAAACAGAAGGGAAAATAGGCGTTGAAAAAAAAAAAAGAATTCGAAAGAAGCCTTCTAAAAAAGACCCTAAAAAAAGAACACCATGGAATATTGTGGCTAAGCTGCAGAATTACCACACAAAGGAGATAATCTTGCAAGCAGCTAGAAAAAAAACAATTTAAATACCAAGGTGCCACAATAAGGGTCACACAAGATCTGGCTGCCTCCACATTAAAAGATAGAAGGGCCTGGAACCTGATATTCCAAAAGGCAAAAGATCAAGGATTGCAACCAAGAATAAACTACCCAGCTAAGTTTAGCATTTTCTTCCATGGAAGAAGATGGTCATTCAATGAAATAGAGGAATTCCATTGTTTCTAAGAAAAAAGCCAGACTTAAACAAAAAATTTGATCTACATCCACAAGACTGAAGAGAAACAGAAAAAGGTAAACAGAACTCTTGTGAACTATATCTCTGTTGTGGATATATAGAAAGTACGCATAGATAATTTGATTTTACTGATACAAAAAAGGGGGGTGTAGTAAAGGGAAGGGGATAGTATCAGAAAAAGGGGAAGGAGTGATAAAAAGAGGGAAACTACATCCCAGGAAGAGGCATAGAAAATATACCATATCTGAGGGAATTTAGAGAGGGGGAGAAAAATTGTGTGAATCTTACTCTCATCAGAAGAGGCTCAAAGAGTAAATAATTGACATATTTGTTTTTCAGAGAATTCTCTCTTACCTCTTTAAAAGGGGGGAGAGCAAAAGGAAAAAGGAAAAGGGGAATAAGGGAAGGGACTTGAAAGGAGAGGAGAGGGATACTAAAAAAGGGAGGGCTGCGTGTCACAAGTGGGGTCTATAAATTAAATATTGGGGAAGGGGTTCAGGGGGGTCAAGGGAAAAAGCATAATCTGGGGATAATATGATGGAAGGAAATACAGAATTAGTAATTTTAGCTGTAAATGTGAATTGGATGAACTCTCCCATCAAATGGAGATGGATAGCAGACTGGATCAAAAATCAGAACCCTACAATATGTTGTTTACAGGAAACACACTTAAAGCAGGGAGATACATACAGAGTAAAAGTAAAAGGTTGGAGCAGAATCTATTATGCTTCAGGTAAAGCCAAAAAATCAGGAGTAGCCATCCTTATCTCAGATCAAGCAAAAGCAGAAGTTGATCTAATTAAAAGAGATAAGGAAGGAAACTATATCCTGCTGAAAGGTAGCATAAATAATGAAGCCATATCAATACTAAACATATATGAACCAAACAGTATAGCATCTAACTTTCTAAAGGAAAAGTTAAGAGAATTGAAAGAAGAAATAGACAGTAAAACTATGATAGTGGGAGATCTCAACCTTGCACTCTCAGATTTAGACAAATCAAAGCACAAAACAAATAAGAAAGAAATTTTAAAAGTAAATAGAACATTAGAAAAACTAGGTATGATAGACCTTTGGAGAAAACTGAATGGCGATAGAAAGGAATATTCTTTCTTCTCAGCAGTTCATGGATCCTATACAAAAATTGACCATATATTAGGACATAAAGATCTCAAAATTAAATGTAGGAAGGCAGAAATAGTAAATGCCTTCTTCTCAGATCACAATGCAATAAAAGCTACATTCAGTAAGAATTTAGGGGTAAATAGACCAAAAGTAATTGGAAAATGAATAATCTCATCTTAAAGAATGACTGAGTGAAACAGCAAATTATAGAAACAATTAATAATTTGACCCAAGATAATGACAATGATGAGACATCATACCAAAATCTGTGGAATACAGCTAAAGCGGTAAAAAGGGGAAATTTTATATCTTTAGAGGCTTATTTGAACAAAATAGAGAAAGAGAAGATTAACAAATTGGGCCTGCAACTTAAAAAGCTAGAAAAAGACCAAATTAAAAACCCTCAACCAAAAATCAAACTTGAAATACAAAAATTAAAAGGAGAAATCAGTAATATTGAAAGTAAAAAAAGTATTGAATTAATAAATAAAACCAAGAGTTGGTTTTATGAAAAAGCCAATAAAATAGATAAACCTTTGGTAAATCTGATCAGAAAAAGGAAAGAGGAAAATCAAATTGCTAGTCTTACAAATGAAAAGGGGGATCTTTCCACCAATGAAGAGGAAATTAGAAAAATAATAAGGAGTTACTTTGCCCAACTTTTTGCCAATAAATTTGATAACTTAAGTGAAATGGATGACTTTCTCCAAAAACATAGGCTTCCTAGATTAACAGAGGAGGAGATAAATTGCTTAAATAGTCCCATTTCAGAAAAAAGAAATAGAACAAGCTATTAATCAATTCCCCAGGAAAAAATCCCCAGGACCAGATGGATTTACATGTGAATTCTACCAAACATTTAAAGAACAATTAGCCCCAATGTTATATAAACTCTTTGAAAAGATAGGGGATGAAGGAGTCCTACCAAACTACTTTTATGACACAGACATGGTACTGATACCTAAACCAGGTCGATCAAAAACTGAGAAAGAAAATTATAAACCAATTTCCTTAATGAATATTGATGCTAAAATCTTAAATAAGATATTAGCAAAAAGACTTCAGAAAATCATCCCCAGGATAATACACTATGATCAAGTAGAATGTATACCAGGAATGCAGGGCTGGTTTAATATTAGGAAAACTATTAGTATAATTGACCATATTAATAATCAAATTAATAAAAACCATATGATCATCTCAATAGATGCAGAAAAAGCATTTGATAAAATCCAACATCCATTCCTACTAAAAACGCTTGAGAGTATAGGAATAAATGGACTATTCCTTAAAATAATAATGAGCATATATTTAAGACTGTCAGTAAGCATAATATGCAATAGAAATAAACTGCAACCTTTCCCAGTAGGATCAGGAGTGAAACAAGGTTGCCCACTATCACCATTACTATTCAATATAGTACTAGAAACGCTAGCCTCGGCAATAAGAGCCGAGAAAGAGATTCAAGGAATTAGAGTAGGAAATGAGGAAATCAAACTATCACTCTTTGCAGATGACATGATGGTATACTTAGAGAACCCCAAAGACTCTGCTAAAAAGCTATTAGAAATAATTCAGAATTTCAGCAAAGTGGCAGGATACAAAATAAATCCACATAAATCCTCAACATTTTTATATACCACCAACAAAATGCAACAGCAAGAGATACAAAGAGACATTCCATTCCAAACAAATGTTGAGAGTATAAAGTATTTGGGAATCCATCTACCAAAGAAAAGTCAGGAATTATATGAGAAAAATTACAAAACACTTGCCACAAAAATAAAGTCAGATTTAAATAATTGGAAAGACATTCAGTGCTCTTGGATAGGCCGAGCAAATATAATAAAGATGACAATACTCCCCAAACTAATCTATTTATATAGTGCTATACCAATCAGACTCCCAAGAAACTATTTCAATGACCTAGAAAAAATAACAACAAAATTCATATGGAAGAATAAAAGGTCGAGAATTGCAAGGGAACTAATGAAAAAAAACTCAGAGGAAGGTGGTCTAAGTGTACCTGATCTAAAGCTATATTATATAGCAGCAGTCACCAAAACCATTTGGTATTGGCTAAGAAATAGACTGGTAGATCAGTGGAACAGATTAGATACAAAGGACAAAAAAGGGTACATCTATAGCAATCTAGTCTTTGACAAACCCAAAGATACCAACATTAGGGATAAAAATTCATTATTTGGAAAAAACTGTTGGGAAAACTGGAAATTAATATGGCAGAAATTAGATATGGATCCACACTTAACACCATGTACCAAGATAAGATCAAAATGGGTCCATGATTTAGGCATAAAGAATGAAATCATAAACAGATTAGAGGAACAGAGAATAGTCTACCTCTCAGACCTGTGGAGGAGGAAGGAATTTATGACCAGGGGAGAACTAGAGATCATTATTGATCACAAAATAGAAGATTTTGAATACATCAAACTAAAAAGTTTCTGTACAAATAATACTAATGCAAACAAGATTAGAAGGAAAGTAACAAATTGGGAAAATATTTTTAAAAGCAAAGGATCTGACAAAGGTCTCATTTCCAAAATATGGAGAACTTACCCTAATTTATAAGAAATCAAACCATTCTCCAATTGATAAATGGTCAAATGATATGAACAGACAATTCTCAGAGGAAGAAATTGAAACTATATCCACTCACATGAAAGAGTGTTCCAAATCACTACTGATCAGAGAAATGCAAATTAAGACAACTCTGAGATACCACTACACACCTGTCAGATTGGCTAAGATGACAGGAACAAATAATGATGAATGTTGGAGGGGATGTGGGAAAACTGGGACACTGATACATTGTTGGTGGAGTTGTGAAAGAATCCAGCCATTCTGGAGAGTAATTTGGAACTATGCCCAAAAAGTTATCAAACTGTGCATACCCTTTGACCCAGCAGTGCTACTACTGGGCTTATATCCCAAAGAAATACTAAAGAGCGGAAAGAGACATATATGTGCCAAAATGTTTGTGGCAGCTCTTTTTGTTGTAGCTAGAAACTGGAAGATGAATGGATGTCCATCAGTTGGAGAATGGTTGGGCAAATTATGGTATATGAAGGTTATGGAATATTATTGCTCGGTAAGAAATGACCAGCAGGAGGAATACAGAGAGGCCTGGAGAGACTTACATCAACTGATGCTGAGTGAAATGAGCAGAACCAGAAGATCACTGTACACTTCAACAACAATACTGTATGAGGATATATTCTGATGGTAGTGGAAATCTTCAACATAAAGAAGAGCCAACTCACTTCCAGTTGATCAATGATGGACAGAGGTAGCTACACTGGGAAGAGAAGAAACACTGGGAAGTGAATGTAAATTGTTAGCACTAATATCTGTCTGCCCAGGTTACATGTACCTTCGGAATCTAATGCTTATTGTGCAACAAGAAAATGGTATTTACACACATGTATTGTATTTAGGTTATATTGTAACACATGTAAAATGTATGGGATTGCCTGTCATCGGGGGGAGGGAGTAGAGGGAGGGGGGGATAATTTGGAAAAATAAATACAAGGGATAATATTATAAAAAAATATATAATAAAAAATTATTAAAAAAAATTGATAAGAGAAATTGATCGACAATAGTCCAAGGCAATTCCAGAGGACTTATTTTGAAAAATACTATTTATCTCCAGAGAGAGAACTAATAAAGACTGAGTTTTTTTCACCAAAAAAAGAAAAAAAAAGAAATTATTGAATTTTAAAATAGAATGTATTAGTATAGGTGTCCTCTCATTTTTAAAGTTACAAGTTTTCATGTATACCACATCAGCAACGAACAGGGAAGAATAAGCAAATTTGGCCAGAGAATACAGTTATCCCTTCCACATCACAAATTTCTACATCATGGTTTTGATATATCTTGGGTCCATATAAGAAATTAAATAGAAATTTGGGTAGAATTCTGTGAAAGCTACAGAAAACATGCAAAAGCCAGCAAAGAAAACAGAGCCTATAATCAAATGCTAAATCCAAATTTTACAATAAAGTATTACAAACGTTCCCTAATTGAACAAGGAAAAATGCAGATTTGTTCTCTGGTTCTAAGGGAATAGAGATTTTTTTTCAGATTTCCATTTCATGGGGGTCCCACAAGCCTTACTCCTGCCATGTGAAAGAGATAATTCTAATTTGGTATGATATGCATTTAATGTTTTATATATACATAATTAAAGTAAGTACAATTTATATGTCTATATCTTTTTTATATTTATATTTGCTGTTATAATACTTTATATCAATGCATTTTATAATAATGGCTTATTTGAATATAATTATGTTATTTATATTTATAAGATAAATTTATATAATTTATATTATATGTGTATGTGCATGTGTCTTTTGCCACACTTAATGGTGGTAAATACTTCTTGTTTTTTACTTAAGAAAAGGTACTTAAATTCTCTAGAACTCGGTATCCTCATCTACCAGAGTGACAAAAACATATATGGTATTTATATTTCAGAATTATTTTGTGAAATTGCATTGCAAATGATATAAAAATGAGAGTAGATTTTCTTTCTAAGTCAGCAAACTAAAGTATTGATCTGGTGAGTGGATAGAAATGATAATTCTGGGAGAGATCATGAAGAGGAGGAAAGAGTTTATTTCTGTGTTATCATTTCTGTGTAGCATGAGGCAACAGGAAAGAGGCAAAATACCTAGATTATCTTACTTTTTATGTGATCTTGGACAAATAATTTCCTTTGAGTCAAAATTTCCTGCCTAATAAAGTGAGGGAGTTCACTAAAAAAAAATACAAAGAGAAATTCCATTTCAAACAAATGTTGAGAATAAAAAATATTTGGGAATCCATCTACCAAAGAATAGTCAGGAATTATATGAGAAAAATTACGAAAAATAAAGTCAGATTTAAATAATTGGAAAGACATTCAGTGCTCTTGGATAGGCCGAGCAAATATAATAAAGAGGACAATACTCCCCAAACTAATCTATTTATATAGTGCTATACCAATCAGACTCCCAAGAAACTATTTCAATGACCTAGAAAAAATAACAACAAAATTCATATGGAAGAATAAAAGGTCGAGAATTGCAAGGGAACTAATGAAAAAAAAAAAACTCAGAGGAAGGTGGTCTAAGTGTACCTGATCTAAAGCTATATTATATAGCAGCAGTCACCAAAACCATTTGGTATTGGCTAAGAAATAGACTAGTTGATCAGTGGAACAGATTAGATACAAAGGACAAAAAAGGGTACATCTATAGCAATCTAGTCTTTGACAAACCCAAAGATACCAACATTAGGGATAAAAATTCATTATTTGGAAAAAAAAACTGTTGGGAAAACTGGAAATTAATATGGCAGAAATTAGATATGAATCCACACTTAACACCATATACCAAGATAAGATCAAAATGGGTCCATGATTTAGGCATAAAGAATGAGATAATAAATAGATTAGAGGAACAGAGAATAGTCTACCTCTCAGACCTGTGGAGGAGGAAGGAATTTATGACCAGGGGAGAACTAGGGATCATTATTGATCACAAAATAGAAGATTTTGATTACATCAAACTAAAAAATTTTCTGTACAAACAATTCTAATGCAAACAAGATTAGAAGGAAAGTAACAAATTGGGAAAATATTTTTAAAATTAAAGGTTCTGACAAAGGTCTCATTTCCAAAATATATAGAGAACTGACCCTAATTTATAAGAAATCAAACCATTCTCCAATTGATAAATGGTCAAAGGATATGAACAGACAATTCTCAGATGATGATATTGAAATTATATCCACTCATTTGAAAGAATGTTCCAAATCACTACTGATTAGAGAATTGCAAATTAAGACAACTCTGAGATAGCACTACACTAACCTGTCAGATTGGCTAAGATGACAGGAACAAATAATGATGAATGTTGGAGGGGATGTGGGAAAACTGGGACACTAATACATTGTTGGTGGAGTTGTGAACGAATCCAGCCATTCTGGAGAGCAATCTGGAACTATGCCCAAAAAGTTATCAAACTGTGCATACCCTTTGATCCAGCATTGCTGTTACTTGGGATTATATCCCAAAGAAATACTAAAGAAGGGAAAGGGACCTGTATGTGCCAAAATATTTGTGGCAGCTCTTTTCGTAGTGGCCAGAAACTGGAAGATGAATGGATGTCCATCAATTGGAGAATGGTTGGGTACATTATGGTATATGAAGGTTATGGAATATTATTGCTCTGTAAGAAATGACCAGCAGGAGGAATACAGAGAGGCTTGGAGAGACTTACATCAACTGATGCTGTATGAAATGAATAGAAGATCGCTGTACACTTCAATGTTGTATGAAGATGTATTCTGATGGAAGTGGATATCTTCAACATAAAGAAGATCCAACTCACTTCCAGTTGATCAATGATGGACAGAAACAACTACACCCAGAGAATGAACACTGGGAAGTGAATGTAAACTGTTAGAACTACTGTCTATCTACCCAGGTTACTTATACCTTCGGAATCTAATACTTAATGTGCAACAAGAAAATGGTATTTACACACATATATTGTATCTAGGTTATATTGTAACACATGTAACATGTATGAGATTGCCTGTCATCTAGGGGAGGGAGTAGAGGGAGGGAGGGGATAATTTGGAAAAATGAATACAAGGGATAATGTTATAAAAAGTTACTCATGCATATATACTGTGAAAAAAAATTATAAATAAAATTTAAAAAAAAAGAACTGAGTTTAAATATTGCTCCTAATAATTACAAGCTGTGTGACTTTGGGCAAATCCCTTAATGTTTCTCTACCATTTTGGTACCAGATTAACATAATTACACTCAATGCTGAATGGGTTTTCTTGAATTTCTTCTGTCTCCATTTCAGAGGGAACAAACGTGTAAGAACACAGACCATCCAAGGGATGGCATTTATGATAGTATACCATAATAGGGAGATATTTGATTCTAAGGGAAAGAGTATACTTCTCCATCATGCATTATATATGCCAGTGTTTAAGGGTTACTGTGGCCAATTGTGTCGTATAAGGGAATTTATTCACAGCAGGCCCGTGGCAGCAAAAGGACAGAGTGTTGGATCCCTGCCAGGTCAGGTAAAAACAGAACCAAGAATGCCAAAAGCCAGGGATGACTGCTGGTTGATTAGTATAAGTCTTCCCATGGGATAGTTGAAACTTCTCTTGATATTTCCATTCTCTCCATTCCATTCCTACTCCTAGTCCCTGGAGAGCTTCTAACTCAGGTAGGATAACTAGAGTCTTTCTTTAGGGTGGGTGATGAATTTAGAAGGGGCTCAATGCTTTAGAACTTCAGTGCACAGGGAACAAACACTTTTCTTATCTTTCCATGGCCTCAAGTCAGCTTCCTGAATAATGGCTTGGCAATAGTCTTCTGGGATTTACGAATCCCTCCATCTAGATAGTTCAGTGTTTAGAGCACTGACCCTGAAGTTAGGAAGATATAAATTCAAATCCAGCCTCAAGCACTAATTAGCTATGTCATGTTGGGCAAGGACAAGTCAGTGTGCTCCAAGTCAAACACTCTTTCATCTTTCTACCTCCTTATTTAGACTGGCAACCCATCTGAATATGTCTGCAATCTTACAGTTGTCTAGGGCGCTAAAAGGTAGGTGATTTGACTGTGGTCATACTGCTAGCATGGATCCAAAACAGGACTTAAACTCTGATTCTTCCTGACTCTGAAACTGTCCCTCTATCTTTAGACCTCAGAGAATCCCTCTCTGCCATCCAGACATAGTTCAAACATCACTGATTCCATGAAGCCTTTCTTGATTGCAACTGTTAATAACTTCACTCCCAGACTACCTTGTACTTTGTCTTTCTTGAATTTGTTGTCTATGTGTCTTTATATATTTTCTGTCTCATTAGAATATAAGCTTTTGTTGGTTAGGGATTACATCCTTAATAGTGTTTGCATGTTTAGAACCTAGGGCCATGCCTGTTATGCAGTAGATACTTAAGAAATGCTTGTTGATGGCTTAATTAGGTCACCTGTTTTTCTATGTGTGCAGGACATAAGAGGAACTTAATCTTTAGCTATCGAATTAATAAATCCATGCCTTATAGGCCTAAGCTAGAGTAATTATTGATTACAATTATATTTTTTATTTATCTCTCTCCATAATTTTCACCAGTTATGAATTTTTAAATTTTATGTATCAAATCTAATCCATGTAACTGTTCATAGTTTAATTTGATATGTGATGTAGGTGTTCTCTTATTAAATTTCTGCCAAATTGCTTTCCTCTTAGTCCATCTGTTTTTTATCAACTATAGACAGTTTTTGCTTTGCATAAGTGGACCTTGGGTAAGCCTCTAAGTAAAGCAATTCCAAAATAGCCATCTGCACACAAACCTGGTTACAGGAGAAGGAGGGAGGCAGGAAGAGGGCCTGTCAGTATCTGTGAAGGGAAAGAGTCAAGAGATGATTCAACTGTACATATAGGGGCCAGAAACAGTGAAGCAAGAGCAGGAGAAGGCTGGACAGAGTCACAGACATGAGAATTCAGGCAACACATAGACTGAGGAAAGACACATGCTACCCAAACAGAATGGATGAAAGACAGACATGCTGATGAGTGGGAAGATCAGGGCAAAAGTCTCTTCTCCCAGCCCTGGAGGTCTCAAGCCAAGCCCTGATTCTGAGGTTGCTGAGGTGGAAGGTATCACTCAGCTCATCCAAAACCCCTTTATTTCCTCCTCTCCATCTCTCTATTAATACATCATATACATACATTTCCCATGTATCCCTTTCTCTCCTTCTCCTTTCTCCCTGAGAGCCATGCCATGTGACAAATGATATTTTTTGTTTTAGGAAGGAAAAAATCAACACAACTATATAATATACAGAGGAAAAGATATTTGGGATTGAAGACACACACTCTGAGAACATTCCACTTACTACAGGCTTACTCTTTGTGGGAACACATCAAGAAAAATAAATATTTAATGAAATAGAGGCCTTTGAAGCATTCCTGATGAAAATACAAGAACAGAATAGAAAATGTGACTTTCAGATAGAAGACTCAAAAGAAGTAATAAAAGGTAAATATGAAAGAGAAATCATAAGTGACTCAATAAGGTTAAACTGTATACTTTTCTATAAGGGAAAATGATACCTTCTAAAATTTTTATTATTATTTGCAAGTAGAAGGACTGTATATATAAAAAAGGGTTTGGTAGTGAGCCAATTAGGCGTAAATGATATAACATAAATGAATAGGTGACAAATATGGATGCCCTAGGATAAGATAGAAGGAAAAGAATGGGGAAACTGATCTATATAAAATAGGTGTGTAAGGAAGAGCTTTTATAGTGCAGCAGAAAATGGTGGAGCAGGGTAGCCAATTCTTGAACTTCACTCACATCTAAACTACTTCAAAAAGCAGTATATGCATGTGTGTACACACACACACACACACACACACACACACACACACACACACACACATACACAGAGGGAAATTCAGGGTTAACAATCATAATTGTATAAATGGGATGAACGTGGGAAATGACATAGCATTCAAATTCTTAAAGGAAATGTCAAATGACTTATAAGAGGAAATAGTAAAAACTATAATAGTGGGGGACCTCAAATTTTTCCTGTGAAAGCTAGATAAATCTAGCCACAAAATTATTAAGAAAAAAGTCAAGAAATTAGTAGAATCCTAGAAAACTTAGATAAAAAAGACCCATGGAGAAAACTGAATGGGAATAGAAAGGAGTATAATAAGATCTTGATTTATGTAAATTCACATTAGACAAACTGGATTTTATATAAAGAATTCTGATAGAAATCTGTACTCATTAACCCCCCCCAAGAAAAAAAATTTATGTAAACTTTATTCCACAATACTGGGATCTTTTTCTGCTCCTGCCTCTCAACTTGGCTCTCTGTGGCCTCCTAAATCTGCTCCTCCAAACAAAACAAAATTTTAAACAAAATCTTCTAAGAGAAAGCAAAACAACAGACCTTAAGAAAGACAGTCACCACTAGTGCTGGATCAGGGCTTGGCTTGAGACCTCTAGTGCTGAGAGAGGTTTCAATCCTCCCACCTGCCCAAGAGTTTGGTCCTGCATTTTGTTATTTTATCCATTTGTGTGTAGTACTTTTTGCTTGTCCTTGGTCCTTGCATGTCATCTATCCTCTCTTGAAGGTTTCTGTGTCTAGCCATTTTTGTCTGCCTATTGACATGTTCTTCCTTTCAGTTCCAGCAAAGCCCTCATGTGGCTGGACCCAGCAGGTATGTGTTCCTTCTCCTCTCGCTTCTCTGTGCTCAGCTCCCATGAGTCCTTAAAACATGTACTGGCCCTTTCATCCAGGGGGACACAGTTCCCTTCTTGCCCCTTCCTGCCATTTTCCAGGTGAATTCACATTATATAAATGTTGTTTTATATAAAGGTTTGCAGAATGGTCTATCTATATAAAATCAGAACTATCTGTATACCTTTTCCTCAGTTTTACGTGGCATCTTCACAAAAGATATTGCTACTAAGTTTGTATCCCAAAGAAATAAAGAAAAGAGAAAGGAACCTGTTTGTACAAAAATATGTGTGAAAGCTCTTTTGGTGGTGGGCAAAAAATTGGAATTTGAAAGATGCCTATCAACTGAAGAATGACTTAACAACTTGGGGTATGTGATTGGGATGGAATATGATTGTGACATAATAAAGGACAAGCTCCAGGATAATTTCCAAAAATCTGGGAAGGCTTATATGAATTCCAGGAGAAACCAGGAGAAATTGTGGCAGCAGTATTGTAAAGTGAAAGCCTGTGAAAAATTGGTTACACATACACTAGATTATTTGCCATCTAGGGGAGGGGGTGGGGGAAAGGGAGGGAAAATTGGAACACAAGGTTTTGCAAGGGTTAATGACGAAAAATTATCCATGCATATGTTTTGAAAATATAAAGCTTTAATAAAAAAATTTAAAAATAATACCTTGGTTACACTGATCAAGACAATGATCTAAGATGGTTCCAAAGGGCCCATGATAAAGAATGCTATGTACATCCAGAGAGAAAAAACTGATAAACTCAGGATATAGATTGAATGATACTTTTTAAAACTATATTTATTTTTATTGATTTATTTGGTTTGCATTTTATTTTGTTTTTTTTAAATAGTTTTTATTTACCTGATATATGCATGGGTAATTTTACAACATTGACAATGGCCAAACCTTTTGTTCTAATTTTTCCCCTCCTTCCCCCCGCCCCAGATGGCAGGTTGACCAATACATGTTAAATAGTTAGAGTATAAATTAAATACAATATATGTATATATGTCCAAACAGTTGTTTTGCTGTACAAAAAGAATTGGACTTTGAAATAGTGTACAATTAGCCTGTGAAGGAAATCCAAAATGCAGGTGGACAAAATTATATTATCTCCCAGTCTTGCTCATTTCACTCAGCATCAGATTATGTAAGTCTCTCCAAGCCTTTCTGAAATCATCCTGTTGGTCATTTCTTACAGAACAATAATATTCATATACCACAGTTTATTCAGCCAGTCTCCAATTGATGGGCATCCATGTAGTTTCCAGTTTCTGGCCACCACAAAGAGGGCTGCCACAAACATTCGTGCACATGCAGGTCCCTTTCCCTTCTTTAAGATCTCTTTGGGATATAAGCCCAGTAGTAACACTGCTGGGTAAAAGGGTATGCACAGTTTGATAACTTTTTGAGCATAGTTCCAAATTGCTCTCCAGAATGGCTGGATGTATTCACAATTCCACCAACTATGTATCAGTGTCCCTGTTTTCCCACATCCCCTCCAACATTCTACATTTTATTTTGTAATATGGGAGGTAATAAGGAATTCTGCATGACTTCACATGTGATAATCATAATCAAAGAACTTGCTTAATCAGTGGTGGGGAGAGAAGGAATTTATTTGAAACTCAACATTTTTAAAAATAACTTTTAATTTTGTATTTAATTGGGAAAAAAATAATTAAATAAATATTTTTTGGGAAAAAATGCTAATTGCTAAGTACTACTTCCTGAATCAAGGCAAAATTATTTCACAATAAAGCACCTTGCCCAACTTTCTTAAACTTTATTCCTGTCCACATACTAAGCAATTCAGGGACACTTGGCCTTCTGGCTATTTGTTGCTCAGCCCAAATCCAAGCTTTTTTAGTAGCTTGTCTGGATTACACTCCCCTACCTTTGCCTCCTGGCTTTCCTGGCTTCCTTCAAATATCAGATCAATATCCACTCCAAGAATTCTTTCCATTCCCTCCTCCTCTCCCACAGCTAGTAATTTCCCTCTGAAATTCTATCCCTTTTCTCTGGAATATGCATCTTTTTTTCCCTCTATTCCCTCATGTTTTCATAGAATGTCAATTCCTTGAGTGCAGAATCTGTCTTTCTGCCTGACTTTGTATCCACAAAAGCTAAGAACAGTGTCTGATAATGGTAGATGCTTCATAAATACTTGCTCATTTATCAAGTTTTTCATCATTAAACATAACTGATAAGTATTAGGTTTTTTAAAATCTTTCATTTCAGAAAGCACATTGTTTTTGTTAAACTCAATCACTGATCTTACCTGCTTCAGCTACTGCATAGAAGGAAGTAGGTGGCATTGTAGCTAGAGGGCCAGGAATATTTGGAATTCCAAATTTTCTCTTTCCCCATTTCTTGAGAAGGCAAGTAATTGGATTGGATTATGCATGTGCAGCCTTGCAAAATATTTCCATATTAGCTATGTCAAAAGGGAATATGCGGACCAAAAACCCACAAGTAATAGAATTAAAAATAAGCATTCAGATTGCATGAGTTCTGTCTCTGCATTTTTCATCATAAGTGCTTCTGAGTTGCCTTGGATCATTGTATGGCTGAGAATAGTTAATGTGTACAATGTTTTCTTAATATTCCTCACTTCATTTTGCATCAGTTCATGTAATTTTTTCTAGGGTTTTCTGAAATCAGCCTGGTTATCATTTCTTATAGCACAATAGCTTACACCACAGCTTCTTTAGCCATTCCCCAATTGATGGCCATCCCCCTAATTTCCAATTCTTTTCTATCACAAAAAGAGATACTCTAAATACTTTTGTACAAGTAGATCATTCCCTTTATTTCATCTCTTAACAGTAAAAACCTACTAGTGGTATTGCTGGATCAAAATGTGATAGCCCTTTCAGCATAGTTCCAAAGTGCTCTCCAGAATGGTTGGAACACTTCACAATACTACCAAAAGTGCATTAGTGTCTCAATTTTCCCATATCCCTTCCAACATTTATAATTTTCCTTTTTTGTCATATCAGCATGCCATATGACAATCTCATACTTGTTAAGAAGGTACCTCAACATTTTAATTTGCCTTTCTCTAATCAATAGTGATTTACAACATTTTTTCATATGACTCTAGGTAGCTTTAATTTCTTTGTATGAAAACAGCCCAATCATATCCTTTGATCATTGTGATGACTTAGAAAAGTTTGAGAGACATAATTTCTAGGTAATTAGTAATTTCTTTAATAATGCTAACATTTTATTAATGTAAAAGTAAATAGCATTCTTGAATGCCAAAGACAATCATGGTGGCAGCCTCAGGACTTATGTGCCTTTGGAAAAGTGGGTGTTCCAGAGGATGGCAAGCAACTCTGATTGATTAACAATTAATGAGAGGATAAATAGCACAATGAAAAGTAGAAGCATTCTGATGAAGAGCTGGACGATGTATTTCAAATATAATGTTTCTTAAGAAAAATAAACCTTAGCTTATCCATTAATACATATATGTTGCACCTTTTAATTAATTAATTAAAATTTAATACAGTTTTAGATTAAGAGGTATGTACTGACAAATTGGGTTTCAAATGTGAATTATAATGATGAAAAAACTTTAGCATTCAGAGTTTGAAATCATAATTAACAACTGATGATACATTTGCAAATTAAACACTGCATTATTAGTTCGTGGAAGAAAATAGACAGCTAAAGCATTTTAGAATAGAAAGCTCAAATAACTAGAGTGCTTTTGTGATAAAAAAAAATAATATCTGTGTAAGATAAGCTTCTAATCAGTAAAAAAAATTTAACTTGTCACATTTCAAATAAAATTTATTTCAATTTAAAATAGTTTAATAATGTGTGTGTGTGTGTGTGTGTGTGTGTGTGTGTGTGTGTGTGTAACGTGCTGTCATCTCCAGAAACTGCTGATTGCTCTCTGGTCTAGAGGCTAGACTTCTTCCTCCAGAGAACCGCCTCAACTCTGACCTAGAGCAGAGAGTCTTCTTTCCTCCAGAGAGCTGCCTCAAGTCTGGTCCAGACAAGACTCTATCTATCTCTCAAGTGCCGGCCCTTTTTTATCCTCCCAGAGAATGGGCGTGGGATAACACAAGGGCTTCTGGGGGAAATTACTTCAACCAATGAACTTGCTCCTCCTAAGTATGCAAGCTCCTCCCCAGGAGGTCACAGAAGTAAAACTCCCAGTAAAGGCCGGAACTAGAGAATTGTCAAGTACCAACTTAGCACTTAGTAAGAACCTAATATCTCACTATCTCATTAGCACTTAGTAAGAACCTAACATATCCCCCTTTCTTTTGATTTAGAACATAGGGTGGTCATGACCTTGAAACATAAATCCATCAATATGGGAGGCATTACACATAATTACATAGATTACATAAACACATAGTAACATAATACATGCTAGAAGTATGTAACAAATAACATGATCGAATAATCATAAATTGAGAATTTTTAAATGTCCATAAGTCCATTGTCCATTAGTCTCATCTTGTATTAGGAAGTCCAGTGATTCCTGCTGGTTTTAAAATTCTTTAACAGTCTTCTTATTAGCCATGCTCTTTCAGTGTCAGATGTTTCTTAGATTTTCTCTTTTGTTTTGAGGTCTTTCTCTTTTTCTGTCTCTCTCCGATGAACAAGGCGAATACGACTCATTGGCACCCATCTGATTCCTTTTTCATCTGAAGAAATGCAAGCAAACCCTCTCCCCCAAGCAGTTAACCTATCTAATTACCTTCTATTTACCGCTTTCTAAATCTCTTCTCATCATCTGGCAATTTCATTGGAGTTGTTTGCACTGGACACAGCCCTGTTGGTTTAAAAGGCCTGTATTCTCCCCAAGTGTAATCCATTTTTGCAATCTGATTGCCTTTTGGCTGACTTATCAGGTAATCCCTTTCTGCCATGTGATGATTACTTTTCTGCTGGTTGATCAAATCAGAGTCCTGACCTTCTAAAGGCTCTTTGGGTGTAACATCAGCTGCCATCATGCCCCAACATCATCAAGTCTTTTTTACCTGGGGCCCTGGACCTGGGCCCCTCATCCCATTTCCCTGAATTATTCTACACTCTGATGCCCAATGGAGTCCTCTGTTGCATTTTGGACATGGGGTTTTAGGTCTTCTCTCACCCTGTCTTCTCACTCTATCTCCATATTTACACTGAGCTCTTAGATGTCCAATTTTTCCACATTGAAAACATTGACAAGTTTCTCTAGAAGTCCCTTGCCAGGAGGGACCCTGTCTTTCCACGTTCATCATTGTCCGGGTGTAAAAAGCATTTGTTCCCACTGTAGCACAGCGTCTTATGATCTCCTCTAAAGGAGCATCTTTGTCTAATCCCCACATAATTCTTTTGCAAATCTCATTGGCATTTTCCTTAGCCATTATTTCCTTAGTCTGGTCATTATTTCTGTAACTGCATTTTCTCCAATAGTTCTTTTGACAGCAGTTTGCAAACGTCCCACAAAATCTGCAAAAGGTTCATTGGGACCTTGCTCTATTTTAGTGAAAGCCTCTCCTCGATCTTTCTGTCCCCCCCCCAAGCTTTTATTGCAGCCTTAGCAATTTGTTTATATATTGTCATGGTATAATTAGTCTGTTCTGAATTCTCTCCATACCGACCTTCACCAGCCAAGTGCTCAAAAGTGAATTGTGTGTTAACTCCTATTTCCAAATTGCATCTGACTTGGATTTTACATAATTCATGAAACTCTGCAAGCCATAACAAATTTTGTCCAGGTTCTAGGCATGTCCTTGCTATGGATTTCCAATCATTTGGGGTTAGGACTTCATAAGACAAACCATCTAGTAACATTTTAACATAAGCTGATGTAGCCCCATAAAGGGTACAACCTTTTTTCAAATCTTTAATTTTATTCAAATCTAAAATCTAATCTTCTCCTTTTTTTGACCTACAGAATCAATCTCTTCAATCACAGGATATGCCTGCATAAAATCACTTATATCCTGTCCTTCTCTCTTAGCTTTAACCAATGTTTTTTCTAATCTTGTCATAGGCTGCTTAACAGGTGATTTTGTTTGTATTTCTGCCTCTTCCCCTCCTCCTTCTTCCCCCACCCCTGAAGGTGGAGTTGATGTGGGCCTGTCAATAATCTGCTCTCTAGGCAGGTTTGAAGCTTCTTCAAGAGAATCAGAGTCATCACACTCTAATTCCTCATTTAAATCCTCTTGCTCTTGGGCAAGATCTTGATCTTTCCTTTTTTCCTCACGCTTCCTCCTCTGTTCATTTTTAAAACTTTTCCTTCTCCTACAACTTGCTTGATAGTTTAAGGCTAATTGAACTATGTTGTAGATATAAAATACCTCTGCAGAAATTGAACGAGGCCCATTTTTTGCATGAAATTCTTTCATTTCAAATCCCACTAGCTTCCAGTTATTTACATCTATCTTTTCTTCCTCTAAGAACCAAGGGGATGTGCATCTTAATGCAGCCAAGAGTTTAGCAACCTGTACCCAGGTTACAAGTAAACTCTGCTCCTCAATTATCTTGATTATACTCTCTATAGTACCACTCCTGAATGGGGCTGGAGCTGAGGCTGCCTCTGGGGCTGGGGCTGAGTCAGCTGAGGTCGAGGGATTGTCTTTAGCTATCATCTGCCCCATTTCAGCTATAAGAGATTGCTGGTTTAGCCCTTAACAAGTTAAGTTCCTTATTTGTCTATTAGAACACTCACTTAATCTTTAACAAAGTTTCCTTGTTACTCATGGTTATTTCTGCATCAGAAAGTCTTTTCCACTGGAATTTGAATCAGAGATTTTTCCACTGGAATCAGGATCGTGTCTGTCCCTGTTCAGGCGACAAATTGTGATGGTCTGGTCTAGCTCCTCTGAATGGCTCAGAATAAGTCTTTAAATGCAAAGGTCTGGGCTAGCTCCTCTGAAGGGCTCAGAATAAGTCCTTGTCAGGATAAGCAAAAGTCCTTGCCCCACGTTGTGGACGCCAATATGTAACGTGCTGTCATCTCCAGAAACTGCTGATTGCTCTCTGGTCTAGAGGCTAGACTTCTTCCTCCAGAGAACCGCCTCAACTCTGACCTAGAGCAGAGAGTCTTCTTTCCTCCAGAGAGCTGCCTCAAGTCTGGTCCAGACAAGACTCTATCTATCTCTCAAGTGCCGGCCCTTTTTTATCCTCCCAGAGAATGGGCGTGGGATAACACAAGGGCTTCTGGGGGAAATTACTTCAACCAATGAACTTGCTCCTCATAAGCATGCAAACTCCTCCCCAGGAGGTCACAGAAGTAAAACTCCCAGTAAAGGCCGGAACTAGAGAATTGTCAAGTACCAATTTAGCACTTAGTAAGAACCTAATATCTCACTATCTCATTAGCACTTAGTAAGAACCTAACATATATGTACACACATAGAGACACAGAAACAACTTAAGTTATAGAAAATAAGTTTACTTTTTTGGCAGATATCATTAAACAAACTTCAAGTTGCATACATTAGCAACTTAAACTCAATATCTTTAATTTGGTATAAATATGACATACTTCCTCACTTTTCTCTGTTTTGCTAACCACTATACTTAAACTGCCTTATTTATAAAAATAATATCTTTTTATCTAACTTTACTGTTTTCTCTTATGTTCTGATTTTAAGCAAAAATGTTTATAGGCTGTTTCTTCTGGATCCATTTCATCATCAGTATCATCCAAGTATGGATCTCCAGCACCTGATATGTCTTTTCATGTCCCTCAAAATCTGGGAAGAAATTCTCTTTGTCTGATACTTATTTTGATAATCTGGATCAGCTGCAGGAAAAAGAATGCCATCAGATGTATAAAATGTTGGTTCATTCATAAAATAATTAGGATGATTTTTAGGTATTGCTTCTTTGTATGCTGAGGTGGTATGAATTCTACCTCAATTACTTGATCAGAGTTCTGCTGGGTGCAAAAGTATCTATTTTGCATCTCTGCTTGAAATTATATCCAGGACAACATTTTCAGTTCTCAATCTCTTCTTCATATATGTCTTTTCTTTTTCCTTCCATGAATCTTCCAATACTGACTATATTGATTTCAGTTGTTCTGCTGCATAGATTAAATTGTTCATGGAATTAGAAAAAAAGGACATCCAGTAATTCTCAAAGACCAATTTGCTCTTGTAACCTGTCTCTTTGTTCCCTTAATCTCTAGGTTAAGGTAAACTTCACCCAAGAAAAGTACAAAGGAATGAAATAATTTTCTGGTAGCTTCGTTTTCTTTTGCAGCTTGATCTTTGTCTTCATTCTCAGTTCATCATCTTTTTAGTAGTAATTGCCAGAAATTTTCACTTTGTGGACTAGTGGTATAATGATGAGACAAATAATTACACATCCTTGCTCTCATGTAGAAGAAGTGTGGTTCAGTTGGTGGTCTGTTGGAAGATAAGTTCCATGAGATCTTGTAAAGCATCATCAGTAGTGACCCAGCCTTTAAGAAGGTCTGCAAATTGATAAGTTTCACTTTCTGATTGTTCTGTAAGGTGATTCTAAAACTTCTATACCTATTCTGTAAGAGTAGGTTAGCCATCCTATCCATCTTCTTGGAAGAATCTATATAATTAGAAGTGTAACCTGATGGATAAAATTCTGGTAAAGGCATGGCAGAGGAGCTCTCAAGTGCTCCTCTGTCATGTCTTCCCCATTCTTCCCCCTTGGGATATAACACATGGCCACAGAGGCCTCCGAGGAGGTCCTGAGCAACCAAAGTGAGGGACCAAGCTGCCCCAGTATTTCCACCCTTTCCAAGGAGGTTTTCCCCCATCATTCTATTTTTTAACCAGTAACAGATAGTTTATAATATGATTTAGGATTTTGTATAGCTAGGCCACCTTCCTTCACAGTTAAAAAATTATTTCACTTGGGGCAGCTAGGTGGTGCAGTGGATAGAGCACCAGCCCTGAAGTCAGGAGGACCTGAATTCAAATCATGGACCTATTTTGATCTTTTTTTGGTATATGGTGTTAAGTGTGGGTCCATGCCTAGTTTCTGCCATACTAATTTCCAGTTTTCCCAGCAGTTTTTGTCAAATAATGAATTCTTATCCCAAAAGTTGGGATCTTTGGGTTTGTCAAACACTAGATTGCTATAGTTATTGACTATTTTGTCCTATGAACCTAACCTATTCCACTGATCAACTAGTCTATTTCTTAGGCAATACCAAATGGCTTTGGTGACTACTGTTTTATAATACAGTTTTAGATCAAGTACACTTAGGCCATCTTCATTTGATTTTTTTTTCATTAGTTCCCTTGAAATTCTTGACCATTTGTTCTTCCATATGAATTTTGTTGTTATTTTTTTCTAGGTCATTAAAATAGTTTCATGGGAGTCTGATTGGTATAGGTAGTATTGCCATATTTATTATATTCTCTCAGCCTATCCAAGAGCACTTAATATTTTTCCAATTATTTAAATCTGACTTTATTTGTGTGGAAAGTGTTTTGTAGTTTTGCTCATATAATTGCTGACTTTCCTTTGGCAGACAGATTCCCAAATATTTTATGCTATCAACAGTTATTTTGAATGGAATTTCTCTTTGTATCTCTTGCTGTTAGATTTTGTTGGTGATGTATAAAAATGCTGAGGATTTATGTGCATTTATTTTGTATCCTGAGACTTTGCTAAAGTTGTGGATTATTTCTAATAGATTTTTAGTAGTATCTTGGGGGTTCTATAAGTATACCATCATATCATCTGCAAAGAGTGATAATTTGGTTTCCTCATTACCTACTCTAATTCCCTTAATATCTTTCTCAACTCTTATTGCCAAAGCCACAGTTTCTAATACAATATTGAATAGTACTAGTGATAGTGGGCAGCCTTGTTTCATTTCTGATCTTATTGAGAATGGTTCCAGTTTATCCCCATTACTTATGATGCTTACTGACACTGTTAAATAGATGCTTCTGACTATTTTAAGGAAAAGTCCATTTATTCCTATCCTCTCAAGTGTTTTTATTGGGAATGGATGTTGGATTTTAGCAAATGCTTTTTCTGCATCTATTGAGGTGATCATATGATTTTTGTTAATTTGGTTATTGATATAATCAGTTATGCTAATAGTTTTCCTAATACTGAACCAGTCCTGCATTCCTAGTATAAATCCTATTTGGTCATGGTGTGTTATCCTAGGGATGATTTTTTTGTAATCTTTTGCTAATATTTTATTTAAGATTTTTGCATCAATATTCATTAGGGAGATTGATCTATGATTTTCTTTCTCTGTTTTCAACCTCCCTGGTTTAGGAATCTACCATATCTGTATCATAAAAAGAATTTATAATTCAATCCCTCTTTTTTCAAATAGTTTATATAGTGTTGGAGTTAATTATTCTTTAAATGTTTGGTAGAATTCATATGTAAATCCATCTGATCCTGGGGATTTTTTCTTACAGAGTTGATTAATAGCTTGTTCTATTTCTTTTTCTGAAATGGGACTATTTAGAGTATTTACTTCTTCCTCTGTTAATCTGGGCAAGCTATATTTTTTAAGGTATTCTTCTATTTCATTTAAGTTATCAAATTTATTGGCATAAAGTTGGGCAAAGTAACTCCTAATTATTTTTCTACTTTCTCTTCATTAGTGGCGAGTTCTCCCTTTTCATTTTTAAGGCTAACAATTTGATTTTCCTCTTTCCTTTTTTTTAATCAAATTTACTAATGGTTTATCTAATTTGTTGGGTTTTTTTTCATAAAACCAACTCTTAGTTTTATCTATTAATTCAATACTTTTTTACTTTCAATTTTATTAATTTCTTCTTTTATTTTTAGAATTTCAAGTTTAGTGTTTGACTGGGGATTTTTAATTTGTTCCTTTTCTAGCTTTTTTAGTTGCAAGCCCAATTCATTGAACTTCTCTTTCTCTATTTTATGCAAGTAGGCCTCTAGACATATAAAATTTCCCCTTATTACCGCTTTGGCTGCATCCCACACATTTTGGTATGATGTCTCATTATTGTCATTTTCTTGGGTGAAGTTATTAATGTCTATGATTTGCTGTTTCACCCAATCTTATTCTTTAGGATGAGATTATTTATTTCTTTAAAAAAAGAATTTAGATCCTACACCACTTGGTGCATATATGTTTAGTATTGATATTGCTTCATTATCTATGCTACCGTTTAACACGATATTTGCTCTTCCTTATCTCTTTTAATTAGATCAATTTTTGCTTTTGCTTGATCTGAGATCACGATGGCTACTCCTGCTTTTTTGATTTCACCTGAAGCATAGTAGATTCAGCTCCAGCCTTTTACTTCTACTCTGTGTGTATTGCCCTGCTTCAAGTGTGTTTCCTATAAACAACATATTGTAGGATTCTGGCTTTTAATCCAGGCTGCTATCTGCTTTTGCTTTATAGGGGAGCTTACCCCATTCACATTTATGGTTAAAATAACTAATTCTGTATTTCTTGCCATCTTGTTAACCCCTGCTTATGCTTTTCTTCATCCCTTTCCCCTTACTCCCCTTCCCAGTATTAAACTTGTGAGCACCACTTGCCTTTCACAGCCCTCCCTTTTTAGGTTCCCTCCCCTCACCTTAAAATTCCTCCCTTTTTCTTACCCCTTTTCCTCACAATTTCTGAATTCCCTTCTGCTTAGCTTACTCCTTCCTTTTTTACTTTTCCCCTCCCACTTTACAATGAGGTGAGATAAGTTTCTCTGTAAATCAACTATGTCTAATATTTTTCTCTTTAAGCCAATTCTGATGAGAGTCAGATAGACACTGTGTTCATGCTGCTCCCTTCTTTCCCTCAGATATAATAGATTTCCTTTGCCTCTTCATGAAATGTAGTTACCCCCATTTTACCCTTTTTCTGGTACAATTTCCTTTCCAATTCTAGTTTCTTTTTTATATTATCATTGTAAAACCAGAATATACATATGTTCTTTATGTATATTCATAACATAAATATAGTTCCCAAGATTTCTTTTTACTTTTTTATGTTTCTCTTGAGTTCTATATCTGGAGATCAAACTTTTTAGTTCCAGTTTTTTCACCAGAAATAGATGAAATTCACCTATTTTATTGAATGTCCATCTTCTTCCCTGGGGGAAAATGCTCATTTTGGCTGGGTAAGTTATTCTTGGCTGCATACCAAGTTCTTTAGCCTTTCAGAATATCAGATTCCATGCCCTTCAATCCTTTAATGTGGATGCAGCTAAATCCTGAGTAATCCTTATTGTGACTCCTCTGTATTTGAATTGTTTTTTTTGTTTTGTTTTTTTCCTAGCTGCTTGTAGTATTTTTCCTTGTTCTGATAGTGCTGGAATTTAGCCACAATATTTCTTGGAGTTTTGATTTTGGGGTCTCTTTCAGGAGGTTTTCCAATGAATTCTTTCGATGTCTATTTTACCTTTTGTTTCTATAACATCTGGGTAGTTCTCTTTGATGACTTCCTGGGAAATAGTGTCTAGGCTCTTTTTCCATCATAATTTTCAGGAAGTCCAAAAATTCTCAGATTATTTCTCCTAGATCTAGTTCCAGGTCTGTTCTTTTCCCAGGAAGGTATTTAACATTTTTCTCCATTATTTCATTTTATTGGTTTTG
Organism: Sminthopsis crassicaudata; assembly: GCF_048593235.1. Classification (NCBI taxonomy): domain Eukaryota; kingdom Metazoa; phylum Chordata; class Mammalia; order Dasyuromorphia; family Dasyuridae; genus Sminthopsis; species Sminthopsis crassicaudata. The sequence goes on from NC_133623.1 coordinate 69,961,007, forward strand.
CTTGACTGATTCTTGGTGTCTCCTTGAATCATTCATTTCCATTTGTTCAATTCTGATTTTTAATGAATCATTTTCTTCACTTATATTTTTATTTCTTTTTGTAATTGTCCAATTAAGTTTTTAAGTGAGTTGTTTTGTTCTATGGAGCTTTTTTTCCATTTCACCAATTTTATTTTTAGAGAGCTGTTTTCTTTTTCCAATTCACTAATTCCTTGGAATTGTTTACCTTTTCCAATTCACTAATTCTGTTTTTCAGGGATTTGATTTTTTATCCACTCTATCTTTAAATGAGTGGGGTGACTTATCCATACCCTCTTGCCAAGCTTCCCTTTCCTTTCCCCATTTTTCTTCTTGCTCTCTTGTAAGAAACTTTTAAATTTCTTCTATTAGAGCCTTGTGTGGTGGGGACCAGATCATATCCCCCTTTAGGGAGTCATCTGGAAACAGTCTGTTTTTAGTCTCCTCAGGGTTTAAAATCTGCTCTCTATCCATATAGAAGCTATTAATAGTTAGTGCCTGCTTTAATTTTTGGCTCATTTAGACAAAAAAAGAATCAAAGAAAACAAACAAACAAAAGTAAATGTGGTCTGCTTTATGGAGAAGTGGTGTTACCAAGCTTTCTCTACAGACTACTGGAGGTAGCAATGAAGCAGCAGTGGAACAGCAATGGCTGTGCTGCCTGCACAGTGGCCACTCTCTGAGACTCTGAGAGCATGCTGAGTCATTCTGGGTGCTGGGTGGGTGTGATCAGATCTGAAGAGACACCAGTGTTTTGGGATTGAAGTCTTTATCCCCTGTGTTTGTAGCTTCTCTGCTGATCTACTGGTTTGCTGCCAGGGCAAAGAAGTTCATATTGGGTAAAGTTCTCCCTGCAAGTTTTTCAATGGCTATGACTACACCCCTCCAGTCTGCTCAGTGTGAGTTCCCTTCTGTGCTTTTGCTGCCTGCCTGCACTCTGCACCTGATTTAACTGTCCCTGCCCATGAGCAAAAACAGACCTATTCTGAGGATATTTTCTATTGATTATGTATTTGTGGTTTTTTTTTTTCAGTCAACCTGTATCATGAAAAAAAAGTATTCTGAGGGCAAGAAGGAGCCTAGACAGATGTTTGTGTCCTCTCTGCCATCGTGGCTGGAAGTCTCAATGGGCATTTTTTTTAGGGACTTCACGGATGTCTTATTAAATTTCTTTTTCTAAGACCTGGTAATTTAAGTATTCTATTTCTTCTTGATGTAATATTTCACTTAAATTGTCAGATTTATTGGCATACAAATTGGTAAAAATCATTCTGAATCATTGCTTACCCTTTTCATTTTTGATATTGGCAATTTATTTTGACATTCAGATAATTGTTATCATCAATACAGTGCAGAGGCTGAAATGAAAAAGACTCCTTTTCCTGAATGCAAATTTAGCTTCAGACATTTTCTACCCTGGTGACCCAGTGCAAATCATTTAAGTTTGCCTTAATTCCTCATCTGTAAAATGGGCTGGGGATGGAAATGTTAAACCACTCCATTGCTTAGGCCTGGAAACCCCCAAATGGCATCACAACTGAAGCAAATGAACAACAATAAAAATTTAGTTTTTTCTTACTTAAAAAAAATCAAATTGGAGGCAGCTAGGTGGCGCAGTGGATAGAGCACCAGCTTGAATTCAGGAGGACCAGAGTTCAAATCTGGTCTCAGACACTTAAGGCTTCCTAGCTGTGTGATCCTGGGCAAGTCACTTAATCGCAGCCTCAGGGGAAAAAAAAATCAAATTTATAGTTTGTTGATTTTACAGATTTTGTTCATAAAGACACCTCTTTTGTTATAGTTAGATTTTTAACTTTCAATTTCTATTGATCTTTCCTTTGCTTTTTAGGACATTTTATTTGGTATTTATCTGGATATTTTTAATTTATTCTTTTTCTATATTTTCAGTTGAATGCCTAATTCACTGATCTGCTCTTTATTTTATTGATATAGAAAATTTCATTTTTCTGTTTTGGCTGCTTTGTACTGCTTTGGCTGTATCCTACAAATTTTGGTAATTTGTCTCATTATTTTAATTCTCTTTAATGAAATTTTTATGATTTATTTTTGACATACTTTAGGATTAGACAGTTTCCAGTTAATTTTTAATCTATATTTTCATTCAATATACCTTTTTTTTGCATTACAGTCTAAAAAGTATGCATTTAATATTTCTGTTTTTCTGCATTAGGTTGTGAAGTTTTTATGCCCTGATTAAGTGTTACTTTTTGTGATTGTTCTGCTGACTCCTTTCTATTTCCAGTTTTCTCCAGAAGACTATCATAACTAACTTTTATAAAATTCTTTTCATCTTAGTATAATTATATTTTATTTCCCTCAATTTTGTTTTTTTCCATGTTTGTCCCACTCAATTGAGTGTCTTTACCTCCAAGTCAATTGTGAGGAGAGCAAGATAACAAAGTTTACCCACTATCCCCTCCCCATCTACCCTTCTATTCTCAGAGAAAAAAATTCTTATCTTCTTACTTTCTCAAAGTTTACTATGCCACTTGATTGGAAAACTTTTACACTGCACCTTTGTCTTATTACTTTATCTACTTCCTTTTGGAGGATATCATTCCTATATTATAATATAATTTGACCACAAATATAGACTAAAATTCTTAGGTATTTTTTCATACTTACATCCCATCCTAGGAATTCAGAGATATTGTAGTATCAATGCATTAATTAATATATTTCATATGATATTTATACAACTTCTACTCACCCGAGTTATAGAAAAGAAGAAAGAAAGAAAGAAAGAAAGAAAGAAAGAAAGAAAGAAAGAAAGAAAGAAAGAAAGAAAGAAAGAAAGAAAGAAAGAAAGAAAGAAAGAAAGAAAGAAAGAAAGAAGGAAGGAAGGAAGGAAGGAAGGAAGGAAGGAAGGAAGGAAGGAAGGAAGGAAGGAAGGAAGGAAGGAAGGAAAGAAAAGAAAAGAAAAGAAAAGAAAAGAAAAGAAAAGAAAAGAAAAGAAAAGAAAAGAAAAGAAAAGAAAAGAAAAGAAAAGAAAAGAAAAGAAAAGAAAAGAAAAGAAAAGAAAAGAAAAGAAAAGAAAAGAAAAGAAAAGAAAAGAAAAGAAAAGAAAGGAAAGGAAAAGAAAAGAAAAGAAAAGAAAAGAAAAGAAAGGAAAAGAAAAGAAAAGAAAAGAAAAGAAAAGAAAAGAAAAGAAAAGAAAAGAAAAGAAAAGAAAAGAAAAGAAAAGAAGGGACCCAATTATGTCAATGCCATATATAATAGCAGTAGGAAAAAATTTTTTAGCTCTGGGTGTGATTTCAGATGTGAGTCATATCTGACAGGATATTAAAAACAAAACTCAGGATAAGCAGTTCAGATAGCAAAGAGCAGAATGGGGAGTGTGAGTCAAGATGATTTTCCCTCAGGCCATGCCTCATTTTTCCTGAAACCTTTTTACAGGTATACACATCCACCTTTGGTAGTTCTCAGCAGAACTGCAGCAGAAGTCATTTTCTACATTGGTTTCATGACAACTGAGACAACCCTCCCTGTCATCAAAACTCAAAACAATAGTAAATTACAATGCCAAATGTTTTTACCTCAAAAAACAAAATTTCACTAACCACAACTTAGGACTTGAATATTATTAATTCCACGTGATTACCTAACAGTTACATTTCATTTTTCTTTTACCTATAAATTAAAAGTAACCACATTCTGGGATTTTAAACATGTAGTATATGCCTAATAGTTAACTCATCTTGGTGTATTGAAGTTACATTCTTAAACTACTCTATCCATTTTTATAAGTGATAGTCCAAAATTTCCAAAATAAAACTCTCATTATATTAAACTTATTATCATCGTCTATTTTAAAACATATGACAATAAATGTTTAACAATGTTTAAATATTTTTATCACATTCATTTAAAAGCTTAATTCATCATCTAATAGTATCCACATTAAAAAAAAACTCACCAAGATATTTGTATAACAGCACTGCTAATACAAAGGAATCTGAAATGTCATCATATAAGAGAATTTAGAAAAATAGTAATAAAAAACACAATATCCCATACCCAAAACATGAAACAAAATTTATAGACATTTAGATGATGTCAATTCTGCCAAGTATATTTCCAAATTATTTCATATAAAATCATCAATTTTATTACCTTTGGTATTTTATTCTAATAATTTTGAAAACCAGGTATGCAATTACATCCAATTAAAAAGAATAATAATAATAATCAACATTCATATAGAGCTTACCAAATTCCTGGTCAGTGTATTAAGTACTTGACAATCATTGCATTACTTGATCCTAACAACCACACCAGGAGGTGGGTACAATTATAATTTTTTTCTTTACAGATCAGGAAATTGAGGCAAACATAGATAACATAACTTGCTTAAGATCACATAGCTAATAAATTTTCTAAGACCCCAGTGTAACTAAATTTTCCCTGTATTTTCCCATTTCAGTGAAACCCCTTAAAATCTCTCCAACAAGCAACTTGATATTCAGAGTAGTGCCCTGACCCTGTCAGTCACACATTTTCAAATGCCTTTGAATATTTACAGCTGGGTATCCCATAGGCATCTCAAATTCAACATATCTGGAATAGAATTCATTCCTTTCCCCCAGCCCTGTTGTTCATCTGAACTTCCCTATTTTTGTTGAAGGCTCTCCCTCATTCCCTAAGCTTCCAACTTCACCAATATCCTCATTTCCCCCTCTATCTTACTTCACACATTCAGTTAATTGACAAATCTTATTATTTCTTTCTCCAGTCCATCACCTTCTCTCTACTCCATGGCTACCACCCTGTATCAGGCCTCATTACTTCTTTATTGTTCTCCCTGTTCTCCTTAAGTCTCTTTCCACTCTAATTTCTCTACTGTACAGTTGCTAAAGTGATTTCCTAAAGTGCATTTCTAACCATGTCATTCCTAACCAATAAGATCTAATGGCTCCCTATTGCTTCTAGAATCAAATATAATTAATCTTCTTTTTGGCTGTTAAAGATTCCCCCTAACTTTCCAGCCTTCTGTTTCACTACTTTATGATCCAAGTAATCTGTCCTTCTTAGTTTCCCTCACATATGATACTTTTTCCATCTTTGTGCCTTTGCAATGTGCCTTTCCTCCATTACTAGAATATACTTCCTCCTCATTGATGCTTCTTAAAATTCTTTTCTTTCCCTGTTAAAATTCTGCCTTCGTACAATTTTCAACATGATACTTTTCCTGATCCACATGGGCCCCTTGAAGCTAACACTTTCCCATACAAAATTATCATCTGTATTTTGTGTGTCACATTTTGTGTTTATTTATGTATATGCTGATTACTCTTTTAAAATATGGGTGGGGACAGAAATTTAACATTTGTGTTTTTGTATCTCCAGAATATGATATAGTGCCCAGTCTTTGGTGGGCACTTAATAAATTGTTGTTCATTGATTGTAGATATAGTAACCAATGTGTACAGAGTAACCCACCATCCAAAAAAGCTTTTTCATTAGGTAACATTTTCTTGATCTTTTCACTGATCTCTTGACAATAAAATAGAATAGTGTCTAATTTGGACACAAATTAAGAGAACCATAATCTGCCCTCAAACTGTAATACTACATGGCCAAAAAGCAATTCATTGTGCTTTGGTAGCAATTTTCTTCATGGTAACATTGAGTCATTAAAACCAAATTGTATTGCTAGAGAACTATAATGAATTAAAAACTATGTTCTAAAAATTATTCTATGCTTTTTTTCATCACCTTTATTTGGGAAGGTGACCTGAAATGAGAGGAGGGGAAATTGAATTGGGGAGTGACAGGGGTTCTCTAAAATATAGTGAAAGGTTAATTAGGTCCTTGTTTTGAGATACAGGTCAGTTGAGCTGGGATGGGAGGTGAGGTTGCGAGATCCTTGATCTAAACCATCCTTTCTCTTTTCATGAACAAAAAAAGGGTTAAAAAGTAGCAGATATAAAGTACAATCAGAATGCATATGTGTGTATGTGTGTATATGTGTATAAGTGTGTGTGTGTGTGTGTATGTATTTCCTTCATTCATGGATTATTTCAAACTAGCTGTCTAGTTTACACTAGATACTTCATTACACTAAAACAATAGGTGTAACTAAATTTCAGGAAAATAAATTATTTAATTTCTTTTTAATCTAAAACTTTTACAAACTTTAATTCTTATTTTTCTTTAAAATACATTCTAAAGCTTGGTACCCTAAAAGTCTCTAAAATGTTTTAGTTAAGTTTCTGCTATGTGAAACTGATTACTCTGTAACTTAATGATTAATTTCTTTAATCTCCAAACCTCCAAAATCTCCTTTGATGAAAGGCCAAAGTAGGAATTAGTTTCACTTACTGGAACAACTGCTATAGTTATGACATTTCATTAATCTTTCCAGCATTATAAACTCTTTGACTGAAACTTTTAAACAAGTTTTCTGGCTGGCTAAATTTTCTAAAGATAGATACACTGATCCATAGATAGATTTACATGGATTGATTTAATATTTTCTTCTTTCCCAATGCTATGTAAAACTAATTTTAACATTCATTTTTCAAAATTCTGAGTTCCAAATTCCTTCCTTCCTTCCTCTCTTCTCTCCCTGAGAAGGCAAGTAATTTGATATAAGTTACACATAGACAAAACATATTTCCATATTAGTCATGGTGTTTAAAAATAAACCAAAAAAAAAAAAGAAAAGCTAAAAAGTTGAAAGAAGGGTGCTTCAATATGCGTTTGGACTCCATCAATCCATTGTCTGGAGATGGATAAGATTTTTCATCTTAAGTCCTTTAAAATTTATTTGGATCTTTGTATTGGTGAGAATAGTTAAGTCATTTAAAGGTGATCATCATGCATTATTTTTGTTGATGTGTACAATGTTCTCCTGATTCTGCTTACTTTACTTTGCCTCAGTTCATGTAAGGTTTTTCTGACAGTATCCTACTTTTCATTTCTTAGAGAACACTGGTATTCCATCTCCACTGCATACCACAACTTATGCAGCCATTTCTCAATTAAGGGACTATACCTCAATATACAGTTCTTTGTCATCACAAAAAGAGCTGCTATAAATATATTATTGCAAAAATATAATATATATACATATATATATATATATGACTCACTTTGATTTTTGCTTTGCATCTCTTTAGGATGCAGACCTAGTAGTGATGTTTCTATGTTAAAGGATGTATACATAATTTTATAGTCCTTTGAGCATTGTTCTAATTTGCTCTCCAGAATTTTCGAATCATGCTATTCTGCATTGTATCTTAATTTTCCCACAACCCTCTTCAAAATTTGGGTTTTTCATTTGCAATCATATTTCATATCCATCATATTTGATAGATATTGGATGTTACCTTACAATTGTTTTAATTATCATTTCTCTAATTGAAAATGATTTAGAACATTTTTTCGTGAGTATAGATAGCTTTGATTACACTTCATTTAAAAACTACATGTTTATATCCTTTGATAATTTGTCAGCTGGAGAATGGCTCTTATTTTTATATATTTGACTCAGTGGTTTTGGTATTTGAGAAATGACCTCTTTATCAAAGAAACTTTCTTTTTATAGTTCTCTTGAGTCGTATATTTTAAAGTCCAATTTTCTATTATTTATTTATTTTTGTGACTCCTTTTTTTTCTCTTTTTTTATTAATTTTATAATTATAAATTTTTGACAGTATATATGCATGAGTAATTTTTTATAACATTATCCCTTGTATTCATTTTTCCAGATTTTCCCCTCCCTCCCTCCCTCTACTCCCTCCCCTAGATGACAGGCAATCTCATACATTTTATATGTGTTACATTTCTATTTTTTATTAAAGCTTTTTATTTTCAAAGCATATGCATGGACAATTTTTAACATTGACTCTTGCAAAACCTTGGGTTCCAATTTTTCCCATCCTTCCCCCACCCACTCTCCCAGAAGGCAAGTAATCCAATATATGTTAAACATGGTAAAAATATATGTTAAATCCAATATATGCATACATCTTATGCAATTATCTTGCTGCACAAGAAAAATCAGATCAAAAAGAAGACGAGAAATAAAATAAAATGCAAGCAAACAGCAACAAAAAGAATGAAAATGCTATGTTGTTATCCACACTCAGTTACCACAGTCCTCTCTCTGAGTATAGATGGCTCTCTTCATCACAGATCATTAGAACTAGCCTAAATCATCTCATTGTTGAAAAGAGCCATGTCAGAATTGATCATTGTATAAACTTATTGTTGCCATATACAGTAATTTTTTTGGTTCTGCTCATTTCACTTAGCATTAGTTCATGTAAGTCTCTCTAGGCCTCTCTGAAATCCTTCTGCTGATTGTTTCTTGTAGAACAATAATATTCCATAACATTCATATGCCATAACTTATTTAGCCATTCTCCAGTTGATAGACATCCACTCAATTTCCAGTTTCTTGCCTTTACAAAAAGGGTTGCCACAAACATTTTTGCACATCAGTCCCTTTCCCTCTTTTAAGAAATCCTGCTGTAGCAAACAGTATGCACATTTTGATAGCTCTTGGGGCAGTTCCAAATTGCTCTCCAGAATGATTGGATCCATTCACAATTCCACCAACAATGTATTAGTGTCCCAGTTTTCCCACATCCCCTCCAATATTGGTCATTAGTTTTTCCTGTCATGTTAGCCAAACTGATAGGTGTATAGTGGTATCTCAGAGTTGTCTTAATTTGCATTTCTCTGATGAATAGTGATTTAGAGAACCTTTTCATATGATTAGAAATGGTTTCAATTTCATCTGAAAATTGTTCAAATCCTTTGACCATTTATCAATTAGAGAATAGCTTGAATGCTTATAAATTTGAGTCAATTCTCTATATATTTTAGAAATGAGGTCTTTATCAGATTGGATTAAAAAATGTTTTCCCACTTTGCTTCCCTTCTAATCTTGTCTGCATTAGTTTTGTTTGTACAAAAACTTTTGAGCTTAATATAATCAAAATTATCTATTTTGTGTTCAATAATGAACTCCAGTTCTTTTTTGACCACAAATTCCTTCCTTCTTCACAGATCTGAGAGGTAAACTATCCTTTTTTTTTAATTTGGTTATAATATCAATATATTTCACTTGGCCTAGCCATGAGCACTTGATATTTTTCCAATGATTAGATCTGGCTTTATTTGTGTGGAAAGTGTTTTGTAGTTGTGTTCATATAATTCCTGACTTTGTCTTGGCAGATACATTCCCAAATATTTTATATTACTGAAAGTTATTTTAAATGGAATTTCTCTTTGTATCTCTTGCTGTTGGCCTTTGTTGGTAATATATAAAATGCTGATAATTTATGTGGATTTATTTTGTATCCTGCAACTTTACTAAAGCTGTGAATCGTTTCTAGTAGTTTTTTAGTTGATTTCCTATGGTTCTCTAAGTATATCATCATAATCATTTGCAAAGAGTGATAATTTGGTTTCCTCATTACCCACTCTAATTCCTTTAATTTCTTTTTCTTCTCTTATTGCCAAAGCTAGCATTTTTAAGACAATACTGAATAGTAATGGTGATAGTGGGCAACCTTGTTTCACCCCTGATCTTACTGGGAATGGTTCCAGTTTATGCCAATGACATATGATGCTTGATGATGGTTTTAAATAGGTGCTACTGACTGTTTTAAGGAAAAGTCCATTTATTCCTATACTTTATAGTGTTTTTAATAGGAATGGGTGTTGGAATTTATCAAATGCTTTTTCTGTATCTATTGACATAATCATATGTTTTTGTTAATTTGATCCTTGATATAGTCAATTATGTTTAATAGTTTTCCTAATATTGAACTAGCCCTGCATTCCTGGTATAAATCCTACTTGGTCATGGTGTATCATCTTGGGAATGACTTTCTGTAATCTCTTTGCTAATATTTTGTTTAAGATATTCATTAGGGAAATTGGTTTATAATTTTATTTCTCTGTTTTCATCCTAATTTGTTTATGTTTCAGTACCATGTCTGTGTCATAAAAGGAATTTGGTAGAAGTCATTTCCCTATTTTTTCAAATACTTTATATAGTATTGGAGATAATTGTTCTTTAAATGTTTGGTAAAATTCACATGTAAATCCATCTGGTCCTGGATATTTTTTCTTAGGGAGTTGATTAATAGTTTGTTCTATTCCTTTTTCTAAAATGGGACTATTTGAGTAATTTATTTCTTCTGTTAATCTGGGCCAATTCACTTAGGTTTTCAAATTTATTAGCATAAAGTTGGGCATAATAACTTCTAATTATTACTCTAATTTCCTCTTCATTGATAAAATGTTCTCCTATTTCATTTTTGAGACTAACAATTTGATTTTCCTCTTTCCTTTTTCTAGTCAAATTAACTAAAGGTTTATCTATTTTGTGGGTTTTTTTCATACAACCAACTCTTAGTTTTATTTATTAATTCAATAGTTTTTTTTTACTTTCAATTTTATTAATATCTCCTTTTATTTTTAGAATTTAAAGTTTGGTATTTGATTGGGAGTTTTAAATTTGTTTTTTTCCTAGCTTTTTTAGTTGTAAGCCCAATTCGTCGATCTTCTCTTTCTCTATTTTATGCAAATAACCATCTAGAAATATTAATTTTCCCCTTATTGCCACTTTGGCTGCATCTCACAAATTTTGTTATGTTGTCTCATTATTGTCATTCTCTTGGATGAAATTATTGGTTGTGTCTATGATTCGCTGTTTCACCCAATCATTCTTTAGGATGAGATTATTTAGTTTCCAATTACTTTTTGGTCTATTTCCCCTGGTCTTTTATTGAATGTAATTTTTATTACATCGTGATCTGAAAAAATGCATTCACTACTTCTGCCTTTCTGCATTTTATTTTGAGGTCTTTATGTCCTAATACATGGTCAATTTTTGTATAGGTTCCATGAACTGCTGAGAGGAAAGTGTACAACTTTCTGTCTCCATTCAATTTTCTCCAAAGATCTATCATATCTAGTTTTTCTAGTATTCTATTTACCTCTTTTACTTCTTTCTTATTTATTTTGTGGTTTGATTTATCTAGTTCTGAGAGAGCAAGGTTGACATCTCCCACTATTATAGTTTTGCTATCTATTTCTTCTTGCAACTCTCTTAACTTCTCTTTTAAGAATTTAGATATACCACTTGGTGCATATATATTTAATATTGATATTGCTTCATTATCTATGATACACTTTAAGAAGATATAGTTTCCTTCCTTATCTCTTTTAATTAGATCAATTTTTGCTTTTGCTGGATCTGAGATCAGGATGGCTACCCCTGCTTTTTTTACTTCACCTTCATGCTTCAGCATGCCAAGAGTGCTTCTTTTTGAATGTTTGGTCCATTCTCTCTTTCCAAGGGAAGGTAACATTCTTCATCATAATTCCTCTGAAATTATGTTTGGTTATTATGTTAATCAGAAATCTTTGAAAGACAGGTGATAGAGGTTCATTAGAACATTCATGCTACATGACTCAAAATTTGAGAACAAATTATTGCCTCCCTTGATCTCCCTTGTATTATGGCTGAGCTTTGCTCAAATTGGCTCAAGTTCTCTGCCTGAGGTATTTTTTAAAAATACAGTATGAGAAAGGTTTAATAACTCCCCTACCACAAAAGCCTGGTTGAAAGCGTTTGGGAGAGAAATTACAGAAGCAAGTGTCTTGTAGTAGAAAAAAGACCTGATATAGATACAAATGTCATCATTGTTCCTTGCAAACTATGTCATTTGGAGCAAGTCTTTCTCCCTCCATGGGACTTTTGCCCACTGTAAAAAACGATCAGGGAAAAGCTAAATCATTTCTCATCAGCCTTTGCACACTTAATCTCTGATTCCTTGGATCAAGAACTTGTAGACTCCTGCCAAAGGATCTGAATTCAAATCTCCACCATTTTTCTTCCTGGCTGTGTGACATTAGACAAGTCCCAATCAATCTCTTGGCCTCAATTTCACTCTCTGTAGGAGGAGAACATTATTGTGTCAGGTTGTATCTAAGATACCTTTTAGCCCCCACATTCTCTATTCTTGAGGTTCTCTTAACTTTGGCAGGTGGTTTTGAGACCTTGCATTTCTGAACCCCTACAGAAGAAAAAGATCAAATATGATTGAAACCAAAGGACTTGTATTTATGTCGGTACTTTGCTATTTTTTATCTGTGTGATTTTAGACAAACTGATGCCTCTTCCCACTCCCCCACCCCTAACCTCTTACCTCCTTTTCCTCTTTTGTTAAATAAAAAGTGTACTTCAGATAATTTCCTGGGGCTTTTCTAGTTCTGAATACTATGATAATGCCAAAAAGGAACATACTTTCTATTTGAGGCAAAAGCATGTTTTTGTGATGTATCATAACAATAACATATATGGAAGACTTCGACCTCCCATTACATGTGAGGTGATATATTAGAAAAACAACAACTAGGAAATCATCAAAATATTTAACATGACCCTAATAAGACTAAGTCTAACATTTGTCATGATGTAGTGGAACATGTAGTGTCTTATACAATCTAAAAAGAATAAATCCCGATTCAAGGCAACAGTCACAGGTACAGAATTAATTTTATATGAATTTCTAGCTGTATCTCATCAGGACAAAGATATGATAGAAAGACTTACTTGAATGAAAAAAAAACACCCTTGGAATAATTTCTTCCTCAAAGGCTCAGGAGGCCATACAGACACCTAAATTCTATTCCGACCCTCCTTGCCTCACTCCCAAAAGATGCAGAATTGTGAGGGATCTTAGAATGCATTTTGTCCAATCGTGGCCATTTTATAGAGTGAATAGGCCCAATGAAAACCTTATCACACAAGTAGCAAAAGATAGAGCTAGGCTTCAAATTCAGGTCCAGTGACTACAAAATCATTATTATCTCTTCCTCTGGATTGTGATGAGAACACCAATCAGAGAGGTGGAAGACTGGGTCAACCATGGCCCTTGGTCATCATTCAGTTAGGCAGCATTTATGAAATGTCTACACTGTCCCAGGTTCCATGTATATACTGCAACAAAGGGAAGAGAAGGGAATCATCCTGCCCTTGTCTAGACTCAAATTTTTAAAAGTGCACTAAGGTATATATTTGGAGCAAAATTGATTAAGAATGATGTACATAACTATTAAGAAAGCAAATCAGATTGGGCACCTCAGTAAATTCAATTACCCCAGTGAAAAGGAAGGTGGAAACTTCTTTATTGACACACAAGAAAGAAGAGCTCTTGGTAGGTGTGAAATATTACAATGGCTATACTAAAGAACGTGGGCTGGCATTCAGGTGAGGTTAAGCAAACTCTCCCTAACAATTAAAGAATATTTCTTGCTTTATGGGACCTATGTGCAACTGGTAATGTTTTCTAGGAGATTAAAACTACCAGATTTCCCTAATTTCACCATAACAGGCAATGATAGACCATATATCTTCTAATGAAGGTACCAAATTAATTTGTTGGGCCTAAGGATAACAGATGTCATGGAGTTATCCCAGGGGCTATCAGTATGAGAGATGGCCTTTTCTTTTCTTTTCATTGTACCTTTAAACTAACTCAGGGAAAGCTACATTCCCAAGTGTAACTCAAGGATGTAGCAAAGTGGCTTGAAGAAGAAGTAGACTCAATTATACAATTAATATAGCATAAAAACAATTGTATTGTAGAGCTTATATGGTAGAAATCAATGGAAACTTGAAGTAAAAGTAGTTTACATTCTACCAATGTTCATAGGTAAGTCTAAGTCTAGAATCTATGTTCAGTGACTTTGGAGATGAAGGAGAAGACAGCACTGACATTTGGGAACATTACGAAAGGCTTCTTGAAGAAAATGGATCTTAAAATGACTGCTAAAGAGAGCTGTGGGTTCCAAGAGTTGAGGAAAGGGAGCGTTCCAGATGTGGGGAATTCCCTGTGCCAAGGCAAAGTGACAGAAAACATCATGTCCCATACAGGAAGCAGGCCAATCTCACTAAAACATTGAATTGTGAAGGAGTCATGTAATATTCTTCTCTAAAATGTAATATTTTCTTGATGGGGTTTTCTTGGGGTTCTCTGGAAGCAGCCTTCCTTTCAGTTCAGTAATCACCACAAGTACAGCCAGGGATTAAGGTCCAAATCCTTTATTGTCTCTTTCCAAGTCTTATCTCCTTTCCTGTGGCCCAGTTAGCTTTCTTATAGTCCAGACCCTTTATTATCTCCTTCCTGGGTCTGGGCAGTTTTCTGGAGAGCATTTCAGTCTGGTTTTAGTTCCAAGAGCTTGAGCTCCCACCTGCCTTCTCTGGCTTCTGAATCTCCCCGACTGAATCCTAGCTGAGGCTCCTAGCTTATATATCCCACACTGAGTATAAACTAATCATTATATCACTAGGAAACCATTATTTGTTGTAGGATTAAATCAATGCTAAACTAGATTTAACCATTGTCTCCTCAATTCCACTTAGTACCTTGTTTCAAGTTCTGGCTCATAACAGAGACAAATATGCCTCCCACCTGAAAAGGGAAGCTGAATAAAAACTGTGTAGGCACTAGCCCAATAGAAGTTAAAAGATCAGCAGGAAAGACCTGTTGTGCCATAGTGAGAGTGGAGCTCAAACCAGTGAAGGTGCCCAGCAAACCAGCCATAGGTCTTGGGGATGACTGACGGTGTGGTGGCAGAGTTGGTTTCCAGACCTGTCAGCCCACAGATGGTAAAAGGGTGGATCAGACAATTGATCAGAAGGAGATTAAAGGGGTCCTTTTACTAATAGCAAGAGCAAGACTTTGTTACACTGACCATATTTTGATCTGTGTTGCATAGCTGGATCTCAGTCCCAAGGTAAAAATCACAACAGAGCTTGTGACTGCAGCAAAACTGGAACTTCGATCACAGTTCAAGGTGGGAAAGAGTACTTGTGATTGCTCACAGATTGGAGCATTGAACAAGAATGGAGAAAACAAACCTCCCTCTAGATCATACCACCTTGGGAAAACCAAAAACTTATAGGTACCCCAAATTACTTCTGAAAATAGCTGAACAAAAAACATAAACCTTGGAGTGATACCACCTTCACTTTAGTAACAGAGCCTCACTTTAGCACAGTTAAAAAGTCAAGGAATAGGATGGAAAAATGAGCATACAGCAGAAAAAGATCCTGACTATAGAAAGTTACTATAGTAATAGGAAAGATCAAAACACAAACTTAGAAGAAAAAAGTCCAGGGAGAGAGGACTAGACTTTTGTCTTCCAAATGATTTCTCTTTGGTAGCTGGAAAACCTCCAAGCTAGGTTAGTCTTTGGAGAGTTAGTCTTTGGATCACTGAAGAAAAAAAGAATTGTCTTAAATCTTCATATGCTTAGTCAATCAAAGAAGCATTTATTAAATGCCTGCTATGTACCAGGTAATGTGTTTCATCTTTAGTCCTTTGTGCATTCTTCATCTGACAAAAAATAAAGCCTACCTTATAGTTGTCATTTTTTAGCATTATTATTCACACAGTATCTAAAAGTCCTGTACTGGGAATATAGGAATTTTCTCTAATTTTTTTACTATTGTATTTGTAATATTGTATTATAATATCCCTCAAATATCTGATGGTCTAATATTAGAAGATCCCTACTTTCTATTGAAAGAGAAATAAAAGAACTCATCCTATGCAAGGATACAGCAAAGCAGATGGTCTCATCCATTGTTATAACAGTCATTTTTTGTTCTTGAAGAAAAAAATGCAGTTTTATCTAAATAAAATTATTTCCCAATTATAAATCTATCTATTTGCTTCCTGTTTTCAGTTGCCCTTTGAAAGGGGGGTCTTCCTACAATAAGTGCTGCCAATTGCATTCCAAATCCATACCTTTTCTCACTTGAATGATTCATCCTATGTTTCTCCTTCTCCTGTGACAAGTTTCACTTCTCTATCCTAAGTTGTTGCATCATGCTGCTGACTTGCTGAAGTTAGATCTAGCTTAGAACAATCCATTCTGTTCCTGAGGAAGCCAAACCTACTAGGACCACCATCACTAGTGACAGAATTCCTGATAGTCCTTTACCCTTTCTTTGGGGAGACCTAGAGAGAAGCCAAATTCTTATGTTCCCTGAATTCTCTTGATGGGCTCAATAGCCTTCCTATGAAGCAGAAGTGTAGAGGGGAAAGAACACTGTCCAATCTGGAGGTAGGTTGAAATCCTGGCTCCAATGGTTTGTATCTGTATGGTGCTATACTTGCTGGGCCTCAATTGCCTCATCTATACAATGGAGGATATGGACTAACTAACTTCTGGGTTTTTTTCCTAGCTACAGACCTAAGGTTTTATGACCAGCCTACCTAAGGGTAGTGTGTGTGAGAAATAGCTCCCCTGGACTTGGGATGGGTGAAGTTAAAAGGCTTTAATTATACAACCGCAGAGGTGGGTGACTATAGTATAGGTACCCTTAAAGAAGTAAGAGTAAGACCTTTTATATCTGTCCCTGCCACCAGACCCCTTCTCTGTTTCCTCATTGGCAGAGTACTATCAAGGGCACAAATTCCTGGTCTAACTACTACATATTTGCCCTTTGATATGTCCTCCCCCTCCCATGCATTTTATATCCATAAAATGAGCCCTTTCTCCTCCCAGGGTAGAGAAAATAATAAATCCATAAACCTGTTAACCATGCTCAATTAATACTACTTACACATTTCCCAAAATAGGCACACTGACCTAAAGAAGACCCCTACATCCTGTTTTTACTTAAGTTTGGTGCTGGCTAGTCCCTGTGATTTTCCCTTTTCTGGGGCCTCATTATGGGCAAAAAAGTGCTTAATTCTTTCTCTCAGTTCCATCCTTTCTGCTCAATATGGATTTTGCTTCCATAGCTCTCCCTTTGAACTTACAGAAGAACTCTATACTTTCCTTTTCATCAATAGATAGAACAGGATTCCCGTCATCTCTTGCTAGATACAAGTTATTCTGTTTATATTGTACTGGCATTTGTTTAGTATGCTTAGACTCTGAGTTTCTAAACTAATCCTCGTACACAAGGAATTATATAACACCCTACTGCTCTTAGGACTTCTGCCACATCAGTGAGGTTAAATACAGACTACAATTCCCTTCTACTTCCCAAACCATGATTCTAACAACTCAGGCAACAGATAGTTAACCCCTGAATTCTTCACCAATTCCTCTGACAGGGATATTACACCTGGGGGTTTGGCAATATAACAACCTGAACAAAGCCATTCTATTTTCCCATGCCATTCTGCTAGTGATATCTAACTGCTCAGCTATCCCCTTTACTGCTGCTCTGGTGTAATTTATCCAATGCACATTTCTGTTAATAGTTACCTACCAGAATAGAAATTATTCAAATTCAGAGGTGCTTGATTTCTACCCTTGAATTCATCAGGTATTTACTTCGGCTTACTGTAAAGGTCCTGTTGTTTGTCAATTGTAATCCTTTTCTGGGAGGAGGTTTCTTTTCTCTGTGAATCTTTTTCTCTGTCCTCTAGACAATTCTAGAGAATTGTTAAGTACTGACTTAGCACTTAGTAAGAACCTAACAGCTTACTTCTTTCTAACTCGACCTTACTTTCTAATTGAATGTGAGGGTAAAAGGAAGAGCCAGTTGACTGCCTAGTTCCCAGGTAAAGTATGTCTCAGAGTGTTGCCTCCACAATACCACCAAAGGATTTCTTGAAGTATAACCATCCCTGATAAATTGTCAAAGCTATGCTCAGTTACCCAGATTCTTTCACCCTGCCTTGAGAGGCAAGCCAAATAATTTTTAAAGCTGGGACAGGAAGCTACTATAGCCTTAGCGTTCCCCTTCTTCACAGAAGGGAATAGGTAGGTTAAGTACTGCAATTCTCCCCAGCGGTATTATTTTGGAACAGGAGGACCATAGACTTGAATTCACTTTCATGTTTTTCCATGCCAAAGAGAATGGTACTATCTGGGTGATAGGATAACCAGTGCACAGGCATAACAATTGCTTGTGTTCAGATCCTTTATAGGGTACTTTATATATTCTATCCAAGTTCTGGTGTCTCCATATCCTATTTTAACTCTATTATTTGCCTTAAGTTCTTGACCTTTATCTGTGGTTTAAGAACCATGATTCCAAACTATATGTTTGACTTTGTATTCCGGAATTCAGGATTTTAGGGTTGCACTTTAACTCTTGAAATTGGACTTGATCTCTCCTTTAGACATACTCAATTTTGATATTAATTCTGATTTCTAATAATTAAATGTCCACCCTTTAGAAGTTGCAGAAAACCAAACATTATTATGCCTGTGGACAGGCAATTCCACAAAATCCTTTCTCCATCAGGGCACAAATACTTAAAACTATTTAATTGTCTGTGACTAGTCAATTCTGTACATTCTATAATTTGACAGATATTAAACTGAGTTGTTTGTTAAGGTAGCTTCTTCAGTGATGTTTACCCAAATCTTAAGTAAATGTTCCCCATCCTTAGTCCCAAATACTATTGTAGTAGAGGAGGAACTCTAATATTGTAAAAGTCCTCCCCTCACAGGATCAGTAAGCTCTTTACTGGAGACCCATTCAGAAACTGGATAGTCTGGGGTCCATCCATCAATCAGTTCATTTCCCCCAAACAAATGGGGCACAAAGGCCTTTGGGGTGAAGGTCTCATCTTTTTATTTTAAAGCTACCTCCTGATGGGAATAAGTACAGAGTTGAGTCACCTCTCAACTTTGAGGGATAGTGACATCTAAGGGCCAGGAGCTGGTCAAAGCAGCATTCAGTGACTTCTGAGTCAGATCCCTGAATCTATTTGATACAACATCTAGTGCTGATTATGTGAAGGCAAATTGACCAAAGTCTAGAAGAAACAAGTCTTAACAAACAGGGTTTAGGGACAATTTCATTGAAATGTGGAAACATGTTTGTGCCACAGGACACATAATACAAAGTGATTTTATTCCCACATTAGAAATAAATAAAATTGACTTTTCCATTTGATGTAACATAAAATAATTTATGTTACATCCCTCCGATTGCACTAAAATACTCTTCTATAGACTACACTGAAGATATATCAGATTTAATTTCAATAATTAATGAAATAACAGCAGAATCCACAATCAGTTGTGTCACGTCTTATCTAATTTAAAAATCTTTAAAAACCTTATTTCTTGCAAATATAAATTATAAAATATATATCTAATAGCAGGCTGATGAGTAGGCCAATATTCATTTACTAAATGAGTCCATATTTTCAGATGAAAAACACCAAAATCTTACTTGTCAGTTACTTTGAATATGGAAATTTGCTATAAGAAAGAAAAAAGTAGAGACATGATTATGATTAAAAGCATCTTTAGCTTTGATTTCAGGTGTGAATCAGAAACATCCTCCACACTTGAATTAAAACTCAGTTATAATCCCAAGAGACTTACACTCGAATAGTAAGTCTCACAAAGCACAAGTTTCACAAATAACAAATAATCATAGCTTTAGAAAGGTTCAGTTTTCAAGGATGACCTATCCTAAATAACAAGTAATGTCTTGCTAATAGTAAGAAATTCATCACAGAAAATTCACAACTTATCTTGATATCTAAAAAGATGGATTTAAGTACGTTACACAAATGATCTTGCTTTAATAGAAACAATAACAAATCAAAAATTTGAAAATATAATCAATGTTATTAAACATTCAGTTTATTAACAACATCTTTAAGGTGACTTTAATACAACCAAATAAATCAGCCCTATCACAATAGCAAAGTACTTACCAGGCCTCACATACATAAGAGATTTCACTTAGCATCTTTCAATTGTTTTTCCTTTCTTCTTTTTCTTTTGAATTTATCCTGCTATAAAAACCAATCATTAGAAATCATTTCTATGTAACAAACTTGTAGGTTATCTACACACACTCCTTGTTTGGGATCTATTCTATTGTTTGCTCTTCTTTCTTGAAGAGAACCATAACATGAGAGAGCTGATGCCATGACATGCAAGTGAATTGGATTTAAGTGAGGGAGGGTTGTACATGGTCACCTGCCTCACTTTCTCTTCCAGAGCCATCTGGATCCAGTGACCAGAGATAGATTAGGATGACTGGAGATGTCCCTGGATGCAGTGGGAGACCTTGGGCTTTTTAAGCTAGGGTCTTCAACAGGTCTCAGTTTGACAGGCTGCACCCATTCAGCGATTGAGGCTAGATAATAATGGAGACAAAGAAGATCCTCTTTCACCTAGTCAAAAAAAATATCTAAAGAAATAAATCTGGGAGGTGAAGATTTCAAGTGTTTCTAGGCAAAACAGAAACTACAGCTATTTACATTCAATCTGAGTCAATCAGGGCCCAAACAATCGCCAGGTGAAGCTTGGCTTGGGACCTACTGTTGGCCAATCAATGAAAGCCAAAGTGATTTGGGTTTCAGGCATGGTCCTAATCTCAAAAAATTTTGCTGGGTTTCAGGGTTTTAAAAAAGGGATAGAAGGAAAGAAAGGAAGGAAAGAGAAGGGAGGAAGGAAGCCTGTTCTAATGTAGCAGCAAAGTTTGCAGTGTAGGATAGACTTCCAAGCCCATTCTTTATGTCATTTGATTAACCAGGCTCCTAAGTGTATCTGGAATTATTATCTATATAAGACACTATTTTTGCAACTATATCTCCTAGCCTTAATTATTAATTTGAGGATTAATCTAACCCTCTTGTCATGTACAAAACAGTCTACTATCCACATTTGGCTATTGGCTAAGAAGACAGTTCAAAGAAAGTTTCTAACTAGTTTATTAGATTCCATGTCATTCAATGGTTTTCTTTAGTGTAACCCCAGGGAGTTTGCTTTGTTGATATTTGTTGCCTTCTTGATGAGATGCAAATATGGGTATATAATAGACATGAAATAAATGATGGACTTCAGTATGATGAAAAGGGGTAAACCACAAAAATCCCAGATGCAACACTGCCATTGCTGTAATGCCTTCTTCCCTGCTTTGTCTTTATCTATCTATCTATCTATCTATCTATCTATCTATCTATATGTATATGTATACATGCATGTGTTTATGTTTATATTTAGATATATATATATATATGTGTGTATATATATAAAATCCAAACAAGCTATTTTCCCAGATCTGATAATCTTATTCACCAGATGGTTTTAAGAAACCTGGCAAGTTGATAAATTAAGGAAAGTCTACAGGGACTCCAAAGAAGGGGCTGAGCTTGCTTCTCCTGCCTGCTTACCCCAGCTATTCTTATGAGCTTTGTTCTTATACACCTCCCCCAACATTCTGTGAAGAGTTTAAGAGAGCAGCACATCCTCAGATCTCAAGGCAAACTGCTCTGAAATGCTTCAAAATATTTCATAGACACAATGGATAGGATTTTCTTTTCCCAAGTTAATGCAGCTTTGGGAGTTCTTATCGAAGAGCTTGGGCTTCTGAACCTTCTTTTCCTTCAAATAAACTTCCCTTTTGAGTAAGGGAAGAAATAAGACAGTTTTTAAAATTCAAATAGAACAAAATCTGTTACAAATATGAATAGGAGTAGCACACACACCACTTTAAAAAGTTATTTAAAAGTTAACCAGTAGTTAGTTTGTGAAATTCCCTAAATTCTAACTAGATGTTCCAATCCCAATTCACACAAATCTTTTTTCTTTCTGTGAGCCAGGAAGGGGTTGATTGCCAGTTTTCTTTCCCTTTGACCCTGAAGTGGTGTGTCTGCCTTAGAACAACAAAACTTTTAATATTATCAATTGCTTTTGCAACCAACCATTTGTAGTTCTTGTTTTTAAAATCTTGTTTATAAATTTTAATAAATTCTACCCTTTAAGTGAATTTTTTGTTTAAAGGAGACAGACAAATCTTAAAATTTAGAATATAGGTAATAGCTAAATAATTTTGGACGGGATTTCACAAAACTTCCTTATAGTATATGTTCAGCAGGGCTGACAGAATTTTAAAATATAGTTTACATGATTTTACAAATTTCACAATATATAATTTCTTTAAGTCTTAGTTTTTGGCTTAAAAGCAAACCAAATACAGATTTAAATTTCTAGTAGCAATATTTCAGTATTAAAGGTTAGTGTCCATACACTTCTAAAATGTTATGGTCAGATAAACAATTTTATCAAACATCAATTGAAGGTAATTTTAATCTTATACAAATTAGTTTTAAACACACATACATTTATGTTACATTTTTGGGTGAAAACTCTCTTTCTCTTTTATAGATCAAGAGAAATACTAAATATGCTGGTTGTTATTTCAAAAGCGATAGGTCCCCTTAAAACTCTGTTCTCCTAGATTCCCAAAAGTTTTTAAATGGCAATAAACTGTTTGAGATCTGAGGTAGTGACCTGGAAGCTGAGAGACAAAGGCTTGTGGTTTTTCCAGATGGCACCTCAGGGCAAAATAGCAGTGGATATTTCCAAGTGCCTGTCTTTATTTTTTATTAAAGCTTTTTACTTTCAAAATATATGTATGGATAATTTTTCAATATTGACCCTTGCATACCCTTATGTTTCAAATTGTCCCCTCCTTCTCCCTACCCCCTCCCCTAGATGACAAGCAATCCAATACATGTTATACATGTTAAATATATGTTGAATCCAATATATGTAAACATTTATACAATTATCTTGCTGCACAAGAAAAATCAGATCAAAAAGGAAAGAAAATGAGTAAGAAAACAAAACGCAAGTGAATAAGAACAAAGACAGTGAGAATGTTATGTTGTGATCCACACTAAGTTCCCACAGTCCTCTCTCTGGGAATAGCTATGCTCTCTTCATCACAAGGTCATTGAAACTGGCCTCAATCATCTCATTATTGCAAAGAGTCATGTTCATCAGAATTGACAATCGTATAATGACCCCCTGGTTCTGCTCATTTCATTCAGCACCAGTTCATGTAAGTCTCTTCAGGCCTCTCTGAAATCATCCTGCTGGTCGTTTTTTACAGAACAATAATATTCCATAACATTCATATTCCATAACTTATTCAGCCATTCTCCAATTGATGGGCATCCATTAAGTTTCCAATTTCCACTACGAAAAGGGCGGCCACAAACATTTTGGCACATACAGGTCCCTTTCCCTTCTTTAGTATCTCTTTGGGATATAAGCCCAGTAGTAACACTGCTGGATCAAAGGGTATGCACAGTTTGTAGCTTGTTGAGCATAGTTCCAGATTGCCCTCCAGAATGGTTGGATCTGTTCACAATTCCACCAACAATGTATCAGTGTTCCAGTTTTCCCACATCCCCTCCAACATTCAGCATTATCTTTTTTTGTCATCTTAACCAATCTGAGAGGTGTGATGGTATCTCAGAGTTGTTTTAATTTGCATTTCTCTAATAGATCATGATTTAGAGCACCTTTTCATATGACTACAAATAATTTTAATTTCTTCATCTGAGATTTTTGTCTGTTCATATCCTTTGACCATTTATCAATTGGAGAATGGCTTGAATTCTTATAAATTTGAGTCAATTCTCTATATATTTTGGAAATGAGGCCTTAAATGTAAAAATGTTTTCCAAATTTATTGCTTCCTTTCTGATCTTGTCTACATTAGTTTTGTTTGTACAAAACCTTTTTAGCTTAATACAATCAAAATTACCTATTTCGTCTTCAATTATGAGTTCTAGTTCTTCTTTGGTCACAACTTCCTTCCTTCTCTACAGATCTGAGAGGTAAATTATTCTATGCTCTTCTAATTTGCTTATATTGCTCTTTATGTATAAATCATGATCCCATTGCAACCTTATCTTAATTTTCAATTTTCCCAGCAGTTTTTGTAAAATAGCGAGTTCTTATCCCAAAATCTGGGTCTTTGGGTTTGTCAAACACTAGATTACTGTAGTTATTGACTATATTGTCCTATGAACCTAATCTATTCCACTACTCGACTACTCTATTTCTTAGCCAGTACCAAATGGTTTTCTTGACCACTCAAGCACTTGTCTTTAAAATTTTAGTGTTCTCCATGTTCCACCCATCTACCCCACCTGCAGTTAAGGGTAAAATGGAAGGGGGAAATATATCTTTTCAAGCCACATTGGGGCAGTCTCCAATCTAGAGAGAAATCAAGGCCAATTCCAGGGCATCAGAGCTGGGAAGAAGGTGGGTAGGGGACCCTATCTTTCATCAGAAATGAAAGGTGGACAAGGAATTCTGCCTTAGAAGCAGCAATCTGTTTATCAAGCCAGTGCATTATCTTGGCCAGGAAAAATTCCACAAGCCTATCTTTAATGGAGAGAAGCTAATGCCAGTGAGCATGTCACCTTTTTCAAACTGGTAGTCTGGAGAATAAGTTTTTATCTTGGGAAAACTTAACCTTTAAGGAAATGCAAGTTAGCTTGAAGCATAAGCAACCAAATCCTCTCATTTAAAATCTACTTGACAAGGGAGAGAGAGGTACATAGAGAGAGAGACTGAGACAAGAAAAAACTCTCATTTAGAATTTTTTATCTTTCTTGTCTATACCTTCCCAGTATTTCAACCTGCCTAATCCCACATCCTTCTTCTTGGATGAATATTTCCTAGAGAATTTCTTCTCTTAACTTTCCCAGAACCTAATTTCCCATTCCACTCCTTCCCTAGAGGTTTTTTGTAAATATACTATTTAATACTTGCCAGTTCCTGACAAGTTTACCTGTGCAAACCCTTTCTGTACTCCTATATAGATGTCTTTCACACTCCCATGGTCTCAGATGACCCTGATATTTATTCAAGTCTAGATTTTGTAGGATGCACTCCCACTAACAAAGAAATACTTAATATTAATAGTCCATTATTTTTGCCTTGTCTTGGCTGCATCTTTAAGACTTAAATTAGATCATTTAGGTGTTAAAGCATTTTGAAAACATTAAAGCACTATGTAAGTTTATATACTATTTAAGGGTAGGAGAGGAGCACATGGGAAAATATTGCAAAGTTCATGTTTAGGCCTACTGTCAGGAAAATTTTCCTGGCAATAAAAGTTTCCCTAAAGTGTAATAGGATCCCCTGAAGTGACGCCTGGCTCTAATTGGTGCTCTTCAATGCATGATCACTTAACAGATATGTTATATCGGGAATTCCTTTTAGGGAGAGGGTTGAACTTAGTAGCTTCTCATGTCCCTTCCAGCCCTCCCATTGTGTAATTTTTTGGTAAAGAGAGTTCTGAACTTCTTCTGACACTTAGCACCTGTGTGTCCAAGGACAATTCACTTCCTTCTCTAAACCAGTTTCCCCATTGGTTCTGGGTGATTGAACCTATATAAAAATTAAAAGTCACAGAGTGACCTACAGACCCTCTACTACTTATATGCTCACCACAGGTGAAGTGTTGTTACCATGGGGTGTTCTTAATAGCTTTCTGACATGTACAATCCTTATATGGGTATTTGGGTTCCTCCAAAGCTTCTAGAAACTCAGTGTCATGGCCATGCTACCACTCCTTATGGAATCACACAGAGGAATCACTCTGTTGCCCAAACCACAGGTCCTGCTCTCCTTCACACCATACTCCACCAGCATTTCTCAGATATTTTCCTGTCTCCTAGACCTGTTTTCCCTCAACCCATGAAACTTTTTTACAAAACTGATTCTAGCCACCATAAATTCTCAATCCCTTCTGAAGATATTACCTATTTTTGGACTTTGTTAGCAAATGGTGGTTTGATGTTTGCACTCACTTTGTCCTGCAGACACCATTATAGTCAACTTCAGCACTTTTCCGTCACTATACTTTTCTTCAGGTTCCATCAGAGGAAGAAACAATTTGTAAAAGAACAATAAGTATGACCATTTACATATTTGCATGTGTGTGTGTGTGTGTGTGTGTGTGTGTGTGTGTGTGTGTACTCTGAATTTTTCCCCTACACAGGCTCTGATACAAAGTGGAGAAAGGTCATCCAATGGGTGACTTGAGAACTCCCTGAGGGGACAGGAAACGGTTTCATACATTGGCAACTCCACTCTCTGACTTCACAAATTTCATAAAGAAGAGATCAGCAAATACAAGATCCCCCAGATATTCTCCATCTCAGACTGTTCACATAAGAAAGTCAGTGCTCCAGTCTCATCTCTTTCGTGAAGACTTCTCAAGGTGTAATGGAGACAGAAAGCAGTTAAATGACTTTCCCAGGGATGTATAGCTAGCAAATATCTGAAATAAGATGACACTCAGGTATTCCTGACTTCAGTTGCAGAGTTGTATCTACTGTATAACTGGGAAGCTTCTTCATTCTCCATCACCTTTTTTATATCTAATTAATTATTAAATCTTATCATTTCAATGCTCTTATTATCTCTGCAGAGTGTGTCCCGCTATCCCCCCCCCAAAAAAAAACAACCACATCACAATTACTTTATATATTTATCTATTGTTGTTTCTTTTTTTTAAGGCAGTTGAGTTTAAGTGACTTGCCCAAGGTCACACAGCTAGTAAGTGTGAAATGTCTAAAGCAGGATTTTAACTCAGGTCCTCCTGACTCCACAGCCGGTGCTCTATCCATTGCCTTACAATTACTTTAAACTGAGGAGCCAAGATGGTTCATCTCTGAGCAACTATAAAATAACATCCCTAGACAGGTCCTCCAGTGAAAGAATCAGGAAGGAGAGAGGCCAAAATAATCTTTTAGCCCAGGAAATTTAGAGGATCTGCAGCAGGGATCCCTCTCACTCCATTAAGAGAGGTGGGAGGTGGGGGCTCAATCTAAGACAAGAAACTCCATGTATAGCCAGCTTCAAGTCCCACCACAGTAAATCAACAGGAGATTCTTAGCACCTGGGTGGTGGAGGAGATAAAAAATGGCAATACCAGGACCCCTCGTGCACTTTGAAAAAAACAGGGGAACATGTGGACTCTAACTCTGGGAATCACCATGTACTCTTTTTAATTCCTTAAATTTAAACTTAAATTTAAGTATTCAAAGGGGGTAAAACTATCATTTGACTAAATAAAAGGATTTCATGCTTTCTTAAGAAGAAGACCTGAACTAAATTAAAAAAAAAAAAAATTCGGCCTCCAATATCAGAACCCAAGCAGAGCATCAACAGATCAAAAAGGAAAGGAAAACATACAGGATTAAATAGAGCTAAACTGTTTACTTCCATACAATGAAAAATTATACTTGTAATCTTTAATAATCGTACTACTAAGAGAACAACTAAAAGAAAAACATAGAGGATATGGGTATACAGTGAATTTGAAGGAATGACATAAAAATTAAGCAGTGAGAAAGAAGTGTGCACTGGGTGCAAAAGGAAGGGAGAAGTAGAATAATTTAGTTCACATGAAAAGATGTGAAAAATCTATTATACTGAAAGGGAAGATGGAAGAATGTGCAATGGGCTTCATTTGAATCTTATTCTCATTTGTATTAGCTCAAAGAGAAGTTTCCACTTGCTGGGGGAATCTAGTAGGCTCATAGTCAAAATACAGCAGTGTTTGCTACTCTGTCCTGCTTCAGAAGCCAGTGGATCAGCAGACTAGCAGTGAGACCTTCAACACAACTATAGAAGGCAAATGACTCAAACAAATAGAAATAATAGTTTAGAGGAAAATCTAAATCTGAAATTTAAAAAGGAAGTATGGCATTCATGATCTCAACAAAGGCAACTACAAGAGTAGACGATTAAAAAGATAAATAAAAAAGTTAAATTTAATTAAAAAGCACCATAAACAATGAAATGTTAGTTGTGTACTGAATGACATACTATTTAAATACTTAAGAGAAAAGTTAAATGAGTTATCATGAGAAATATTAAAACTGTAAAGTGAAGCACCTCAAAATCTATACCTTTCAAATTAAACAAATCTAACCAAAAAAAGAAAATGAAAGAAGTTAAAAGACTTGATTATAATTTTAGAAAACTTAGATATCATAGACCTCCAGTAATAACGGAAATAGAAGGAAAACAAAGAAATTATTAAAACTAATTAGAAACCAAATTATTTAATCACAAAGAATTTATGGGATAAAGAAAAATATCTAAGAAACAAAAATTTCACTTAAAATAATGACAATGGGAAAAGAGAAAACAATCTTTGGGGAGAAACCTTATAGCTCTAAAGAGTTTGATTCACATAAGGCAGAAAAAAGCAGATGAATGAATTGGGCATGGAAATTTTTTTTAAATAAAAAATAAAAAAATAAAACACAAAAAAACTCACTGTTAGAAAACCTCAAACTCCAAAAGAAGCATTTTGGGGACAGCAAGGTAGCATAGTGGATTGGAGTCAAGAGAAGCTAAGTGCAAATGCAGCCTTAGACATTTACTAGCTATGTGATCCTGGACAAGTCACTTAATCCCAATTGCCTCCAAAAAATTTAAAACCAATATTTTGAAAGCCAAAATAGCAGATTAAGGAAAATTGAAAAAAAATACAATTAGTAACTAGTTTCTTCAAATAAAACAATAATATAAATAAAACTATTTGCTAAGTTGATTAAAAAGACAAAAACAAATTATTAGACTAAAAAATAATTCACCACAAATATAGAATAAAGGAAATTATTAGCTTCTCATGAATTGGATGAATGTTTTAAAAATGCTACATTCCCAGATTAACAGAACAACAAATAGAGGTTTTATATAATCCAATCTCAGAAAAGAGAAATTTAAGAAACCAGAACCATGTCCCTAAGGGGAAAAATATCTGGTATCAGATGGATTTATAAGTGAATTCTACAAACATTCAAAGAACAATTAATTTTAGTATTACATAAGCTGTTTCAAAAAAAATAGGAAAAAAGTAGTCCTACCAAATTCCTCCCATGAAATGAATATTCTCTTGATACATAATATAGAGAGAGTCAGAAACAAAGAAAGAAAACTATAGAATAATTTTCCTAAAATGTTGATTTAAATATTTCAAATAAATATTAGCAAAGAAACTATAGCAATAAAACAAAGGCTATACAATGTAACCACAAAAGTTGTACAGTATAACCACATTTAATTTTTACCAGGAAGGCAGAATTGGTTCAACATTAATAAAACTATCAATATAAATAGACCATATTAATAACAACAACTAAAATTATATGATTATATCAATGGACACAAAAAAGCTTTCGATAAGATAAAGCTATTCTCTTTTAAAAATAAAAATCACAGGAATAACTGCATCTTTCTTATGATGAGTAGTATCTATCTAAAAGTAAGAGCTAGCATTCTCTGCCATGGGAATAAAATGTAACATCACCACTATTTACTGCAGGGCTAGAAATATTAACTACAGCAATGAGAAGGAAAAGAAACTGAAGAAATATAGGAAAAATTGCCAATTTTTCAGACAGTATGATGATTTACCTAAAGAAAATAAGAGAGTCAAATAAAAAATTAATTGAAACAATAACTTCAACAAATTTTCAGGATACAAAATAAATGCATATAACTCATCAGTATTTTTGTATATGGCCATTAAACTCATTAAGAAGAGAAAGAAAAAGAAAATCTACTTAAAATAACTAGAGTGTATAAAATGCTTAGGTATATACCTTCCAAGAAATGCCAACATCTATATAACTACAATAATAGCTAGAATTTATAGTTCTTTCATGTGTTAACTCATTTGATCCTCACATTATTCTCCATTTTATAGATGGAAAACCTGAGGCTTAGGCTAATTGGCATTCAGCTAATAATTTTCTTTACTAGGATTTGAACTCAAATTTTTCTGATGCCCAGTCCAAACTGAGTTATCAAACTGTTGTTTACTGATGTTCATTTTTCATTCTCTAAAAATACCGATTTAAATCAGAAGAGTGATGTCTTGGCATTCAAGTGAAATGGATTTAAGAGAGGCAGAGCTGTGCAAAGTCATCACCCTCATCTCTCTTCCAGAGTCATTGGCAAGACATAGGTCAGGCTAACTGAGATGCCCAGAATGCAGTGGGAGATCTTGGCTTTTTTAAGCTAAGGTCTTTCTCCTGTTTGTGTGAAGCAACACCCATTCAGTAGTTAAAGTGGAGTTAAAGATTGAGATAAAAGATGGCCAACTTTGCCTTCACCAAAGAATCAATCAAGGAGGGAAAGAACCTCAGCATTTCTGACCAGGACTGAAACAATTGCTATTTACACTCACTCTGGGCCATCAAAACCTGAACAATGGACAAGAGAGGTTTGGCCTGACGCCTGTTATTGGCCAATCAGTGAAATACAGAGAGATTCGAGGCAGCTAAGTGGTTCAGGGAATAGCTCACAGAAATGGGAATCAATAAGACTGATCTTCCTGAATTCAAATCCTGCCTTAGACACTTATTAGCTGTGTGATTTTGGGTAAGTCATTTAACCCTGTTTATCTCAGTTTCATTATCCATAAAATGTGCTGGAAAAGGAAATAGCAAAACTTAGCTGTTTTAATATACAGACCACAGAATGCAACTACAAAACACTCTAGATGTAAATAAAAATTAAACCTAAATAATCAGAAAAATATTAATTGCTCATTGGTTGGGTGAACAAATGTAATAAATTATCTAAATTATTTATTCCATGAAAAGTCTATTAAACTACCAAAGTAGTATTTTATAGAGCTAGGAAAAATTATAATGAAATTTATCTGGAGAGAAAAAAAGGTCAAGAGTCTCAAAGGAAATAAGGTTAAAAAAATAAAAAGGGATTGTAGTAGAACCAGATATCAAACTGAGTTACAAATAAGTAGAAGCTTAAATATTTTGGTGTTGATTTAGAAATAAAAAGGTTGATCTGTGGAACAGATTGGGTAAGTGAAATACACAAACAAATAAACATAGTAGCCCAGTATTCAAAAAATCCAAAGCTTCAGATACTGGAATAAGAATATACTATGTAATGTCCTGATGGTCTCTCAATTGTAATCCTTCTCTGGGAGGAAATTTCTTTTCTGTTAATCCTTTTCTCTGTGAGCAAGGTTTTTGGGAGGCTTCTGGAGCTTCTAGCCAAAGTGAAGGTAGAATTTCTAATCCTCTTCTTCCTGAATCCTGGCTCTGAATTTCTTGGAGCTTCCCTGAAGTTCTCCCGGGAAGTCTTGTTCTTATCCCAATCTAGACTGTTGTTCAGACTCAATGTTGCCTCTTTTTATCCTCCCAGAGAATGGGCTTGTGGGTATTCCAAAGGTGTAAACTCCTTTCAGAAGACTAAAGGTGTAAACTCCTTTTAAAGATGTGAACTAAAGGTGTGAATTCTGAGTTAGAGAATTGCCAAGTACCAACTTACCACCTAGTAAGAATCTAACAATACTATTTGATCCAAAATTGCTTTGAAAAAAAAAATCAGCCTAGAAGAAGGTAGATAGACATTTTTTATATAAGACGACAATTTTATATATAATACACACACATATACATATACTAATATCTTATACCAAAATAAAATTCAAATGCATATATTGCTGAAACATAAACTGTGATATGGATCACTGATGAAAAAAAGAAAAATTTGATTTAAAAAATTAAAAGTAAGCAAACAGTATCAACGCAGCTAAAATTTGGGAAGCAGATCTCTAAGAAAAGATCACTGCAACAAATTTCTCTTTAAAAAGATTTCATTAAATTAAAAGCCACTTAAATAGTGAAAGAATATATAAATACAGTTTTTGGAGTAAGACATTTACGCTATCAATAACCATATTTTTTAAAATGCTACAAATTGCTACTAATAAAATTATACAAATTAAAGCATTGCGCATTGCTGAGGTTCTTCCTCACATTCATCATGTTGGTTAACTTGAAAACAGAAAATGAAAAAGGTTGGAGGAACTGTAAGAAAACAGGCACATTAATACGTTATTGGAGCAGGCTGTTGGCTTATTCATCCTAAAAGGCAATTTGGAACCATGCCCCTGGAAGTTATGTGTGCTCTTTCTACCACTGTGAGACCAAAATTCTAATCCACAGCCCATGGAAACTGAGACAGGCATCTGAGTAATTTCAATTTATTAGAGAAGTTGGTGGTCCCTAAGAAATTGGATCCAAGATGTATGAGCAGTCAGGAATATCTTCCACTTATTTATAGGGAATGAGAGAGCACTAAAAATAGAATGAGGCAGTACAATTGTTCAACTGATCAATTCCAAAAGGGATGGAAATCCACATGACTGATCAAGACATGGAGATCCATGTTTGGCTAACAGAAGGAACTCCAATATTTATTCAAGGGAGATATTTCCAAAACGATGCTGTTAGTCAGTGAGTAAGCAACAGGATTATGGGACATTCAACAAACATGTTAGAAATATCAAGACCAAAAGAACATAGAAAATGGAGAAACCATAATTTTCTAGAATACAGTGGTAGATACATTTTTGGGGGGACATGGCCACTATAGGAATTGGTTTAGCTAGAATTGACTGTACAAAAGTATTTTATTTTCTTCTTTTTCTGTTCCTGCAGGAGGAGGTGGGTAGAATGGGATAGAGACAAAACAGCTTTTAATTCACTGAAATAGTTGTATTAAAAAGAAAAATAAGTATAATACCACTTTCAGTTCCCATTTCATGGGATTTTTGTGAAACAAATCCTTTAAAAAGTTAAAAGCATGATAGAAGTGCAAGTTATTATTATTATTTTGCTGTTTTTATGGCCATTATAGAGAGCTAGCCTTGGCATTTTGGGTGCCATGCCAAACTTAGACCCATGAAGACCTGGGTTCAAGTCCAACCTGGGACATTTACTAGCAATGTGAGTGTAGGCAAGTCAATTAACCTCTCAGTGCTCTAGGCCAGAGGTGTCAAAAACAGGAGATTAAAATATAATTGGGAAATATTTAATAAAATAAATAAGAAGACACTGAAACACAGAGAACAAAACATTTTATACACCAAGTCAATATGCCTACAGCAAGGACTCTTATGTCTACACTAGTGGCCCCAGTTTCTATTTGACACCACTTTTCAAGGTGACACTACAGCCTTAAGTTTCAAAGAAGGAACAACCTGCATTAGTGGAGGGAGTGTAGTTTTTCCTAGAGGATGTTTCAGGAGTTTCAGGCTCTCCCCTAATCAGCTACAAGGGACCTTACAACATAGAATGTCAGAGCTTGGAGGGGGTTTCAACCACAGCCTATCAGAGCTAAAAGGGTCCTTTGAACATAGAATGAAGGTAAGAGGTAAAAAAGGGACCTGAACACACAGAATGTAGACTATCTTGGGAGGACCTTAATGTCGATAAAGTCAGAACTGGGAGAGACTTGAATCAACAACCATTGAATGCCAGAGCTAGGAAAGGTCTAAAATCATAGAACAGGAGAAGATGAGGAATGAGAAAAAATTATGAAATGTTGGAGCTGGAAAGGACCTTAAAACATGGGGTGCCAGAACTAGCAGGAATCTTAGACCATGGAATGTCAGAACTGGGAGGGGCCTGGGGTCAGAAAACGTCATACATAGCTTGGGAGACACATGGAACGTTAAACCTTGACACAGACCTTGGCCACTCCAATAGAAATTATTTTCTGAGAAGCAGATAGCACTTCTCCAATGCTTTTTGTATTAGAAGTGCTCCAGTCCATATTCACTGTCACTGAAAACAATGATACCCTAAATGTGTTTCTTGTAAAAGTTTTGTAACTGTTCTGTTCTTGGTGAGCCCAGCTTGAGGGACAGGATTGGCCTC
The DNA here is from genome assembly GCF_048593235.1 of Sminthopsis crassicaudata. NCBI lineage: Eukaryota > Metazoa > Chordata > Mammalia > Dasyuromorphia > Dasyuridae > Sminthopsis > Sminthopsis crassicaudata. The sequence goes on from NC_133623.1 coordinate 69,994,540, forward strand.
TGAGTAGATGTTGTCCCAAAGTGTGATCCTCCCTGGGGACCTAGGGATGATAAAAGCTTCTAAGACATTGGGCCTGGACCCTGGGGAGCTGGGGACCAGTGATTCTGGGTGGAAAGGGAAAGGGGTGGGGAACTTGGTGGGAATTATCGGCCATCAGTCAGTCTGGGTGGGCTCTGAGGGCTGGGTTGACCAGAGCATTCTGTGGAATAAAGGGACATGAAGAAATGGTAGGGGAGTCATCCACTCAGGGATGGGTGGGGGCAGGGGTCAAAAGGATTGTCATGGACCCTGACAAAGCAGTGTTGTAGAAAGAACCTAGCACATACAACTAGGTATAATGGAAAGAGCACTGGGTTGGATGTCAGAGGACCTTGCATAGAAATGCTCTAGTGCAAAAATGCAAACTAAGACAATTCTGAGGTACCACTTCACACCTCTCAGATTGGCTAAGATGACAAGAAGAGATAATGGTAAATGTTGGAGGGGAGGTGGGAAAACTGGGACACTAATACATTGTTGGTGGAGTTGTGGAATGATCCAACCATTCTGGAGAATAATATGGAACTATGCCCAAAGGACTATAAAACTGCATACTCTTTGATCCAGCAGGGTCTCTACTGGGTCTGTATCCCAAAGAGATCATAAAAGATGAGAAAGGACCCACATGTGCAAAAATGCTTGTAGCAGCCCTTTTTGGAGGGGGCAAGGAACTGGAAACTGAGTGGATGTCTATCAGTTGGAGAATGCTGAATTAGTTATGACATATGAATGTAATGGAATGTTGTTGTTCTATAAGAAACAATCGTCAGGCTGATTTCAGAAAAGCCTGGAAAAACTTAAAGTGAGTAGACCCAAGAGAATATTGTACACAGTAACAAGACTATGCGATAATCTGCTATGATGGAATTGGCTCTTTTCAACCTTAAATGAAATGATTCAAGATAATTCCAATAGACTTGTAATGGCAAATGCCATCCACATCCAGAGAGAAAACTGTGGAGACTGAATGTGCATCAAAGCATAGCATTTTCAACTTGTTTTAATTACTGATTTTTTGCTTCTTTTTTTCTCTCTTATGTTTTTCCCCTTTTGATCTATTTTACTTATGCAGTATGACGAATATAGAAATAAGTTTGATCTATATCAGATTGCTTGCTGTCTAGAGGAGGGGAGAGAGGGGAAGAGAAGGATACAAATTTGGAACAACAGGTTTTGCAAAAGTGAAAGTTGAAAACTATCTTTGCATACATTTGAAAAATAAAATACTATGAAAATTTCTAGTGACAGAAAACCCTTTTTTGCAGAGGGGGAAACTGAAGCCTGAAGAAGGGAAAAATCTTGGTTAAGGTCACACAGCTAGTAAGTAGCATGTGCTCATTAGGAAATAGCAAGACCAGCAGACAAAGAAAACAAGCAATCTTCTCTGATGTGAACCAGCTCATTCACAGAATTGCAGAGTCTTTGGCCTTAGACACTTATAACAGTTCCTACCTATGTGACCCTAAGCAAGTCACTTAATCCCAATTGCCTCAACAACAACAACAACAAAAAAGAATTGCAGGGGTGACTTTTGCTTTTAGGCAATAGCACACCAAGTTCATCCTACAAACAATGAGACAATGAGAGTAGAAAGAGCCTGGGATTCAGGGGCTTGGGTTTGTGACCTGGGGCTGCCACTTCCCTAGTGCTGTGATCTTAGGCAAGTCACCCCAGCTCTCTATACTTTGTGTTTCTCCTCTCTAAAGGGGGTATATTAATACTTGTCCCACCTATCTCAATGATGTGTGTGTGTGTGTGTGTGTGTGTGTGTGTGTGAGGTAGAGTGGGGAGGAGGGAGCTTAAGGGGATGTGAAAGTCCTTAAGAGGCAGAAACTACTTTGTGAGCAATTCTTGTGTCTGACCAAAATCTTTCTTGATGTGCTTCACGTCCATGCTCTTCTCCTCAGTTCTTCCCCAAGCTCTCCTATTGTGTCCCTGTTGCTGAGACTTGCTGTCCCCCAAGGAAGGATTCTGGACCACCCACTTCTTTCCATAAAGAACATTGTATGTTAGGATGCTCCCCTTTCTGGGCTCAGCAATCAAAGTGCTCAGTGCCCCCCTTATGGAACCTTTCTGCAGAAGGGGAGATCGGGTTTCTAGTTCTGTAGCAACTTGGGATAAGGCTGTGGCAGTAGCTGGCACAGGGGATTTCAGGCCCACACTAGGGTCTAGGAACCAGAACAATGAAAAAACAGTGGAGGGGAAGGTAGAAAAGGACAGAGGAGGAAGAAAAGAAAGGGAGGATGGGGAGGGAAAGGTAGGAAGAAAACATGAGGAAGGAGGAGGGGGAAAGGAGATGAGGTGAAAGAACAAAGAGAGGAGGGGAAGGAGGAAGAGGAATCAGGAGAAAGAACAGAAAGGAAAAAGAAGACAGAGGGAGAATTAGAACTCAGTGTTTAGTCTTGAAAAGCCCAGAGCAGTCCTTCAGGCCACCTCCTGCTGAGCCAGTGCTAGGACATGCAGGGGGCATAAGGGTTTGGGCCAGGGGGACAGACTCCTACTGGACCCTGTCCTGCTGACTATCTCTGAGGACAGCTGGGGCAGCAGGAAACAGCCACAGCCTGACCCCGCTACACATGACCTCCCAGGGATGTACCCAACCATCTCAGGGGAAGACTTCCCAACAAACACTAGACAAAGCAATCAATCAACAAACATTTATTAGGTCCTCACTGTGTGCCAAACACTGTGCTAAGCACTGGGGATACAATGAAAAGCAAAAAAATACTATCCTGGCTCTCAAGGAGCTCACATTCTAACAGGGAAGAAAACTTGTAAATAACTATGTACGCACAATATTTAGACAGAGTAGGTAGAAGGCAATATGCAAGGGGAAGGCACTAGCAGCTGAGGGAGCTGGGAAAGGCCTCCTGCATAAAGATGTCCCTTGGCCTAAGCCTAGAAGGAAGCCAAAGGGTCTAAGAACAATACATTCATCAAATGCCTGCTCTGTACAAGGTGCTGGACTGGGCACTAGGAGTGATACCAGCTTCTCCTTTTCCGCTCCTTTCTTCCTACCCTCACAAAGATCTGGCTGTGGTTGCACTTTTACTCATTTTCCTGCTCTCCCCTCAACTCAACTCCCACTCTTCTTCCCACTCCATCACAGTGAAGGAGTTTGAATATTCCTTTCTCTCCAATGCCATCTCTCACTATCACCAAACTCCTTTGAAGTTCATCCAGTCCATATTTTCCATTTCTTCCCATCTCTAGCAAACTTAATGAGAAAAGAGTATTAAAGGATAAGGGAGACAAACACATCTGGAAAACAGATAATATACTGATTGAAGTTCAGGTAACATATACATACACACTTGCCATCCATCATTTCTGGCTAGTATTTGATAACTAATGACCAAATTCTTTCATGTGCTCTGGCTTGGTCACATAATCTACATGGCTAAGAAAGTACTTCATAGTTATTTCTGTCAATAGATAGAAAATATATGGCAAAAATATACACGCAAAAATAAATAATCATTATAGTCCTCAGATGACTAAAACTATTCAAGTTAATTTTAGGGACTTTTTGTTGTTTTAGAACAAGGCTCTGAATTACTTTTGTAGTTCTAGCAACTACAAAAGCACAATTTTATTTCTTCAAATTTAATTTGGTATAAAATATAACTAAGGTGACTTTGCTCTCTTTGGACTTTCTATTATGACGACTTGCAGAATCATCAATTCAAACACATGGTAAACATGATTATATTTGAAAGGTGAGAGAGGAGTGAGGAGAAAAAAGAAATGTTGGTAAAATTAAAAGACAAAAGGGAAATAATAGGAACGGTGCTGTTAACAGAAGTTCAGGCTCCTTGGATGTCAGCTCCCAGATAGATCTTGAAAAGCCAATTACAGGGAATTTTGCTGAAGGGGGTAAAGGTAATTTAAAACCTTTTGTCAGTCACAGATCTAATACATATACCAATTCAAAACCAAGAATGCTTCTAGGTGTTTAGAAGATGAAACATCAGGAAAAGCATTCATCAAGTTCTTTTGAGTAGCTGAGTCAACAATTTGCAGCACAATAAACATATTCTGCTCCATGGGTCCAAAACAAGGCAATGCTGTGTAAAATTGGCAGATGATCAATTTTCAGGCAAACTTCAAAGGAAACTCCAACCTTCTGGTGACACAGAGAATCTGAGCAGATTCATTCTCCATAAGTGTAGACTTGATGGTCCTCGTCCTCAAACATTGGCATCTCTTGCACGCTGGAAGAGAAAAAAATGAAACAAGACATTAAATTACAGTCAGTGCTTGGTAATCTGGGAATTTGGAGGAAAGCAGGGGCAGGGGCCAAACTAAGACCAAATAGATAATAGTTACCAAAAGATTAAGTAAGATATGAATTTTCCCCCTTAGCCACATATACTTGCTAACAAGTGGATTAATATGCTGCAAAATTCAATCTGCCTATCAGGATCTGTGGTAGGAAAGAATGGTTATAACTGTTATTAAAAAACAAAAGGAGAACAAGTTGAGAAAGTAGAGTGAAAAAAAAAGCCTAGTATTGACCAAAGGATTTAACTGGAAATAAAAACCTGGAGGAAAAAAAAGGCATGGGTTTAGATGTTTAAAAAAAAAAAAAAAAAAAAATTAATCCCTGTTTTCTGTTTCACCTCATGAATGCTTGCTGGTCTCCTCTCCATACTGGTTCTCTACTGTAGTGGACATACTGGACGCCCTGGAAACTGTTCTGGAAGTCTCTCTGGTAGGTGGTCTGGCAGGGTCCGGAGAAGCGGTTCTGGAACCCGGGGTGGCTGTTGTTGTAGACGTGGGTAGCTCCCGAACCGAGCCCATACAGGTAGCCAGAATACTTGGCGTCATCGATGTGGTCTTCAAAGAACATTTCCCTCATTTTGAAAAAGGTCATACCTGTGAGTAGGGAATCGGACCCTGCCTGGTGCTGGGAGCCTATGCGCTCCAGCTCCAGCTGAGTGGCCACTTCCTGCAGTCCACCCCTGAGATTTTTGCAGCTCTTCATGAGGTACTTGATATCATAGATGACCGGAAAGAACAGTTGGAGAATCTCGAAGAAGTCGCGGGCTTCTTCGGGCAAAGGAGAGTTGGTGAGCATCTTGATGAAGTAGCCGAAGTCGTAGCCGCTGTGGAAGGATAGCCACTTAACCCCGTCACACAGCACCACTCCCGATGTCATCAGGAGCTCGGCAAAATACTGGGTCTCGATCCCTTCTTCTTCATGTTTCTTGAACTGGATGCCGGACATGGTCAGGAGCTCTATGGAGTCTTGGGCGTACACATCCTCCTTCAGATTGAATTTAAAGTTGAATTGCCACGTGGAGGTTCCCGGGGGGCACTCTCCCTGCTCGTTCATGAACGTCAGCCCCAGCTGGATGATCTTCAGCCAGTCCACATTGCACCTCAGCAGTTGGTACTGGTAGTCGGCGTAGCTTCGGAATTCTCCGATAGGTTTGGCCACCACACCTGGGAACTCCGTATCCATAGCCACGTAATTGTATTTCTGGATAACGGGTCGCATTTTCTTCATCTCCTCGTCCAGGTTGTAAGCCCAAACTTCCCGGATCCGCGGGCTCTGCTCGGCACGGGCTGCAGGCATGCTGGGCTGAGGCGGGGCGCGCGGCGGGGAGCCGTCGGACACTAACGATCGGCAGCAGCTTCTCATGGAGCTGAGTAAAAATTCGCCTCCCCAAACCCCTCTTTCATCCGCCTTTACTTTGGTACCTGCGCCGGGGCCGCTGCGGTAGCGCTTCTCCGCCTCCTCCATCCCCGCCTCCTACTCACCACAGAGACGGCCTTCTGTGGCTGCGCCCCCCACCTTCCCTCCGTCCCTCCCCCTGTTCGGTCTTTCCCCCCCCCAACGCCCCCAGTTGGGCGCCTCCTCTCTCCCAAATGAAAGTCTAAGAAGGGCGCTGAGCGGTGACGTCAGCCTGTCTGTGTACGGAGATTGTGATGGAGCTGCTGGCTATTATTATACAACATACCAGGAGACACGCGCGCGCGTTTCTAGGAGACCCCGGCAAAACGTCAGCCCCTTGTGAGGGAGGGGGTGCTTTCGTTGCGCGGCCAGTGTCGCCGTCTCCCGCGAGCCGTGTCGTCCCCCCTACCTCCCGCTTCGCGCCCGCCCCCCGCGCTCTGCCTCCCCCCACCCCCCCGCCGCTGCCCTGCTCCGGAGCCCTTTGGCTGATATGATGCAGGGAAGGATGAATGAATGGATGGATAGAGAATGCGGACCAGCAGCCAGTTAACCCCAAAATTACATACGAGAAGGAAGAAAAAGTAGAGGAGGAGGAGGAAGAAGAGGAGAGAGGAAGGGAGGGAGGGAGGGGGGGATTGTCTTTGGGAAATGGCAAAACTCTTTTAGTGGCCGCTTTTAATTTCTGTACATGAGACTTAAGGGCTCCCTTATTAGACAATTTTGTCCTGTCATGTTCAGTCTTAATCTGAGAGAATGAATGAACAAATGAAAGAATGAATGAAGCAAGCATTTATGAAACACATACTATGTGCAAAACACTATGCTAAGTGGGGGGGGGGAGAGGCAGGGAGTACAGAAGTAAGAGCCCATGCTCCCCATCAATTAAAATATACTCAAATCACACTCCCTTTCAGGCTTGACAAGATTACTTCCCTAAATCCAAAGTGAAAATCACAGTCCATAGCTCTTTCTGTACCCCTCCTCACACAGATCCAGAGGCATGGATGGGAAAGTACTCTGAGGAAGTTGAATCTTCCCAACATCACTGTGTGTATTTATTTCCATAGGGAATCACTGACCAGATTCTGCCACCTGCTGTACACCTGCTGCAGGGGCTGTATTGTTGCCAAGGCCATGCTGGAAATCATGCCCCCATGCCCCTGGGCTACATCACAGAGGCATGAATGAGATTGTGTTAAAAAAAAAAAAACATTAATAAACATTAAAGCATTATATAAATAGGAGCTGTGATGGGGGCAGCTGGCTGAAAGGAGAGGACAACATGGGAGAAAGATTCAAAATGCCATACACAAAAGTGTATGGTCTGGCTGCCTTGCAGATCAAGGTTCCCCTTTCCAGCAGAAGCTGTATGATCAGTTATCAAATACATAATATCAGGTGTGCACTTGGTTCTTTTCAAATATGAGGTGATTCAGTCCATTTCCAATATATTTGTGACAGCCATCTGAGAGAGAGAGAACTATAGAAACTGAATGTGGATCCCAACCTAGTATTTTCATCTCTTTTGTTTGTAGTTGTGTCCTTGCTTGTATTTTTCTCTCATTTTTTTTTCCTTTTTGATCTGATTTTTCTTGTACAGCATGAAAAATGTGGAAATATGTTTAGAAGAACTGCATGTCTTTAACTTATATTAGGAAGCTTGCTATCTAGGAGAAAGGGGAGTTGGCAAGGAAGGGAGAAAATTATGAAACAAAGTTTTTCAGGGGTTAATGTTGAAAACTATCTGTGCATGTATTTTGAAAAATAAAAAATAATTATAAAAAAGACACCTCTCCAGGAAAATTGTCTCACTCCATAAAGAAAAGGATTTGGAACATATATCAGACATGATATTTTAAAACCAAAAATGTATATATTTTAAAGGATTCCTTTTTCTGTGTGGATTAGAATAGCTGGACACTGAACTCCTTTCCAAATCTCAGTTCCGGAATTCTTTTGTAAATACCTAGAATACTGGACTTTGGGGGTGGAAAGAGCCTGCTTCCAATTCCAATTCTGATAATTCCTAGCTGTGTGCAAATCCCTTTACCTTTCTGAGACTTGGTTGCCTCATCTGTAAAGTGGGCATAGCAACTGCCTCACAAAATCATTGTTTATAAAATTTAAAGTGACTGGAGTCAGTGCTGTCTACAGCCTCCCTGCTACCAATCTTTCTATCCTAGGTGATATATTGGTGCCAAACAGTATTCTTTTTTTACACATATACAATGGAGGATTCTTTTTAAATGTGTTAAAATATGTTAAATCCAATATATGTATGCATATTTATACAGTTATCTTGCTGCACAAGAAAAATCGGATCAATAAGGAAAAATACCTGGAAAAAAAGTGCAAACAACAACAGAAAGAGTGAAAATGCTGTTATGGTCCACACTCAACTCCAACGGTTCTCTCTTTGGGTATAGATGGCTCTCTTCATCACTGAAAAATCAGAACTTGTTTGAATCATCTCATTGTTGAAGAGACCCACATCTATCAGAATTGATCATCATATAGTCTTGTTGTTGCAGTGTATAATGATTTCCTGGTTCTGGTCATTTCACTTAGCATCAGCTCATGCAAGCCTCTCCAGGCCTCTCTGAAATCATCCTAATGGTCATTTCTTAGACAACAATACTATTCCATAATATTCATATACCACAATTTATTCAGCCATTCTCCAATTGATGGGCATCCATTCAGTTTCCAGTTTCTTGCCACTACAAAAAGAGCTGCCACAAACATTTTTGCACATGTGGGTCCCTTTCCCTCCTTTAAGATCTCTTTAGGCTATAAGCCCAGTAGTAACAGTGCTGGATCAAAGGATATGCACCGTTTGTAGCTTTTTGAACATAGTTCCAGCTTGCTCTCCAGAATGATTGGATCTGTTCACGGTTGCACTAACAATGTATCAGTGTCCCAGTTTTCCCACATCTCCTCCATTATGTTTTCCTGACATCTTAGCCAATCTGAGAGGTTTGTAGTGGTATCTCAGAGTTGTTTTAATTTGCATTTCTCTGATCAGCACTGATTTGGAGCACCTTTTCATATGACTACAAATAGTTTCAATTTCTGAAAATTCTCTCTTCTTATCCTTTGACAATTTATCAATTGGAGAATGGCTTGAATTTTTATAAAGTTGATTCAATTCTCTATGTTTTAGAAATGAGGCCTTTATAAGAACCTTTGAATATAAAAATGTTTTCCCAGCTTATTGCTTCCCTTCTGTTTGTACAAAAACTTAATATAATCAAAATTATCTACTTTGTGATCAATAACAATCTCTACTTCTTATTTGGTCACAAATCCTTCCTCCTCCATAGATCTGAGAGGTAAACTATCCTATGTTCTTCTAATTTGTTTATAATATCATTCTTTATGTCCAAATTGTGAACCTATTTTGACCTTATCTTGGTATATGGTGTTATATTTGGGTTAATTCCTAATTTCTGCCATATAAGTTTCCAATTTTCACAGCAGTTTTGTCAAATAGTGAATTCGTATTCCAAAAGCTGGGGTCTTTGGATTTGTCAAATACTAGATTGCTACAGTCATTGACTATTTTGTTCTGTTAACCTAACCTACTCCACTAATCAACTGCTCTATTTATTAGCCAGTACCAAATGATTTTGATGACCACTGCTTTATAATATAGTTGTAGATCTGGTACAGCCTGACCACCTTAATTAGCTTTTTTTTTTTTCATTAATTCTCTTGAAATTCTTGACCTTTTGTTCTTCCAGATGAATTTTGTTATTTTTTTTCTAGGTCATTAAAATAGTTTTTTTGGGGATTCTGATGGGTATAGCACTAAATAAATAGATTAGTTTAGGTAATATTTTCATCTTTATTATATTCTCTCCACCTGTCCAGGAGCACTTAATATTTTTCCAGTTGGTTAGATCTGACTTTATTTGTGTGGAAAGTATTTTGTAGTTTTGCTCATATACTCCCTGACTTTCCCTTGGTAGATAGATTCCCAAATATTTTATACTATCGGCAGTTATTTAAATGGAATTTCTCTTTGTAACTCTAACTGTTGGATTTTGTTAGTGATATATAAGAATGCTAATTACTTACGTGTGTTTATTTTGTATCATGCAAGTTTGCTAAAGGCTATTTTCTAATAGCTTTTTAGTAGAATCTCTGGGGTTCTCTAAGTATACTATCATATCATCTGCAAAGAGTAATAATTTGGTTTCCTCATTACCTACTCTAATTCCTTTAATCTCTTTCTCTACTCTTATTGTGGAAGCTAGCAATTCTAATACAATACTGAATAGTAATGGTGATAGTGGGCAATCTTGTTTCACCCCTGATCATATTGGGAATGGTTCCAGTTTATCCCCATTACATATGCTGCTTGCTGATGGTTTTAAATAGATGCTACTGATTATTTTAAGGAAAAGTCTATTTATTCCTATACTCTTGAGTGTTTTTAATAGGAATGGATTTGGATTTTATCAAATGCTTTTTCTGTATCTATTGAGATGATTATATGGTTTTTGTTAATTTGATTATTGATAAAGTCAATTATGCTAATAGGTTTCCTAATATTGAACCAGCCCTGCATTCCTGGTATAAATCCTACTTAGTCATAGTGCATTATCCTGGGGATGATTTTCTGTAATCTTTTTGCTAATATTTTATTTAAGATTTTTGCATCAATATTCATCAGGGAGATTGGTCTATAATTTCCTTTCTCTGTTTTCAACCTATCTGGTTTAGGTATCAGTACCATGTCTGTGTCATAAAAAGAATTTGTTAGGACTCCTTCAGTCCCCATTTTTAAAATAGTTTATATAACATTGGAGTTAATTGTTCTTTAATGTTTGGTAGAATTCACATGTAAATCCATCTGGTCCTGGAGATTTTTTTCTTAGGGAGTTGATTAATAGCTTGTTCTATTTATTTTTCTAAAATGGGACTATTTAAGCAATTTACTTCCTCCTCTGTTAATCTGGGAAGCCTATATTTTTTAAGGTAGTCATCCATTTCATTTAGGTTATCAAATTTATTGGCATGAAGTTGGACAAAGTAACTCCTAATTATTGCCCTAATTTCCTCTCTATTGGTGGAAAGTTCTCCCTTTTCATTTTTAAGACTAACAATTTGATTTTCCTCTTTCCTTTTTCTAATCAGATTTATCAAAGGTTTATATATTTTGTTGGGTTTTTCATAAAACCAACTCTTAGTTTTATTTATTAATTCAATAGTTTTTTTTTAACTTTCAATTTTTATCAATTTCTCCTTTTAATTTTAGAATTTCAAGTTTAGTATTTGATTGGGGTTTTTAATTTAGTCTTCTTTTTTAGTTTTTTAAGTTGCAAGCCCAATTCATTGATCTTCTCTTTCTCTATTTTATTCAAGTAAGCCTCTAAAGATATAAAATTTCCCCTTATTACCACTTTGGTTGCATCCCACAAATTTTGGTATTCTCTTGGGTGAAATTATTAATTGTGTCTATGATTTGCTATTTCACCCAATCATTTTTTAAGATGAGATTATTTAGTTTCCAGTACTTTTTGGTCTATTTACCCCTAGCTTTCTGTTGAATGTAATTTTTGTTGCATTGTGATCTGAAAATAATACATTTACTATTTTTGCCTTTATGGATTTAATTTTGAGGTCTTTATTCCTAATATATGGTCAATTTTTATATAGGTTCCATGAACTGCTGAGAACAAAGTATACTCCTTTCTGTCTCCATTCAGTTTTCTCCAAAGATCGATCATAACTAACTTTTCTAATATTCTATTTACCTCTTTGACTTCTTTCTTATTTGTTTTGTGGTTTCATTTATCTAATTCTGAGAGTGCAAGGTTGAGATCTCCCACAATTATAGCTTTGTTGTCTACTTCTTCTTGCAACTCTCTTAACTTCTCCTTTAGTAAGTTAGATGCTACACTACTTAGTGCATATATGTTTAGTATTGATATTGCTACCCTTTAGCAAGATATAATTTCCTTCCTTATCTCTTTTAATTAGATCAATTTTTGCTTTTGCTTTATCTGAGAATAGGATGGCTACCCCTGCTTTTTTTATTTCACCTGAAGCATAGTAGATTCCGCTGCAGTCTTTTACCTTTACTTTGTATGTATCTCCCTGCTTTAAATGTGTTTACTGTAAACAACATATTGCAGGGTTCTGGCTTTTGATCCAATCTGCTATCCACCACCGCTTAATGGGTGAGTTCATCCCATTCACATTTACAGTTAAAATTACTAATTCTGCATTTCCTGCCATCTTATTATCCCCAGGTTATGCTTTTCTTTTTTCTTACCCCCATTACCCCCCTCCCCAGTATTAAACTTATGGGCACCTCTTGCCTTATGCAACTCTCCCTCTTTAGAATCCCTCCCACCCCCTTTGAATCCCCTTTTTTGTACTTTTCCCTTTTTACCCTTCTCCTTTTCCCCTCCCACTTTTTAATGAGGTGAGAGAAGTTTCTCTAAACCAAATATGTCTAATATTATCTCTTTGAGCCAAATCTGATGAGAGTAAGATTCACACAATGTTCCTCCCCTCCCTAAATTCCCTGAGATATGATAGGTTTCCTTTGCCTCTTCATGGGATGTATTTTCCCTCTTTTTATGTTCCCTTTTCCCTTTTTCTGATACTATCCTCTTTTCATTTCTACTTCCCTTTTTAAATCAGTAAAATCAAATTATACATGCAGTCTTTATATATGTCCATAACAGAAATACATTTCTCAAGAGTTCTTTTCACCTTTTTCTGCTTCTCTTGAGTCCTATAGTTGAAGGTCAAAATTTTTGTTTAGATTTGGTTTTTTCCTTAGAAACAAACGGAATTCACCTGTTTGATTAAATGTCCATCTTCTTTCCTGGAAGAAAATGCTCAGCTTCGCTGGGTAGTTGATTCTAAACTGCATTCCAAGTTCTTTTCAGAATATCAGATTCCAGGCCCTTTGATCCTTTAATGTGGAAGCAGCTAGATCCTGAGTGATCCTTATTGTGGCTCCTCGGTATTTAAAAATTTTTTTTGGCTGCTTGTAATATTTTTCCTTAGTTGGATAGTTCTGAAATTTAGCCACAATATTCCTTAGAGTATTTATTTTAGGGTCTTTATCAGAAGGTGTTCGATGAATTCTTTCAATGCCTATTTTACCTTCTGATTCATTTACATCTGGGCAATTCTCTTTGATAACTTCCTTTAAAATAGTGTGTAGGCTCTTTTTTTTAATCATAATTTTCAGGAAGTCCAATAATCCTCAGATTATCTCTCCTAGATCTATTTTCCAGATCTGTTTTTTTACCAAGTAGATATTTAATTTTTTTCTATTTTTTTCATTTTTTTGGTTTTGCTTAACTGATTCTTCATGTTTCAATGAATCATTCATTTCCATTTGTTCAGTTATGATTTTTAATTAGTTATTTGCTTCATTAACTTTTTTTTACTTTTTTGTCTATGTCCAATTGAGTTTTTAAATGAGGTGTTTTGCTCTATGGAATTTTTTTCCATTTCACTATTTTTTTTAACTGAGTTATTTTCTTTTTCTGATTCACAGATCCTACTTTCCTGGGAGTACTTTATCTTTTCCAATTCACAAATTCTGTTTCCTTGGAGTTTTTTCCAATTGACATTTCAGGAAGTTGTTTTCTTTTTCCACTTTATCAAATTTTTCTTTGGGGTTGAAAACCTGCTCTCTTTCTGTATAGAAGCTATCAATGGTTAGAGTAGGCTTGGCTTTTTTTAAAAGCCCTTAGGGTCTGCTTCAGGGAAAGGAGGTTACCAGCTTCCTCTGCAGAACAGGGATAGCTATATGGACAGTAGCTGTCCTTCAAATGGGCTGCTAAGAGTGGCCAAGCTGCAGAAATGTCCTGGGAATAGCCCCACACAGATAGTGTTTCTGCCCCAGGAAGCACAGCGAGGCTTCAGAAGTTCTATTGCCCCAGGCAGAGCCCCCTTGCTGTGCAGATTTGTGGCTGCCCCCAGCAAAAACCCCATGCTTCAGAATATGGCTGCATGGCTGTGCTATGATGCTCACTTCCGGTGCTGGGTGGGTGTAGCCAGATCCTATAAGATTCTGAGGTTTTGGGGTATACTCTACCTTTGGTCTTTTTGTAACTTCTCTGCTGATCTACTGCTTTGCAAACAAAACAAAGCCGCCAACCTGTGGTAGAGTCCTCCCTGCAAAATCTCCACCGGCAGAGACCACCCCTGCCCAGGTATGCTCAGTGTGCTAACCTCTGTGTTCTGCCTCCCTGCCTCCACTGGCCTGCTCCTGCTGATCAGAACAAACCTTTTCTGGCGATCTTCCAGATTATCTTCAGCTGGTAATTTGTTGTACTCCCAATATTCGTGGATTTTTACCAGTCAAGCACTATTTCTGAGGCTGAATTTGGTAATTAGTATTGAGGGTAGAAGGGAGATCAGAACGGCTTTCATGTCTTCTCCAACAACTTGGCTCCACCTCCAAAAAACATTTAAATAACAGAGAAAGGAGGCTTTTTATCAGAGATAGTGGTAAAAAGTGTTTCCCAGCTTTCTGCTTTCCTTCTAATCTTGGTACCATAGGCTTTGTAGTGCAAAACCATTTACATGATTATATAATCAATCAATATCATATAATAATTATATAATCAATATTATAAACCAGTCAAAGGATTGGTTTGAGGAAGAATATAGTAGATGACCTTGCTGGGATCCCCTTAACCAGTTGGTGGTCTCATGACAGCCAGAACTTAGCTAGTGGTCTCTTTGGGGCCTTGGATTTGATTGATGCTTTTCTTTTAAACCAGGTACTTAAGTAAAAGTCTCAGTGTATGCCTAATAATTAATTGTTACCCTCCTTGTGAGTCTGACTACTTGTGGCCAACACCACAGATTGTTGGTATATGGTATATACCATAGGAACTCTGAAACTCTTAGGATGATAAGAGGGGAAGTGATTCTGATTGGATTTGTTCTTCCAGTCTCAAATTCCTTGTCATCTCCATAAGAGGCTGCTGAAGATTCCTCCAACACCTCCATTCAGTTGGTCTTTCATCTCCTGTGAAGACTGTCTGTCAGATGCCAGGGTACCACGGAGATTGCCATTTGATGGCCAAGGCTCCTTTAGGATCATTAACTGGCTGGGAAAAAGGGATGAGAAAAATGTGAAGACAGTGGAAGAGAAGAATAAAAATAACTGCAAAAGAGAGACAGTAGAATTAGTCTCTCTTGAAAGGGCTCCAGGGAAAGGAGACATTACTGGTCTAAGGGCTTCCATCTCCTCTTTATGAGGAAACTGTTTTAGATGTCTAACCCTTCAAAAAAAGAGCCCCAGAATAGACATTAAAACCAGAGATTTAACCTCTGGCCTACCACTAATTTGTGGTTGGAATAATTGAACCAGTCACCTCCAGTCTTTGTGCCTCATTTTTCCCATCTATCAAATGAGCAGTTTGTGCTTGATTATTTCTAACATCTTTTCCATTCCTTTTTTCCCTTTAATAGTATTTTATCTTCAAATACATGTAATAGTATTTTATCTTCAAATTCACTTTTGTAAGATTTTGTGTTCCAACTTTTTCTTCCTCCCTCCATCACCCCTTCCCCAAGATGGCAAACCATCTGAAATAGCTTAAATATATGCAATTCCTTTAAACATATTCACACATTTTTCATGTTGTCCATGAAAAATCAGAACAAGAGGGAAAAAACATGAGAAAGAAAAAAAAACAAAACTGAAAAGTGAAAATACTATGCTTCTCCAAAGCACTCGTAATAGACCTTGGACAGAAAATGCCATCTGCATCCAGAAAAAGAACTAAGAAGACTGAATGTAAATCAACATGTCCTATATTCACTTCTGTTTTCTGTTTTTTATATCTCCCATGGTTTTCCTTTAGTCAGATTTTTCTCTCTCAATATGATTCATAAAGTAATGTGTATTAACAATAAATAAATTTACTAGAAAAAAAAGAAAAATCAGATGGTTCCCAGCCTGTGTTTGACATGTTCAGAACTCAAATTTTTTTTTATAGTAAATTAGAAGAATAATCAATGCAGCACTATTCAATAATTCAACAAGCAACCTTTAAAAAAAGGAAATACTATGCTTTGATCTATATTCTGACTCCATCCATCTCTCTCTGGATGTGATATTATTTTCCATTCCAAGTCTATTGGAATTGCCTTGAATTGTTAAGAACAGCTGAGTCAGTCATAGTTGATTCTCACATAATTTCGTCATTCCTGTGTGCAGTTTTCTCTTGGTTCTGCTCGCTTCACTCAGCACTAGTTCATGTAAATCTTTCCAGGCTTTTCTGAAATCAGCCTGCTCACCATTGCTAATGGGACACTCATACTCCATCACGTTCATATACCATAGCGTCTTTATCCATTCCCCAAATGATAGGCATCCACTCAATTTTCAGTTCCTTGCCACAACAACAAAAGAAGCTGCTACAAACATCTTTGTGCACCTGGGTCCTTTTCCTTCTGTTACAGTCTCTCTGAAAGAAAGACCCCAAAGTGACACTGCTGGATCAAAGGGGATGCACAGTTGGCATAGCCCTTGGGGCCATAGCTCTCCACAGTGTTTGAATCATTTCACAGCTCCACTAACAATGCATTAGTTTTTCCCTCCAACATTTGTCATTATGGTGGCCTGTCACCTTAGCCAGTCTGAGACTTCCTTTCCATTCTAACATGCAAAATCCCTTCCAGCTCGGAGATTCTTTGTTTCTAGGCTCCCAGTTCTCTTCCAGCTCTAACATGACCTATCCTGTATTCTAGGGATGTTTCTGGCTCTGACTCACTGAGGTCTCTCCCATGCCATATACTGAGCTCCCTCACCTGCCTGCCATTGGCCATTCTCTTGGGTTGTGATAGTGTCTCCCCCCCCCCCCAAGCCCTTTCTTTTTCTAGTAGTGTATGCTTCCAGGCTCCTTCCTCCTAGTGCTGACCTTCAAGGCCCCTCTCCGTTCAAACAGTCATGTTGTTTGGACAGTCTGTTCTGTAATTAGAAGACAACTTTAATGTATGGAAGTGTCCCTTGGGTGTGCGCCAGCCTTCCTGTAAGCAATCTCCTTTCCTGGTCTTCCCCTCTCCGTGCCATGGCCGTGCCGTGCCCAGCCTTCTCGGGACCAGCCTGCCCCGGAGAGCCCCTCGCGGCGCCTCTTCCTCCGAGGTTGCCGCGTGTTGTCGGGCTCCCCATTTCGGCTCTTGGAGAACGCTGCCGACATCCCTGGGTGCTCCGAAGGGGGGGCAAGGGCTGCCTCCAGGGGCGGAGATGTTCTAACGGGGGTCCGGCCGGAGGGAGAGAGCCCTGGATTAAACTTAAAGACGCCCGAGTTCAGATTCTGCCGCCCGCAGCTCCGTGACGGGGGAGGCACTCAGGCTCTGTGGGCCTCAGGGTTCTCGGCTGCAAACGGAGGGCGAGCTGGGGCTGCGGGCTCCCAGCTCCTTTCCAGCTCCCCAAGGAGGCTCTTTCCACCCTCCCACGGGGTCAGTCCTTCATCCTCCCGCCAAACTTCCCCTCCCCCCTCCGCCGCGCACAGGTCCGGGACCCGGACTAGGGAAGGAAGAGGGTTCTAGGGTCCCTCCAGCCGTCAGTGTGGACAAAGAAGCCCGGGCCGATTCTAGAACCGGGGGGGGGGGGGGGGGGAGGGGAGGGTCCGGGCCCGGGCGGTCGCTGTTTGCCCTGAGGGGAGCTTGTGTGGCGGAGCCTCCCGGGCACAGCGGCCCCGGAGCTGCTCCTTGGGCAGCGGCCGGGCCCGGGGCAGGAAGCCCAATGGGAGGCGCCGGGAAGGGAAGCGCGCCCGGGCTGCGGGGGAGCCTGGGGAAGGGCTGGGGTCTGAGGGGCAGAAGGGGCCGGGCCGGCCGCGACCCCGGGGAGGGGCGGCCCAGGCCGCTGGGACACGGGGGGGGGGGGGGGAGGGGGAAGGGGCGGCCCAGGCCGCTGGGACACGGGGGGGGAGGGGCTTCAGGTACGGGGGCTGCCGTCCCTCGGTCTCTGAGTCTTCCGGACCCCGGGGGAGGGCGGGGCTGCAGCTGCCTGGCTCCCTCCCGGGCCCGAGCCGCCATCCCCCGCACGCCATCCGGCCCGTGGGCATCCGGCCAGCGCGGGAGAGCGAGTCCTTTCCTCCCGGGGCCGCCGCTTCCCCCTGGGGCAGCTGCCTCATGGGGGGAGGGGGTGTTCAGCCTAACACCCCCCCCCCCGCCTCCCCGCGGCAGAGAGAGCCCCCCCCCCCCAGCCTCGCGGGCCTCCCTCCGCTCCCCCCGAGAGAGGCCCCAAGGGTGTCCCTGGGATCGGGGCAGCCTCTCACAGGGGCCCCCGGGCCTCATCCTGGCAGGGATGGCAGAGGGGCCGGAACCCCGAGAGCCCAAGCGAAACGGCGGGCTCCCCAAGTTACCAAAGGGGGAAAGTCGGAGCCGGGAAGCCGAACCAGGCCCCGACCCAAAGCCCGGTTCTGGCATTCCGTGGCAGCCGCCCGTCACTTCAGGGGTGGAGGAGGAGGGGAAGGGGCAGATGGGATGCAGTGAGGGGCCCTGGACTGAGAAACCCAGGCCAGGAACCGCCCGGGGAGGGGGAGGGGGGCCGCAGGGAAGGCCTCCTCTCTGTCAGTTCGGGACCCTCCAGGATCCAGGCTCAGAGGTCAGGCAGGTCAGGCAGCAGGGAGCAGGCCGGGGGGCGGGGGTTCAGGGAGGCAGGGCTGGTCCCAAGGAGCCCGTCAGCGTGTCCGAGGCAGGACCTGGGGGGGGGGGGGGGAGTAAGGAAGGAGAGCTGCAAGTTCCCAGGTTTGAAGTGGCCCCGGCCCCAGGAGATATCTCAGCCCCAGAGAGAAGGAGCTAGGGGAGCAAGGGGAGGCCCAGGAGACTTAAGGAGTGATGCTCTCATCCCATGGGGAAGCAGCAGCATTGGGGCTCCCTTGGAGGAGGAAACGTCATCTCTATTTTAGTTATGATGAGAATCTGCAGGAGAATGAATGCATTTCACATTGGGAGACATGGGATGGTGAAAAGCCAAGGAGTGCAGGGCCTGCAAAGCGAGGGAGCCCCTGCCCTGAGCCAACCCTCTGAACCCCTGCACCCAGGAGGAGACAGAGCCCCCAAACACTCACCCCTGCACCCAGGGGGAGACACAGAGCCCTGTCCTGCCCCCAAACACTTCCTGCTACTCACCCCAGGCCGGTTCCTGGCTCCTTCTCCCTTCCCACAACCAAGCACAGGCTCATGGCTCCCCCACTTTGGCCCTCTGTTCTCCTAGCTTACACATTAGTCTGTGTCTCTAGTGCCATACGATCAAGGAAAACTACACAATTATTCCTAGAAAGGTCAAAATCTCTGGAGAGACTTAGTCTGGGCATTTCTTTCATTAATTAAATAAGAAATTAATTACATTAAATAATTAGTTTGATTAAATGCACTAATTAGAAACAAAGTTACTATTATTTATTACTAAAATTCTTTTTGTTTTAAATTTTAGGTTCTCAGTTCTCTCCCTCCTTCTTGCCCCTCCTCCAATATGATATCAGTCAGAAATTGGAAATCATACCAACCTATTTCCATATTAGCCATATCACAAAAGCGAGAAAAATAACTAAAGTGAAAAATTATACTTCAGTGTGCATTCAGAATTCCTCAGTTTTTTCTCTGGAACAGGTAGATGTTTTTGCATCATGAGTCCTTTGGAATTGTCTTGATTATTGTATGGATCAGTGTGGCACAGTTGATCAACATCACAACATTGCTGTTCCTGTACACAATGATCTCTTATTTCTGGTCACTTCACCTTGCATGAATTCATGTAGATCTTCCTAGGTTTTTCTGAAACTATTCTCCTGACCATTTTTTTCCTGACCATTTCTTAGAACATAATAGTACTCTGGCCATATGCCACATCTTGCTTGACCATTCCCCAATTAAGAAGCATCTCATCAATTTCCAGTTCTTTGTCACCACAAAAAGAACTGCTATAAAGCTTTTCGTACATGTAGCTCTCTTTCCATTTCCTTTTATCTCTTTGGACATAGACTTGGTAATGATATTACTGGATCAAAATATATACATAGTTTTATAGCCTTTGGGGTATAGTTTCAAATTATTCTCCAGAACGGTGGGACCAACAGACAAATCCACCAACAATTCATTAGTGAGCTTATCCCCTCCTGTGTTTGTCATTTTTGAGAGAGGTAGTATCTCATAGTTGTTTTGCATTTCTCTAAAAATATGTGATTTAGAACATTCTTACATACAACTATAGATAGCTTTGCTTTCTTCTTCTGAAAGCTCCTTATTCATGTTCCTTGACAACTGATCAGTTGGAAAATAGTTCTTATTTTTATAAATTTCATTCAGTTGAGATACGAGGTATTTATCAGAGAAACTTGCTGTAGAAATTTTGATATTCCTTCATTATCTATGGTACTTTTTGGCAAACATAGTTTTCCTGTTTATCTCTTTTAATTCGATCTATTTTTGCTTTGAGATCATGATTCATACTTTTGCCTTTTTTAAAAATTCAGCTGAAGCAGAATAAATTCTGCTCCAGTAACCTACTTTAAAACTCTGTCTTTTAATGTCAACTGTGTTTCTTGTAAATAGCATATTGTTGGATTCTGGTTTCTAATCCATCCTGCTATCTACTTCTGTTTTATGAATGAGCTCATCTCTTTCAAATTTATAGCTATTACTAGCTGCATCTTTCTCTCCATGTTTCTTTCTTCCTCCTCTTTCTCCTTCTCCTCCTCTTCCTTTTCCTCTTTCTCCCTATCCTTCTCCCTTTTTATCCTGTCCTTTCTCAAAGATCTATTTTGCTTCTAACAACTGTCACCCATAATCTGCCTTTCTTCTTGTCATTCCTCCACTCCTTTCCCTTATTC
This sequence comes from Sminthopsis crassicaudata, assembly GCF_048593235.1. NCBI lineage: Eukaryota > Metazoa > Chordata > Mammalia > Dasyuromorphia > Dasyuridae > Sminthopsis > Sminthopsis crassicaudata. The sequence continues at coordinate 70,015,090 of NC_133623.1, forward strand.
TCTTTTATCATTTCCCTACTTTGTAAGAGAGATTTCTATATGCAGTGGAACATATGTATATATTCTTCCCTCTTTGAGCCAATCCTGGTGAGAGTGAGACTAACTCTCCCTTGCCCCTTTTCCCCTATCACTGCAAAAGCTCTTCTATGCATGGCTTTTTTATATTAGGAAATTTTCTCCATTCTCCCTCTCCCTCCTAATTGCTCTTCCACTGATAAAGATCTTAGGAGCTACATGTATTACCTTCACATATATGGATGTAAACAATCTAACCATATTGAGTACCATATGATTTCTCTTTCCCCTTTATGCTTTGATACTGTTCTAGAATCTTGTGTTTAGGAATGCTTATAATTTCTCTATTTCATCAAATGTCCATTTCCTCCCAAAATGATTAAACTGTTTTTCTGTATACTTTATTCTTCATTGCAATCCTAGCTCTTTGCCTTTCTGAATATCACATTTCACCATCTCAGCTCCTTTAAAATGGAAGCTACTAACTTTTGTATGATTCTGACTCTGGCTCCAGGATATTTCACTTGTTTCTGGCTGTTTGTAATACTTTGTCCTTCCCCTGGGACCTCTGACCATAACAATCCTAGGAGTTTTCATTTTGGGATCCCTTTCAGGAGGAGATTGGTGGGGTTTTTTTCAATTTCTTTTTACCTTCTGGATCTAAGATACCAGGGAAGTTTTCTTGGATAATTTCTTGAAATAATACCCAGTCTCCACACTTAACACCATACAGCAAGATAAGATCAAAATGGGTTTATGACCTAGGTATAAAGAATGAGATTATAAATAAATTAGAAGAACATAGCATAGTTTACCTCTCAGACCTGCGGAAGAGGAAGGAATTTATGACCAAATAAGAACTAGAGGTCATTAATGATCACAAAATAGAAAATTTTGAGTACATCAAATTGAAAGGTTTTTGTACAAACAAAACTAATGCAGACAAGATTAGAAAGGAACCAATAAACTGGGAAAACATTTTTACAGTCAAAGGTTCTGATAAAGGCCTCATTTCCAAAATATATAGAGAATTGACTCTAATTTATAAGAAATCAAGGCATTCTCCAATTGATAAATGATCAAAGGATATGAACACACAATTATCAGATGAAGAAATTGAAACTATTTCTAGCCATATGAAAAGACATTATTAATCAGAGAAATGCAAATTAAGAAAACTCATAGAATTCCCAATCCCTCTATTTTTGTCCGCCTACATTTTTTTATTTCCTTCACAGGCTATTTCAAAGTCTGATTCTTTTTGCACAGCAAAATAACTGTTTGAACACGTATACATATAATGTATTTAACTTATACTTTAACATGTATTGGTCAACCTGCCATTTGGGGCAAGGGGTAGGGGTAAGGAGGGGAAAAGTTGGAACAAAAGGCTTTGCAATTGTCAATGCTGAAAAATTACCCATGCATATATCTGGTAAATAAAAGGCTATAAAAAAAAGAAAAGAAATAATACCTGGTCTCTTTCTTGGACCATGAGTTTCAGGTAATCCAATAACTCAAATTAATTCTCATCCATTTAATTTCCAGATCAATTGTTTCTGATGAGATTTTTCACATTTTCCTATTTATTCATTTTTTTAAACTTTATTTTATTGCAGAAAGCAAGCCACCCTCCACTAACACCGGCTGTGGATGGGAGAGATAATGTAAGGAAGCCATACCTGGCCATCATTTTCCAGTGATCACAACCTACAAGATTACTGTAAATTACAGAGACTATTGTGTATATAGGAGCTTAAGGATTGGTGAGGGAGGGGGTGTTTGAAATCAGGAGGAAGAGGGAAAATGGCTCATTGGTGGTAACTATCCTTTTGTATTAACTGTGTATGAGCTGGTGCCCAGCAAGCTGCCATCCCCCAACCTTTCTGACAATACTCATATGCCCCACCCCTGCTGGAGGAAGTCCTGAATCCCTGTTCTATCCTGGCCCTTATGCCTGTTGCTTCTCTTTCAAAAGCAAATACACTAGTGTTCTTGCTCAGTCCCTTCTCCATATGGGATCTGGGGCTGGCCACTAGGAATTGTTCCCAAGAGGTCTTTGTGCTACCCAGGGGCCCTACCTATCATGTCTTCATGATACCTTAACTGCCAGATCTCTTTTCTGTCTTTCTCTTCTCAGAGATACATCATTTGTCTGCAGGCCCTAAGTCCCCAGGAGCCTTGAGGTTCCTGTAATTTGTAACTCATTAGAACTTTCTTGTTATTACGGCAATTAGAAAGAGTATAAATAGACAGAAGGCAGCTTATTGTTTTTCAATTGTTCAGTAACATTGGACTTTATGTGATGCTATGGACGTATATCCATAGGTTTTACTTAGCAAGGACATTAGAGTGGTTTGCGATTGCTTCTCCAGTGTGTTCCCATTTTACAGATGAGGAACTGAAATAAATAAGGGTTAAGTAACTTGCCCATGGTCATATGACTGATAAGGTCTAACACCAGATTTGAACTCAAATCTCCCTGGATCCAACTTCAGTGTTCTATCTACTGTACTACTTCACTGTCCTGTCTATGGCTAGTAAAAACATCAGCAACAAACCAGTAACCCAGGAGTATACAAAATCAAATAGGGAGGCTGTGGCTGCAGTAATTGCCCACACTAGGGCTGGGATTCCAATAGGGCTTTTTGACATTCAAATCTCATCTTCTGACTGAGATAAGTGATTGTTTCTATTATATTAATAGCCAATTATTAAATTACGATTAAGGTTTTTTCTCTCCATTTTCTCATGCAAGGACCAGCCCCTAATCAGTCAGTCTCTGAAGGACATTCCTGATAAATGAGATGTTCCTCAGGGAACATTCCCCTTGATCTTGTACTAGACTCCAGTGAACTAGAAGCCCTTACTTCTGTTTAGAGTGTAAATAGAATGTAATCTAGGTGAATTTTCAGTCCTAAAACATTAAATCTAAGCTCTTGAGGTCCCCCCTCCATTTTGTCTAGTGTCACCCAGCTCATGAAGGGACTTCTGGGTAGAGACTGATTCCTTTGTCTAGATGATTCTCATGATCAAGCCCATGTTTTCAGCAGGAGGAGGGCTTTGAGTCCATCTCCTCCATAATTTTTCATGAATCAAGTTATTTTCACCTACTAGGGGCACCCCCTTTTCCAAAGGCATTTTCAATTATCTCCATAGTTTTTTCTTTGCTTATGGAGAAAGAGTACTGATCAATTTATTGATTATCAAATAATCTAATATATAAATTGATTATTAGTTACCCAGAAACTGTCTCGGGGGGCTTTTCATTCATCTTGTTGCCCCTGAACCCCGTTCTCCAAGCCTCTCCAACTTATTCATTACATTCTGAACAAAGCCATCTTTCTCTTTTCTGGCAATACCAACATTCTCAAATGTGAGGTGTATATCTGTGGCCTTAATTCTCTCTCTACATTCACAGTCATTTCTTTAAGACCTTCTGTGGGTCCACAGGATTATGCAACCCTAGATCTAGAGCTGGGAGGGACATCAGAGACTATCTTAGTCCAATCCCCTCATTTTACAGAGGTGATTTGTCCAAGGTCACGCACTAGATTATAGATGGAGAACTGTAAGAAATATCCGAGGTTATCTACCCAACCTACTCAATTTATAGATGAGAAAAATGAGGCCCGAGAGAATTTGCTTCAAGTCACACACAGGAATATAAACCTTGTGCTGAAAGGGATCTCATAGGTTATGTAATGAAACCTCATTTTACTGATCTTGGAAAGGAAGCTCAGAGGCTTTAAGTGTTTTGCTCAGGGTTACACAGATCAACAGTGACAGAGACCGGGAATCTTTGACCCCAAATCCAAGCTCTTTCCATTCGACCACAAAATGGTCCCCTTGCTAATCCCCACTTCCTCTTTCTATAGATGTCCACAGAATGAATGTTGTTATAAAAACCAATTTGGTGACTCCACGAGGAGAGAAAATGCCAAGGAAAAGAAAAGAGAAAATCCATTGAGTTCTGGGAGGCAAGTGGAGACAACATTTTTCAGGGATTGCTCTTTCCTTAGTCCTCACCCTTCCTCTTTCTCATTCTCTACCTTCCCCCCTCCACAGAGCTTAGCTTTGTACTGCATGACAAATGGGATTTTTCTATAGGGAACTGACTTAAAAACGAATGCACAAGGGACTAACTCAGATTTTATTTGGCCATCATCTACTCAGTGCTTTCTCAAATTATTTGAGCCCAGTTATTGAGCCCATTGCTAATTATCACAACTTTTGCAAAGGCTAAGTTCTTGGGAATTTTCCTCTTTCCTGCCCCTTGCCAGACCTTGGAATTAATGGAAAGTAGGACAAAATAATTTTGTTGAAATTTACATCAGCTCTTTTCTAAGCACAGAAGATTCACTATCAATGGCCCTGTGGTATTTTTTTTTACCATAGTAGCTGCAGAAAAAAAAGGGAGATTTCTGGGAAGCTATCACCGTGGACACCCAGCTTTTATAGACAAGTGTCTTTTTGTTCTTGGATGCCAATACTTGATACACTAATACCTAG